>NC_138546.1:16576973-17176973 GCF_964234715.1 Podarcis melisellensis | reverse complement strand
AATGCAGGTTTTGGTGTCCTCGGGTGTCTTCCCGTGTAAAAGTTGGGGTGTCTAGGCGACGTTTCGACGAGGTCTCACTCGTCATCTTCAGGCTGGTGCTTTCGGCTTCTTGTTACTGGAACAGAGCAGGATCTCAGTGTTTGAGTTCCTATAAATACTGTTGAGGGGGTGTGGTGTATAGCCTCCAATGTTCTGGGCAGAGAGGAAGTTCCCAGGCTAGTGTGCCTTTTCTTCTTTTGTTCCTTAATTACTTGAGGGATATCTTGAGTGATTTCTTGAGTGATATCCTGAGTACCACTTAGGTGGGTCATTAGGTGTGGATTAGTTGCTAAAGTCTTTGTGTCTTGACCTCTTGAACTTTGTGAAGAGTTTTTCTGAGAAGATGGCTGTACTGCACTTAGTTGTGCTCTGGCTTGGCTTCGTGTATAGGGGCGAGCTGTGGTTTCGTGGCCTGTGTCAGCCAGATCTGTGTAGGGATTGCAGGGGGGTGCAGCATCCGGAGGTGCCACCATGGTTTGGCTACTGGATGGTGTCTGTAATTTATCTGTGGAGAGGGTCTGGGTTTGGGTCTGGTGTGGTTGATTGGTGATGGCGTTCTGTGTGACAAAAGAAGAAAAGGCACACTAGCCTGGGAACTTCCTCTCTGCCCAGAACATTGGAGGCTATACACCACACCCCCTCAACAGTATTTATAGGAACTCAAACACTGAGATCCTGCTCTGTTCCAGTAACAAGAAGCCGAAAGCACCAGCCTGAAGATGACGAGTGAGACCTCGTCGAAACGTCGCCTAGACACCCCAACTTTTACACGGGAAGACACCCGAGGACACCAAAACCTGCATATATATATACACACACACACACACACACACACACACACACACACACACGTGGTTTTGCTGTTTTTAACAAATAAATAAAAAGTTGACAGGCGATCAAGTGTGCCATTTTAAATTAAACAATAAAAAGTCAGAAAGCTGGCCTGGTGCGTGAGTGGGAAGGCAAGACTGATAGCTGAAGCATCATTCAGCTGGCTAGTGGTATGTCTGTTATGTAAATTGTGAATCCAGGCCTACGTATTGAGCTAAAAACCTGCTGTGCCTGCTCTTCAAATATTACGCTGTTTCTGCACACCAGAGAGGGAGGGAAAGGCTGCTTCTGTTCTAGGAAGCAGAACACAGGGCCATTAAAAAGTCCCTTACATAATTTCACTGAACACCCTCTCTCCTTGTGAATCAAAGCAGGGAAATGTGTGAACAGTAAAGAAATATGATGCCAGCTCCTGAATATTTCCTGCAGAAGAACCCAATGTCGTGTGTCTTTGTTGCAATGAGCAAAACCACAAAATACCGCCCATGAGCTCACCCAAGATAGCTGATTACAAGATCAACAGAATATATATCTTTATTTAATATTCTTATTAGACTTTACAATACCTTCTACCTGATAAAAGGTCTCCAAGGCAGATTAGAATAAAATTAAATTAAAACACAATTAAGACAATGAATGTAAGATTGTAGTTTTCCCTCCTTTCAAAACAAAACCAAAGCAGCCATCACTATTTACAAGGTAAAACACATGAAAAACAAATTGGGGGATTACTGTTTTAAAATACTGCTCAAGCAGTTGTCTATAAAATAGGGATATGGGATTTACGGTAACCAGAATTCAGTGCTGTGCAGCAGGATAGGTTTGATTCTATATAAGGTCACAACAAGGTCCTAACAAACAGCTGCAAGAAATTCCACTTCCCTCCACTTTCCCTTTGTGAAAAAATAAGGGAAATTGTGCTCCCAGCCGTTCCAGGATATTCCAGTGGGGTTGACTCTCTCTACCATCTTCTCTCTGTTTCCCAGATCTGCAAAGCACAATAGGACTTGTTACTCTTGCTACGCTGCAATTTGTTACTTCAATGTTTACCTCCTATGTTACTGGAAGCCTAAATAAAGCCTAAATACAAGCTACCAGATGACAAAGGTTTGTATCTGTTATCAGATACAGTCATCCAGAGTACAACCTTTGCCTAAAGCCAGCTCACAACTTAGCACAACAACAAAGAAATTTGCTACAGAGTATTAAGATAGCACAGACTCTATAGCTACTTCAATGGAAAAGTGATCTGTGGACATTGGTAGGGAAAATATAACAATCGATATATTAACTTGCAGATCTAAAATCTTTGTAGAACACCCAGACCACAAAACAAGGTGTTTGTACCCAACACACAGGTTTGCCGCTGCCATGTCTGGTTGCGACCTGTGTTTTCTCAGAGAGGTGAAAGCTGAAGAGAATGCAACCAGTATTAGCACATTACCTAGGGTACCACCTTGAGATCCACTGAGTCATAGGCAGATGTTCTCATCAGCTCAAGAGGCCTCCTCAGAACAGTGCGTAGCTCTTCATAGTCTGGCTTTTCTTCATATTTCAGGGACATCACTTGCAGCAGGTAGCTCTTCAGGGCTTCTAGAAAAGGTCAACATGGTTGTCAAATGAGACTAGCCGGCTCCTACAAAGCAGTCATTCCAGTATTCCCACATGTTGTTGACCCAGATGGCATCTGAAAATGTGGCTGACTTGGCTCGGCGGTGGACTCAATACCCTTCATGGAGACCACATTGCAACCATAGTGTGTTCATGTTCAGGGTTGCTATCAGACCAAGCCAGTTAAAACTTCTAAACTGGTCTCACTCAAGTCATTACCCCCTGTACAGGGAAGCTTTCATCTCACAGGAAAAGCAACTGCTGGACTGTCTCAGTAAGAGCTTTGAGAGGCTGTCTATGTGCTTTGTGTGAGGAGACAAAAAAAGGCACACACTAGAACAAGTCATATTTAGGACAGCTTTGATGGCTAAGGAGAATTAAGAGAAAATGAAAGTGAATATGGGGACCTGTTTACCAAAATCATAACAAGTAAATTATAATGAAAATAATAATAATAAAAGGAAGAAAATGAGACATCACAACATACACCACATGGTATCCCTAAAAGAAAGCTGGGGTGCAAATGTGAAGCTCGTACCTGGATTTGATTTCCAGTCAAAGGAGAGACTTGGAGACTTGATAACATCTGCTTTGTACCTACAACAGAAAAATTGGTGAGCCCCTCAAAGAAGAGGTAGAGAAAAATAAGGCTGAGTTGATAATTTTAAAAAGACACCCTTATTCTCTCCTACTCAAAATGCCCCAAATACAGATGCACAAGCTAGGGCCCATCTTGTAGGTTGGGTAAATGTGATATTTGTCCCACACTGTGCACTGCAAGTGACACAATAGTTGTCAAGCAGTTAGTTACCAGACTCTGCTGCTGCCTTCAACCACGGGTGTCAGCCAATCTAGAAAACAATGAAGCTTGATGGCAGTTTCAAGGAACAATATGTGTTCTCTAACTACTGTATTTACTCGAATGTCATGCACATTTTCTTTGGCCTAATTACGTTGCGGAAATTAGGGTGTGCATTAGATTTGATGGCACATTTACATTCGCCAGCGAATACTTTTTTGGTTTCAAGGTTTTGAAAACTGAGGTGCGCATTAGATCTGATGGCGCATTAGATTAGCATAAATATGGTACTTTGGGATTGTGAAGGAGGGAGAGTATAAGACCAGCAAGGAGGCAGAGCCAAGCACCAGTATACCAAGTGAGGGAACTCACAACGGCTAGTCTTGATGACTGTTGCAACTGACCAAGGGAAACCTATACTCATACTAGTTTGAAAGCCCTAGCACAAGGAATGGGGAATCTATAGCCTTCCAGATGCTGCCGGGAGCCCAGCCAGCATGGCTAGCAATCAGGAGGGATGGCAGTTGTATCTAGCAGCTTTCAGCTATCTACTACAAGTTTTCTTTTTCACATAACAAGGACAGAGAGGTGGTCATGATGAAACCCGGGACATCTCCCATGCATAGCGCACACCTTTCCTTCTTCTGCATGACCACACAGGGACAGTCAAGGTCCTCAGACCAGGGAAGACATCTGCACAGCCACTTCACTAGACAGTAACCCAGAGACTCAAGATCACTACGGCGAGATGGAGCTAACAGGATAGAAAAAGAAAGCATATCCAAGTATGGAACATCAATAGCACAGTACAGAAATTGGGGTACAGCTTTATAATCACAGTGGCTCACATGGACCACAGTCACGTCTTGGGTAAATCACTGCCTTATCATGTGCTTCAATTTTCCACTATTTATTTCAGGGTTTTACTTGCCTTAAGGTCTCCAGGCAATTAATAAAATCTTACAACACCTCCAAAAGACAGGCTGTAACTAAGATGATCTCTCTGCATCTCCTTTGCTCTGTGAAAAATACCAATCAAGCAACTGAATGACGACATTTATTTGCATATTACCTAAATATAGAATCCTTTTTGCAATAGGAAGTAGGAAAATCACACCCACACCAAAGCACATTTAAAGCACATTTCTTCCCCAAAATGATCACAGGAACTGTAGTTTCTTAAGGGTGTTGGGAATTGTAGCTCTGCGAGGGATAAACTACTATTCCCAGGATTATGCGGAGGAAGCTATGTGCTTTAAATATGGTTTAATGTATGGTGTGGATGTGACTGAAGTGCATGAAAAGTCAAAGTTTTAAAAATACATGAGCTGCCTCTTGCTGTTAGAACATAAAGCCAACTTCAACATTTCCTTTTTCCTCATGCACAAAAAACAAAATAGCCTCAAAAATTAAATATGCTAGCCTGCAACCCAGCCAACTAGAATTAGTCCTTAGTGATTAATCACTGAGAGCATGTAGACATGGGGAAAAGTAAGATCTTGACTGCCAAGAGCAGCCTTTCCCAATATGTTGCCTTCCAAATACTTCTGTGCTACAACTTGCACAATTCCTGACCATGAGCCAATCTGGTTGGGGCTAAAGGGAAGTGAAGTCCAAAACATCTGGAGGGTACCAGGCTGGGGAAGGTTGGCCTAGAAGAAGCACAAAAGCATAGAGATACAGTGACCTCTTCAAGTGCACAACAAGTTAATGCCACTTTTGGATTGTTGCTGTGCAGTTAAAGCTTATTTGGAGGCCGTGTGTAACAACCCCCTCCCCCACAAAAAAACCCTGGGCATTTTGTGATAAGGAAAGTGACATGAAAATGCACTGGAAAGTGTGGAATAACGCTTGATGCAACATTGTCTAAACTTCCCACAAACAAATCAGAATGAAAGTTCAATAAAAAGCCAGTGTTGCTGAACCCTCTCCATAAGCAAAGTGTAAATGAAGCAAGATGAGTGCTCAATAAACAGGTCACCTCAAAGCTTTTTAAGAAGAGGAGAAGCTGGAAGCCAGGCAAACCAGAAAGCCTTATTCCACAGGCATAAGGAAGCACTTCTTTTGTGCAAGGGACCAACAAGTTAGTCAGAGAAGGGCCAGCTCTTGGAGAAGTATGATCAAGGGCACAGGAGAAAAGACCACAGACTGAATCAAAACAATGGCTTACACTGCCCACCCAGTCTGTTTCTACAGTGCAACATTATCACCCACCAGCTCCTTTGTGGCTATCAATGCTGATGAACTCTATGGTGCCCTCGTGGGGTGTCCTGCTGCCTTCGCATTCAGGTACATGCTTGCCCCCAGGGCTGTACCGGAAAGCAAAGCAGTAATCTGCCAGGGTGATCTGGGGGAAGAAGAGGAGGAGGAGAGAGTGACCCAACAGCAAAAAGACAAAGATCTACCAGCCTGGCCTTGCAAAGCACCCCTTAGTATCTGCTACTCAGCAACATTTGCAATAGCCTTCTGCCCTTAATCAACAGCCAGGAAGGCACCAAGGTCAGAATGAATGGAGACAGAAGGTGCAGTCATAAGAATCACTGCACCCTAATAATCACTGCTCCTTCCATGCTATGCAGTAAGAACGTAAAAGGAAAGTACATGCTTCTCTCACACAACCTAGAATGAGCAATAGTCTAGGGTTTGCAGGCAAGATGAGAGGAAAAGGAAGGAACTTTTTGGACTGGCTATTCTTAGCAGGAGGGATGGAAGAGAGTTTCTTATGTCTATACTTGGGGAGCTCTGTAGAACAAAAATTATGTTCTCCTATCCTACAGAAACACCCTTCAGCAAGGACACATTCCTTGTCTGTCCCTGCTCCATTCCTTACCGCAGCAAGGTCAGCTGGATTCACATATATGTGCTGAGCATTGATGTCCCCATGGGTATACTCATTCTCATGGAGGAACTCCAGAACATCCACCTAAAGACAAAATTGAAGGCAGAGGAAAAATGACACCCTTGGAATGCCTGCATTTCTCAGACTTACTCCTAACCAGAGTATTTTCTGCTGGTGATGGCACATGGATGTTTGACATATAGCCTCTGGAAAAGCACAGCCGAAACATTCACATAGCTTAAGCCAGTGTTTCCCAAACTCACTTCTCCAATTGTTTTTGGACTACAGCTCCCATCATCCCTAGCTGGCAAGACCAGTGGTCAGGCATGATGGGAACCGTAGTCCGAAAACAGCTGGAGACCCAAGTTTGGTAAACGCTGGCTTAAGCCACTCTATGTCTGTTCATAGAGGACTGTACTCCTAAAATCCATAGGCACAGAGCTGATCAGGCCACATAGTGTGAAGTGCAGCTCTGTAAGGATTGGATATAATTACCCAAACCCTACTGTGCAAACAACCTGGGAAAGATCCTGCACAGCACTGCACTCTAGTCATGCTAATTTGCAGTTCTGAGGACCAAGCTTAAATGTGACAACACAGCCACATGCAACATTAAACTCACAGAGGCTTCTCCCCTGCAAAGCACCTTCAGGAAGGGATTCATTTCGATTAGTGTTTGCCAGATTTAACATTCTGCCTGGCAGAGTCACTGTATCTTCTGGTTCCTTCTCTCCACAACTACAGATGGCAGCTACTCTCACAGAGCAGCAGCCTTTGCTTCATAGGGTCTGCTACCTCCCATCTTGTTTGACCTAGGAGTCAAGCTCCTGAAGTAGGCCCTTGGCTTCAAAGCCCTCCTTCTCTGAAGAGAAGGGAGAAACATTTGAGAATAACCCGAATCTTTGAAGGAGGAGCATGGTGTTGGCTATGCAGTCCAAAGCTCAACCCTGCCCAGGTACAGATGGGAGAGGAGCAAAGCAGAAAAAAGGGGCTTGTGGGTAGTGAATGAGCAGGCAGAACTGGAAAATGGGTGGGGACTCTCTCTCCATTCTGCTGCTGGGTGCGTGGCAGGGAGGAGGAGATAACTGAGGCGAATATTAATGGTTCCATCTACCGGACCAAGAGGGAGAAGTAAAACCTTCCTCCTCTAAAGTAGAAGGGTGGGCTGTTGTGCAAGATTCTTTTCCTGTCATCCAATTGTTTGCAGCTCCCCTCATCAGTTTCCAGAACTCTTCTCATCTTGGAAACACTGGCTTAGAACTCTGCAGGGCACTTGGTAGGGAAGAAGTATGAGGTAAATGAATTGGGTGGGAAAGGCTTAAGCATCATCTGCTGTGCCACTTCTGATGCAAATCTCATCCTTGCAAGGCCACTTTGCAAGAATGGGGGAGGGGGGCAACTGTCAGATTTAAATACAGCAGCACTGTATTATTTCTACTTAAAAGCATAGCTTTGATCAAGGATGCAAGGAATGAAACTACTCTCCAGGTTATTCTTGTTGAAGCATGGCAATCACCCATAATTCCCTGGGCCCAAAGCTGGCCTGCATTGGCAAAAAAAGCCTTCGTTTTACAAAGAGACTTTTTGAGAAGATTCCTTTTCATCCATTCTCCTTTTGGGCGTTTCATACCAGTCTGACTGCAAGCTGCAAGGCTGCTTTCTCCGTCATCTTGTTTGCACAGTCATCCAGGATGGACTGAAGGGAGCGGCCCAGATAAGAGAAGACCAGGAACCTGCCAGTCAAAAGAGACAACACCGCAGCATGTGAACTGTGCTATTTGTTAGAGGTTTGCATCCACTATTGTCAGACCTCTAGTACCCACCCCTCCATCTGTATATAAACTAACTCCTCTTCAGATCTGTGGACAACAAGAACTACCAGTAATCAGGATCTGTAATGGGAGAAATTCAATTTCTTTCAGCTCACCTTACTGCAGCACTATGACCATGACCACACTCCCTAAGCTAGCATATTCAAAATGCAATACTACCAGAGATCTTAAGCAGAAGAATTCAAAGCAGGAGGTAGACTGACAAAGAAAGTAAAAGGCACATAAAAGAGGCTCCGGAAGTAAAATCATAAAATCAATGTCTAATTTGCTCTTCTGGGAAAATAGAATAGCAATTGAATAAAGAAAACGGGTTCAGCACCAGAACAAAAGTGAGCCAAAGGGATTGTGAGAAAACAGCAACATTGATGGTGAAAGTAAGATGAGATAGCATAGCACAGAGGAAGGATTTGGGCAGTAGAGGGAAGGATGGCTCACAGGAGTTCCCATGTCAAAGCTTCCTAACCTGTAGTTACTATTGTGGAGGCCAAAACCAACGCAATTAGGGATCCCCAACAGTGGTACTGAATGCTGTTTCTTCCACTTCTCCACTACAAAGAGAGACAGAGAGAACATTGGTCTTACTTCTGTTAAGTGATTTCCTTGTCCATGTTGCCTCCTTCCACTCACTCCAGAGGTCAGGACTATGTTAATCAGGATTGTGTTATGCACAGTGTGGAAGAGAGCGCCACTCCCCATTTCAAGACAAAGCTAGTTCCAGTGCTATTTTTCTAGAAAAAGAGGCAGAACTCACCATGAACACCTCCCTTGTTCTCTCATAATGGCATCAGCCCTCCCCTGAGAGGTGCAGGAACTGAGTTTCAGAAAATTCAGACTGAAAAAAAGCCCTGACTAGTTTCTAGAATCAGCCTACTAAGGCTTAATAATAGCAGAGGGAGAACAAGAGAGAAAGACAGTAACAGGAAGATTAAGGGATTTCTGTAATAAAACATCACACGTCTTTTTTGGGGGGAGGGGGTTCATCTCCATCCATCAGGACCACCACTCCTAATACTAGGGCTGATTACAAGCTGTCCTACCACCTCTTCATCTAGCCAGAGCTCCATGGGTCCTCCTCAAAAGCCTTGGGAAAAGGCATCACTTCTTCACAAGGCTTACATAAAGGCAAAACAGAGACATAGTCAAATTTGACTGGACTTAACCGTCCAGGGGTCCTTTACCTTTACTTTTTATAAAAACAACAACAGACAGACTCCAAGAACTCACTGGTGAACCCTGTGTCCCTCTCCTGAGACACAGTCTCCATCTACACTATAAGTTTAAAGTAATACCGGTGTCATGCCACTTTAAACTGTCATGGCTTCCACCAAAGTTTGTTAAGGGTGCTGAGAACTGTTAGGAGGCCCCTTTTCCTTTCACAGAGCTGCAATTCCCAGCTCCCTGGGGAGAAGGATTGGCTGTAAAACCACTCTGGGAATTGTAGCTTTGTGAGGGGAATAGGGGTCTCCTAATAACTTTCAGCAACCTTAAAAAAAAACTACAGTTCTCCAGACTCTTTGTGGAAAGCCATGACTACTTAAAGTGGTACTATACTGCTTTAAACATATAGTCACTATAATGACTCATCAATTCCTACCTGTGGCTTTCTTAGCAGCTCGCTGCATGAAGTTCTGTTCATTGAAGAGCCGTCCATCTTTGCAATCCTGAGAAGGGAGAGAAACTGGCACCGATATTCTTTTTATTGCCTCACTGCGCCTCCCCACCCTGCACTTTAATTACCATGTTAAAGCGATCCTCTTTACATAGCTTCTCTAACACTCAATAGACTTCACAAAGGCAAGTAAATAATTCCATTTCCACTTTACAAATGGGAGAAATCAGAGAGGAGCAGATGTAGTAAGTCAGACCAGAATACCACCAGGAATGTCATCCCAATGAACCACAGTGCAGTTATTATAATACAACCCACATGTGACAAGCATTAGGAATAGAATTTGGGTTGTATTCAATGCTAGTCCTACTGAGAGTAGACACACTGAAATCTATAGACATAGCCCATCAATTTCATTGATCCACTCAGAGGAGAACTTGGATACAACCCTGTGTGTTTTTCTTCTGTGTATGAGTGGTGATTTGCTTATTTTTTAAATAAAGTTGTCAATCCTTATAGATAGGGAAATATAAAAATGTTAAGGCTCTGATGGTCACAGAATGAAGCTACTATGCCTTACACACAGCTCCTACCACTTCAACCATCGGGAGATAGCCAATGTTAGCAAAACTCAGAGAAGACACATTGAAACCAATCTACTCATTAGTTTCAATGGCTCTAGTTTGAGCATGACCAATGTTGGGCATCACCTAGCACCCAGTATCCTACTTCTATTGCCATTCTAGGCTTAGCAGCCTCTCTCTGTACCTTGCCTTTTACTAGTCCTGTTCTTGAGAAAAGACTGTGAACTCTTCTTGTAAAGCACAAGAGCGTCTGGGTGCTCTGACCTGCTTCCTCTATGCATAATTTCATACTTCAAGTCCTTCTTTGGGTCACTGATTATTGGAACTATTTGGAAGAGACAAGCTCCAAGTCCTCCTGCTGTGTTTGCCTTGTTGTACCTTTGACCTACATCTTGCCAAGCTCAGACCCCAGTTCCAGCACATAGAACGATCTAGGATACACCTAACACAGAGAGCTGAACTCACAAGTTTGAGGGAGTATTTCAGCTGGGAACGGCAAGCTTCAGACGCACACATTGCTGTGAAAGGATGGAATAAATTAAGGTTAATAGGTAACCCAGGAGATCTGCACCTACTATATGAAGACTAGCAGCTTAACTTTATTTCACTCTTGTTATATGGATACAGTACCACCTTGGAAACAATAGGTATCAGAACACTTAAATATGCTGAGCAAGGAGCAGATCTGGACAGCAAAGCCAACACTGCACCCTTTGGACACAACCTTTGTATGACCACTGCAACCACAGCAAAGGATTCTAGGAAATGGTTAGCACAGATCAGAGATAGCAGTGTCAGCAGCTCAGCATACATACAGCATTTGGCGGGGCGGGGGGGAACGACACACAACTTGTTGAGCTACGTTGACAGTTAAGACAATGAATGACAGATTATGAAGATATGGTTATGACAGACTTACAGTTTTAGAAACCAGGAAAAGACCATTAAATAAACTGGGATATAGATTTTATTTGCTGAAAACTTAGAACTAGGCAGTTTTAGTCAGTGTTTTATTTTTGCTGTTTTTCTGCCACTCATTTTTTTTTGTTCCTGCTGCCAGTTGATTTGATTTGATTTATCTATAGGAGCACATATAGCCCTTAAAAAAAACAAAAACCTTAAGGGCAGATTTTCCTTAATAAAGTGGGACACAGAAGAGGTGGTTGCATTCTCTCCAGAATCTAATACCATGCAAGCACATATTGTACCTTCATACATCAGTCCATAGTCACCCTCGCCCAGAAGTTTCCCAAGCTTCCATTGCTTGTTGTTCAGGTCTGTTAGGATCTCACCCTCTGGGAGAGGTCTCACGGTGGCACTCCTGTCCTTCCTGGGAGATCGGTAGCTGGGCTTTGCTTTACAAGAGAGACACAAGTATTTCTTACTTAGATTTGTAGCCGACTGTGCTAGGAATTCAGAGTGGGGACTCACTCTGCCCCCAATATTGCTCCCTTTGCCCTCAGTATTGGGATGTGTAAACTAGGAAAACTAGTTTTGGGGGGCAAATTTCATGAAAATAGTTGGCATTGCAATGGGTTTTAAATAAGAAAATACAGAAAGTGAAGCACAATAGGAGTTTGTGCAAAAATTCAAAGCCAGCCAGCCAGCCAGGCAACCACCCACCCGCCTGGAATCATCACCAAATACAACCATATGCAGAGCTAAAATTCTCACCTTTTGCCTTTGGTGATTTAGTAGGTGATACAGAAGGTGACCAGCTCCATTTAACTGCAGAAGAAGCGTTTCCTTTGTCTGGCAATATTTCTGCCTTTTTCTTTGCAGGAGACCTCGGCAGCTGATCTTGGTCTTCCTGGCTTAGCCCTGATAAAAGGTAGCACTGTCAGAACAACAAAGGTGTTTACAGGCAGGCCAACTGCCTTTACTCATAGATCTGCACTGGTTGCTTATTTGTTACCTGGCCAAATTCAAGGTGTTGCTATTCCTTGCTTCAATCTGCAGAACTGGTACTGTCTGGTTCAATGTTTTTATATTGCTGTAAACAGCTGTGATATATTTTTATGATACAGTGGTATATAAATAAAAAATTCCTTCCAGTAGCACCTTAGAGACCAACTAAGTTAGTTATCGGTATGAGCTTTTGTGTGCATGCACACTTCTTCAGATATGAAAGCCCATACCAGTAACTAACTTAGTTGGTCTCTAAGGTGCTACTGGAAGGAATTTTTTTATTTTGTTTCGACTATGGCAGCCCAACCTACCTGTAACTGGTATATAAATATTTTTTTATAAATAAATAGATTTTATAAATACTGTTACAGGTACCAAATAATACCCGTTCCACACTTGTATGAAATTGGAACTCCCTGTCTATTGACATCAGACAGGCACCCGGTCTAGGGATACCATATTTTGAAGAGCAAATTAAAGGACACATCTGCCGACGTCTGCTTTTGACTATTGATTGCTGTGATGACTCTCACAGGCAGGTATAGCTGCCTGCGGGGGGGGGGGGTGCTCCAGCGACGGTAGCCTCCCAACCCCCCGGTGAGTGGCATTTGCACCCGCCCAGCAGGCGGCGCTCACATTTTTTCCAATTAAGTGGTATAGAAATTTGGCTAAATATCTTTTTACAATATTTGGGCAATATGGCATACCCACAGATATACTGCCCTGCTGCTGCTATAGTAAACCAGCTGGTCTCCTGTCACCCCATGGCGGCAGCCTGTGGGAACTGTGGGATGGCTTGGCAGCAGCAACAACCAAATCTTTAGGTCACAAACCCACACTCGCTGACCCCATCATCTTAGTTACACTGCCTCCACTTCTGATGTGTATAATTATGGACGCAAGTTCAAACACACAGATTGGAGCTCCCCCTGGCATTGTTGCTGAGTTACCACACAGGAGACAAACTACCTGCTTGAGAAAGGGGCATGGGTGGCAGGGCAGGGAAGGCAGTCTGGCAGTGGTACTGAGCAAAGATCTGCTTAGCGCTGCGATGACTGGCCCAGCTGCCCTTAAATAAGCAAAATCTGAAAGGTGAGGGAAGGCTCCAAAAGCTGGTGCTGGGCCCTGTTTACCATTCCTGTCTACGATCCCTGAATGGTTCCGGCTCTTAACCTTCATCTCTCCAAAGCAAACAAGGACCCATGTTCATTACTGGGTGACAAAATGTCATGCTTATAACTACCGCATTTTTCGCTCTATAACACGCACCCGACTATAACACGCAAGTAGTTTTTAGAGGAGGAAAATCCGTAGGCATGCCACCCATAGGCATTCCCTCCATAACACGCACCGACATTTCCCCTTACTTTCTAGGAGGAAAAAAGTGAGTGTTATGGTGCAAAAAATACGGTAACTTCCCTGCAACTATTTCCACTTGACAGCTGTTGGGTGAGGGGGTGGATTGGCAGACAGTGAATTCCTAACAAAATCAGGCATAATACAGAGATCAGTATCTTAGATTTAAACATCACTCACTATATGGGTTTACATCTCCTTTTTGTGCCATTCTCCCTGGCTAATAAATGTACTTCATGTTAAATAGGAACAATAAGTTAGGAGGTCTAGCTGCAAAGGACTTTCAGCTGGGTCATCAGATAGGTCATGTTTGTCAGCTGCCACATTTGACTAAACATTCCTACCTTTCATTGAAGAAGCTGGAGTGATCTGCATGGCCTCTTCTTCTGCAGGAAGTCTGGCCCCGCAGGAGGCACAAAAGTTAAAGGATGCCTCAACCCTCTGTCCACACTGCGGGCAAAAATTGACCATTCTAGAAAAACAGTGGGAGAGGGAAGAGGGGAGTGGGTGAACATAAATAGCTGCACGCCTCAAAATTGGAAAGTAATATTCATAATTTGGATTTGGTTGTTGCATCAGTGAATATTTTGATAGGGCTCAATTTACCTACTATCTAAAACTCCAAAGGCAATTTATAAGAGCAAGTGATTAATCTTCGTGTGGTAAAAAGGAGTGGGGAAAGCAGCAGCTAACAAAATAGGGGGGATGCTTTGGGGGTGGGTGTGTGTGTGTGAGAGAGAGAGAGAGAGAGAGACCAGGTAGAAACACATGCATACCTTAAGTACCTTATGGGAAAAATGGGAAAGACAAGCAATTAATAAAATAACCCAATGCCCCTAAAACTTATTTAATATTCCATCTTAGTTCACATAGTTCACCTACTCCTCATTTAATCCCTGCAACAATCCTGTAAGGCAGGTTAGGTTGAGTGAGTGCCCCAAGATCAACCAGGGAGCTTTATGGCTGAGAGGGGATTTGACCCATGCCCTAGTCTTGACACTCTAACCTTTACACCACACTTGCTCTTTAAAAACTTTTAAGGGGGTTGGGGAAGCACTAAGACAAACAGTCCATGTTTTTGGAAGCTGTTTTTAATACATTCTCTCTCTCTCTCTCTCTCTCTCTCTCTCTCTCGTGAGCCATTTTATTTTATTTTAATTGCGAGGCAGGGTAAAGGCAGTACTGTGCGCCAAAACACATTTCACTAAGGTTCCAGTTTTGGTTTCAAAACACCCATTTTAAAGGGGCAACAAAGTGTGCTTTTAAAAAAAGAAAAGAAACAAGAGTAACCTGGCTTACCTTCTTTTTTTAAAAAGAAACACAGCAAATAAATCTTACACGTTAAGAAACGTTATGAGGTGGCCACCCTCGCCTTCGGATCCAAGTGACCCTCTTTCCTGAAGTCACTTCCCCTCCCTTGTCAGGAAGGCGGCCCTGTTTAGGGAAATTTTTTATTCGGTTGGAAGCCGCCCAGAGTGGCTGGGGTAACCCAGCCAGATGGGCGGGGTATAAATAATAATTATTATAATTATTATAACTCACAATCTTCCTCGCTGGGAGGCATTTTGAGCCACCACGAATTCTGCGAGAGAGCGCTCCTCTTCTATTTATTTGTTTCAAATTTATTTATTTGTTTCTATTTATTTTATTTGCCCCCTGCAGATCCACACCACACACGATCAAAGGCACATCCCATCGGGCATCTAAAGCTCATGGTTCCCCCCCGCGCCCCAAACGTCGCTTGGTTTAAGGGTGCTGGGAACTGTAACTCTGCTGGGTTGGGTGAAACTACAACTCCCATGATTCTTTGTGGAAGCAATATATATGACATATGGATGTTATAGAAAACATCGCTGTCTTGTTCTGGAAGGACGTTGCTACTACCGGGCTTTCCCGGCTGCAAGAAACTAACGCGGCGCCTCTCCCGCCGCATAAACAGCTTCACGCGGCGGCGGCCATGCTGGGCCACACGGAGCTTCTTCGGCTCCCCGCGACTGCTCGCCTTCGTACCCACCCAGCGCCGGCCTTCGCCCGCTTGTAGGCTGGAGCAACAGCGGCAAAGGAGGCGTCTCCCTCTTCGGCCTCCGGCCTCTTGCGTCCTTTGCCAAACCTGTTCATGTCGCTTGCAGTGGGACTCCGGTCTGCCTGGGAAGAAGGAAGCCCGTTACCTCGTCCTGCCCGGCCCGCCGACCTCACGGAAGCGCCCCCCGCGAGTCTTTCTCCTGGCAGGCCGCCTCCAGCGACGTCCTCAGGCGGCTCAGCTCCCCAGCCCACAGGGACCGCTTGCAGAACCTGCCCGGCCGGTTCATACCTGTGGCGCTTAATCCGCCTTTGTTCATATTCATCAAACGCCACCAATCTTTCACGCGTGTTTTACTCTGTGGGGGCACCAGGAAAATAAAGCAAAATCTGGGGCTTGCTGTATTTCTAGGTGGGCAAGACATATGCTAAGATATCCGAAAGGAAAAGTGCATGTTGATAACAGGAGTCCTGCAAAAAAAGCGTGGGGCGGGGGGGAGACACCATAGTCTTACCCCATTTATTTATGGCACAACACCCATAGTCTTACCCCATTTATTCTTTTATATGGGGGTCTTACTCCAAGGTAAGCACATATGGGATCGCAGCCTTCTGCCCTTTAAAACTAGCCGGAGGATTGTACGCAGAGAGGAATCCCAATTTGGAGATGTTTTGCACTGAGGACCCTGTTAGGGATATTGTTTGAAGCGGCAGGGTTTTATCCTCTTGAAGAGAAAAACTTTAAAATTGTTAGTTGGCATCCATCCATCTCAGGAGACGATGGAAGAGAGTGCCTTGGGGAGTCAAGCTGCTGGAGAGTTAAAGCGCCTGCTGTGGCTGTAGAGACAGATACAGGTGAGGCATGTTTTATTGCAGATGATGATGGCATCCAGTTTGCTGCTATAGGTGCGCCATGGCATTTCTTCCCTGTGCGCTCCTCAGTGGTCATTCCTCTGGTCACTGCTGTGGATACACATCAATAACTACCAGCACAAGTTTACTAGGAGGGAATGAAGTATCCTCAAGGGTAGACAAGGATTCTTCAACAAAATGGCAATTCTTTATACAGACACTGCCCACAACTGTAGCACCACACAACATTCTGGAGGCATAACAACAGCTGCTTGGCATTGCTGGAATACTTTTTTTTTTAAAGTACAGTAGCTTTTCCTGCAGTTGCTGGGACCTGCAAAAATGACTGAGAAAGGATGCTGCCAGCAGGCATCCATTTTTTTAAAGAGCTGTCCGTCATGAGGTCTTATCTGCATCTCTCCAGCCCCCACTGTTTTGCAAGTTGGTCTTTCCAATACGGTACTTATGTTATACACAAATGCTTACTAAATAAATCCCAGACCAGAATGGTCTGGTTACTAAACCTAAAATACTTCCTTTCCTAAAAAAAATCAAAATGGATTCCAAGGTTTTTTTTTAAAGCTAATAAAAACAATGTACAACTGCAATACATGAGCAGGAAGATTTTTGGCTGCTATCCCAGAGTAACATTGGTACCAGTTGCCTCAAAAAGGGGTTGCACAGCTGAAAAAGCTAGAAACATGAAGCTGCCTTATAGTCAGACCATTTCTCCAACTTGCTCAGTATGGTATTGTCTATACTTGCTGGCAGTAGCTTCAAGAGTTTTAAATCCAAGTCGTACCTGGAGATGCCAGGAAATGAAACTGGGACCTTTTTTCTGCATGCAAAATAAGCTCTACCACTTAGGCTATAACTCTTTCTATCAAAGCTATAGTCCATACCTGTTAATATAATTCCTCCAAAATATTTTCCAGTTTTTGGCTATGCAGAAAAGTCAATCAATCTTTGTGTAACATACCTGTCGTTTCCCCATCAAATACCAAGAGCAAGTCTGCTGAAGTACTGAAAAGTGATTGTTTGGTAATAATTCCTCCCTGAAAATAGCCACCCAAGTAACCTACAACCCACATGTGAAAATAGATACCCCCACCACTGGGGACAAATATGTTCTAATATTTTACTTTAAAAGTGGGGAGACGGGTACCACCTTAAGAGAATTCTGTAATGTGATCCTTCACTCTCACCAAAACCACAGCCTAAGTCAAGTGGGCAGATCTGGAGTCGTACATCTCTGGGAGATTTGCTGGTGGATCAGCAAAATACCCCAGATTTTGATGGCAGTTTAGCAACAAAATCCCCATGCCCGCCCCCCCAAATCAAGTTGCTGAAATAACAAAGCTTGGGGCAACCAGGAATGGATTTGGGTATAGAAGGACTTTGAACAATGATCACTTCTGGTACTCAAAACATACCTTGTGCTAAGCAGCTTCTGTGCAGGTAATTTCTTCTAGTTTTTAAACTGATTTTATCAGATGCAGCATACCTTAAGATACTAAATTCTGATGGGCAGCTAACAAACCTTACTAAGTAAATAAATGTGTCCTGTGTCTCCTTGTTATCAATGAGCAAATTTATCATATACAGTAGCTTCTCCTTTGCCAGTGATAAGACAGTCTCATCTATGGAGATCCTCTTGTAGTTTTTATTAAACACCTCAGAGAACTCTCTGTCCACTGAATAAAGTCAGGAGTCTGTTATATTTTTAAAAAATTGTTTTTTATAAAAAAACATCACTAGCCAACATGAACTGTCATTGACATTACCTTCTGAAGAAAGAAAGAAAAAAGAAAGAAATCATTTAAGCCTGTCCAGTGTTTTTCAGATTCATGTAGTTAATTCCAAACACACAAGTTTTGTACCTGGGTATACATTCTAAGGAGGCATAATTGAAAGAAGGAAGCCAAACCTTATTTTGCGTCTCTGTTCAAAATCCTTAATACCAGTACAATTGTCGCAGAGGGTTGCAGGCACCATTTCAAAGTTTTGCACATGGAGGTGGTTCAGTCTAATGGAAGAACATTCAAGTCCACATGTCCAAGCTATTGGCTTCAGACTTTTAGTGTGATCAGCTTTGTAAGACGGGTGGTTCAATCCATAGATCCCATGAAACAAATGAGCTTTTACGGACAATGGGACAACTGAAGTGGTAACAGTTAATTCAAGTAAAATTAATTTCCATCATCAAACTTCTGTGTAGCAATAATTTTTCAAGCACCACTGCAATTAGAGCAGAGGTAGAACCTTAACAATTTAGTAATCAAAGGGGCCTAGTATAAAGAAGCAGATAACAGAAAAAAGGGAAAGGAGAAAGAATATTGAGAGGAAAATAAAGAGAAAAATAAAAAATATAGGACACTTAACCAAATTATTAGAACATATTACATCTCCCACAGGTAGCTGTTTGCCGCTAGCTCACAAAAGCCACTATATTGCTTAATATGCACAGAAGGGCAAAAATAGCCCCCAGCCTTAAAACAATTCATTGGTAAACAGGGTCACTTTGCTTCTTAGTAAACCACAGTAGATGCAGCTGCTTTGAAGTAGCAGAAGCAATGAAGAGGCAGTGCAGATCTCCGCTGTCAGACCAAATACTTCACAGGCAACAAAGGCTTCAGATGGGCCAAGCTCAACACCACTAACAGGGAAGTATCCACCTCTTGGGATACTGAAGAAAGGCATTAGAGAAGAGCCAAGAATGACACTAAACCTTAGTAAAGAATGCTTGATCATGTCATGGGCAGACATAGTTTACATGGAACAGAAGGGAAGAGGGGAAAGGAAGACTTTTTGCGGGCCATATTCTGCAGGGGAAATGCCACAATTATGCCTGCTAGTGCCTGAATCTTGTTTTGGCCACAGGATAATATGTGGGGAAGACAACAGCAACAAGTCTTTAGGGAAATTCTTTAGGTAAACATTCAGCAAGACCAAGGCAATGCACCTCATGAGCCACCGTGTACAGTGCAGCCTTCAACCATGTTTGCACCTGTTTGTTGTTAAAGTAAACAGCACCAGGACATCAGAGGCTTAAGAAGCCCAAGTTCATCTTTTCTTCTTCATTGTACTCAGCCACATTTTTCCGTTTTGCTTGCCTTCTGCTGGAGTGTAAACATAATTTTGAGTCATGAGGAGATCCACCTTTGTTCTTGGCAGGGCCCAGAGGCTGCACTGAGGTAGCTTTTGGAGATGCTCCAAAGTTGCAATCTATAGTGGAAGTAGGGCTGGTACTGTTGACAGAAGAATAGCCAGAGCTGGCTTCAGTGGTGCCCTTTGGTTGGCTGTGGTGCATTAGCCATCCCTTCCCAGCACCTGGTGGGTCATAATTATTTAGGTCAAATGTAGATCCCTCTTTGGCAATGCTCTCTTCATCACTGGAGTCTTCACAACAGCCATAGCAGTGTTCTTCGGGGCCTGTACAGACCACAGTTACATCCAGAACTCCGCTTGGAGCTGTAACTATACAGAAAAGTTGGTTGAATAAACCTTACTGAAAAAAATCAAGACTAATCTTGTAGTGCACTTTAAGTGCCCACTTTTTGTGCTTTAATTCTGTCAAAGTTTACCCTCTTACAGTAAGATGCTAATGTTTAGCTTTGATAACCCCCTAAAAAACCCCTCTTCTCACACATGAAATTAGCTTAGCATAGCTAAATGCTTTTCAACCAATATGCCAGTTTTCTATGTTGAGCAAGATTTTGTTTCTGAAGTGAAGCATTCAAACATTCAGTCTCAAGTACTGTATTATTATTCTACTGCTTGATTGTGTGCCCTAAATTCAACCCCCACCCACCCCAAATGCCAGGTGGTAATACCCCCATATGACACACACCCTCCCCCCAAAAAACCTTACCATCTCCCTCCTTCTCTCCTTCACTTTCTTGATCTCCTTCATAGCCAGAGCAAGAATCTAAGCTCCAGTCCAGGAAGTTGTCTAGAAGGCTCTCCTCCTGGTTGGACAGTTCAGCTGTTGGTGTCGTTACAAAGCTTCCCCTGTCTTCCTGGATGCTGTCTTCTCTTCTCCTGTGGAAAGAGTATCTATGACCATTAATAAAATACTGTCAAAAGGGGGAGAGAAAATGGGGCCTTGGATCAGCTTTTCCACAGTCAGTGCTCAAAGTTGAGTGTTATGCTACCCTACTTCTTTTCAAGCAATCATAAAACCATTCCAGTCCTTTCCATTAAGCACAACCAAGCCTAGTCTAATAGTAAACAAAACCACCACCACCACCACCACCCATTTTGAGCACTATCTATAGCCAGCTAGTTATTTGACACATGGAACCTTTTCTTGGCTGGACCTGGAAAGCTAGGAAGATTCCATTTTCAACTGTTTGCTGAGCTGCCCAGCACTGATGGCTTGCAAGAGGGCAGTACAGTTAACACAGTGGTAGACCACATGGCTTTGGACTGCAACTCTAGGAAGGGCTGAAAAAAGCCCCTTGGTTTTAACTCCCAGAGGAGCTTCTGCCAGTCGGTGTAGACATATTGAGTTAGGTGGAGTCCTAGCAACATCTGGAGGGCCGCATGCTCTCCACCCAATAGATGAGCAATGCAGAGTAGCAGCTGAGATCCATGCTAGGGGTGGTAGAAGCCAATACTCCAGTTTGTACAAGGTTACGAATGCCAGAGGACTTGTCTAGTAGTCAGTGAATACCCCATCCCACCCAGGTAAAACAGAGGGACCAGACTTGCCTTTTAGTTCTCTTTCCCGATGGAGAAGTGAGAAATGTTTCCACTGTGTTCATGTACAAGGAGTCGGGCTCTGGATCTTCATGTTTCACTCCTAGCAGCGAGCAGAGCTGGCTGTAATTCATCACCTAAGACAAGTGAGCTCAGTGAGACAACATAGCTACAGTCACACAAGCCCTTAAAACTCATCCACTGATGCCATAGTAGTTTTCTGGATTTTGCCCTAGTCACCCTCCCCAACAAAACAAAAGCAAAGAAACCCCATACCACTCTTCTCTAAAGTACTAGTTACAAGTGCAATCTTGCACATCTTTACTTGAAAGTAAATCCATTGAACTCAACTGCGCTTAGTTCCACACAGATATAGATAGGAATAAGGCTATAATAAGTTCGACAAGAGGTTTTGTGGATGGAAATTGGCACGGGCTAGTTTTAATCAGCGAGTCTGCAAGTTAAGGGCAGGTTTCCAGTGAACCTACTTTGGATCAGGTCTGTAAAAGGAAAATGTTAAAAAATGGCATTGCTTTTTATTGGTGAATGGTAGTTTTTATTAAGTTCTTCAATGTTAGATGGCTTACTGAAGGAAATGTAAAGTTATTTATCATTATGCGGACATCACGTTTTTCCTCCTAGGAAAAGATATACAGTTCTCTTCCCATTTTATTCCTCACAACAATCCTGTGGTGTAGGTTAGTCTGCCAGTCAGTGACTGGCCTACAGTCACCCAGTGAGTTTCATGGCTTGAATGGAGATCAGAACACTCGTAATCTAACACTTTATCTACACTAATATAGAGGTTTTAGAAACTTGCAGATCAACTATATTTTTAAATGGTTATGAACTCAACGATCAGCCACCAATAAGAACACACCATTTTAATTCTCCACAGTGTCTCCAGGGCCCCAGCACAGCATCACTCCAAGGACGTCCAGAGGCATTGTGGGAGTATTAAAACAGTGGCTGTCAGCAAAAGTGCTTTCCTTGCTGCATATAATGGCTGCCAACCAGAGAAGGGTTTTTTCCTAGTTCCCTGTCCAGCAAGAAGCAACTTCTCCATTTCTGCTTTGGTAATGGGAAGTGATGGGAAGAATATTTTCCAGTGATTTTTCCATGGGGGGGGGGGAATCCATTTTATAAGTTTATTAGTAACAATGAATAAATGGATGCTAACTACAAACACAGTATTAGGGAAAGTTTGCCAGCTTAATCGTTTTTAACTTTGCCTGCTAAAGGCTAGTAAAATAAGCATGCTGAACTAGATCACTCGCTAGCACATCACATCAGAAAGTTTCCAACACAAATTTGCATAGAACATGTCCCCAGAAGATCTGCTTTGTCACCAAGGGGTTCCACTCCAGAAGGTGGGCAGCCTATGACTCCACCAGACTTGGTGCTGCCCATCCAACACATTTTACTGTGCTCCATTTCCTTATAGATTTACAGTATAATCCTATAAAATGCAGTCCTGGAGAGTTCAGATACACTGGGACTCCCTTTCTCTTTCCCCTCAAAAGCAGTACCTCTTCTTTGCCAATTTCTTCATAGCGCTCATCTTCAAATCGTTGTTTCACAGCAGTAAGGGACACCTGCCTATAATCTTTTGGGACATCCTCATGGAAACTGGGAGACAGAGGGAGAGATTGTAAGTACACCCCTTGTTTAGAGTCACTGGATAAATTTAACAGAACCACCAAGCATAAGACAGAACCAATGGCTGCTGAAGTTTCCCTTTAGGTTTCCAAACCTGGCTTCAGACTCCAATTGTACTACTGACAGCCTTGCTCCCAGATCACCATTTTATATTTTATTCTGTGGGCACTGGAAATAGGAAGTGTCAGCAACCCAACTTGTCTTCTGGGAGAGCTTTCCAGCACCCACATTGGCAGCAAAAAGACTTAAGCAGAGCCTACGGAGGGTAATTAGAAGAAATATCTATGGCTTTCCTTCGACAGAAAGCATTGGTTTCAGCCTGATTAGCATTATTTCCATTTTTTGCAACACACCATGGGAGCTGCTGGTGAACAGTGGGTAATAAACTGAAAGATGCAAATAATTATGATAGCAATGCTATTATTATGGATCTGTCTGCGTGCAACATTTTCTAAACCCTGATTTTGAGCCTTGTGCTTGCTTAAGCAATTAGCTACTCCCCCTTTCCTGCAAACCAGCCTGTTTTTACACCTGAGCCATCCACCTGCAGCTTGCACTTGCCCTCCACTTCAGGAATACAGACCAGCTTCAGGTACTTCTAATCAGAGAAGCCAAAGAGGAAATCTGGACACCTTTCTGCATGCAAAAACATGTACCTTAACCTCTGGGCTCCAGTCCCTCCCTCCTAAGTGGAAGACTAAAATGTATGTTGTTGACACAGCTGAGGATGTGATGAGAGAGGAGGCATCAGCTGGTGCAGGAGGAAACAGAGGGGAATGAGGAGTTAACCCTTTACTATCTGCTTCATTCCCTTCTTGACGAAGTACTGTACAAGCCTGCAGTAAGGAGTCGTTCATATCCTATGCAAATCTAGGAGAGCAGAAGATGCTTTTGTGGCCTGGGTGGGCCAGGCTGAGGATAAAACTTTCTCAGCTGTGAACACTATACACACTTCTTAAGTGCCCCAAGAAAAGCACACTCTTGAGCTGGCAATCAGACCAACTCATTACTTCAGATGCTGTCTGTAGGAAGTTCGAATATTATTGAAGCTGCATGTTCCAAGCATGCCAAGGAGTATTTTGCAACAGCTGGGAAGACTAAGCTATTATGGCTCCCCCCCACGGTATATTGCTACCCCATTTTTTTACCATTTTTTGTGGATATTCAGTGCACAGGGTATCAGTTCTTCAAGGGAAAACCCTGTGGCTTCACATAACTGGCTTGTCCAAGGATGAGCTGGAGAGAGAGAGAGAGAAAAGACATGAACAAAATAACCAATATTGCTCACTGGTCTCTAACACAGTGTGTAATTTTACTAAACTCTCAAATGAAAGCATTCAACATAGTGACAACCAGTTATGCTCCCAAGTTCTCCAATGGCCACTGCCTGAGCTCTTCGACTGAAAACTGTTCACCCAGATCCTAAGAAGCCTCCACCTCTTGAAACTGAAGCTCTCCCTGTCCTCCTTGCAATCAGTTCAACCCCTACAGCAGGAGAACCAGACAAGAGCTAAAATGGGACTATTTTGCTGGATATTGTTCCCCAAAAGATGCCCGAATTAATTCAGCAGGAAAATTGTTACCTTGCTTGTGCAATACTTTGGCCAGCAACAAGGCCGCTGCAGACAAACGGGCAGGAGAGTATATGCAAAGGCCTGTATTTAAGAGTGAAAGTTCACAAATGAAGCTGTAGAGATGCACAGTTCTTCTTTCCAATGGGATTATGTTCAGCAGCACTTCCTTGTAGTCCAGAATAGTAGGTATCTTTTAAAAAGTGGCAGATAGAAGAGGTTACTTAAGGCCGACATACACAGGAACTATGCAACACGGTGTACTGTTCCAGGAACACCCTCTTTGCTAAAGGTTTGCTATTCAATGCAAACAAACTTCTTATTAAAGCCACATGCATTTTATTATTTACATTTCTATCCCATTTTTGAGGTGAGGGTTACTCGGTTTTTGTTACCAGAGTTGTGGGTACCAGAGTCTGTTAGTGAATATTAGAAACTAATAAATGGTAGTATTTAAATAATATTTAGGGTACGATGGGAAAATACAAGCTGCAGAACTGTGCCAGACAAAGAATTCATGGTTAGCTTATATAAACCAGCATGGCTGGGCTACCTAAGTACCTAGCCATTAAGGGGCATTGGCAACGCAAAAGAACTGTTCTCCCCAAAGAGTGGATAGAGGCGGAACTGGCAGGCTGGCAAGGCGATGAAGGGTGCATGATGTCACAGAAAAATGTGTCCTTTTTGAAATCTAAAGGTGTACTGGGAACAAGGAGGAGGAAGTAGGCAGAATTCCATGCAGTGCTAGCTGGATGAGGCTGCACTGAGAGACTGGTAGCCATGACTGACTGCTGCTTTCAACCAAGATTGCTGAAGCTAGCAGAGGGGCAATGAGAGACTCTTGGGATATGATGTTCTACACCTTCCATTGAAGACTCAGGTATACATATGTGTACAATAAACCATAAATCAACTCACTGCCATATCTTTATACATTCCAAGATGTACATCAAGAGTTGAAAGTCAGCTGGAAGACAATCACTCACCCCAAATCAAGGCTCTTGATCCAGCACCGTTTTATGCTAAGATAAGGGATCATTATGAACACTAACTATTCCCAAAATATATGCCAGAGCACATTGGTGTGAGTGCAGGTACCAAAACAGATAGAAGGGAAGAATGGAAAAATAGCCAACTATTAATTATGAACTCTTAGTTCAGGAGGCCAAAGGCCTATCTAAGCAAAGCTTTCACCAGCCAAGAGAAGGCTACCAGGAAGGGGACTAAGCAGGTCTCCCTCAGAAGAGTGTTCAGGACATGGGCACAAACACTGAGAATGCTCCATCCAAGCAGATGAAGTTCTCTCCAAAACTTAGGAGGCAATATTTCAGTCCACAAGAGAACTTGTGAGCAGACCTCAGACTTGTTCAGTCCCTCCCCTCAAATTACAGGGCAGTATGAGTGAGCTGAACGAGTGGTCTCTCAACCCCGCAAGATAATCTGCTTTCCAAAAGTACAGATAATCTAACTATTCATCTTCATCACCATCAGGAATATATCAGGTAAGAGGAAGCCAGGAGCAATACAGAATTACAAGAGGAATATCCCCTAATTTGCAAGGTAGTTCATGGAAAAGGCAAGGTAAAAAGCAGACCAGCATTTATTTAGTCAGTATTGCATTAATGGCAGCTAGATTATAAAGGTTTTCACCATCTCTACAAGCTTACCTTTATCTTTCCTTCCAGGGCAGAAATGATCTCCCCCATCATCCTGACAAGATCTTCATATTTGTATGTGTTGTCTGTTAACCAAACAGCTTCCCGTATTGTCAGAATCTCTTTGCTGATAAAACTGTAACAAAAGATGGATTATCACCAAGGCCCAAACACATAGTGGATCTGTTTACTCATCCAACGCCAGATAGAATGGACAAGTCTCTTTCTGTGTGTGTACACACATTATTTAAAGAAGCAGTTAAACTGGTAGAAGCTGATCTGCTGGACTGATTTGTAAGGTTACACTGGAGAGCATCTGGGAAACGTGAAGAAATACTTTTAATCTCAAAGCAGGAATGCAAAATACCAGCAGTGGGCACCAGCTCTGTGTGGTCTCCAAATTACAAGGCAAATCAGGGTAGTTTCTCAGGTTTCTGAGTCAGATCACACTGTTGACAAGGCATGCCAAGGTGGATCAAGGATTTCCTAAACTTCTGAGGGGCAAAGTAGCCTTGGCTGCCCTAAACAACAATACACAGTAATTGTTTCCCCCACACTGAGAAACTAAACCAAGCAGACTAAGGAAACGATAATAGCTCAAGAAGGGAGGACAGTTCTAACTATTAATCACAAAAATAATTAATCATTATTTTTCCAGGGCACTCCAATCAGTTAATTTGAGATCCCCACCGTATCTCCCAAAATCAGTTAGGGACAGCACCTCACCCATGACCCTTGGGGCAACAGGTGCTTGCAGGTGTGACATTTTCTACACCCCAGTCTTTCCTGAGGACCCATGCTGCCCCACCTTATGGTTCCATTGTACCCATCCCCAATGTGGTCTGCCCTGTAGGAGAACAACAGCAGCCGTCATTGTGAAATTGAGCAGGTTCCATATATTCAGAAGGAGTGACCATGCCTGCAAATCGCATCCAGCTCTGATAGAAGATGAAGTCACTTTTCCTTTGTTATTAAAAAAACAACATTTTAAAAGTGCCCTGTGGCTAGCAGGGTGGATAAAAATCAATGATTTTAAAAAAATAAAATTGATTTTTTTGTTTGTTTTAAATTCGATTTTTAAAATAAAATACTTTTGGAGGAAAAATATTTCTAAAGATAGTTTTCTATTTAAGTTGCATTATAGCCCAAAGACTATTTATCAGGAAATAAGGATTTGTTTTAAGTATTTCATGTCTGCTAAAACTCAGTCTAAGTTTTTTTTAAAAAAATGTTTAACCACATCAGTTAACAAACATGGATACATATGCTATAATGTTATTACTTTAGTTAAATAAATTGTTATTAAGGAAATGATTTTTTTCTCCTTCCAATAAAGTACAGCAGAAAAGTTGTCCAAATATAAAGTTAGCTTATTAAACCTCACAATATTTCCATAATTATCTGTCTATGTATTTATAATAGTATAACCAAATCAGTAATTTGATATAACTGTAAAAACTACTCTGAAATTTGATTATTCCAAAAATGAAACCTTCATCTGGTTGTAAATATTAAGATTATACCAGCAAGAATGAGTCTTTCTGGGAAAAAAAAAGATTTAAATCAAATCTTACTGACTAGTGATTTAAATCGTGATTTAAATTGATTTGATTTAAATCAAATCCACCCTGTTAGCTAGTACTGCTACAACTTTCAGAACAACTTTGCAGACCATAATTTTGTCCTGTAGGTACAATCCTCATTAAGAAGAGCCCAGCCATCACTACTGCCAATAGTCAAGTTACTCACCGTGTACAAATAACCATGCAAGCGATCCCCAAAAGCTGAAGACAAGCCCGGGATACAGGTCTTATTTTCAAGTACCGGTCCACACACCCCACTGTCATATGGAGACAGAGGCTTGAGAAATCCTTCATGGTGGCCACTTCTACTAGCCAGTCAATCAGAATGTACCTAAACAATAGGAGCAGCCATTTAAAAGCAAGCAGGCTATAGCTGCATTATCAACTTCATTCAACTACAACTACATGTGTGAGTTGCTGTTCCTTCAAGAGGAGCTGGGAGCAACATACAACAGAAGAGAAAACAAGATGAATAAAACACATGGAAATAACTAGGATATAAACACAACGTTCTTTCATTACAAATAATTGAAACTAAAAATTGAACATGCTGGGATCCTCGAATGAAGCCACATTTTAATGCAATGCTAACAAGAGAATGAAGCACATCCATATTAAGGCTTGGAGAAGTTTTTTACTGGCCAGTAAGTTTTCAATCAAATCTATGAGTGCTTTTTGCCATTTAGAGTGTTGTTGTGGGATGGGGGGGGAAGCAAAACAATGCCAGATTGGCATGGTCCAAACCGCCACTAACTGGAGAGCTTAAATGCTATATTGTAAATAATTATCTTTTAAAAGCAGATCACTGTAGCTCAGGGGTGGGGAACCACTGGCACCCTAGATGTTGCTCAACTACAACTCCAGCAAGCATGGCATGGCTAATGGTGAGGGATGTTGGGAGTTGTTGTAATATCTGGAGGGCCAGAGGTTCCCCACACCCACTCTAGCTAATCAGTTGATGTAAACACATTAAAGTAGTGGGCAGAAATAATGGGAGGGGGAGATAGCTTACGACTTTCCTTACACCGAGTATAACACATAGTTGAACCAGACAGAAGTAAACTCAGCTCCTTAGCAGTTTAAAATATCTTTCAATATCTACTAGTTTTTTAAAAATTATATATTTGTGCACATATGTGTTTTTTCCTGTAGGTGGCAGTGCTTCCACCCCCCAAAAAGAGCAATTAAATTCCCAAAAAGAAAATCCACCCTGTAGCAACCTAGCATTCTGCACAGCATGCTCTAATAGAAAAGCATCTGGCAAAAGCAACTTAGCAAGCAGCCTTTTCTGCCTCAGCAAACAATTCCCTCCTTCCTTCAAGCCACCCAGCCTGTCCTATGACTCTACCTCATTGTCTCATTCATTCCCTTCTGAACCGTGAAGATGCTCTGCTTGCTGAGAGGGAGGGAGGCCTGGAAGAGCTGAGACACCATCTCATTAGAGGCTTTTGTTTCCAGCCCTAGTTGGTTTCCATTCCCACAAGCTTTGGCTAGAGCAATCTGTGTAACAGAGAGAAAAAGGACACAAATCAAGAGGGAAAAGAACTCATCTCCAGAAAGAGCTAATTCTGCTTTTTCTGAGACACCAATAATCCAAGTAATAGTTGATGCACTTGGCTTATTTTAATGACACCATCTTCAATATTTCGGGGAAAGCAGGCCTGGGAACAATAACCTGTCCTAAGGGGACCCACAATAACTAATAATGCCTGCTTTGGTTCTTCCATTCATTCTGCCATCTGCAGGCACCATTTAAAAAACCACCAAAGTACACAGTATAGCATCACTACAAGCACCGCGGGAAATTAAAACAGCAGAAAACTTCTCCCACCCAGTCAATGGTGCCAGGTAAGCTCATTGGCTTGGGATCCCACTGAGCAGCACCATGCCACAGGCACAATCACATCTCGAATCCGCCCTGAGGGGGAAAGGGTTTTAAGTAAAGTGTGGCCACATTAGAATCAGTATTAACTGTTCATAATGAAAATAAATTATGGGACCACCTGAACCTCAAGTGTTGCCTGAACCCTTATATCCCAACTAGGTCACAGAGGGCATCTGCAGAAGTGTTATTCCCCACGTTGGCGAGACTCGTGTGTCAGCAAATAAGAAACAAAGTATTTAATATTATCAACCCAGTATTGTGGAATGCTCTGCCAAGAGGTATTCAGCAGGTACCTTCTGCTTCGACATTGAAAGCACTTGGACAAAGTGGGGAAAAACAAAGATTCAGGAGTGACAGTCTTACCTGGGCTTCCCAAGAGCCCTTGGCTGCATAATCCCTGAGTTTCCTGAGGCTTTGAAGGTATCTACCAGGGTCTGACATCTACAAGGAGGAATGGAAGCAAAGTAAGATACTGCATACTTTGTGTTATTAACAAACTATCTTCCCTTTCATACTTCCTATACAGTGGTACCTCGGTTTTTGAACATCTCCGTTGATGAACGTTTCAGTTTTCGAACACCGTAAACCCGGAAGTAAATGCTTCGGTTTTCGAACACGCCTCAGAAGTCAAACATGCCACGTGACTTCCGTATTGAGTTTTCGGTTTTCAAATGTTTCGGAACTCGGAACAGTCTTCTGGAACGGATTAGGTTCGAAAACCGAGGTACCACTGTACTTGCAAATTTGAGGGCCGCTGTTCAGAATTAAACTGGGACTCCCAAAGACACACACCAGTTTCTCAGCACTGATACAGTATTTACTTGGGAGATAGAGCATGATTATGTACTTTTATTCTATCAAGGTTGTCATCGGGCTCAGCCACCCACAAATGTACACATCAGCTCTCGAAGGGAGAGTTCTTCCAAGCACCCAATAACATCCAAATCCCTACACCAAGCCATGCTACTGCCTTCATTCCATTCTTCTCAACATCAGCTGTCTGACTAGAGTTTTTTGTCTCCTACCAGCAACTATAAGACAACCATCTTTTGCCTGGCTCTTCAAGCCTTGTTTACCTGCCAGTATTAGTGTCATATATACTCACAGAAGCTTTTCTGTTATTTTCCCAGAGGAGGTAGGCGCTGTGCAAGCATCCCTGCTTCGATGAGTTCTCAAACATTTCTAGAGCTTCTTTTCTTTTCTCTTCATCCTGTGAATAAGGGTGACATTTATTTATCCCCAACTATTCAGTTACGCCCGCACACAAAGCCACTGAGATCCAGTGTTCTCTATAATGGTCTCAGCTGCAAGCCCCTCCAAGGTTTAATGATTCTAGTACCTGAGAAGCCTACAGTTCAGGGGAAACTGCAGCCTAAATAATTTGGTGAGCAGCATGCAAGGAAATGCAAGAAGCCCCTGCTTCCTGTCTTCCAAACCATTGTGCAAGCTTTAACTCAATAGCGTGATCCTATACGTGCCTGCTTAGAAGTCTCATTGAGTCCCAGGCAAGTGGGTTTAAGATTGTAGCCTCAGAAGCATAAAAGAAGAGAAAAAAAAGTACATTTATGTTTAGAGACTGTGCAAGATTGTCTCTCTTTATTATCTGTGCAAGTGTTTCCTATCTGTAGAAAAGATATCTAAAAAATCCGTCTGGAACAAGACAAAATTGGTTGTTCTAATCTTTCATATTTGATCTTACTAAGCGTAAACATAACATGGTTTATATCATGAACCAACACTTTCATTTCCGGCTGCATAGCCCATTTATATCCCACCACCACACCCACTGTCCACCTAAAATGACAAAAACAAATATCAGTTTACCAAGAAAACAAACTTAACCAGTCAAAACCATTTAAGAATAAGATACAGATTCAACTGGCTACAGCAACAGACACTCTGTTAACATGGCTTGAGTAGTTGCAAATACAAAGTCCCACAATGGATTTGGTAAATTTGGCATGGTAGGACAGTCACAATGGGGGTGGGGAACTTACCTCAAAGAGATTTAGGACTTTAGCTAGGCAATACAGAATTGATCCTCTCTGAGCCTAAAAGAAATGGAGAAGGGTATATTTGTTATAAAGAGAAGCCAAGTAGCAAGCATCTTCAAAGTTGCCCTACATAAGTTTTCCTTCAAACTTCCAAAGTCTGGTGGATCCCTGAACTCATCACTTTTGTAACATAACAACATGAGATCAGTTTGCCTACCAGATCGCCTTACCCCAACATGTGCCCAGTCAACCACTTGATCGGTGGAACTGGCACCACTACAGGTGCCACATCACACCCATCCCATATTTGTAAGAAATATATCATTAAGGGTGGCAGCACTTGCACTTGGGAACTCCCTGCCTATTGAACTCAAGCAGGTGCTTCAATGTACTCTTTTCAGTGCCTGCTAAAAACATTCTTTTTTACACAAGCCTACCCAAATGCTTAGAAAGTTAAGGTAATTTTGATTTGTTTAAGCATTTTAACTTTCGTATGTTTTTAAGTATGGTTGCAATTTTTTTTATCTTTTTGCAAACCGCTTGGAGGCTGTTTTTATTTTTTTATTTTTACAAACAAATGGCATATAAATTTCATGGAATAAATAAATAATCCAGAAATACACTTAAGTCAAGGAGCTATTTTGCGGAATCAAGCAACAATGTTTGCAGTAAGTTACCTGAACTAGCGGGGGACAGCAAAAAGAAAACAGGTTTTTCCCTTACTAATTCCTACTCTTTTAGTAACCACTTGTTGGTGAAGCAGATCACTTCCTTTCAGGTTTTACTTCCTTCTTCCTCCTCCAGTTCACTCAGTGTGAGCTACCATGTGGTAGTGTTACCTTCTTGGCTCCATATCAGCTACAAGCAAAATGTATACTTAGAATGGTGTCAGGGAACTGCCATCGCAACTAGCGGAGGAGGTGAGGCTCCACAGCGATGCTGGAGAGGGGCCAAGCAAGGAGAGAGGCAGGTCTCCGGCTGGGGAAGATAATCAGCGCTACACCAGGGATAGAGGGGGGCCGATGGGGGAAGCGGAGAGGAGGCTCCAGGACTCTTCGCAGGAGACCAGCGAGGAGAGCACAGGTCCTCTGCTGCCCAAACCCACCCTGCGCAGAAGACTTCCGCGCAGGGAAAGTAGGCGGCGACTTGGCATCAAAGAGCTTCTTTGCTGGAAGAAGTTTAAGAAACGCCCACTGACGGATTCTGCTAGTGACTGAACAGCCACGAAGTGAAGGGCTGTCCAGCCAGGAAAGGTTTAACCAGGCCACCTAGCCAGGAGTGGCGGCAACTTACGCACGAGCAACCCCACATAACCATTACAAATGGCTTTGTTTGCCATGAGTAATAAACCTTGAGTTTTATTTATCCTTTCAACCAGCAGTCTTACCAGACTATTTCTGAACACCGCTGCAATATGTTCAACAAACTCCCAACACTGATGAAGGGGAACAGCATGCCTGCTCAGGGAGCACGTAGGATCAGTTCTTAAGAAGTTCTAATGCAGAGTCTGAGCAACTCAAAGAAAATTGGAAGGAGCGGGTGAGGCCCCTCATGGCATCAGTGGGGTGCCTAGACTTCATTAAGAGGAAACTATTAACTGGCTCAGGAAAGAAAGAGGAACTGCAGGACCTGGGGGGATTTGGAGAAGCAGCAACTGGGGCATGTTCACAGTTCATGGGCAGGAAGAGCTAGTGTTTAAGGATGCAATCATATACACACTTATCTGGGAGTTAGCCCCACTGAAATCCATGTGTCTTATTTCTCCAAGTAGATGTACCGTATTTTTCGCTCTATAGGACGCACTTTTCCCCCTCCAAAAATGAAGGGGAAATGTGTGTGCGACCTATGGAGCGAATGCAGGCTCCTTGGCTTCAGCGATAGCAACGCGAAGCCTCTGAAGCGCAGAGGGAGCACTCCCTCCGCGCTCCGGAGGCTTCGCATTGCTTTCGCTGAAGCCTGGAGATCAAGAGGGGTCGGTCCATGAAGCCTTTGGAGCGCAGCGCGAGTTCCCGCATAAATCCTTTCGCTGAAGCCAGGGGAGCAAGACTCTCCTGGCTTCAGCAGAGAGGGAGAGCTGCGCAGCGCCCCTTCAGTGAAGCGGGAGGAGAAATGGAAGGGGCCCCGTTTCTCCTGCCGCTTCGCTGAAGGGGCACTGAGCAGAGAGGGGGAGAATTTCTTTCCCTTTTTCTCCCCCTCTAAAACAAGGTGTTCTATGGTCGGGTGCGTCCTATAGAGCAAAAAATACGATATACAGGATTGCACTGCAAGTTAGTTTGCTTTTTTCCTGCTACCAATGGAAAGTGGGGACCAACGATGCATATCTTCCTGATATTTGAACTGAGCCCTGTCTAGGCTTTACAGATTTTCACAGGCCATTTTCATAGTGGCTAGAAACATGACTTTTTTTTTTTAAAAAAAAGGAAATAATATTCTCAGGATGCTCTGTTGTATGGCTTGCAAACTCCACCACCTACCCTCAGAAAGTAAGCACTCAGGAAAATTAAGATGCTGTGTCTTTGGCTAGAATGACTAATCTTTCCCTCTGCAACAGAAGCTTAAGTCTAAGGTAAGTCTTAGGTGAAAGAGAGATCTAAGTCTGAAAGCTACAAAATAAGCCAGTTTACTTTTTGCTGCTGACACTCTGCTTTGAGGCTCTCGTAGACCACAGCTTTACAGCAGCTTCCACTCAGAGACCAAGGTGGGCGAATGAAAAGCCAGACAAAGGGGGCTGCGAAGGTGTTCAGACGTTCTGCCAGGCTGAAGAAGCGAGATGCTTTTAACCCATTCACTTCTGCACGACCCTCATCAGAGACTGATACTGAAGGAGTAGAAAGGGAAAAAGTTTTCTTGAAACAGGAATTGTAGCAAAGCTTGGTTCTCTATACTACTACTCCTGTCTCTATGCAAGCTGAAAATCTGGCGGTAAATGTCGGAAGACCTACTATCCTTGCAACCCTTTTTCTACCTGGCCTGGGAGAGCAGGATCTGACTGACTCCAGGTACAAAAGCTGAGACTGCTAAACAGGCTCTTGGGCTGGGTGTTTTGTTGTGGTGGGGATGTTTATTTTAGATCTCGTTGGGATTTATGTGGAAATTAATCAGTTTGGATGTGTATTTTTTAATGTTGTATTTATTCCAACACTGGCCTGGTGGAATGCTCTGTCTCTTGAGGCCAGGGCCCCGCGGGATCTGATCTCTTTCCGCAGGGCCTGTAAGACAGAGTTGTTCCGCCTGGCCTTTGGCTCAGAATCAGTTTGATTCCCTCCCCCTTTTTCTTTTTCCTTTCTCCTCCTATGATGAGATTGTTCCCTAACTGTTTTAATGTTGTATCTTAATCTTTTAAATTGTATTTTAATCAACTTGTTTTTATTATTGGTTGTTAGCTGCCCTGAGCCTGGTCTTGGCTGGGGAGGGCAGGGTATAAATAAAAATTTATTATTCTTGTGATTGTGTATGACTGCTTTTGTTATGCTGTGGTTATGTGCCTTTTCCATGTTGTAAGCCGCCTTGAGCATGGTCTGAACTGTGGAAAGGTGGCATACAAATTAAATCATGTACGTATGTACGGAATTACCGTACATAAAACAGTGCACGTAAAGGACCAACACACCATGCAAATAGGCAACATCACAATGGAAAGAGAGGCACCTATTCAAGTGTTGCTGCCATTCAGAACATAAGAAGAGCCCTGCTGGATCAGGTCAATGGCCCATCAAGGCCAGAAGCCTCTTCACACTACAGCAAACCGGACGCCTGTGGAAAGCCCCAAAGCAGGAGCTGAGTGGACCAGCCCTACTCTGCCCACCTGGTTCCCAGCAACTGGTATTCAGAGACACAATGCCTCCAACAGTGGAGGGAGAACATAGCCGTTGGGGCTAGTAGCCTTCAATAGCCTTGGCCTCCATGAATTTCTCTCTCCACTTTTAAACCATCCAAGCTGGTGGCCATAAATTGTATAAGTCCAAACAACTCTTAGCAAACACAGTACAGAAAGGGAAAGTTCCCTTGATATGAAAATTGCAAGACCAGCATTTAGGACTATATATAGCCAAGTCTACAGAACCCTACTGCCAACTTCTTAGCCTCTAGCTTATTGTTGGGAAACCTGTGGCCCTCCAGAGGATGGATTCCAACTCTCATCACTAGCAACAACCGGGGGGGGGGGCAGGGGCGTAGGCTTCCCCCTCCTGCGGCAGTTACACCATACTCCCAAATATTTTCCATGCATGCATTTCCACGTATACCCATGACTTACAGCCTTCATTGTAGAGGTAGGCAATGCCCAGCTTCACAGCAGATTCAAAGTTACCCTTTTCTGCAGCCCTGCACAAATATAGAGAATTTTATTGGGGGGGAAATACAGGTTTCTGAAAATTCCGGATTTTACCAAACACAGCTTAGATTCAATTCAGAAATTGGTGATACAATTATCCCACTGCTTGCTAAATAACCTTCCTGAGAATGCATTTTATGTGCCAACTTCTGTTCTCTGCCTAACGAAGACAGTGAGTTTCAGTAAAACCTGGTGAGAGATCTGAGTAACTGTTGGATTTGTGTTTTGAAAGACAGGGATTGCCCATTGCTTCTTTGACCCAGAATCGTATGTGTCCATCTGAGACCAGTAGCACCTGGCAGAGACCAGTCAAGCCTGCCACCTTTATTTTGATACACACCTTCTCTCTACAACATCCAGCTAAGTATCTGTTCTCAGTCTTCCCCTCCTTTGTGTTAACATCAAGGCTGATCACTATTTTATGACATTTTGGTTGGTCCTAATAAAGGTACTGTCCAACTGAGGTCTTGGATTTTTCCTCCATGTGGCCCAACACAGCTTCCTTTGATTTGTATGTGTGTGAACTGACATCCAACCTGCAACACATCACCACTGCCCATAAGACAAAGCAGGGGCAGATTTTAGTATGGCTGCACTCTCCATGTTTCCTCACTGTAAACTCAAAATACAGGTAGAAAGATTAGACCTTCTGCAGTAAGAGGATGATACCCCCAGCCTCCAATTAAACAACATGAAAGTACTAGATATTTACTGTATTTATACTGCAAAGAGATGGATGCAGTGTCTTTTGTCTTAGACACTCAAAGAACAAATGGATTCTACCCATTGTAGGGGGCGAGGAGAAATCCCTCTATCTCTGAAGACAATAGTACATATTTTACCAGCGTATCCAATGAATCAATCCAATGAATGGATTGATTCATTTTTGTATTATGGACAAATGCCAGTACGCTGTTTGCAGTGAAATACAAAGCAGTGTTTGTCCATCAAAACATAATAGCCTCCAAAATATAGGTAGGCAAGAAGTTCCACACAGAGGGTGCCACTCCTCAGGTCCTTTTCTTGCATTACTCCAGCAGTTTGCGAAAAGGATTAGCTGAAATATCTGCTTTTTCCAGAGAAAGAAATCTCAATTTAAGGCTCTGATTTAAAGGGCAGACAAGCACACAGAGCTCTCAAATAGTGCAGTTCATGGCTGAATAGTTGACCACCACCTCCTGAAAATAGTAAGTGTCTGATCTTTGAACATCTAATTCTCCTTAATCTTGAGGTTTCTAAAATTCGTAGGAGTTACCTTTCAAACATTTTCAAGTTGTTGGGAGAAGGCCACACATCCTGAAAACTTGCACAGGCCCAAACACTAGCATGGTTATCTACAAGGTACTTAAGATGAGAGTGAACCTAGAAGAGAGACAAGCAGGTAATTAAAACCAAAGGGTTTCAAAATGGCCCTGCTCAGCGTCAATTAACCCAAAGACGGTGGCGCAGCATTACACGTTCCAATTTCAAGCAATGAGGTCCAAGCTAGATATTATATATCAGGAGCTGTCACAATGGTGCCCTTGAAGTCTTTACCTGGCACCCCTCCAGGTGGTGACGACTGTTACCTTTTTTCTTCCTTGAAAGGTTCATAAAACTAAAAAGAAGTTGGAAGAATGACACTCTTTCCCATTTCCTCTCCCAGCTCTATGTGCTTTTCAAAGCTCAGATTAATTCTACTGGATCTCCTGGAAGCTGCATGTGCACATACTCAGAAATCCAAATATGCCTGTGGGTCTAAAAGGGCTGGCGACCCCTGTGTGAAATGCATGCATTAAAATGTGCTTGTCTTTTCTGTAAAGGAGAAGGCAGACAATCAGGACTGTGGCATGTAGGGAGGGGGAATCAAACCTCCTCTATGCAATGCTGTGGGCAAAAATTGCTCCCTCACTCCAACTCTGTTACTTCCTGTGAAGGGTGAGCTGTTAACCATATTCCCATAGGACCCTCGCCACCAAATAAACAAAACATTAACACTTAATTTACAGTATGAACTAATCTAGCCCTGAAAGCTGAAGACGTTCCAGCTTCCAAAAAACTACTACATAACTCCAGAGCCCCAACAGATGTTAAAATCCTAATATGAGGACTCAACTTTGCTGTGACTCCAAAAGACAGAGCAATCCACAACAGACTTTAAATTCGGTTCAGAAACTTGACTTGGGGAACATGCAGATACCCAAGTGTCAGTAATAACAGGTGGCCAGATCATATAACATTGATAGTGTACCATCTGCACTGGCTGTCAGTGGGTTTCTTAAACCAACTTAAAGGGCTCGTTTTAAAGGTTAAAAGCCCCAAATGGCTTGGGTCCAAATTATCTGGAGAACAACCTCCACCCATACTAGTCTGGTTGTAGAAAGAGAACAGGAGGAAAAGCTTTACTCCAACTCCCATCAGCTTCAGCCAGCTTGGTCAATGGTCTGGAACAATGAGAGCTGTAGTCCAACAATATCTGGAGATCCTCAGGCTTCCCCAGCTCCAGGCTGAACATTTAGGATTCATTTTTCCTGTCTTTTAAGGATTTTATTGTTAGACTGCATTATATTTTAATCACATTCTGCCTTGGAAGGATTCTGTAAAGCCATGCTACAGTATTTTTCCATGTATTGGATGAGGTTTCTTGACACAAAATCATGGCAAAAAACTGGGGCCATCCAATACATGGATAGTGACACGGGAGGGAGATGCCGCTGCGAGCGGGGAGCGATCTGGGTGCGCTGGCTGGCGGCGCGCAGCTCCCCCCATGATGCTGCGCATGGGAAGCACTCCCTGGATCGTTTCCTGTGTGCAGCGGCATGGGGAAGGTGCCCTCTGGCCAACTGGCTGGAGTGCAACTTCCCTCGAGGGAAAGACTCTCTACCTGCGTGCAGGAAATGATCTTGGGAGTGTTTCCTGCCCACAGCTGTGTGGCGGGAGAGGCTCAACAACTTTGGGCCACCTCCCCTCATTTTCTTAAAACTGGGTCCCCCAAAATGGGGGGTGGGGTGTCTTATACATGGGGGCATCTAATAGATGGAAAAGTACGGTAGTATTCCTGCAGGGGTTAAACTTACAGCTCGGAGGGAAAGGATGTCTTCAGCAGGCAGCCCCTTAAGAACATGAAACAGAACATCTTCCGGGAGGCACAACAGCGTCAGGACTCTGGGTCTCTTCCTCATTCTTCGCTTCGAAGGGACAGAGAAGCACCTGGAGCACCTGCAGTGGGTCACTAAAGCAAGCGCAAGGTGTTTCCATCAGACAAGAGGTGCAAACATACAGGCATGCATCAGAATAAAAATCAGCACGTCTGTGGCTGGCAGTACATTCTGTGCTCTCCTGCAGAAGGAGGACAGAAAAGACCACATCACAGCTTGTTCCAGCTGGACTCTACACACATAAGTTCATTTATGATAAACCACCCTGTGGGAAGGGTGCTAAACAGCTCTTTATATACCAGTATTGTTTGTTGCTTGTTTTAATAATGTAGCTTAATGTTTGGCAAAACGTTTGGGAGGATTTGTATGCGAAAACGTTTTGATTTTTGTTTAATGACTTAATATTTGTTTTCAGCTTTTCCAACAGTGCTGAGCCCAAAGCTCAAAACAGCAACATCAGTATTAAAAATTACAAACACTGCAATCCTATTAAAGCACAACATATAAATAATGCAAAAACCAAAAGAATTATGTGGCAAACGATACAGCCAAGTACAAACTGATAGTGATTCAAAATATCATAAATAGCTACTGAGCACCAGCTCTGTGCCAGTTGATAAAAGCAGTAAATAAAGGTGGGATAGAAATACTACTACTAATAATGCAACATATTTCATCGGCTCAGCTGGCTGTAGAAATGTTTAGGGTGAGATATTAGGACAAATAAGGATCAGTATTCTTAGTCTGGGATATCAGTAACATGTAATCCCCAAAACTGTTTGGCTGGTGATTTGTAGAGTAGATCACTCCATTCACACATGCTTAAGAATGTGCTGCACATTTAAAGGATATCAACTCAAGAGAATTACAGTGCAGTCTTATATAGGTTCACTCAGAAGTTAAGCCACATTGAGTTCAAGGGAAGTTACTCCCAGGTTTAAGAGATAGTGTGGTGTAGTGGTTAGAGTGTTGGACTAATATCTGGGGGTCAAGGGTTCCTAGTCCCCACTCTGCCGTGAAGCACATTGGGTGATTTTTCTTAGCCTAAGAGACCTCACAGAATTGCTATGTGGATAAAATGGAGGGAGGGAGAACCAGGCATACCAGCTTGATCTCGCTGGAGCAGAGGTGCACAACCTGCTGCCCTCCAGATGTCATTGGATTACACCTCCCATCACCCCTGATCACTGGCTATGCTGGCTGGGGCTGGTGGGAGTTGTAGTCCAGAAACATCTGGAGGGCTGCAGGTTGCGCACCCTTTCCTTGGAGAAAAGGTGGGATATAAATGTAATAAATACGTGCATACAGGATTGCAACTTCAAGCATCTCTTGCACCATCCCATTTAAATCAATGGGATCTGAAACATGGAATGACACTGTAATGCCATTTCTTACTTTCGTAAATAACCATAGACAAGCAATTCAAAATGTTGCAGAATGTATGAATGGCACATAAAGAAAAATGGCATAATTATGCCATTGGGAGTCAAAATGTAGCACCCACCTGTAGAAGCAGAAGTGGTTACTTTGCCTGCCAAACTATCCTAATTCTGTATGAAGTTAATAGATATATGCTTTTATACAAAAAGCAAAATATTGATTTAAAAAAACAATCCACTTTAAGGGAAGCTGTTGATAGAAGTTTCCTCTTCTTTTTGATAACAGTTTTAAGCTATTCATGTAACCTGCATAAATATCAGTACAAAAATTGATCTGTTGTTTTTGTCTATGAAGTCTAAAAACTGTTGCCCAATTAAAATAGAATGTTGTGCTTCTGACCCACAAAACACAAGAGAATTAGAACAGTTCTCTTTAAATTTGCTTTAAAAAAACCCAGGCATTTTTCGATTACCATTTTTCAGACAGAATATCCTACCCCAACACTTTTGCCTCCTAATAATAATAATCCTGGCTTTTAAATCTACCCATTGCTTTTGGGTCCGATGCGGGGGATCCAAGGGACCGCAACAAGCACGAAATATTCTGCAATTGTGTTTCATTCACATGAAAAAGCCTCAAGCCAATCCCCAGCCACTGCATTCAACTCCTGCCCCACTATAGGCTCCGCTTCCTTTTTAAATCCACCCGCCCAAATTACCGGGGCGCCCTCTCCTTGAGATTTATATTTTTTAAAAAAAATAAACCCCGGCTTCGTTTTGTTTTGGGCAAAAGCAGGAGAGAAAAGTCGGGAAGGAAACCTGAACGTGTGAAGCAGGTCCCACTTAGACTGCCTAAAAACAAATTGCTTTGCAACGCACAGCCTGCGCGAACTGTTGAAGCAGTTTGAAGTTTTTACTAGCTGAGCTAGCAAAACAGAAGCCATTTGGGGACAATTCTTTCACACATGGAAGGCGAGGTTAAGATAAGCAGTTAACTAGCAGTCCCCACTTTCTATTAGCCTAGATACCTTTCCACCCCATTCATATTTTATCCATCATTCCAAAATTTATGTGCCTATTACTTCCGGTGTCTCAATAGAATGTATAGTATAAATGAAGCCAATTCAGATTCATGAAGTGTTGTCCTAAATTGGCAGGCATATATAATATGCATATATATGGGACGGGGGGGCGAGCTGGCTAGAACCCGGAATGACAATTACTTGGAACTAAGCCTCACTTCCATTCTGAAGGAAATCAGCCCTGAGTGCTCACTGGAAGGACAGATTCTGAAGGTGAGGCTCCAATACTTTGGCCACCTCATGAGAAGAGAAGACTCCCTGGAAAATACCCTGATGTTGGGAAAGATGGAGGGCACAAGGAGTAGGGGGCGACAGAGGACGAGATGGTTGGACAGTGTTCTCGAACATGAGTTTGACCAAACTGTGGGAAGCAGTGGAAGACAGGAGTGCCTGGCATGCTCTGGTCCATGGGGTCATGAAGAGTCGGACACGACTAAACGACTAAACAACAACAAGCCTCGCTTATTTTCTTCTAAATAAGGGCTGGATCCCTTATGCAACAGGATTTCCGAGTAAGGACTGAACTGCTAATCAAGCTCTAAAATTAATAGGACTTAATTAGGCCCGGAACTAGTATCCTGTCATATATTTCAGTGACTCCATTTTAAGCATAGCTGTCTTGATCCAGCCCTGCGTAAGAATAGAAGTGAAGCCTTAAACCATACGACCATGTTAAACCTGCTAAGAACTACGGACCACTAGATTAAAAGGGATTTACTTCCCTAGTAGGAGTATTTTGGGCTGCCCCTCTTTCAACGCTTACATAGGAGAAAGCCCCCTTCAGCCTAGAGGGGGCATTACTTTCCTGGCACTAGTAACCAGGCTTTTAGCTCAGTAACTCACAGGTAATGGCTACGGATAAATCCCGGAGATTGTGACCAATTCATTAATTATTAGTTACTAGTTGGACCCCCAAACCCCAATTTACACCGGAGCAAAATGGAGGGAACATCCAGGTTTGCTCAGTCAGATCTACGAAGCACCCCCGTTTAAAGACACCCACCCACCCGCAAAGGCTACCCAGGCCTGACGCCCCGGGGATGGGCACTCACCACCCGCTTTCATTCCCGCTGCTACGCCTGTATCTTCGGGGAGCGCGGAGTAGCGCGGATCTACCGCCAAGTAGCTAATTCGTAGTAAGCGCCAATACGGCGAGTGGGAGGAGTCCCAATTAATCCCGCCCCTTCCCTCTCAAACTCTAATTCAGCAAAAAGAAAGCGCCTTCCTTTCAAGCCTAAAGCCCCGCCCCGCCTACGAACGGACTAACCAATCGGCTGTGAAAGCGCAAAACCTGAGTCCGAACCCCGCCCTTTCCTTTCTTTCTTTTAAATCCCCCGCTCCCCGTGCATCACGCCTAGCAACCGCGCGCCCTCTTTTTCAAACCCATCCGGGCTTGTGATTGGATAGTGGGCGGAGCAAAGAACGTGGTTGGGCAGGGACCGGGAAGCCGGCGTTTGCAGAGGCCGCGGGATGGTCATTGGACCAGCCGCGATGCAGATTCGAATTGGGGGGCGGTTGACGGTTCGAATGCCTTGCCGTGAGTTGCGTTGGGGCGCAGGCGCAAATAGAGGGAGCGCCGCTTCGAAATGCCGCATCGGCTGTGGCGCTACGTAAGCAGTCCTACGCCATCGTCGCAGACTCGAATTAATGCGTTGTAGCCTAGGTCGGTTATACACATTGAAATCAGTGGACCTGAGTAAGACATGTCCACTAATTTTAATGGATCTAACGTTAGATATAATCCATAGTTTTTGCCGCCTCAGGTTGATATTTAGTAAGTGTGCGTTCTATATACACGTTGGGGTAAAAAAACCCCACTGATATATAAGTATGTAAAGCCCTTAACAGGGGCGCCGGTGGCGCTGTGGGTTAAACCACAGAGCTTAGGACTTGCCAATCAGAAGGTCGGTGGTCGAATCCCCACGACGGGGTGAGCTCCCGTTGTTCAGTCCCTGCTCCTTCCAACCTAGCAGTTCAAAAGCACGTCAAAGTGCAAGTAGATAAATAGGTACCACTCCAGCGGGAAGGTAAACGGTGTTTCCATGCGCTGCTCTGGCTTGCCAGAAGCGGCTTAGTCATGCTGGCCATATGACCCAGAAGCTGGACGCCGGCTCCCTCGGCCAATAAAGCGAGATGAGTGCCACAACCCCAGAGTCGGCCACGACTGGACCTAATGATCAGGGGTACCTTGACCCTTTACCTTTAAAGCCCTTAACAGCTTGGGATCAGCTCGCTTGTGATATTGCTTTACCTCAGACGTGTCCACTTGATTTCTTCCAGCAGAGGTGCCAAGTGATATACTTTGGAACTGCCTGCATCTTGACATCAAGGAACCTTCTCTTCCTTCTCTCTCTCTCTCTCTCTCTCTCTCTCTTGAAGCCTAATAAAAACATATTTCTTTCAAGCAAGCCTATCCAGGCATGTAGAATGTTGACACAGGTTTTAATGCATTGTTTATGTTGATTTTAATTATCTGAATGCTTTAAATAGTTTATAACTTTTTTACTGATGATTTTTTTGTTTCATCCTTTTTTGTAAGTCAAGCAATATATACACCTTCTGAAATAAATATGTAATAATGATAATAATAAGCTCACTCAGTGAAGCTTCTGAGTAGGACTGCACAACACTGTACATCTGGTGTAATAAACCTCCGTCCTAGCTTGCTATTGACAAATTAATGACAGCAAACGTTGCAGCCTTTTAATCTCTCGTTGAGAAGGATAGTGTGACTGAAGGATGTTAGTTGAATAACAGGTGTGTAAAAACAAGGAGTCCTGCAGGAAAGGTGAACAAATTACGGCACAGCCTCAGAGATCTGAGTGTGGGCTGGGTTCTTTCGTGTGTGTGTGTGTTTTGCTACAGCAGACTAGCACAGCTACCGCTGTGGAAAGTAAAATGGGGTGGTACAGTGGACTGCATCAAATCAGACTTTGGCCACATTCACACCATACATTTAAGGCACCCAGGACCTCTTCCCAGGGAATTCTGGGAATGGTAGCTCTGATAATGGAATAGGCAAAGCCTAGGACTTGCCGATCAGAAGGTTGGCAGTTCCAATCCCTGCGATGGGGTGAGCTCCCGTTGCTCAGTCCCTGCTCCTGCCAACCTAGCAGTTCGAAAGAACGTCAAAGTGCAAGCAGATAAATAGGTACCGCTCCGGCATGAAGGTAAACGGCGTTTCTGTGTGCTGCTCTGGTTTGCCAGAAGCGGCTTAGTCATGCTGGCCACATGACCCGGAAGCTGTATGCCAGCTCCCTCAGCCAATAAACCAAGATGAGCTCCGCAACCTCAGAGTCGGTCACGACTGGACCTAATGGTCAGGGGTCCCTTTACCTTTTCAACAAAGCTCTGCACCCTTAGCAAACTACAGCTCCCAGGATTCTTTGGGGGAAGCCATTATTGTTTAAACCTCTTTAGATGTATGGTGTAAATGAGGCCTCTGTGTGAGTGTTTATGTGGGTCACATTTCTGAATGGTTTCTGGTTGTTTATAATATTTATATCTTCAGCAAAATAAAAAATAAAAATAAATCTCCAAACAGTTTACACAGTGAAACTTGCCAACAATTAAAATGGCATTAACATCCCTTTACTGTAAATTTTCTGCTACAGTTTATGTTCTGCTCACTTCCTTGAACAGAATGTTCCTCATGTCATGTAGGCCACACTAGACAGATGATATCAGCAGCAAATCTCAACTCTCTCACCTGTCCTTAAAAGGAGGCTGTTGCGGGGAGCCATTTAATGATCAATCCCTCTCCCCAGGGAACACTGAAAATTGTAGCTTTCGGATCTCCTAACAATTCTCAGCATCCTTTACAAACTACAGCTCCCAGGAGTCTTTGGGGGAAGTCATGACTTTAAAGTTGGTATCATAGTGCTTTAAATGTATGGTGTAACTATGGCCTAAGCTTGGGGGGGGGTCCCCCTGCCCTCCAGAACATAGGAAACTGTCTTATACTGAGGCAGACAGCACACCACCCAAAATTTCTGCAATGAAAATAGGGATGTCCCACTCCATAATGATAATTTTACTATTTATACTTGACACATCTCACTGGGTTGCCCTAGCCGCTCTGGGCAGCTTCCAACATAATAAAAATCACCGTATTTTTTGCTCTTTAAGACTCACTTTTTCCCTCCTAAAAAGTAAGGGGAAATGTGTGTGCGTCTTATGGAGCAAATGCAGGCTGCGCAACTATCCCAGAAGCCAGAACAGCAAGAGGGATTGCTGCTTTCACTGCGCAGCGATCCCTCTTGCTGTTCTGGCTTCTGAGATTCAGAATATTTTTTTTCTTGTTTTCCTCCTCCAAAAACTAGGTCTTGTGGTCTGGTGCATCTTATAGAACGAAAAATACGGTAATCATTGAAAAAACTTTCCTATACAGAGCTGCCTTCAGATGGCCCGGGGGTGGAATAACACCATACCCTGCAACATTTCTCTAATGAAAATAGGGACAACCTAAGGGAAAAGGGTACATTCTGAGATCAAATCAGAAACCAGGACTGCTTCTCTAAATCAGGGACATCCCTGGAAAATAGGGACACTTGGAGGGTCTGCAGATGGTCTGCAGACCCTTGGTTCATCTAGCTCAGTAATGTCTACACTGTCTGGCAGCAACTCTCCAGGTTTCAGACAGGGTTCTCTCCAGTGCTTTTTTCCTCACCATGAAATTGTTACACGAAATGCCACACTTTTTAACAACAACAACAAAAGGTGCCAATATTGCGTACCCTTGAGTACCCCCTGAAAAAAAAAGCACTGGTTCTCTCCCAGCTCTACCAGAAGATGCCAAGGATTGAACTTGAAACCTTCTGCATACAAAGCAGATGTACTGTCACTGCACTATAGCCCTACCCCAAAGAGTGAATGTTCAATCCTGTGAGCTGTCTGCATCAGGTGGTACAATACTGACACAGGTTTGCCACCTCAGTGAAAACTAGGTTTATGTCAGCGCACACATTCATCTGTGAGTCACCAAGTGCTGAGTAACCAAGTGACATATATGTATATATACGGTATGTGTGTGGTGAAATTAGTCTTAAGTGAGGGGGATGAAATGGCAACATTAATTTTGCTGTCAATCTTGGCTCTTCCCTGTCCCTATGGCCTGTGCCATGAAAGAGAGAGAAGCTCTCCAGTCAGTCCCCTTTCCAAATTACAGGCTCCCACTTCCAATAACACCCTTCATTTTAGAGAATGCCAAGGTCCTGTTATATGCCACTGTTGCACTGCCATGATTCAGTGGTCTGACAGTACAAAAGCTATGGCCTGATGTGGGGGTGGACAATTTAACTTTGACAGAAATACAACCTCCTTCAGATAGCCTAGATGGAAATTGTATTTACAGAGTTTGAACAATGTTCTAGTGCCTCACAGATAAAAGGGCCTAAATCTCTCGTAGCAATTCAGTTCAAGGCAAAAAGAGAGATGATGAAGTAAATCAATGTTTTAACTCTGTCCCTGGTTATAATTGTCCCCTCTCCCTATATGAAGCTACTACTAGTCCTACAGGGGCAATTCAGGAACCTGCATTTTAATACTATTTTTTTTTAAGTGCAAAGATCCAGTCATGGATGTCATATTTGTTTTGGCCATTTATATATTCTTTCAAATGCATTCAACTAGGTTTTACTCAGTGTAAATCAATGGACCTAACTTAGCCATGTTCATTAGTCTGGTCACCTAAACAGACACACACACACACACACACACCCCTCCCTCCCTCACCAATGCCCCTTTTAAAATATTCCAACCATTTGGTTTTGGTTTAGCTCATAAGTGAGGAGACCTAGTTTCCTCAGTAAGAAGGCTGTTGTAATGATAAAATTTAGAGGGCTTCAACTGGTGAGAAGACTGTGGGACTTGTTGGCAATTTTGGTTCAAATATCCACTCAACCACTAGGTGTTCTTCTTATGTGAAATAGCCACACAGGGTTTGTCACATGTGAAAATAACACAATGTGGGGGAATCACGCCACTTCTTAATCTTTGGGAGATGGGTAGGATAAAAATATATTAACTACAAGTAATTTGAATGAATATGTTATGAATCAAAATGATTCCCGATTTACTTAGGCCCAATTTTCACTATATATCTAAAGCAGTAATGATGGCTTCCCTCAAAGAATCCTGGGAACTGTAGTTTGTTGAGAGTGCTAAGAGTTGCTAGGAGACTCCTATTCCCTCCCCAGAGCTAATTTCCAGAGTACTGTAGTTTAACAACCAATCCCTATTTCCAGGGAGTTCTTGCCCAAATAATTTGCCTAAAGGGATCCTCCAGAATTATGCTTTTCCCGGATATATTTTGCAACATGTTCTTGACACACAAATAGTTCATTACAGGGGATGTATTGTGCTTTAATAGTTATCTTGTGGTGCCTCCCAAGGCTGTCCAGAGGGGCTATAGCACAACAAAAGGGGGACCAAAAACAACAACCCAGAAGATTTGTGATATGAAAAGTGACAAGATTTCAGCCTGATTGGAAATGAAGCAGCATGTCCACCTTTAAAATTTGACAGGCACAAACAGTATTGAAAATGGGGTTGAATATGGCTACCCCAACAGCATTGCGAGGATAAAGCATCATGAATTTAACCAAAGCCCTTATATAACCAGAAAAACAGGACAACAAAGCCACCAATCAAACTGCCACCAGGTGGCGTCAGATTCATATTCTATTGCATAACTTTCCTGCTGCTCCACAGTCTGGGGGGGGGGGGGAACAATGCAAAATAACTGTAAAGGTGCTGTCATTTTTTAACGGAGTGGGGGTGGGGAGTTCTCATTGTGCAAATCTTTGCTCCTCCTGATGATACTAAAAAAAGGTAACTTTTGCTTTTAGCAGAACTTAAAGTGCATCTGCTAGTCAGTATGAGTAACAATGTGAGGGAAAGACTCAAGTTATGAAAGAGGGAATTTTTATTGGTGTTTCTCCAACATGTTGATCAAGCACTCTGAAGCAGGTGGGGATCTGGGACTGTAGAATGACAAGTGGGGGGAAAGTCCTAAAAGTAAAGTGGAAATGTCAGGGAATAAACAAACTCTGTGCTTGCACATTCTCCACTGCACAGCCCCCATTTCCTTTCCAAATCTCCCTACGCTTATGCTTCCTCACAGACTTTTTAAAAGCCCTCCCCAGACCTCTCTCTATAACCCTCATAACTCTCCGTAGGTCACACCCTCCCCCCCGACAACACCCCCTCAAGAGCCTCCCTACTTCATATCCTTGAGTGTTTTTGCCTGGCTGGTACATGCCCTTCAACTCTGATCCTGCTTCTTTCTTGCCTGGGCAGATCAGAGCACAAGGGTGTGCAGAAAGCAGCCTATTGTACAAAGGTCAATTTTACATTAGTTGCTCAGTGACGCTTTTGCCTCAAGCCCTGCCCACCACTGGCAGATGCCCCCTGCATGGTTGCCCAGAAGGGAATACAGTGACTAAACAGCCTGAAACAATCCAGGATGCTAACTCCGCTCTAGGGCAGGAAGGTTATTTGCACTTTCAAAGAGACATGTACACTCCCCAATTCAGGCGAGGCACAGACACTACTAGGCCACCAGTTCTACCGACTCCATGGCAGGGTACATTACTCAGCTTCCCTTGAGTAAAAGCACCACCCAAACCCACCATCAACTCTGCTCACTCTCTGCTAGGGATGGGGGAGAACTTTGGTTCAGTTTGCATTTAAAGGCAAACTTACTAAATCTGCATTTTGCGAAGCAATATCTGAACCAAAACACAGCCATTCTTCAAAAGTCACACTTCTCCTAGTTTTGCAATGCAGTTCTCCAGCCAAGTAGTGGGTACACAAATCAACATACAAAGGGAAAGTGTGCGTCCGAATGCATATATTAGTAAAATAACAAACAAACAAAAATGAGATTATGGGAAATTGCTTTGCAAAAATGTGCATGTTAGGGAAATTGCATATAAAAATGTGTATAGTAGAAGAAATTCACAAAAAATGCCAATAAATGTTCACAAGGAATATAAAAAAAGAAACAAAATGCAAACTGATATAGAAATGTGGAAAACTGAACTTAAGATTGGAAAAATGAGAAACCAAAATGGCCACATTCACCCACCTCTACCTAGCTGCTCTGGCTTTTTACTGGTTTGCTCCAAAGCCCCCTCATTTATGGGCACATCTTAGGCTGGAATTTGGTAGGCTGGCCTTGTGTCCCGGGATGTTGGAGGGTATAAGGATGCAGCCAAATTTCTTTTTGCATGACCCACATTCTCCATTTTCTTAAAGTGGAGGGATCATGCATTCGGGTGTCAACATAGCCTTATTTATTTGGAGGATCGGTGATGATAGCATACAACGAAGAAAGCAGGAAACAGTAAATCTCACCCAGATATAGTCCAATTCCCTTGAAACTCCAGCTATATTAAATACTTTCTAGTAAGTAATTAATCAACATATGTTAGAGTTGGGGGAAAGGACATTTATGTGAACAGGAAATGCTTGGAATGGAACCAGCCAACCAACCAGTTTCTCTAATTGGGAGAAATAATTACACAATATGGGCAGACAGCAGTCCTTTATCGGGCAGACAGGCGTCATGTGTTCCTGTAAAGAGCCAAAGGGTTCTCTGCCCAGCCTGATATTTTTATCCAAGGTAGAAACTCCCTCAAGCACTTTTGATAATTCAAAATCTCAACACACACCAAAATTAAAAACAAAAACATCACACCAGAACCCAATAAATTTATGAATAACGTAAACAAGTTTCTTTTCACAATCGAAAGCGAAGTGGGTGGCAGTTTGGGTTTTGCCACTAAGAAATGACACATGGAACAAAAAGGACTCTGAGCCAAATGTGATGATCTATTTATTTATTTGGAGAAAACAATAACACATAATAATAGTAATAGTTAACTCATTCTGCAAGTGCCTATCTTATGTTGCCAAAAGGGCACCCCTAGTAACTGGGGGAATAGGCAGTGCAGAAGAGAAAACCAAGTGGTGGGAAGGAATAGCATGAAGAACCCTGGAAGGAGGCATGCCTGGCAGGAACCCTGAATAGGATTATTCAGCACTGCTGTCATGTCCCCTCTGAGGAGCAATCCAGGTACGGTGTTGGAGGCAGCAACGGCACCAGCTAAGGAGTGGGGCTACATTTGGGGCTCTAAACTGACTGCTAGAAAGCAGTAGACCACTGCAGCCAAGCCTGATGGACAGGAAGCTCCCAGAAGAACCTGCTGTGCCATCAAGGCATGTAGAGCACCATCCACTGAGGAACCCAGTGCCTCCCACACTACCTCACCAACCCAGCACTGCAGGGCACACACCAGGTTGGAAGCTATGAAACAGGTGAGAGGTGCCCATCTTCAGGCCAGGGGGTTGGTCCTTAAGAACCTGAAGTTCTCCACAAGGGGGTGGTTCCTGGAAGAAGCCGTCCAGAGGCAGGGGCTTCAAAGTCCTGCTCAACTTCTGTTGGAGCAAGTTGGTCACTCAGAGCTGTCTGTGTTCCTACAACTCCTGACCCACCTCACCACGGCCCTATTATGTGCAATCCGGCTTCAGGCTGGAACATGACAACTACAACACTTAGTTGCAGGTCCCACTTCCAGCAACTATTTGTGCCCGTGGCAGCTTTCCACCAGGGCAAATAGAAGCAATTTTGGTCTAGAAAATGGAATGGGGGGGAGGAGAGAAGGATTGCACTCCCTCCCCCCCCCCATTGTAGCCCCAAACAGAATCACTGGTTCTCATGTTTGGTCTTTACAGAGTGAGTGAATGAATGAGTGTGTGGGTGTGTATGGAAAGACAACCACACATTTGTCTATCTAGTGTAGCCCTCCAAATGTTAGCTGAAGCAGACCATAGGTTTATAGGAAGCTGCTAGATTCCATGACCACTGGCACATTTATTGTGCCCCTCCATTCTGGCTCAAAATGGCTAGGAGCCCACCTGTGCACCTGTATGCTTCTTGGGCTGCTCCTCTTTGCTGGTCTGTGTGGCCAGGTGAGGTCCACAGGCTCCTCTGGCAAGGACACCAAGGATGGAATGTGGTGGGGGTGGCAATACAGCTCCTTGCCAAGGACACAAGGGAGCCCAGAAACCTTAAACATGGAAAGCAAATGCTCTACCACTGAGCTTTGGCCTGTCCCTAATTGCTAAGTATCATCATCGTGTCCCCCCCCCCCCGTTCTTTATGTCTTTATGTATGGCAAAAACTGGCTTCCAGGAACTCAAAGCTCAATTATGAACTGAACAATAATTTCAGATGATTAATAATCCATTGATTAAAAAAATACCTGGTAATTGAACACAGTGTGTAGGTTTGTTTGCCTTTCAGGGTAATTGAGGAATATAATGTTTCGGGTGGAAGTGGAATTAGAATGACAACTGTGTGTGTAAACATTTCAAAACCTTCCGCATATTCTTACAGTTGTTATTTCCTCCTGCATATAAGATTCGAAAGTCTTTTATTAATGAGCACCATGGCAATATTTGGAATGCCTGTTTTCATATGAAGGGGCTGCAGGATTAAGAACTGTAAGTCAATGGATGTAACACAACATGAAGTGGCTATCACAGGGTTTGAGGCTCCCCACATCAGGGTTAAACTAGGCAGATCTGTTCCCATGACATCACATTTAATACAGTCCTCAAAGCATTAAGAGAGAGGTGAGCAACTGGATCGAACCAGTGGGCCAAATCCTGACCTTCCCCAACCCCAATTAATCAATCACTAGATGCCGTAATGAGGTCAGGAGACAACTTCAGAGGGTCTCGCAATTTTCACTGATCACAACAATGAAGCTTTAGCACTGTGTTGCCCCTTCAGGTCGCTGCTGCCAGCTTTGCAAATAAGATGGATTGTGTGTGCCGTTTATTTCAGTTGTTCTGTGAATAGTTGGGTCAATCATCCACGAAAGGTGACCCCTCCACCCATAGTCCAATTCAAATCTGACAGCCCAATCCATCACTGGGTTGCCTTCCACTAAATCCAGCCTTGAGCTTACACCAACCTACTACAGTCAACAAAACATAGCTAGGATCTTCCCAGCAGAAGAGATGAGTGGGAAGTGAGAGCACAGCAAACAACGCAGAATGGAGAGATTCTGACAGCTGCTTCACCACTGTATAGGAAAACATGGCCAACTCCAGCTAATCATGCAGCAGCCAGGCATGGAGGAAGTAAAACACATGTGGTGAGAGAGAGATGCCTCCATGACATCACTCCCCAAGATCATGTACACTGTCCTATCCCACCACCTCACTGGAGAACCAGTCCAGGTCTGGATGAGATTTCAGAGAAAAGGAGGACACTGTTGCTTGCCCCAGCACTAAAGGTGTTCCGGGGGAGTTCATGGAAACCTGTCACACAATGGTAACGCATCTGCTTTGTATGCAGAAGGTCCCAGATTCAATCCTCAACATCTCCAGGAAATGGAGCTTTGCATGTTCCTACATGCCTATCATCTTTCTCTTGGGTTATCGTTACTAGAGGCACTGCCTCTGAATGCCACTTGCTGGGAATCAAAATAGGAAGAATCCTGTTGTGCTCAAGCCCTTCTTGTGGGGTTCCCAAGAGACATCTGGTTGGCCACTGTGAGAACAGGATGGTGGACGTGACGGGGTGATTCAGCAGCCTATTCTTCCAAAACCATAATCTGGTTATTCTGCTCAAAGGAGCCATAGGTTTGAAAGAACTATTACAAGTTAGGACCCTGATCTAAATAAATAAGTGCCCTGCTGACTGGATTGAAAGGGTTTCTGGGCTTTATTGGAACATCTCTAAATGCCTGTTTCTCTTGCGCTCCATGCTGCTGGCGTGCTGTTTGTAATTGCCACCATCAATTCTCCTCTGTGAGTCATAGCAGATGGCAGCATAACAAACCAGGAGGGAATCTTCCCCTTCTTTTCACAAGGGCACTTTATACAGGGATAGATTTCAACATTCAGTGCCCACACCCCCAAGTCATTCATACTATTGTCACAAAATAAAGCAAGGAACACAGCATGTTCTGTTAAAGCCTGTATTAAATGCATCTCAAGTTGAACACAGTGTAAGGAGTTAAAATGGCCCATGTTTGTGATCAGGCTGTAAGCTGACAGCGTGGAACGTCTCACCTGCAGTGATCCGGCTGAGCAGTGATTCACCTTTTGCCTGCAAGGCTGCTTTCCACAAGTTACCTGTCCTACATCTCACATCTGCTACTGGACCAGTTCCAGGTTCTTGCACTAGCCTACAAAGCCCTGAATAACTTGGGCCCAGGATACCTTAAGGAAGACCTTACCCTGTACACTCCAAGTCGATCCCTGAGATCATCAGGGCAAAGAGGGAGGCACAATATTAGTAGTTCACCATGGGCCAGAAGCATGTTTCGATGTCAATGAGGAGTCGTGTCTTCATCTTCTAGCTCCAACTCTGTGGAACTCCCTCCCACAAGAAGTTAAGGCAGGCAACATCCCTACTTGCAAGGCCCTGTTCCTTTGCACATACGGTTTGATTTCAAACCACACAGGCAAAAGAAACCACTCTGCCATTCTCACATCATGGTGACATCTGGTGATAAATAGGCTGGGGTGGATCTGTCCCTTTTGGTTCCCTCCACTTGGTTTCTCCCCCCACCCCATCTTTAATTCAGTTTTCTACACTTTTGCAGCAATTTGCAATGTCTTTTCTTTTTTACAGATCCTCATAGAAATCAGTTTTCTGTTTGCACTTTCGCCTGATATACCTATTTTTGCAATGCAATTTCCTCTAATATAATGCTTTTTTGAATGTTATTTTCACTGTTATATGCTTTTTTATGCACACTTTACTCTAGCATATGCACTTTTGGTACAGATTACCCCTACCACCATTACTAATAACAGGTGAGTGACCCTGCCCAGCTGTCAAAGTGGCCTGCAGAGGCTAACGGATGTCAGGATCTTGCCTGCCAGTCAGATCCAGTTCCTCAACCCTGCCATAAGCAATCCAGAAAGTAGAGACAAATAAGTTTAATAACAGCATGAATAAATGATGTTTTCATTCTACAAGCTAAGATGCACTTCCCTGGCTACTATAGAACTCTGGGGAAAACTTGCTGTTATTGATATAAAAAGTAAGCCCTCACCTGCTTTAGAGGTGAACAAGCACATGCCTGTAATAAGCACAGACATATGTCTGGTCTGGTCCTCAGTACCTCCTGTCGAGTAAACCTAGGATCTAGCTGTTGAAGTACAGGAGCATCTTGAGCTGTTTGAGAGATGCTGCCCTGTTTCCGCATTGAAAGTTAGTCTCTGTTGTGCAATCATAACACATCATAGTCATTCCTAAAAGCTGCAAGAGAATGTAAGTCCTTAAGGATGTAAGTCTCAGGTAGTCAACATGGTGCCCTCCACATGTTTTAGACTACAATGCCCATCAGCCCCAGCCAGCATGGCCAGTGGCCAGGAGTGATAGGAACTCTAGTCCACGGAATCTGGAGGGTGACCCTGATGCAAGTCATGAAGAAATGCCATGAGAATATGCAGATATGCCTAAGCAACGTGAGTAAGAAGATTATGCTCCCACAGAGATGCTTTGGAAAGGATCACTGCGCCATTTAGGTCACCATGTCCTGACCCCAAGACCTGGCAATCCTAAAACACACACCCTATTTTAAACCAGCAGGCTTAACTCTCTGACCCAAAACCTTCCCATCCTTGCTTGCTCAGGACTTAGGCTTTGCAAAAAACCCACAAATGGCAGTTTAATGGATTTCAGCCGCAGGAGTTCCTCTGAAATTGCGACTGATATAGCAGCACTTGTTCGAAAGGAAGTATTAGAAGTGATTGACCAAAGTCTGGCTTAGGAATTGCCTAGTCCCCAGCCATTAACCAGCCATCTCCAGTTCATCATGGCCCTGCTGCACACTCCATTAGCCTCCGGGAGATGAGCAATTAATGCACACGTGCAAAGAACACAGTAATTGCTTTAATTACACAGCCTCAGATTAAACATTTTCCATTTATCATCTTTCTGGGGGAAAACACAAGGGAGGGGGAACATGCTGCTCCAGAGTAACTATTCTGGGGAAGGGTGGTAGATCAGTGGCAGAACATCTGTTTTGCATGTAGAAGGTCGCAAGTTCAATTCCAGGTAGGGCTGCGAGAATATCCCCTGCCTGAAACCCTGGAGACTGCTAACTATGTCCCAGCTCCTAGGCAGGTGTGTGCAATGGGGTTGACTTACGAACACACCACCAGTGCTTTAAGTGCATGGGGTGGGGGCCACCTTTTCTCTAGCTCCTCTCTAGGGTAATCATATGCCCCATTTAATAGATGACAATCCTCTAATTGGGAGGCTGTCTGGTCCAAGCCTAGTTTAAAGATAAAGTACTCTATGAATAGAGAGCAGGAGGGGAGAGGCCTTCAAGTTGCCCATCCACAGTTATCAGCACCTGGACAGCACCCTGAGCAAGCCTACCCAGGTGACCTCGTCAAAGTCTTTCCATTATGGTAAGACTTGTTGTATTTCTCTTTAATTATAGTCATGATTTATAAATCACATATATACATGTGTGCAAAATCTGTGTTCTCTTCCAGTGCCTAAATGCCTCACTGCCTTCACAATCTCTTCTTGCTTTTGTGTGCAGTCCCTGAGACGTACAGCAAACTTCTTGGTGGCACCAGGAGGACACACATTACACATGGTGACTCATCCTAGCCTCCTCTTCTCTTTGGAAGGAGAAGATCGTTCAGTTGTTACTGCCCATCTGCCAAAAGTGAGGAGGATGGTGGGTCCATGCATTAGGAAGGAGGTGATGACTGTGGCTCTGCTAATTATTCCCTACTGGTTGCTAAACAGCCACTAATCAGCCCATTACATTGCTTCAAGCATCACTGGTTCGAGATGTTCATCCCAGTCGCTGTATGAACACAGAGTGCCCTATCAAATGTACTAATGTACTCTGTATGAGAAACTCTCAAGAGATTGGGTTACTGGGGCCATTTTATGAGCAGGGGTATGGTTTGAAGTGCCTTCTGAGCCCAAGATCTCACCAAAAGGAAGAGTGGTAAGACAGACATAAAACAATCATGATTACTCTCTCTAAAGCAAGGGCAAAGAATCTGTGACCCACAGAAGGCATGCAGCCTGAAGATGGGGTAGCACAGAGAGGAAGAGATGGGGTGGCACAGCTATAAAATCCTGTAATGCTGCAATTCCACCCACTTTGGGCTCTGGCTCCACCCACTAGTTGTTGCAGCCCCCTGATCAACGTTTACTTCATAGGAAAATGGCTCCTCATCCCTGCTCTAAAGTGTTGACCTTTGAAGGCATCTACCAAAGATCAAGGAGTTGAGGTGCCAGCATCTACTCCTAGGCATAGCTCCTCACTCCTTTAATCCATTTTGGCTTCCTACCGGCCATAAGACAAACATGGAGTGCTACTTACTCCTGCTGGATGAGGAGAAGGGTGTCTGAAAAGTCCAAGAGAACAACAGGCAGGACTACCATGTCTCCTTGATTTTTCAGTAAAAAGAGTCCTACAGTGAGCCGTGTTATGTGAAAGGGGGCGATGCAAACAACCACCTGTTTTCATCAGTGATATGTTGGAAGATATGAGTGGTGGTCTGCCACAGTCTTCACAGCTTTTGCAGTCTCACAGAGGCAACAAAAATAGAGTTTTATCAACCATGCATGACTGGCAGGTAGCATTTGGCTTAAATGCTCACAAGTTAAAAACCATGTACGCCAAATCGAAAGTAGCCGAAAAAGACACAACATATGAAAAGCCACAACTTTGTTTCCATACCAGAGCTTTGTCACATCAATTATGCGGAAGGCAGGAAAGCCAAGCCGTACTTTCTCAGACATACCGCGAAGGAGGCACTTGATATTTAAAAACACACACACACACGTAAACAGTTTCATCTGAACACTTTGTACTTTCAACAAAAGCCACTGGAATATATAAATGTCCCAAGTTCCGAGGCATTTCTGGGTTCCAGAGTACAGTGTACAGTGATAGATTGAGATAGATTGGGGGGAAGGGGATGACAACAAGAGGGGAGGCAACATGGGGAGGGAGACTGGGGAACAGGAGGTGGGGGAGGCAGGTAGTTTTCCCTCCCAGAATATGGCTGCACCGCCTGGGGAAGCAGGACTCCCATCTCCCTCCCTCCTTCCCTGGAAGAGGGACACAGCAGCAAGGGGCTCTGTGCAGGGTGTCAGCCCACTGACTATGGTGGAGGAGTAAGAAAGGGAGGGCAAAGCCTGATCACCCATGAGTCTCATGAGTGGGCACACCTTGCCTCCATATTTGAAAGCCTAGCAAGTGAGTGTGCCAACCCATTGGGACAGCTCTATTCCATTTCTGAAATCCTTGTCCTGATCCTGGACTCCTTCAACTTGGACTACTGTTTCCAGCCAAATAGCCTTTCCTTTCTTGTCATCTAGCCTTAGCTTAGCAGCTACTGTGACACATTACCTGTTGCTGAGTCTGCGTATGTTCTCTGCTTTAATAAAGTTATCTTCCTTACTCTCAAGTAATGGCCTCTGTCTCTGTGGTCTGGTCAGAAGCTGGGAAAATGAACTGCAACTTGTGTCCTGCCATAGAGAGGATAATAAAATGTTACTCAATGAATCACAGGCACTTTTAGTAATGCTCCTGTGATTCAGTTTATATCCACTAAGACTAGGTGTTGCAGCACCTGCCTTTTGCAATGTGCTCCCAATGAACATCAAGAAGGGAAATAACAGTACTGGCATTTAGGCACCTGCTTAAAACTCATCTGCTCACCCAGTCGTTCCCTGAGGAACAATCCAGCTATGTTTGATGTATTAATTTGATCTACTGATTTGTGATGTGTTTGCAGTTGCTTTATGAATGTAGTTTTATTGTTGATCAGGTCCTGTTCACCACCATGAAATACAGATACAGATATTTTTTAATGTTGGTAGTATATACGGTAAATGCTTGCAAATAAATAAATAAGATAAATATGATGACTAAAATACAGTTTCCCTTAAAAAAGAAAGTGCCTCTTTTAAATCAAACCCCGTTTGTTTGTTTTTACTGTTTGATTTTTATTAAATTAAACCAAAACCTCTTTAAATCGGTTAAACCAAAGTGGAATAGACCCTCCTCTTCCTGCCCTCCTTCTCCTCATTGCTGTCACAGCTGGAAGAATATATTTCAAAGCAGGGATAGCGAACCTGTGGCCCTCCAGACGCAGTCAGATTACAACTCCCAATAGCCCTAGCAAGCATGATGAGTGGGGTGAAATTATGGAAGTAGTAGACAACCACTGGACAGCCACAGGTTCCTCCCCCCTGTTAAGGAGCACTTGAGCAGAGGCAGAGATGTGGGATTGTTATGTACGGTAAATGGTGAGTGATTAATGTAATTACACGTTACACACAAAATAATAATATTGAAACTCTTAGTAGATAATTAACAATTCACCAGTAGAGAGTTAATTTAGATTTTTAAAGAGTTTGATACTCTTGATGCTCTGCATTTCATAATGGTTATTGCAAATGTACGTGCGCGCGCGCACACACACACACACACACACACACACACACACACACAATGAAAGTCTCAAGTACCCACAAGATTCTCTGGAAGACAATGTGATCTATTGGTGTAGAGGACATCGACTGATGTTTGGCATTAGTGTTTCTGCTGCATTATCCTTTGTGGATTGTCAGCAGAGTGCCTTGGGTGCTGATTTACATAAATAAATTAGTTTTCAGAGTGGAGGCCCTTGGGTGAAATGAGCCTTTTTTCTGCTTAATTGAAACCACCCCGAGCTGAGTCAACCTTTTGCTCGCCTCCACCTGTAGGCCGATGCAGCAATTCAAGTTATAGAATCATAAGGGGCCACAAGGGTCTTCTAAGCCAACCCCACCTGCAATGCAGAAATCGTTTTGCCTAACTTGGGGCTTGAGCCCACGACCCTGAGATTAAGGGTTTCATGCTCTGACAGGGTGAGCTCCCGTTGTTCGGTCCCAGCTCCTGCCAACCTAGCAGTTCAAAAGCAACTGCAAGTAGATAAATAGGTACTGCTCCGGCGGGAAGGTAAATGGCGTTTCCATGCACTGCTCTGATTTCACCAGAAGTGGCTTAGTCATGCTGGCCACATGACCCAGAAAAACTGTCTATGGACAAACATCGGCTCCCTCGGCCACAACCCCAGAGTCGTTCGCGCCTGGACAACGGTCAGGGGTCCCTTACCTTCTTTTTTTTTTTAATGGTTTGTTGAGGCAGAGACAGCAAAGAAGCAAGCAGGCCGTGGCAGCTCCCCTCCCCCATGTTGTCTGGGTAAGAGGAAGAGATGGGTGAGTAAACAAGCAGGTTTTAGTGAAGAAGAGCAGGTGCAAGGAGCTTCCATAGCAACATTTATTGGTGAACCGCAGATCACTCAGCACAACAGCTAGGACTTGCTTGTGCAGGCAAGACTAAGGTTCCAACTAGTTCCAGCCACACCCAGAGAAGGAAACTGAGTTTCTATGATATACCAGGCATGTCTCTTATCTATCTATCTATCTATCATCTATCTATCTATCTATCTATCATCTATCTATCTATCTATCTATCTATCTATCTATCTATCTATCTATCATCTATCTATATCTATCATCTATCATCTATCTATCTATATCTATCTATCTATCTATCATCTATCTATCTATCTATCTATCTATCTATCTATCTATCTATCTATCATCTATCATCTATCTATATCTATCATCTATCATCTATCTATCTATATTATCTATCTATCTATCATCTATCTATATCTATCTATCTATCATCTATCAACTATCACATTTATATTCCCCCCCTTTTTTCCCCTCCAAGGAGCTCAAGGTAATGTACATGGCTTTCCCCTTCCGCATTTAATTTCCACAAAACCCCCATCAGGTTAGGCTGGGAGGCAGTCATTGCCCCAAGTGGGGATTTGAACCTTGGTCTCCCAGGTCCTAATCTGACACTCTAACCACTATACTGCCAGATTCTGCTAACTCTTGACACCAACCTGGGGTGGATCTAGACACAGGGGGTGGGGAACACTATAAATAAATCAGAATTTAGATTGTTATAACAAAAGAAATTTCTAGGGAAACCCGTGTTCTAAAATTCCCTGCTCTCTGCTGCCATCTGGTGTTGCATGTTTATAGCACATTGAAATCGCTGTATTACTAATTACTAATTACTACTAATGTAACTGAATCCCGTCTGTGTTAGATCAAGGCTGCAAACTTATATACACTTAACATGGAAGTGAGTCCCTCTTTCAAGCTACCATCACATTTTGGTGAAGGCTTTTGTCTGCCTCCAGCCTTAAACCACTCTTTCTTTCTTTCTTTCTTTCTTTCTTTCTTTCTTTCTTTCTTTCTTTCTTTCTTTCTTTCTTTCTTTCTTTCTTTCTTAAAAAAGAATATCCATGGGAAAATATCTTCATGGGAAATTCTACCTCCTTTCCCAGTCAAAATATTAATATGTCTTCTTGCCAGGAAACAGTAGGAGGTAAATGAAAGTGAACCATTCCAAACACAAACACAGAGAGCTGATTATTTTCTAACTGGGAATGGTCGCATTATTGAGATTTATTTGCAATATGAATCCTTCCATTTATAATGTTGTAGCATGAGAGGCAGTAAGTGCCAGTCTAGAGCCAGGCTCAGTATGCATTTTAAGAACATAAGAAGATCCCTGTTGGATCAGGTCAAATGCCCAAATACTCCAGCATCCCATTCTCACAGTGGCCAACTGATAAAAGCTCGTAAGACAGTTGCGGCAGAAAACAACAAAAAGGGACAGATTCAGCTACCCCATTTCACCCATGGAAGCCAGTGCAAGGACCCCCACAAGCACAATGGGGCTTCCTCCCCCCCCCCGTTGAATCCCTCATATCTCCCCCAAATACACTCTGCAGACTTGGGAGAGCCTCAAATTGAAAAGGGGGAGATCATTCCGTCAGGCAGACAGAAATCCTTGAGCTGACAGAATGATTTCCTTAGCACTAACACTGAATTCCACCTACAGATCACAACACAAAGGTTTGGTTTTACTTGAACAACCCCTGCGCTTATTTCTCATTCTTCAATTGCTCAAATGCAAGGAGGGTGCACAGCAGGGAGAAAAGGGGTGTGTATGGCCTAGGGGAGAGTCTTGAGAGCCAAACAGAATAGCTTGAAGGGAATGTGTCCACCTTGAACTCTGATCATGCATCTTGTTTCCTCGGATGGAGGGCGGCGGGGGCGGGGGGCGGGGGTGTTTGTAGAAACAAACCATGGACTCAGCTGTGCAGCGGCAAATAAAATGTTTTAAGTGTGTTGTAAAGTGCAATATACAAATGTGACACTAGGTGGTATGGTGAGCTATGGTAAATTCAATACAGTGTTACCTCTGGTTACGTACTTAATTCGTTCTGGAGGTCCGTTCTTAACCTGAAACTGTTCTTAACCTGAAGCACCACTTTAGCTAATGGGGCCTCCTGCTGCCGCTGTACCGCCGGAACACCATTTCTGTTCTCATCCTGAAGCAAAGTTCTTAACCCGAGGTATTATTTCTGGGTTAGCGGATTCTGTAACCTGAAGTGTATGTAACCTGAGGTACCACTGTATATTTTTCGCAGTGTTTTTTTATATGTGTGTAGATGCCACCCAACTGAACAAAGGTAACCTTTGCTGCTGCATCCACTTTTGTCTCTGACCCTGCCCACCACTAGCTTGTGGCCCTCAGAAGTTTGCCCAGAAGGGAATATGGCCCTCTGGCTGGAAAAAGTTCCCCCAGCCCTGCATTATAGGCTTGGTATTAGCTCACTTGATGCTTAATCATTGCAGTGGTCAATTTCACATCATTATTATATTCCATATTTCCCTGCATGAGTCCTTCAGTACCATCTTTTCAACCTTTCCAGTACTTTGAAAATACCATTCTGCACAAGCTAATAAATTACTCGTCAATGTTCTGTGCTTTTCCTCTTACACAACTTCTCAGATCATTTAAAGTTAAACTGTGGTGCATGTTCTAAAACATTCTCAGCCATTTCTTTAATATTTTTCTAATATGCTTTTATTATGCTGCACCACCAATAGATGTGCAAAAATCCAGCATAATTAGCTGAATATCTTCAACATTTACCAGAAAGGAACATGATAATTTACAGGCATACAATAATAACACAGCATAGTTTTATATGGATTTTTCCTTAATTGGTACATCATTTTAAATTGCTGGTTACTTTGCCCTCTCCCGTCAGATTGAAATCCATTTGGTACATGAGATCTGTTCCTTTGTTTGCTCATTTCTGGTATTTTCCTACCTACCCTTCATGCTAAGGTCCCTAGGCAGGTTATATAAACTAAAATACAGCCACAGCATAATGAATAATCAACAAACCACAAAACAACAACAATGAAAGCATAAAAGAGATGCAACTAAAATGCAATCTTTTTTTGCTTTGTAATGATGTGTCCATTAGGCTAAATTGCAGACAAAAAGTATAGATTAGGTGAAATTCGTAATAAAATGCTGGTGAATTTTCCTGAGGAGTTTAAAACACTGTTCCCTAAACATTGTTCCTCATTAGAAACATCATAGCCAGACACTGGAGAGACCTGTCAGGAGTAAGCATGGACCAATGGTACCAAATAGTATGGGAAACAGCCCTATTAGAAAAATTAACCAATAAACTGAAACTGACACGGGGACAAATAGAAGAAGATACCTTCACCCCGGTATGGCTCTCCTTTATCACATACACAGCCCAACAAGACAATGACAAGAATCCACCAACAGCATAAGAATCAATATGGCTAACCTGATTCAAAAACACCCACCCACCCCACTCACACACAAAAACAAAGTTCATCACAGCCAATCAAAAACAAGCAACTGCACCCTAAGCCAACCCCAATTTCTCTCACCACCAAAGGAACACAAGCGAATAGCAAATAGCACAAACGATGCTGACACAAAACCCACACATACAATTAAGCAAATTACAAACATCGCCTCCCGACCCCACCCCCACTTGTCTTTTCCCCCTCCACCTCTTCTCCCCCTTTTCTTCCTAATATACCGTATTTTTTGCACCATAACACTCACTTTTTTCCTCCTAGAAAGTAAGGGGAAATGTCTGTGCGTGTTATGGAGGGAATGCCTACGGGTGGCAGGGGGGATCTGCTGCAGTCGTGAGCAGAGGATCCATGGTTCCCCTTCCTTCCCTCCTCCGTGGCTCGCTTTGAAACAGCAAAGCGGGAGAAGAGCGGCTGAGTGGGGAGGAGAGAGGGACAGAGAGCCTGCTTCTTTAAAGGAGCAAAGCGGGAGAGGAGAGGAGCCACTTACACGAGTGGTTCCTTTAAAGCAAGCAGGCTCTCTGTCCCTCTCTCCTCCCCACTCAGCTCGCTACATAGCAGCAAAGTTTTTCAGCTCGCTAAGCCGGGGATGAGCGGGGAGGAGGAAAAAACGCAGAGCCTGCTTGCTTTAAAGGAGCAAAGTGGGAGAGGAGAGGAACCTTCTCCCCTTATACCCCTCTTCTTCATTATTAGCAGCATCCTTCTCCACCCACCCCACGCATGTCCCTTGTCCCTTGAGTGCTTTTCCTTCCCTCCCCACTTAAAATGTGGTTACAAAGCACGGATCCACATGGATCCTCAGGATTTTTGCATTGGGCTACTCCAAACTCACTGTCAGATCACATGTCTGTGGCCACAGCATGAACCACAAAAATCAAACATCCACTGTTTCGTTTAGAATATTTTTTTTCTTGTTTTCCTCCTCTAAAAACTACATGCATGTTATGGTCGGGTGCATGTTATAGAGCGAAAAATACGGTAACTGTAATATCTCAACAAATGAAACTGACCTATGGAAAATGTAACTTGAAAAAAGAGACATTGCACATACCTTTGTAAACCAAGAAAACTTTAATAATAATAATAAAAACAAAAAACACAAAAAACACTGTTCGCTATTGGGACTGGTAAAGGAAAAGGCAGCTAAGAGTAGGCGGAGCCAGAACCAAGGAAAGGCGGAGCCAACTAATTCTAGTTTTGTTCCCCTCCACCTCCCTGCTAAGTGCTGCAAGGGCAACACTGAGAGTAAGGAGAAGGAGGAAGCTGACCAGTCACCTTCCTTGCACTGGTTGTAATTAAAAAGACAAGCCAGGCCAGAGGTGGAGGGAGCAGCTAAGTGAGGACAGACTGAGCCTGGTGGGACATGGCCCCATTTGTATTAATGGACCAGTCTCCACAGAGTATTGATGGGAAAAAAGGTCGCTTGCTGTGAAACAGAACAAAACACCCTGGGCAGCAATGACAAAATGATAAATATTTTTCTATTTATTCTGGATGCCTGGCAATAGTCTGAGAAATGTGTGTCTCATCCCTTGTTGTTTAATTTGATCCCCTATACAGAAACTGAAAATAACAATATCTGAAAAGGGGAAAACACAGTGGAAGAACCAGGGAATGTTTCAAGATGGTGAGGCTAAAAGAATTACATAGCTTGCAAGTGTCATATTCCATGGGCTATAAATGTGTTCCAGCAGCGACTAATCTGTTCTGATGTTATAAGGCAGATGGCAATAGCCCCTCTCAGTGGCATTGGCTTAGCTATTCAGATGTCACAGAAACTATTGTGTTTTGCTTTATTCTGCGATGCTTCCCCAAGCCTACCAAATTATTGCTGCCCGGTGGGGTGGGGAATAAACCAGATTGTTTGTTATGGGATGTCAATGGGATGTTGTGGGGTGCAACGGAACATGAAGCACTGTGGCCACTCCAAAATATTTGTAGGCAGAAACAGTATTGAAAGTGGCACCATGTGCAACCGCCTCAGTAGTCCCACGAGCACAATGAATATGCAATAAAATATATGAGCCCCAAATGGAGCAAGATGGATATTGACAAGCTGGAACATTTGCAGAGGAGGGCAACCAAGATGATCAAGAGCATGAGCATGGGTAGGCAAACTAAGGCCCACAGGCTGGATCAGGCCCAATTGCCTTCTGGATCCGGCCTGCGGACGGTCTGGGAATTGCCACGTGGAACGCCAACGTGTGCGTTCTTTCCCGCCCCCTCCCTGTCCCGCACACGGCAGCGGCTCCTCCCTCCCTCCCTCCTCCTGGCTTCTCCCCGCCCTGTCTAGAGGAGGAAGGAGACTGGGCTTTGTTGGTGCCAGCAGCAGCAGCACTCGAACTGTCGCCATTTTAAGCAGCCCCTCTCCGGAATGCTTTTGCGCGCCACTCATCATCCCCCCGTCCTCGCAAGACACAGGTAAGCAGCCACCGGGACTCGTGGTGCTCTTGCATCATTCCCCCTCCCAAATATAGTCCGGCCCCCACAAAGTCTGAGGGAAAGTGGACTGGCCCCCTGCTGAAAAGGTTTGCTGACCCCTGATCAAGGGTTTGGAAACCAAGCCTTATGAGGAATGGTTGAAGGAGCTGGGTATGTTTAGCTTGGAAAAGAGGAAGCTGAGAAGAGATATGCTAGCCATCTTCAAATATCTTAAAGGGCTGTCACATGGAAGATGGAGCAAGCTTGTTTTCTCCTGCTCTGGAGGGTACGACTTGAACCAATGGCTTCAAGTTACAGATTCTGACTAAGCTTGCTAACAGTAAGAGCTATTTTGACAGTGGAATGGATTCCCTTGGGAGGCTGTGGACTCTCCTTCATTGGAGGTTTTTAAGCAGAGGTTGGACAGCCATTGGACGCTTTAGTTGAGATTCCTGCATTGCAGAGGGTTGGTCTAGATGATCCTTGGGTCCCTTCCAACTCTAAGATTCTGTGGTTCTATATCCCAAGCCTCCTGTGGCTGTCTGGCAAGAATCATAGACTAGACTTCTAGAGATGGAAAGAGGCAAAATGTTCTTTGACTTTCTGGCCTTGGGCTGTCCCCATCTTATTTTTTATTAGTTTTTCATGATACAAACAAGACCATAAATTGGAAGAAAATTACAAATAAACAAGAATAAGAGTAACGCGGGACACAGGTGACGCTGTGGGTTAAACCACAGAGCCTAGGACTTGCCGATCAGAAGGTTGGCGGTTCGAATCCCCGCAATTGGGTGAACTCCCGTTGTTCAGTCCCTGCTCCTGCCAACCTAGCAGTTTGAAAGCACATCAAAGTGCAAGTAGAAATATAGGTACTGCTCTGGCGGGAAGGTAAACGGCATTTCCGTGTGCTGCTCTGGTTCGCCAGAAGCGGCTTAGTCATGCTGGCCACATGACCTGGAAGCTGTACGCCGGCTCCCTCGGCCAATAAAGCGAGATGAGCACCACAACCCCAGAGACGGCCACAACTGGACCTAATAGTCAGGGGTCCCTTTACCTTTTAAGAGTAACACAGAATGGCATATATATTCATAGTATGACTGATCATCAAATACAGAACCAAAGCAAGTCAACTGATGTTCCAATACCCAAACTATAGTGATGATTGGGATACCAAAAGAATACAAGCAACATTTTATCACAGTGATCACATTTCGAAGCTCCTTGAGCCATTGAACAATGCTAACGAAGATGGTCAGAAAAGGGTAAGTCCCATGTGTTATTAAACCAACGTCCTGGGGTTTTTAAGCAAGTTGTAAGATATGAAAAACAGGCAGGCAATACCGGGGAAATGGAAAACTACAGAAGGACCAAGAGGGGCTTTTGTCGGTCCAAAAGAGGCCAAGGAAATTTAAAAGATGTGTTACTATAGCAGCCCGGATAGTAATTTACTGCATGAATAGCTCCCATTATTTTTCCTGCCTATCTTTTCTGCAGCTGTACCAAAGACAGCCTCATCTTTACCAATTATTTCTCAGCGTTCCTGTGGCAGCCTATGTTTATTAGCCTTGCGAGAGGAGGGGCGGGGGGAGAGGGGAGGAAGCACAACAATGACATGACAGCAGGCCTTTCAGTGCCATGGAGCGAGAGAGAGAGTAAAAGGCCTTGCTACGCAGGAGGTGAAAGCTAAAAGGAGGAAGGTAGTTGAGTACAGGCACATCACCAAAAGGACAAAAACTGCACAGAATTCACATGCGCTGATTTGCATGTGCAGATGCAAATTTAAAAATAATTGCTACAACTCAGATAGAAACACAATTCCATCTTGGGGACTTGCATGCCTCCTCAGTCTGTTGTCCACGGGCACCTCCAGACTATCACAGTCTTTGGGTGGGATTTAACTGCATGTCGGCAAATTCCGGTTGTGTCAATTATAGTCGATGGGGAAGTCTTGCGCAACAAAAGACTGAGCTGTTTGCAACAAGGAAAGTGATGGGAAAACGCACCACAAAGTGTGGGATAAAAATTTGCCAATTTGAGGCAAAGTCCTCCAGCCCCCCTGTAAATGAATCAGAATGAATGTTCATTAAATAGCCAACATCATCTAATTTCCCTGCAAACAACTCAGGACAAATGCTCAATAAACAGGTTGTTTGCCAACTGTGGGTAGGTAACCTCAAGGTCCTTGTTTCTCTCCCTTCTCTGGTTATCTCCCACTTGGACTACTGCAACGTGTTCTATCTGGGCCTACCTTTGAAGGAGACTCAGAAACTACAACTAATCCAGAATGTGCCTGCTATGAGATCTTGCTGGAAATTGTCGCTGATGCTGGTGGTGGCTGCTTCCCCTGGCTGCATGGGTGGGTCAGGCCTGCTCCCTGTCACTCTGAAGCTGAGGTAGAGGATGGCCAATGGCAGAATGGGGCAGAAAGGGGATCAGGGCCAGCTCTACCACTGGGCAAAGTGAGGCAACTGCCTCAGGTGGCAGACATCTGCAGGGACAGCAGCAGCCCCTGGCTGTTTCTCCTGAACCCCCTCAAAATTTCTTTGAGTTTATTCATACTTGTGACAGAAAGTACAATAATCCTGGAAGCATAGAAAAGAGCTACGTAATTCTCCTTGCTGGTTCCTCTCCCACAATTCTGCTTCCTTCACCCTGTGAACCAATGCTTCAATGGGAGTTAATGAGCAGAGAGAGTCAAGTATCTCAAGAGAATGATTGCTTGGCCTTTAAATGGAGGGGGGGGAGAGATCTTCAGTTGCAAAAACTAGATTGGGTAGAGACAGCAGCCCTGATCACACTTTCGCCCTCTGAGCGCTGACTTTACACAGATCTCAGAGACGGAAACAAGGCCTGTTCCTGCTTGTACTCATTTTCCTTTCTCTGACAGGGCTTCTGTGTAGTTTCAACGTAGGACCTAGAAGGCAGATGCTCAGTTTAACCGTATTGTACAGCATAGCTCAAAGCGCTGCTCCTAATTATATTACCACTTAGCCTCTTCTCAAAAGGCGCCATCCTTTGTGTGCCTGGGACTTTGAAACGATAGGAGAACAGCCGCTGAGAACAGCTCAGCTGCCAATGGCCTCTTCTCCTTTCCTTTTTGATTCATGGTTTTGAGCTCATCATTCCACAATTAGCCTGAAGGTTACGAGTGCTCGTAGTTTGTAATAATTACATAGAGGAGTCATTTGTCTCATTGGCGAACTGACTCTGATGCAATTACCCCAGGGCTGGTGATGACTGAAAAGAAGCAGTCAGCTTTGAATTATCACCCACAACGGGAGAATCGGGGGAAATTTCTTCCGACTTTCAGCATCGTTGGAAGACCCTGAGTTCTAGCCTCACGAGAGATGGTGAAAAAACCTCTCACTTTCCACCTCTTCCATACCAAGCATGTTCTTGCCCAGTACCAGGTCTCTGGCTGCTTGCCACACTAAGAGCTGTGCCTGCCCAGTTGTTTGGGCAGAAGGTGCAGGGAGCATGTCTCTTGTTGGGATTAATCTTAGTCATTCATCTATCTCTTTTAGGTGCCTATCGCCCTTTGTAACCTGCACCTGGCTTATGTACCAACCTGATTTGTGCATTTCCCCCTGTCTTCTGTTTCAAGTACGTCTACGCTCTTTCGTGCAAGTTGCTTGGAGACCTGTTTGATGACAACCAACTACAGTGGTACCGCGGGTTAAGTACTTAATTCGTTCCGGAGGTCTGTTCTTAACCTGAAACTGTCTTTAACCTGAAGCACCACTTTAGCTAATGGGGCCTCCTGCTGCTGCTGCGCTGCCGGAGCACAATTTCTGTTCTCATCCTGAAGCAAAGTTCTTAACCTGAGGTACTATTTCTGGGTTAGTGGAGTCTGTAACCTGAAGTGCATGTAACCCGGGGTACCACTGTAATAAGTTTAATAAATAGCTGTGTATCTTTTGGTCACCTTTCCTCAAAAAGGATATTGTTGAGCTAGAGAAGTTTCAGAAAAGGACAGCCAAAACAATTGGGGTAGTAGTGGAGCAACTCCTCTAGGAGAGGAAAGTTTGTGGCATTGTGGACTTTTTAGTTTGGGGGGGGGGCAGATGAGCGACAACTGACATGCTAGGAGTCTATAAATTTATACATGACATAGATAAAGCAAATAGAGAAAAGTCCCTCCTCCTCTCATGGCACTAAAACTTGTGGACGTCCAACAAAGCTGCATGTTGCAGATTGAGGACAGATCACCCACAGGAGGCAGCAATGGTCGCCCCGAGATCTACAGGTATAGGGTGGTATAAAAATTCATTCATTCATTACAGTGGAACCTCTACTCACGACCACAATCCGTTCCGGAGGCCTGTCCGGAAGTCAAAACGGGTCGCTGGGAGAGGCGCCGTTGTGCACAGGTGCTGGCGGCAATTGCCCGCTTCTGTGCATGTGTGAACGGTGATTGCTCGCTTCTTCACATGCGCGAATGGTGGCAAACCCGCCGGTTACTTCCAGGTTTGCTGCGGACGTTGGGCGAAATGGAGGCGAGCAGAGGCGGATGTAAGAAGAGGTTTGACTGTAATTAGCTCTAAAGGAGAATTCAGCAAGTTCATGGAGAATAAGCCAATCAATGGCTACTAGCCACAATAGCTTCGTTTCCCCTCCACTGCCTGAGGCATCATGCCTCTGAATACCACTTGCTGGGAGTCTCAGGTGGGCAGAGTGCCCTTGTACCCATGTCCTGCTTGTGGGTTTCCCACATGCATCTGGTTGGCCACTGAGAGAACGAGATGCCAGACTAGATGGGCCATTGGAAGGGACCCAGCAGCCTCGTCTTATGGTCTCACGCCTCCTTATTTGCCTTCTTTTCTAAAACTAAAAAAGGCCCAAATGTTGTAACCTTTCCTCATAGGGGAGTTGCCCCTTGATCATTTTAATTCCCCATTTCTAGCTCCGCAGTATCCTTTTTTGAGGTGTGTGGCAACCAGAATTGTACACTGTACACTGCATTCCAATTGCAGATGCACCATAGATGGTGCTAGCAAATTGGCAGTTTTATTTTCAGCCTCTTTTTCTAACGATCCCTGACATGGCATATGCAGCACTGTTTCGCTTCCACCAACGTTACGTGTCTCGTGGCCTGTTGTGAAGAAATTAGATCACTTCCGCATTTAATGTACTTAATTATACTGTCATTATATATTATTCCATTCCATTCATGTCACTGTAAACTGGAAGCACAGTGCAAATAGGGATGGGGAGCAGACAACTATATGCTGTTTGTGGACTTAAACCCACAACAGTAGTCAATACTAACATTTGATGGATTGATTTCCATTCTGGCCATGGGATGAATGAGTGAATACTGGCAATTTCCTCTCCCTTTTCCAACATCCCTATCCTGAAACCCCTGTCTTGTGCACATCTAGGCTCCTGTTTTTCCACTCCTTCTTCCCAGACCCACTTTATTTATTTCCATACATTTCAGCAGATCAGTTTCTTCTGACAGCCAAAATGCTTGCAAGGTCATATCGCTGCTTCATGCTGTCACCGGGTCCTTTTTCACATAACTGGGGCAGCTCTGTAGCTTGCTGGGAAGTGAGTGGTTGATGTACACAGGCAGTAAAACTGTGGAAAAATCTCTTAACATTGTTTTCTTCCAACAAGATTTGTTTCCCAGTTTATAAAAGTTGTTCTCGGGGAAAGCCAGGCCGTTTTCCAAGGGTTTATGTCAGGACTGGGATGATTTAAAGCAATGGCCACTACTCTGTATTTCTAGCTTGAGCAACAACTGTCCAGCAGCTAAAGTAAAGGCAGTGTGCTCTGACAAGGGAACATAGCTGCCTTATGCAGAGTCAGACCGCTGGTCTATCTCACTCAGTACTGTCTAGGCTGATTGGCAGCAGCTCCCCAAGGTTTCAGGCAAGGGACACCACCACCCCGCCTTCAGTTTAGACAAGTGCACAAACAGGACTCAGAAGCTTTTAGTAGAAACTAGAGCCATTCCGTATTAGTTCACTTCTAGATGCCATGTGCGTAGAATGCATTTTGCAGGGAGCTTAGGCTACACTGACTATTTATTGAGCGTTCATTCTAGTTTGCTCGCAGAGAGGCTAGATGGTGTTACATCAAGCAAACGTTATTCCACGCTTTGTTGTGCATTCCCCCATGACTTCACTTATTGCAAAACGTTTTTAAGCATGCCAGTTATCCCCCTTGCGGGACGCGGGTGGCGCTGTGGGTTAAACCACAGAGCCTAGGACTTACCGATCAGAAGGTTGGCAGTTCAAATCCCTGCGACAGGGTGAGCTCCCGTTGCTCGGTCCCTGCTCCTGCCAACCTAGCAGTTCGAAAGCACGTCAAAGTGCAAGCAGATAAATAGGTACTGTACCACCCTGGCGGGAAGGTAAACGGCGTTTCCATGTGCTGCTCTTGTTCGCCAGAAGCGGCTCAGTCATGCTGGCCACATGACCCGGAAGCTGTACGCCGGCTCCCTTGGCCAGTAAAGCGAGATGAGCGCCGCAACCCCAGAGTTGGTCACGACTGGACCTAATGGTCAGGGGTCCCTTTACCTTTAATCCCCCTTGCAAACAATAGCTCTTAAACTGCAAGGAATGGTGTGTGTTCCCTTTTCCCCATCCCCAGGTGAAGCTGGCATGTCTCACCACAAGAATCAGGGGCTGCTCTTCCTCTCTGTGACACTTTTCCTGTCCATTCCTGTCCATCACAGAATGTTCCAGTCTTGTTTTATGCTGACGCATAATGAACCATAAAACGAAAGGACGTCTTGAATGCACTGTGTGAAAACTGTGATTAGGTTATTTATTTCATACATATTTCAAGATCTCACCATAACTGACGAAGCTTTTATGCCTCAGTGCAGAATACAAATGGCCATGTGTTTTACTCATTCCTGCATTCATTCAAATGTTTATATCTTGCCTTTCTATGTAGATTTAAAAAAACACCAAGAATAATATTTTTAAACTGTGTGTTTATAATTAAATGAAACAACCAGATAAATCAGCATAATAAAAATGTGTTTGCAACAGCAGACGAGAAACATAAGCAGTGGTGCTGATACACACACAAAAGAAAATACCTGCTGGGATAGAATCAAAGAATTGGAGAGTTGGAAGGGACCCCAAGGTTCATCTAGTCCATAGCTGTCAACTTTTTCCTTTTCTTGCGAGGAATCCTATTCAGAATAAGGGAATTCCCCTTAAAAAAGGGAAACATTGACAGCTATGATCTAGTCCAACCCCCTGCAATGCAGGAATCACAGCTAAAGAATCCCTGTCAAATGGACACCCAAGCTCTGCTTCAAAATGACAAGTGAAGGACAGCCCACCACCCTCCAAAGCAGTCAGCTCCACTCTCGAACAGCACTTACCATCAGAAAGTTATTCCTAATATTTGGTTGGAAACTCTTGAACAATGAATCCATTGGCTCAGGTTACCTTCTGGAGCAGCAAAAAACCAAGCTTGCTCTATCTTCTATATGACAGCCCTTCAGATATTTTTCTTCAGTCTTTTCTCCAGGGTAAACATACTCAACTCCCTTAACCGTTCCTCATCTTGGACGTCCTCCTCTGCACACATTCCAGCTTGTCAACATTCTTCTTAAACTGTAGTGCCCAGCACTGGACACAGTGGTGTCTGACCAAAGCGTAATAAAGCAGTACTATGCCTTCCCATGGGACGCGGGTGGCGCTGTGGGTTAAAGCCTCAGCGCCTAGGGCTTGCCGATCGAAAGGTTGGCGGTTCGAATCCCCGTGGCGGGGTGCGCTCCCGTTGTTCGGTCCCAGCGCCTGCCAACCTAGCAGTTCGAAAGCACCCTCGGGTGCAAGTAGATAAATAGGGACCGCTTTCTAGCGGGAAGGTAAACGGCGTTTCCGTGTGCAGCTCTGGCTCGCCAGAGCAGCGATGTCACGCTGGCCACGTGACCCGGAAGTGTCTTTGGACAGCGCTGGCCCCTGGCCTCTTGAGTGAGATGGGCGCACAACCCCAGAGTCTGGCAAGACTGGCCCCTACGGGCAGGGGTACCTTTACCTTTACCTTTACCTTTTATGCCTTCCCTTGATGTGGTCTAAAACAGTCTGACTTTCAAACTGAGATTGGCAAAGAGAAAATTGTCAGCACTGGACTGTAATGTGGCATGGAACACGTTTATGATTTATGTTTGAAACCAGATTTGTGATAGGAATGATTGGGGCATTTCTCAAGTTCTGCAACATGGACTAGAGCAGATAAAGATATTCATAGGGTGGAATTATTGTGACACTGGAAAGGCTTCCTCCTCACACTAGGTCTGCAGGGATTTGTCAACACTGTGTGCTTTATTTGTACTAAGCTATATTCCTATGTGCAATACCATCTTACTGTTTTATTATTTTTCTGTTGGACCAAACTAATGGTCTTGTCTGCTCAACCCCCCAGAGCCTCTCTTTGCATGCAGAGGAAGTCTCTGACTCTGAGTGTCTCAAACTCTGAGTGTCTCAAACTCTGAGTGTCTCAAACTCTGAGTGTTTGGTCTCAAACACTCGCTGAGGGTTTGAGACCAATTGGATACCCTCACTTGGTTTCGCTAGCCAGTCAAAGCCATTCCCGGGGTATGGCCTCTGTCGCATACTGACAGCTTCTAGGAGCCACAGGTGAGAGCTGAGTGCAGGGTGGGGACCAAAGGTCAACAAACTACCCCAGAAGGAGCAGGACATGTCCCCCACCAGAGGTACTACCCCTCTGCTAACACCCTATACTCTGCCTATAGAGCTCAAAATAATGGCTTCCTGTACTTAGAGCTGATGCCAAGACAGCATGCTGATTTCTTGCCTAAAGCTTTTGGGATTTTTTGACCCAAGAGTTCTAGTACCATGTCTGAGAGTGAGAACCAGAAGAGTACCCCACCACCACCACCATGGCCTCCTTCAGCAAATGGGTTTACAGGCTGGTTAATCTGTGTCCAGTCTTTTCTGATTTGTTTACAGAGCAGGTATCTGACAAGGAACATTCATCCTTATTTGCTTGTGTGGCATTTCCACTTCTTCCTGATAATCATTTGTTCATCCCACACATTTCAGTGAACATCCCCATCATTTTCCTAACCACAAAAAGTCTGTGGTTTGTGGGTTTTAAGTGAATTTGGTGCACTTGGGCAATAGAGCGCTTTAATCCACCTTAATTTTGTAAAGTAACCTAAAGTTTGGTATACTCTTGAATACCTCCTGGAAAACACTGACAGTTTGGGAATACCCTGGGTTGGGTGGGATCCTGGCACCTAGGATATGTGGAGTAACAGCGGCAGAAGTATGTTTGTGCGTGAATGAGAACTAAAGGAACAAAAAAATAGATGAACTTTCCACTCCGGGGAATCCATTTGATTTAGAACAAGTTATGTAGCAAAGAAATAGGTTTTCTTGATTAAAATAACACGGGTGCTGGTGGAGGAAGCTAACTCAGCACTGTCCTCCCCAATTTATTGATATGGTTGGTTAGGTTGGTGGTGACTCATCATTCCTGGCTGTGCCTGAGCAGTGACTCAGCTCCTTGCTCTCTCCTGTTTGACAGCAGCTATAATAGAATTCTGGTTGTTTGTTGAGGGGGCTGCTCCCCCTTGTCTTTAACTCTGCTTTCCACCTCTACTTTAGGGTTCAGGACTTGATTTACCAGCACAGCTTCAGCCATTGCAACAAGCATACATATGTAATTAAATGCTTTGTGTAAACTCTCCTTCCCCAACAGCAGAATTTAAAAGAGGCAAAGTGGGCAAGTGGTGCTGAACATCAAGGGTGGTTGGAACACAATAAAATAGAAAAATCAATGCCAGCTCCTACTCAGGCTCCTTTATGGGAATTCCCCTTGTCTGAAGCATGAAGAAGCACAGGCCCTAAGGACAGATACATTGTATAGCGCCATGGAGATCAACAATTATAGCTGGTAAGGAGAGCAGCATATACTTCTTCCAGCTCTGGAAATGTGTCCGAGGGGCATGGCCTCCCACATACCCAATCAACACTTTATTGCCAGCTGCCCAGGGATACTAGTTGCTCGCACCAGCCTTGATTGCCTGAGCAGGTTTTACAGGCGAGTACAAGCATAGCAATCTCAGTTCTTCGTCAGAGCTTGAAAGGGACACCTGTTGCATCATCAGCTTAGCCAAGTCTGGCCCAAGACCACCACCTTCCCCTTCTCCTGTTTTTTGCCCCACTTTCTCCAGTCATTCTCTTCCCCAGCACTTACTTTTAAAATTTTTAGAGCAGGCACCACTTCTTCAGCCTAACTCTGAGGAAAGGAGGCAATTCCTCAGAGTGAGGCATTCCAGGATTTTCTGCAGCAGCTGGAAATTCTCTTTCAACTTTAGTTTTAAAAAGCAAGCTCCCTCTTGGGTCACCTCACCCACAACACCTTGTTCTGAGGAAGAATCCTTTTCATGAGATGAAGGGAAGGCAGAAAGACCTTACTTTGAAAGTAAGGCCCTGCTCTATTCCGATGCCTCACTCAGGACACAGCTACATTAGTCAAAAATAGGTGTTGTAAATGCATTATAACTCTATGACACCTGATGGTACCATAAAGTAGTTCAATCCTTCAGCATTATGAGCTTTACAACGAGTTTTCCTGAAACTTTTTTTCATGTGTCTAGATCCAACCTCAGAGAAAGGAGATCCTTCTGCAGAGTGAGGCATTCTGGGTGAGATGGCTGCCAGGTTTCCATGACAGCTACGAAATTGCATTCAAAATTAGTTTAAAAGAGCAGCCATTCTCCAAGGCCACCTTGCTCAGAATGCCAATAAGGACTCTTTTCCTTACAGCAAGGCATGGGGATCAAGGTTGCGTTTTGGAGAGCCCTACAAGAGCTGAGTAGTTTGGCTGGCTCAGCGAGTGGGGCCCAGGGGCATGAATGTACTGCTCCCCACCCTTGCTGCCCAAAGCTATTGCCTAATGATGGGAAACAGCTTCCTTGGCTCAATAATACCCTGCCACATAAACTACCACCTAGAGTTCAGCCAACTGACTTTGCACACTTTCTTCTGGTCCTTCCTCCTTCCCAGAAGGAAGCGCATTCCCAGTCTTTGGAAATCAATCTCAGTTCTTGGCCTGCTGGCCTTGCTCCAGGCTCATGCGCCCATGACATTTTGTAAAGAGCACTCAGATTTAAGACCATACACTGTCCTATTTTTATCTTCTGGTGGGGATGCATGACACTCTTTGTAGCTCTCTCCTCGACTTCCCAACCGAAGGCATCCAACTTTCCGCTCATGAACTAATCTAAACATTTTTCCCCTTGGTGGATGGAAGAGGAGGCAGTGGCGGCAGCAACAACAGCAGAGGCATCCTCTGGCCTTGCACCAAGATTGTTGGAAAGCTTGTTTTGTGTTTCCCCCAAAATACCACCACTTAATGTTCACAATGCTTTACGGTTATTTTCTTATTCCATCTTCACAACAAGCTAGTAAGGTATGTTTGAAAAGACCCCATATCAGTGAGTTCAACTATTAATCTTGCCCAGGTTTAGTTAACATTGTGCCCCTCCAGATGCCATTGGATTACAACTCCCATCAGCCCCAGCCAGTATGACCATTTGTCAGAGATGGCGGAAGACACAGCCCAGTAACAATTGAAGATTCACCAATCTTGGCCCTCCAGTCATGCTTCAAGTACGGTAAGTCCTAAACTGCCATCACTTGTCATCACAAGGGAGTACTTCAGACTCCCTTCTTGAGGAAGCTAGTTCAGGCACAAAGAGTGCTTAGAGAACTCTTCTTTCTCTTCTTTAGCTTCAATGGAATCTTCCAGTTAAACCCTTTCAGCAATACACATAGTGTCAAGGTTCAGGGAATCCTATCCCTCCCCTGTTGGCAACCAAAAAAGCAGACAAACACAAAGAGTCCTTACCAGGTGATTTATACAGTATTCACAGAGAGAAAGGAATGTAGTCATTATTCAATGATGGCGTTGCTCCATGTAAACCCCCTGCGTCCCTCTTATCTTATGTCACCCCTGCACTGGCTGATCTGGGCTTTCTACCTCTGAGCTTTCTGTTCTACTACTCTCAGTGTCCTGGGAGAGGGGGGCTCAAGAATGCTCTCCAAAGACACTGAGTCTGTCAGCTGTCTCTCCCCCAGTGTTTCTTCTTCCTGCTGTTCCTCTTCCAGTATTTCCCAGCTTTCCCCCTCATCTGTCTCTCAACTATATCCTTCTACCAACCACTGTTCTAAATCTATAATGTCCTTCTGTTCTTGGGAAGGTTCAGGAGAAGGGGGGGGGCACCATTCCTCCTCAGTCCAGCCCTGACACATAGGCATTCTCTATTTCAGTGTGAATTAAACAATTACACTTAACATAGTCTTTCATATATGTGTGTGCAGAAAGCATGAAAGGGTCCCGTGCATTTCAAGTTACCAGAGGGATGCAGAAAACAGGAAAGGGTCTTTGACTACTGTTGATTGGGCGCTTTAAATACTATGGCAAGCTTTCAGGTGTGGCCATTTCACCCCCCCAAAAAAATTCAGCACTCACTTGGCTACTCAGGAACATTTATGATCTCAATCACTGAATTAAATAATCCATAAACCTGGACAGCAAACTGGCTTCCTGCTGAAACACCAATGGTGTTAACTGAGGTGAATGAACTCTATGGATCCTCTAACAACCAGCTTCTTCAAAAGCACCTGCTGGAGTTTTCTCCAGGGTCAAGTTAACAACCCCGTGTAACAAAAAACCGGAACCGAAGGCTTGATTGGTGGGACTCTGTGCTCGAAACCCAATAGTCTGACTGATGTGTGTGAAATGCCTATCACACAAGCAGCTCTTAGCACCTAGATGTCACTTTCCGAATATAAAGCTCAGAAATTCTGCACTGCCAACTCTGTTAGGCCAAACAGGGCAATGTTAGAGGGAAAGCTTTAAAGACGCCAAGTGAAATTATGATACATCCTATCAAAAAGGCTATTTTGTCCAGATAAAGGGTGCAGATTTTTGGGAATGCCAGAAATCTACATTCTGAGGATGAAGGAAAATCAGGAGTGCTCAGCAGTAGAAAAAACCAGTAGTACAGAACACAGAGGACAAGCAAAGAGAGATGAGATGCAGTGGGAAAAGTTTTAACTTAAGATGCAATTGCTGCATTTCAGTTAGAAAGCTGCACACCTACTCCTAAATCAGAGATGTAGTCACAGGAGTAACCACCTGAATTACATCTAGCCTATTTACTTCAGGACATTGACTCTTATAGAACATTACAGGTTGCCAGATTCCTGAATTCAGTTCTTTCATATAAAAGACTTCATGGAATGCTACATGACTATTAAAAATCTAGTAAACTCTATGCACCATCTTTATATTCAAGGCCACAATACGGTACATCTAGAGATTGTATGTAATGTGAAGGAGATTATGCGTTGAAATATTTTAGTTGATATTTTAGAATGTAAAATGCTATTTTATTTATTGATTGGTTTTACCTTGTGGGCTTATAGCCGAATAAAGTATTATCTATCTATCTATCTATCTATCTATCTATCTATCTATCTATCTATCTCACAGGAGAAGCCGATATCATAGTACAAATCTATGGTCTGGCTGCATTTGGATTGCTGTGTACAGTTCTGGTCACCACAAAAATGATATTGTAGAGTTGGGAAAGGATCAGGAAAAGGCCACCAAACTTATCAAGGGGTTAGAGCAACTCCCCTATGAAGAAAGGTTGCAGCTTTGAGGATTTTTTTTTTAGTTTAGAGAAAAGTTGAGCTAGGGTTGATGTGATGTGACAGATGTCTATAAAATTATTCATGGCATGGAGAAAGTGGATTGCGGCATGTTTTTCTCCCTCTCTCATAACACTAGAAGCCAAGAACATCCAATGAAGCTGAATGTGGGAAGATTCAGGACAGATAAAATAAAATACTTCTTTACCCAGGGCATAGTTAAACTCTGGAACACTCTCCCACAGAAGGGAGTGATGGCCAGCAACTTAGAAGGCTTCAAAAGCTGGACAAATTGATGGAGGATAAGGCCATCATTGGTTGCTAGCCGTGATGGCTGTGCTCTGCCTCTATGGCCAGAGGCAGCAATGTTTCTGAATACCAGCTGCTGGAAGCTTCAGCAGAGTAGAGTGCTCTTGTCCACAAATCCTGCTTGTGGATATCCAACAGGCATCTGGTCAGCCAGAACAGGATGCTGGACTATCCTGATCCAGCAATATCATTCTTCTGTTAGCCTGGACCCAGTGGGGATATTCTCCCATCTCTCTGTTTTTTAAAATTGATTCAAAATACACCCCACATATGCAGCAGAGGGTATCTAACCTTGACCCTCCAGAGGTTGCTGAACTACCACTTCCATCATCCTTGACTAATGGCTGTGCTCACTGGGGCTGATGGGAGTTGTAGTTCATCAACCTCTGGAGGGCCAAAGGTTCCGCACACCTGCTCTAGCCAAACTCAGATACAGAAAAAAAATTCAGCTGCCAGGCAGCTTCCAGTAAACTAAATAGAGAACCTGCTTTCCAAGTGTGGCTTCTAATGGAGCCATGTAATACACCGTGCAGAGAAAAAATATATAAAACACAACCGCCAAGGAAAAAGCTCTTAAAAACAGACCAATGATGATTGGGCATGCTTAGCGAACACAGTATGCTGAGTGTTGAGAGAAGGGAAAATGGAAAACTCAGTTGGCGGTGGAATAGAATGGAGTATTCTGGGAGAGGGCATGGCTGGCTGGCTGGCTGGCTGGCTAGCAGCCTCAGCAGGAGCACTCCATACTGCAATGCTTTGTCTAGGTATGCTATGGTGAGCATGTTAGAAAAGGAGGCATAACTGACATTTGCAGTAAATGGGACTCTGTGGACCAGTCAGATGAATTTATCAATGTTTGTTTTTCATTTGCATGTTAAGCTTTTGCGGAATTTTTTTCTTCTAAGTATTTTTGAATATTAAAGACAAGTTTTCTAATTTTAAAAAAGGAAGAAAAATGACATTGCTGCATGTAATTAAGCACTCCTTGTGGCTGGGGTGGAGGAGTCTGAGAACAGAGGGAGAAATATGTGCTCCCTCTCAGGGCATCCTCCGAATTTCAGAATCATAAAGAATTGCCTGAGGCTAGTGTGGTATCTTGACACTTACTTGGAGCCACAAAGGAATTAGGAAAAAGTGCTGGAGGCGTGCAGAAAGGATACGTCAACATCCAGAATACGCCATCTCACTTTTATGTCTAAGTGGAGACTATTTTATTCTTCCAACTCATAACACTTTGTATATATGTTTGGTGCTTTTTCAATTCTTCTACTAAGTTATTTCCCCCTGGCTGACTTTTAGGCAGGTTTCATATTGATTTTATGCTGCTTGTGTTTATGCTGGCTGTTTAGATTTCGTTTGTCTGTACGTGCTGAACTGTATTGCATGGAGCTAGCTTGTGCTGTTTTAACTTTTTTGAGGTTGCATTTCCCTTCTTTAAATAAGCACGTGAATTGCCTAGAAGAGTTAGGGGGTGAGCGGCATAGAAATGGGGCGAATAAATAATAAAAATATTGGTGGATATGGGGAAGCATATTTAACAGCACCAAATTCTAACTGTGCCTACTCAGAAGCATCCCCTAATGATCTCAGTGGGACTTACTCCCAGTTTAGTGAAATCAGGACTGCAGCCCCAGATCCTGGATAGCTCAGTTGGCTACAGTGCGGTACTGATAGTGCCAGGGTTGAAGGTTCAATCCCCATATGGAACAGCTACATATTCCTCCATTGCAGGGGGCTGGACTAGATGACCCTTGGGGTCCCTTCCACGATTCTAGGATCGTACCAAAGGCTCCCTGAAATGTATCAGAGTTGCTATCCATTCAGAGACAGTAAAAATTTGCCCAGCAGAAGATACTACTTACAGTCCCATGTAATGTTAATGTTGTTTTTAAATTCTTATGTCTTTCCTCTCATTCTATAATTATATCTCTACACTTCTCAAACAGAAAGACATAAAAGCGAGTGCTGAGAGATGGGAAGAAAAAGCAGGTAAAGTCAAAAGAGGGAAATGCAAATGGGGTGGAGGAAAGCATCAAAGGAAAAAGAAAGGCTGTGTGTGAGTACGCGTGCTTTCATTCTCTGCCTTTCTTCAGGGGGCAGAAATATTACCTGTAGCACCTGGTGGGGGTACAAAAGTCATCCCTGTAGTACCAAAACCCATCTAAAGCAATTTGGGGAAAGAATGGTTTATTTTTGCCTCCAAGCACAAGCCCAGAGAAAGGAACAAATAGAGAAAACGAAATCAAAGGGGCCTGATGTATTAAAAAGATGCTGTCAGTATCAGATCAAGGATCCATCTAGTCCAGAATCTTAAATTTATTATTTCCATTTATAAATTGCTTACATCTGGAGATCTCAAAGTGGCTTACAGTACAAAGAAAACACACACAAATATATGCAATGATTTACATTATAAAGACCAAACACATAAACACTATCCATAGCCGCAAAATCAATATTCGTCAATACAGGCAAACAGTGCTCAACCTGGATAGGTCCAGGTACACAAGCAGGGATAGTTCATCTCTAGCACCTGATAGTCAGAGGTATATTGCACCTGAAAATTGGGCTTCCATGTAGCTATTATTTTATTATTATTTTTTAAAAATATTTTATTTATGATTTTCTTGTTTTACAGAAGTGTAATGCCTCGTATTCCCCCCCCCCCATGTAACATTTTTACAAATCCGTTTCATTTGTTGAGGCATTAGGGGGAGAAGGGAAAAAAAAGGAAAAAGAAAGGGGGTGGAGGGAGGGAAGATGGATGGGGGTGGGGTCAGGTGGTGGTGTTTCTATTATGCTTAATGTATGTAGAGTTTGGTGTCAGCGTTGTTTGTGTTGTTCACTTGTGTTCCTTTGCTGGTGAGAGAGTTTGGGGTTGGCCTAGGGTGTGATTGTTTGTTTGTGATTGGCTGTGGTGATCTTTGTTTTCGTGTGTGAGTGGGGTGGGTGGGTGTTTTGGATCAGGTTATCCATATTGATTTGTATGCTGTTGGTGGATTATTGTCATTGTCTTGTTGGGCTGTGTATGTGATAAAGGGGAGCCATACCGGGGTGAAGGTGTCTTCTTCTGTTTGTCCCCGTGTCAGTTTCAGTTTATTAGTTAATTTTTCCAGTAGGGCTGTTTCCCATACTATTTGGTACCATTGGTCCATGCTTCTCCTGACAGGTCTCTCCAGTGTCTGGTTATGGTGTTTCTGGCTGCTGAAAGTAGGTGGGTTCCATGTAGCAATTATGACTAAGAGCTCTTAGCAGCCATATCCTTCACGCATATATCTAATCCAGGGTTTCTCAAACTTGGGTATCCAGCTGCTTTTGGACTATAATCCCCATCATCTCTGACTACCAATCCTGCTAGGGATGATGGGAATTGTAGTCCAACAACAGCTGGAGACCCAAATTTAGGAAGCCTTGATCATATTCTTTAACAATTTGGTGGGTCAGGACCCACTAATGGGGTTGTGTCCAGGAGAGAGAGAGAGTTTGGATTTTATATCCCACCTTATCACTACCCGAAGGAGTCTCAAAGCAGCTCACAATCTCTTTCCCTTCCTCCCCCACAACAAACACTCTGTGAGGTGAGTGGGGCTGAGAGACTTCAAAGAAGTGTGACTAGCCCAAGGTCACCCAGCAGCTGCATGTGGAGGAGTGGGGACGAGAACCCGGTTCCCCAGATTACAAGTCTACTGCTCTTAACCACTACACCAAGCTGGCTCTCAGTGCTGCCAGATCTGAAAGGGGCCTTGGCAAGGGCCCCTCCATGCCACCCTGACCACTGTCCCACCTCTGCTTTCTCTCTCCTGCTGTTACCATCACTATTTCTCTCCCCCATTCTTCCCAGAGCTGCACGGCCTGCTTCATTTTGTGGTATTCACATTCTCCTCTGGGCCCAAGATCACCAACCAGACCCATAGCCAATTTGAAAATGAAATGGAGAGGAAGTAGGGTCCTACTTCCCCCTCAGCTCAGTTTTCAAAATGGCTGCCACCGCTGAGATTTCAGTCAAACCACCACTCGGAGCCACATGGCTGGATTGTACAGTGCATTTTTGCCCCTTTATGCAGGTCCTTTACAGAGGGATAAACAGCAGCCAGGGATCTCCTCGGTACATTTTGCTCCCTGAGGTGAAGGAGATGATGGTGCCTCCCCCATCCCATGTATAAAATCTAACCAAGCTGGCAGGGATGGATTTACTATGAAACGTCTCGGCAGTGGCGCCCTCTCTGTGGAACGCCCTCCCTTCAGATGTCAAGGAAATAAACATCTGACTTTTAGAAGACATCTGAAGGCAGCCCTGTTTAGCGAATGTTTTTAAGGACAGGTGTTTTTATTATGTTTTTGGATATGTTGTAAGCCTCCCAGAGTGGCAGTGGAAACCCAGCCAGATGGAGGGGGTATAAATAAATTCTTCTTCTTCATGGTGCCTAATCCCAGAGGGGCCCCTGAAGCAACTACAGTCCACATTGCTATAGTCCAGTATAGTCCACAGTGTTTCTCTCTCTCTCTCTCTCTCTCTCTCTCTCTCTCTCTCTCTCTCTCTCTCTCTCACACACACACACACACACACACACACACACATATATAACATTTCCCTAATTTTCACACACACCACCCATAACTTGAAAACTGTAAGGCATTCACACCAGTGACTTTGACATGTGAGCTTTTAATATGAGGCGTAGTAGTTAATTTTTTAAAAAAAAAATTGTGGTGATCAGTCATGGAACAGCCCCATTGAAGTAGAAAACAGTGGTTACCCAGACCTTGTTGTTGGTTGCGCAGGGGCACCCATAGCAGTTCATGGGAAGAACACCAAGGGTGACTTGTTCTTTATGCTCCAGATCTAAGGATTTAGGAAAACTAAGGTTGCAAGAGAATGGTGTGCAAGTTCTATTTAGGGACAATGGAACTTCAAGGAAAACACAACTTAAGACACCCTGGAAGAAGATATAGGAGCTCTTCAAATCATTTGCTTATGTATGTGCCTGGAAAATAATAGCTCTAACTGAAAGGCAACACATGGAGTTTTATGCATTTATCATGGCACTGTATCCCTTATTATTATTATTATTGCATAATCTTGGAAGATTGTATAATCCTAGAAGGGAGAGAGGCTTTGAGGGAGTGTAACTATCATGAATGGACACTGCATTTCTGAATTTTCCACTACATTGCTGCTGTAATTGGTCCAGAGGGGCAAAGGTGATCAGCAGTGAAGAAGAGATGGAACCATTCAAAGGCGCCTCAAAATCTGGCCATTACTGGCAGAAAACCTACTTTTCTCTCCTTTGTCAAGGTCTCAGTAACCCAGGCATTATATTGTTCCAGGAAACAGGCAGGACATCTTAAAGAAATAGAACAAAACACGTCTAAGAAATCTGGTTTCGTTCTCCCACTCTTTCCAATAGTCTCTCCAACAGGAAAAAACCCATAAAAGACCATAGAAGCTTCTGGCAGCCTACTGACATTTGAAATGTCAAAGCTATTTTTACGGCCATCTCCCAAAATTCTCATCTCTCCCCCACACCAATCGCTGAAGATATCCAGGTCTCACCAGCTTCTCAGGGCTAGCTATCTCACTTGTTTTAAAGGGGGAGGGGGGAAAGCACACACAGACAACTCTTCCTATTTCAGAAGTAAGTCAAATAAACTGGGACTTATGACAAACAGAGCCCAGGAAGAGTCCAGATCCTGTGTGGGCGCGGTCAACTACAGGAAATGACTGGCCAGAATTAGGAGAGAAGTCACTGCAGGTTTGTTTCAGATCTTGAGGTGGGGATGTGTATTTGTTCTCGAATCCTTACATTGGCCAAGTTTGTATGACATGGTAAACCAAGGGGGTTGTCCCAGGCCCCATGGCGCCCAAGCAGTAAAGGATATGAATGCAGGATCTGCCAGAGAAGGGGTAGGAGGACCTTGGGGTTGGAAGTGTGGAAACAATAAAGAGGAAGAGGGTCCCATTGTGCAGTTGCTGGATGTCCTTGTAAGAGAAGGTGAGTTGACGGAGGCAGATCCTGCCCCACTTCTTGAGAGCAAAATTCCAAGGGAGCTGAGCCAGCAGGTTGGAGGCAGAGTTAAGAGTCGGAAGGCTGGATTTGGGCTTGTTTATTGGTTGATTTATTACATCTATAGCCCACCTTTCCTCCAAGGAGCTCAAGGTGGTGTACATTGTCCTCATCCTCCCCTCTTTCTCCTCACAACAATCCTATGAGGTAGATTAGGCTGAGAGCAGGCGACAGCCCAAGGTCACCCATTGAGCTTCACAGCTGTGGCCCAGCAATGCTGGAAGGAGGGATGAATTTGAATCAGTTCTCAAAGGTGAATCTATAAAACCCGCACTTTCTGAAACACCAGAGAACTGAAATACAGCCATCCTTTGACAGTCATACATATATGAACTTTGAAATTCAGTTGTGCAGCTAGCCGCAAAAATGCACATATTTGGGCAACGTCTGCATAAAAATGAAGGTAAGAGTTAAAATAACATACAAAATGCATTATATTTGCTTGCAAAAATGGGTACCGCATACTTCATAAACTGCATACAGAATGTGTTTTTGGGGAGAAATTTGCTCTAAAACACATGAATTTTCATGAGGATTTCTTTTTTTAAAAAACAAATTGCTTCAGGAATGTGTAGAACTGGATTTTGGGCTGGAAAAATGAGAAACCGAGAGGACTGAAGCGAACAGATCCTTCCACCCTTGTCTAGAGGGCCACAGATTCCTCATCCCTGCTGTAAACTATACATGGTTTATTTTCATTTGAAACAAACAAGCAAAATATTTCAGTTGGCATTTATGTGGCAACAGCTCTAAAGATAGCTGAGCAAAAAGAGCCACAATGAGACTTTTCTAAGCTTACAGCATGGATGGGGACCCTGTGGCCATCCAGACGTTGTTAGACTACAACTCCCATCATCCCCAACCATTTGTTCATGTTGTCTGGGGCTGATGGAGTCCAACAATATCCAAAGCAGCAGTTCTCAACCTGTGGGTCCCCAGATGTTGTTGGACTACAACTCCCATCATCCCTGAGCTCTGGCCTTGCTAGCTAGGGGTGATGGGAGTTGTAGTTCAACAACATCTAGGGACCCACAGGTTGAGAAAGGCTGATCCAAAGGGTCACAAGCTCCCCATCCCTGGCCTGCAGTTTTAAAAATGCCAGGTGGTTTTGTTTGTTTGATAAGCTGCTCTTGGAACACCTGCATTTGCAAATTTAGTTGCAAAGAGAAGCCCATGGCTGCAGTTGCAGCTTGACATCGCAAAACTTTGCAAACTGCTTTGAGGTTTTATTACAATCAAGTAATATATAAATTTTGTGAAATAAAATAAATAAATCCTATGGAAATTTATTCAGGAATTTTCTTGGGAGGTGAGGGAAGACGTTTGATTCAGTTCACGCATAAAGACGAACCACCCTAATTTGCACTTTCTGAAACAATCTGCAAACGTAAAACACAGCCATCCTTCAAAATACGCACTTGTCTGAAGTTTTCAATGCAATTTATACATATACTAGGGTAAAGTGTGCAGGAAATGCCAAGATTTATGTGAATAAGATGCAGAAATGCATTATAGCAGGGGAAATTACTTTGTAAGCATAGATACATTAGGCAAAATCACATACAAAAATTTGTATATTGGTCAGCTTTCACATCAAACACACAAACACAAGCTTTTGCAAGCGCTTTCAAGGGAATTCTCAGAAAAGTTTGATCCCTTTTCAGGTGAGCAACAGGATGCTCATGCATGTCTGCAAAATCCAACCATCCTGGTCACCCCCAAGGCAAATTTAATAGAGTACATCTCGACACTATCCTGCGCCTTATTTGGTAATTCCTGAAATTTCAGGAAGAGGAGGCGGAGGAGAGGCAAACCGAAGATCGGGGGTAGATGTTTCACGGGCTCTAAATCACTTGATAGCCATGCCTGAAACATATCCTGGTCTGAAATTTCACATAAGATGCTGGAAACGCTGGCCCCACTTATGCAGAATTCTGGACCTTAAGCTCTTCCTAGATGTTTTCTCAAATGAGGAAGGATCTCCTCTATTCCTCTCTCTTAACCTGCACCATGTTTTCATTCTTGTTCTCCCTGTACAGCCACGTTTTATTTCAGGACCCTCCAGTTTGCAGAGATGACATCATCCAAGGTAATGAGCTAGCAAGGCAGAAAAAAAAGAGTTCCACACTCCAGAAAACTCACATCTCAAAAGGGTAGGGAGGAGGACAAGAAATGTCACATCATCAGCGCTGAAGGGGTTGAGCTAGCTGGTGTTCCGACTCCAGGGCTCTGTTTTGTTTCCTCTTCTTCTTTAATTGCATGTTGCTTAATTACTGCCGTTATGCTTTCTGATCACTAGCAAGCAAGGACAAAATTGAAGAGGATTATATAAAAAAAAGTTAATGAAAGTATGTAGGAAAGGAAGCAGCAACTGATGAGTACACAAAAGAGTTTTCTTCTATGCTGGCTTGAAATATTTGAAGAACCAAGCCAGGCACAAACTACATGCAACTGGTACACCTTCCTGCCAGGTGGCGGCTGTCATTTTGAATGAAAAGCAGCGGCGAGATGGGATTGGCAGAAATGACTGGCAGAATCCGAGACCAGGGAGAAGAGTCGGCGGAAGAAGATTGGAAGAAATTTAAAGACTATTTACAGAAATATTGCAAAATTAATGAATGTTAGAATGATGTCGGATAGAAATTAAGTGGTTTCCAGCTGTAATGCTTTAAGAGAATATGGGGGGAAAAAGGTCTAGAAATAGGTTAAAATTTATTGATAAGGATTTGCTGAACTAACAATTTGAATTGGAATACAAAAAAGGGAGGTACGAGGAGGTCTGGGAAATAAGTTAATGGAAAATAAGTAATTATTTTAATTTTTGTATTTTTGTTATTTTTTCTTTTTGATTTTTATTGTATTACTATTGAAAACTTTAATAAATATTCTTTAAAAAAGAAAAGAAAAGCAGCGGTGAGAGACTGGGATCAGAAGCACGACCCTTTTCCTTCCTTCCAATTGTGCTCTCAGAGGACCCCTCCAAAATGGAGTCATACCCACTCCATACATTTAAAGCATTTTCATACTACTTCAACAAGCAGTGCTGGGAACTGTAGTTCTGTGAGGGGTAAACCACAGTGTGGGTGCATTCTGAAATGTATCATTGACGCGATAACAGTGCATTAGCGGTGAATTTAAACTAGACCATCCACATGGCATGCCTCTTTATTAGTTGCTCAGCGATGCTTCCCCGGTGTTATCACATTACAGCCATACCTTGGGTTACAGATGCTTCAGGTTGCGTTTTTTCAAGTTACGGACCGCCGAAACCCAGAAGTAACAGAATGGGTTACTTCCGGGTTTCGGCAGTCACGCATGTGCAGAAGCGTTAGATCGCGCTTTGCGCATGCGCAGAAGCGCTGAATCACAACCCACGCATGCACAGAAGTGCCGAATCACAACCTGCGTGTTAGCCTCTCTGAGCCTGGCTTCAGCTGGGGAGGGCGGGATATAACTAAAATATTATTATTATTATTATTATTATTATTATTATTATTATTATTATATATTTCCCAGCCCCACGGATGGGAAAGGACCTGGCTGGGGGAATTTTGAGTGGACAAAGGCACTGGCAGAACCCTCTGGGGTTTTTTGGCAGTTACCATAATGCCCCAGTGCAGCTGCTACAATAGAGTAGAGATGTGGGCAGGATGGGGAGAACACAGGGAGAACAGGGGTGGCCCAAGATGTTTTGGTGCCTGGGGAGAAATGCCTCACTGCCTCCCCCACGTTGGGAAGAGCATGGAACTGCAAGGACTTCCCCTCAAGGAGGAGTCCAAGCAAAGCCTCATCACCCTGTTGGGTGGAGGAGGTGGGAAACCAGCAGCAATGCTGGGCTGTGAAACGCCTCCCCTCTTGCTGAGCTGGCAGAGCTTTGCTGCTGGTCCTTCTCTGCCCCTGGGGGTAGGGGAGACAAGCAGCAAAGCTGGGCGGCAGAACTCTGTGCTACTGTGCCGCTGCCACAGCCTACCTTACCTGGGTTTCTTCTCCAGTCGCGGTGGGGCAAGCGGGATGTCTGTGGAAGCACCAGCTCTTGCATTTCTGCCACCTGATGCAGCTGTTTCACCCTGCCTCATGGGTGGGCCGGCTCTAGAGGAGGAGAGCACACACAGCCTCTCCATCCAGGTAATCGAGAAGCAGATGGAGCTCTATCAAGGCAAAAGCACTTGAGGAGAGGGTGGAGCAGAGATTATGGAAATTATAGTCCACCATATTGCCTACCCCTAGACTGCGGGCAGAGTCCAACTCTTGCTGCATGTGAATACTGTGTCTTGTCTGAACCGTATTGCTATCTTCTTCCTAGCAGTGGAGAACGGCATTCACACACAAAGTAAGCACTTGTCCCCGCTAGGGATAGATGAATAAGTCAAATTCGCTTTCTCTCAGTTTTCCAGATTGCCAACTGCAAGTTCAGTTCTCCAAATTTCCGTACCTGTTTGCAATGTTCTTTCTCATGAAAATTAATCAGCGCGAATGTTGCTTAACATACACATTTTTGCAGGGCAATTTGCTTGGGTAGAATGCATTTTATGTTCTTTATACCAATATAAGCACACTTTACCCTAGTATGTGCATTTTTGTACACATTACTAGGCTGGATAACTGCATTGCGAAATTCAGGAAAGAGTGACTTTTGAAAGGATGGCTGGGCTTTGTATTGTTTTGGAAAGCTTGAACTAGGTAAGTTCACCTTCAAATGTGAACTGTTGGCCAAGGCTACATGTATTCCGACTTCACCATCGTGACCTGATTGCCAGGCTTCTGCAGGATCAATAATAATAAATAATAATAATAATAATAATAATAATAATAATAATAATAATAATTTATTATTTGTACCCCGCCCATCTAGCTGGGTTTCCCCAGCCACTCTGGATGGCTTCCAACAAAGATGAAAAATACACTAAAATATCACATATTAAAAGCTTCACTGAACAGGGCTGCCAAAAAAGCCAAAAAAGTCTGTGCACTAACTCTCAGAAAGCAGTCTCAGAGGGGGGAAAACAACAGGAAGCTTGACTGAATGAAGCAGAGACCAAGGTGAAGAGTGGCAGGTACTCAGATGACTCAAAGGGCTGCGTTGTGTCTCTATCAGAGCAGAAAATTGCCCATCAGATAGATGTGATCAGCCCAATAATGCACGTCTGGAAAGGCTATTAAGGCACATTACAGGCTGGGAAAACAGGAAGCACAGCTGCCAGGCAAAGCCTCTTAATCCACATCCATTTGCTAGCTCTGTCTGTATTTCAGCCAAGTGGAGAAGAGGGTAGGGGAAATTACATAGTGACTCTCTCCATGTTAGCAAATTATGTGTATACATAGAATTATAGAGCTCAAGGGGGCCTTGGAGGTCATCTAATCTAAGCCCTTGTCCAGTGCAGAGGTCCTAGGGCATCTTCAGCAGGTGCAGCTTCTGCTAGGCTCATTTCCAGAAAAATTGCTGAAAGCTGCTTTGCAGGCAGAGTCACAATTCTTATCAACTACTGCAGCTAAGCGTGTCTCATTCCTGTTTAATGTCCAGCCTTGGGAAACTTGACTGCCTCCCTTAATCCCACTATTGCTGGCATTGCAGAAAGGACAGCAATGCCCCTTTTCGGATATCTTAGCTGCCTACCTATTAAATTTGAACTGGCTCCAAGAGCAACGGTTGAAATGTGACCCTTTCCGCAAGTGTTCGCCTAAGCAGATGTCTCATACCCTTCGGCTGCATACACACCGAACATTTAAAGCACATGACTTCCCCCAAAGAATCCTGGGAACTGTAGCTTATTAAGAGTGCTGGGAACTGCAGTTCTGTAAGGGGTAAACTACAGCTCCCAGGATTCTTTGGGAGAAGTCATGTGCTTTAAATTGACAGCCAGTCTCTTCAACACAGCTCGTGTTCTGCCTCCCCACTGAAACCACAGACTAAATGTCCTGTGAAGAGCTGACCTCTTGTCTCAGTACATGAATTTGCTGCCTCATTTGCCTTTAGTAATAAACATAGCATATTGGAGGAGAGACTTGAAGCTGGCTTCCCCATTGGCTGGTGTCAAACTGACAAGTGGCATTAAGCCCCAGGCCCTATTGGCAAACACAAGCAAACAAACACACACACCATGGTAAATTTACTTCCAAAGGTAATATTTTACATAAGAAAAAGAGGATTTTCCAGGAGCTGGAGAGAAATTGCCTGGCACAAGGAACTGCTGCCTATCTCGGCTCAAATTCATATATATATATATATATATATATATCAACATTAACCCTCAGCTTGCCATGGAACAGACTCCCTCAGGTGGTGGTGGTCTCTCCTTCACTGGAGGTTTTTAAGCAGAGGGTGGGTGACCATCTGTCAGGAATTCTGTACTATGATTCCTGCATTGCAGGGGTTGGACTTGATGACCTTTGGGATCCCTTCCAGCTCTACAGTTCTATGATTCTATGAATAGAAAGCCAGGCTAGAGAACTTACCATTGTTATCTCAGTTTCTTTTTTAGATAGAGAAAGGCATAAAAATGTGTTTACCTTGAAATAAAACTAACATTACTGATCTGAGGTGGAGTGGAGGGCTTTGCCCTGAAAGGAACAAGATTCCTCCTTTCTTTTTATAGTTCTTGAAACCAGATTTGGAGCCAACATCAAACTTAGTCAGACTACTGGCCTATCTAGCTCACTATTTCTATTGGCAATTATTATTAGCGAGTGGGTGGCACTGTGGTCTAAACCACTGAGCCTCTTGGGCTTGCCGATCATAAGGTTGGCAGTTCAAGTCCGTGCGATGGGGTGAGCTCCCGTTGCTCTGTCCCAGCTCCTGCCAACCTAGCAGTTTGAAAGCATACCAGTGCAAGTAGATAAATAGCTACCACTACAGCAGGAAGGTAAACGACGTTTCCATGCATTCTGGCTCTTGTCACGGTGTCTCATTGCACCAGAAGCGGTTTAGTCATGCTGGCCACATGACCCGGAAAGCTGTCTGTGGACAAACGCTGACTCCCTCGGCCTGAAAGCGAGATGAGCACCACAACCTCATAGTCACCTTTGACCGGACTTAACCGTCCAGGGGCCCTTTATCTCTACTTTACCTGTCTATTGGCAAGTGGCTCTCCAGGGTTTCTGGCACAGTACAGGGACGCGGACTTATAAAAAATATTGGGGGGGCCCGGGAAAGCTCATGAATAATAAATAAGCTCATGAATATGCAAATAAAGTGGCGCCGCCTCCTCGTGAGCGAATAGGGGAGAGCGTGCCGCGCCTATTAATCAGCTCCAAAGGAAATTGGGTGGAGCTTTTGCTCGGGAGGGAGGGCAGGAGGCATGCAGCCCGCCCCTCCCTGTGCATTTTGGGCTGGGGGAGGGGCGGCGATGGCGCTCTGCTGGAGGGGTGCCGGAGATTATTGGGGGGGCGGAGCCCCCCCAAACGAATTTTTGAGGGGGCTCGGGCCCCCTCAAGCCCCATGGAGTCGGCGCCTATGGCACAGTATCTGTCCTGGAGATGCCAAGGATTGAACTTGGGACTTTCTGCATGCAAAGATGTTCTGCCACTGAGCTACAGCCCTTCCTCAAATAAACTCCTTCAGAGTACTGTTCTGTGTAAAGTACATAGCTGTCAACTTACAGATTTAAAAATAAGGGACCAGCAGCCTCGAAAATAAGGGATCAGCAGCCAAAATAAGGGATTTTAGTCAACCAGCTGAAATGTGAAGTTAAAAGGGAACAGATAATGTTGGAGAGCAGCACCGGTTTTCAGCCCTTCGTTTCCAGAGGTTGCTGCTCAAGACACCAGGTGATGAAACACTGCAATTAAATAACTACAAGCAGCAACCACTTTTCACGCAAAACGAAGTCCAAGCTACGAAGATGCTGCTGCAGTTCTGTATCTTTTCTCTCGTGCTCCATCTGCAGCTCTCAGTTCCATCAGGCGGGGCAGGAGGAGGGGGGGGAATGGCGCCCAAAGTAAACCCGCAGATCAGACCATGCTAGTCTACCACTACAAATCTATGGGAGAAGCGCTTGCAGTCCTTCTTCGGCTTCCCCCCTCTGTGGTTAGCCGTTGGAACACGCGCCCGCGCCTCCTCCTCCTCCTCCGCCTCCGCCTCCTCTCTTTGAACTGCTTTCTCTATGGTTGCCCTCACTCACTTCTCAAGGCTCCACAGCAATTCATAGGCCGTGCCAGGCTGCCCATCTCACCTAGGTCCTTCGGCGGCACAGCCGCAGTACGGCCTAGCGGGAGTGGCGGCGGCAGCAACGGGCAGAGGGGAGGCCCCAGGCAGAGACGCTCAGTTCAGCGGCCACAAGGAGGATGGCGGCAGAAGGGCCTGAGGCTCCCACCAGTCCCAGCAGGGAGGGGCTCCCGGGGGGCAGAGGCTGGTGAGAGGAGGCTGGAAGAGGGTGGGCAGGGCAGCCAAGCAACACAGTTGGAGCCTCCCTCCTCCCTGGCTGACAGGGAGGGAGGGAGAGGAGCTGCTTCCTTTGAAACCCGGGAAATTTAAGGGACATCATCAATAAGCAACAGCAGCGGGACACGGCGCTGGGATAAGGGAGTTTCCTGCCAAATAAGGGACGGTTGACAGCTATGGTAAAGTAGGACATGTAGGTACCCTAGCAGTGAATAGATTAATGGCAAATGGCTTCTGGGGACCTCTGTTCTTCTCTTCCTTTGCATCATTTCATGTATCTGATGAACTGGACCCAGTCTGCAAAAGCTGCATCCATAATACATTTGTCAAGCTTCTTTGTTGATTTTGCTGTAACAGACTAGCATGGCTACCCCTTTAGAAATCTTTCTGTGTGTTTGTCTCTTACACCCTCCTGTACACCCACACACTCTCTTCCCTTTTCTTGTGATGATTTTAGGAAAATCCATCAGTATTCACACAAATGCAAAACAAAAACGTCCCAGTAAAGAAGAGATTTTTATTTCCCCTCCCCAAGAAATGTGGTTCCAGTACAACATTAGTGAGAGGGCATATGAAAAACAGAAAAATATATATGTATAAAGATTGTATTCATGGCACTTTGATTACAGAAACCGCCAACTTCTTACAGATCCTTGATTTTCCCCACAGACACCCAAACATTCCTCAATTGATATAAAGAATTTCATCACAAGGGTAGTTATCGTTGTCATTTCAGTAGAAGTTGTGCAACAGGCTGGCAGAGTGGAGAAATGCAACAGTGGTTTTTTTAAAGGGTCTGTGCAAATAGAAGAGGGGAGAGGAGCAGGCAACTCTGGAGTCGAAAGCTTAAAAAAAATTAATTGATACATTTCCATGTGTAAAACAGACAATGTGATCCAGTGAAGGTGTTACTGCAGCTGTCTAATTCCTATAAACCCAGACTGCCAGTGTCATAAAGCAGTGTAACATATGAAGTTGGGACTCATAGAAGATTGCAGAAACAACTCCAATACCTTGACAAAATTACAAGATGTGCCCCCCCCCATGTTGGCCCAATGCATTTTGCTGTCTGAGCTGGAGCAGCAAATCTACCCACCACAAAACACATACACCAAGTGAATGGTACAAATTGTCTTGGCACCTGATAATCCCACAAACACCTTGCCCACTCCTTGAGCGTCAACATGCAATCATAACAAACTAAATGGCAAGCCCTTTAATGGCAGCCAAAATTGGTTACCTGAGGCAGTAGCCTTAGTTTGTCTAAACCAGGGCCAGCCCTGGCTGCTATGATAGTCCTTGTGTCCCAGCTTCAGATACATCAGGGCTGACCCTGAGAGCTGATGCAGATATAACTGCAGCCAGCTCAACCATGCAAGCTGCAACCTTTCCTGTCTGCCCAAGTAGATCACCACTGGTGTCAACAGTGGTTTGCAGAGGTCCAGCTGGTGCCAGGAATGCCCACTCCAGTTCTAATTGCATTTCCTTTCTGCTGAACAATTTGCAAGAGTAACAGGAGAACAGTGCTTGTTGGAGTCCCCACCATGACCAGATTTTGTTATTCTCTTAAAAGTGAGGCTGGAAAACAGATGAGGTGGAAAGCTAATTGCTGTCTTTTTGTCCACCCAAAAACTGGTGGGATGCTGAATTGGAAAGACACCATAATGGGTACTTTTAGTGTGAACAGCTGTGGTCACACCATCTCAAAAAAGGGTATCATTTAACTTGTAAAGATGTAAAAAGAGCAACCAAAAGAAAAATGTGGTTGGCGGATGGGTGGGTCAGGGCATCAGAACCTTGAAGGAAAGGCTATAGCATTGGAGTGGGGAGAAAGACAGTTTAACCAAGAGACATTGTTGCATTTTTAAAAGACTAATGCATGGTGTGGAGACTGAATAGAAATAAATGTTTTTTCCTCTGACAAAGAATGTTACATCTCAGGGTCACCTAATGAAATTGACTGGCAGGAGAATCATAGCAAGCAAAATGAAGTACTTCCTCACCTAGCAGATAAATAACTTGATGGAATTCACAGAACCAAGATATGCTGTTGGTCACTAGCTGAAATGGTTTCTAAAAGGGTTTAGACAAATTAACGGAGGAGAAATCTAATCAATGGCTAATAGTCATGACGGCTGCTGGACTCTCAAGGTTCAGAGGCAGCTGATGGGGAGCAGCAGCAAGAGAGAGCAATTGCCTTGAAGCCGTACTTGGGACTGGAAGCTTTCCAGAGATATCTGGCTGGCCACTGTGAGAATAGGATGCTGGACTAGATGGACCTTTGGTCTGATCCAGCAGCCAGGTTCTTATTGTGTTCTGATCAGATTGCACTAAATATTAGGGAAAGTGTTTGCAAAATTAATTACAAGCGTCCATCCAATTACTTGCAATTAACTCACACATGACTCCATATATGTGTGGCACTGGGAAATACCGTATTTGTCGCTCTATAAGACGCACCAGACCACAGGACACACCTAGTTTTTGGAGGAGGAAAACATGAAAAAAAAAAAATCTGAATCTCAGAAGCCAGAACAGCAAGAGGGATCGCTGTGTAGTGAAAGCAGCAATCCATCTTGCTGTTCTGGCTTCTGGGATAGCTGTGCAGCCTGCATTCACTCCATAAGATGCACACACATTTCCCCTTACTTTTTAGGACGGAAAAAGTGAGTCTTATAGAGCAAAAAATACGGTAATTCAATTCAATCCAAACCCAGAAATGGCAGGCGAGAGCTGGAGAGTCCTCGTGACTTGCAAGGAGACCCTCCCTGGATCAGAGTGGGGCTTTGTTTATGCTGCTTAGCCTCACCACCTAACAGCTGGGGGAGTAGTACAGCAGCAGCAACCACTTTCCCACTCATCCTCCACCTTCTAGTTGGGGATATTTTTAGATGCAATATTTTTTGGTGTGGATTGAAGAGAGTGTGGCAGAAAGGGCATTTAAAGGGTGTTTAGAGGGTCTCCTCACTTAACACAATTTCACGTATGCGTGTGGGGGTCCAGAACGTAACCCCTGCTTAAGTGGAGGGGGCCACCTGTATCATTACTGCATTTTCCCTAAGGAGCTCAATGCGGTGCATTTATTTCATCTATTTATTAAATTTAGATCCCACCCTCCTTCCCAAAAGAGGCCAGGGCAAGATGGTTTTTCCTCTCTCAATATTATCCTCCTAACAACGCTGTAAGGTAACATAGGCTGAAAGTTGGTGACTGGCCCAGCAAGCTCCATGGCCAAGTAGGGATTTGAACCCTGGTCTCCCAAAGTCATAGTCCAACACTAAACCCAGCGTTTCTCAACCTTGGCTCCCCACATGTTGTTGGACTGCAACTCCCACTATTCCTAGCCAGCATGGCCAGTGGTCTGGGATGATGGGAGTAGTGTGCTCTAACCACTACACCATGTCTAGAGAGTTGCATGTTCCAGCATCACTCTGTGTCCCACCAATGTGGAGCCTCATCACCTGGATGCCTTCCACTGCAGCCAGGACTAGACGGTTACGAACTTTGATTCAGGAGATAGTATTGGAAAGCAAACAGACAATCTTTTGACCCATGTAGCAGTGATGAACGCTGGAGTGGTCCAAGCGGATGCTTTTTTTTTTCCAGCTGGAGGAAGGAAACCTAGGAAGCAGATGTCATTTGCAAGTAACACCAATTTAGTTTCCATTAAGCCAAGCTATGGCAACGGAGTCCAGTGTGATGAAACCACACCAGTTTGTGCATAAAATGTTCCACCTTCCAAGAACATGGCCAAATTTAGCTGATTAGAAGCAGAGAGAAAAGGTGTGATCGGAAGCAGGAACTCAGCCAAGTTAGAAGGTCAAGCTCAGCACTACAGCCTCCACTGACTGGCAGAAATTGCATTGCCAGCCTCATTGCCTGCAGCAGCACTTACATTATGCCAGCCCTGCAGAGGCATGACTACAGTACTAGCAGCTGCCCAATGCCAGAAGATCAGGACCTGCAGATGGGTAGCAAGGCCACATCAGGTGGATCTCAGCAAAGCTGTTGCCGCCATGTTGGATTCCACCTTAGGCTGGCCAGACCAAAGGAGCACTACATGTGTGTCTGGACGAGGATGTGTTCTTCTGATGAGATGCTCGTTTTATCAACATCCACAAGCACTGCAAAGTGGCAGGGGAATGGAATGGGCCATTAAAAATGATAATAAGTTACGTATTTCCTGCCACCCACATGCTTGTGCCTTTCTCCTGCCATACTGCAGGGCTGATTTGCATTTAGTAGCAATGCTAAGGGAACGCTGTGCTCTGTGAATTGCCATTTTAGGATTCATCACGTGCCTTATCAGCTCTGTAAGGTATCAATCAAATGTGAAAACGGGTCCCATGTTGTAGCCTGGGAGTCAGAGGTGGGTCTCTGGATTCAACCAGACCACCCCTCTATGCCAGGGGTAGGGGGGCAAATTCTGGGCAATCTTCTGGAGGCCACATGTCAGTGCAGGATGGGACCAAAAGAAAAGGCAGATGGAGCAATTAATATAAATTTTACCTGTGCATGGTAAGCTTGTCTCTATACACACACACACACACACACCCTCTTTAGCCTCCATGTGTGCAAGGACACATTCCAACCAGGCAAAAACAAAACAAAACCACCCAAAGAGTGCCAAATGGGTCCAGTGAGGGGTGTGGCAACTTAGCAGAAGACAGCTTTCTATGTTCATAAATCATCCAGAATGATGAAGCCCAACTTTAATCACCTGCAGTTTCGCCCTCAAGGCAACAGCTGCAGTGGCACAGGGAACCGGCATCTGACCAACAGAATTCCTAGCTGAACTCCACAGTGCCTGGCATATTTTTTTATGTGTCCTTCACTGAAGTTATAAATGCTCGTACAGATGATACATTTCCAACTGCTTATGTGTTGCAGCAGGGAACCAAACCAATCCAAATAAACAAGGTAACTTCTAGAAGGGGCTTTTGCTGCAAGAGCTTAGGATCCTTGCTTATACTAAGTCAGACTTTTGGTCCAGGTAACTCAGTACTGTCTACACTGACTGGCAGCAGCTCCCCAGGGTTTCAGGCAAGGAATCTTTCCCAGTCCTATCTGGAGATCCCGAAGATTGAACCTGGAATCGACATCCAAAGCAGGTGTTTTGCCATTAAGCTACTGCCCAAATTCAGAGCCAAGTACATGTACATACATCAGCAGTGGAAGATAGCAGAGCTCACCCCACAGCAGAAATAAATGCATGAGATCCCAAAGCTGGGCATATCTGTATGCACCCCCAAGTCTTTTGAAGTTTGTTTGTTGGCTTGTGGACTTGAAGATCATGCAGGGATGTCAACAAAACTGTATACAGATCTCTCCAGCCCAGGAAATGCCATGCATTGCGCTCAGCTGCTGGAGGGGGGGGGTGTCATATTTGATTACCCGGTGCCCAGAAATAGAGAAAACAGACCTGCTATTGGCAGCCTAATTATAGAAAGTCCGCCTGTCTTTTGCAACAGTGGAACAGCAAGGGGTTAACCGTGGCAGGTTATTGCTCTATTATGCAGGCAAACAAAGGATCTTCCTGGGTGAGCAAAGGTCTATTTTCTTCTCTCTTAAACCCCCCCCCCTCAACCCCTCAATGGAAACAGAGAGTAACAAAAAGCAAAGAAAGCAGCTCTGAGTTCTTGAGTTACAGAACAAAGCATTAGAAACTGACAAAAGATCCTTCCTGGAGAAGGGAGGGGAGTTGTAAATCCTGGCTTTGTTACAGGCATGGTTTTCATTTAAAGTTATGGAAATGCTTGAGAGGTCTGTCTCTCTGAAACACATGGATCACATATATTAAAAGTGAGAGTTATGCTGCAGAGGAAGCTGCCTTAAATGAAGTCAGGCGATTTGTCCATTTAGCATAGCATTCTCTAGTCTTGAGTAGCAACAGTGGCGTAGCGTGGGGGGTGCAGGGGGGGCCGGCCGCACTGGGCGCAACATCTGAGGGTTAGGGTTGGGGGCGCAAATCCATGGGTTAGGGGGCACAAATCCACGGGTTAGGGGGTCAAATTACTTGCCTTGCCCCGGGTGCTGACAACCCACGCTACGCCACTGAATAGCAAGAGCTGCCCAGGTGGTGCCTTTCCTTTCCCCTGCTCACCTGGCGTACTTCTGGGGCAGGGTGGTCCAACACGTTCCCACCCCTTCCCGCATATTGGATTTGTTCTCTCTCTCTCTCTCTCTCTCTCTCTCTCTCTCTCTCTCTCTCTCTCTCTGCAATAAGGAAAGTGACGGGGAAACACTCCAGAAACCGCTAAATAAATTCCCAACATCATCAAACCTTCCCACTTCCTTTGTGCAAGCAAATCAGGATGTATGCTCAGCAAACTAGTCCGGAAATAACTCTGATTTTTATTTTGAATGAACTTGGGACTTCATGTACAGCCATGTGCTCTACCATATTCCAAGGAAGCAACAGTTATCCCTCACTTCTTTCACTGAGTAGGATCTGGCATAATCTTCCAGCACTTCCTATGTCAAAATGCTTCCACCTGCACCAGTCCACTTGCCATGGCTAGAATGAGCCTCCGTGTGGCTCGGCACCACATGTACGGTCAGCACATCTGGTTTCTTACCCAAAAAGGTGCCTGCCTCTTCTCGGGTATGAGACCTTATCCTTGAATGGGGTGGTAGGAGGCAACTAGATCCTTTGCGCAGATTCAGCCCAGCCAACCCTGAGGCAATTTTATTTGGCCCCCGGAAGCCCCACCAAGATCTAATCGAGAGGGGCAGGGAAAGGTTGCTCACGGTTGCATTCATGGAGAAAAGAAGAATGTTTGCAAGCTGTAAGAAACAAAAGCTATGCCAATACACAGAAATTACATACACAAGGACAAAAAAAGGATGTATGTGATATGCAAGATGCAGAATGTGTGGTGCAATGGCAGCTAGTGTCAGACTTATTCTAGGGAGATCCGAGTTCAAATTTCTGGCAACGGACTGGATGGCTTTGGGCCAGACACCATCTCTCAACCTAGCCTGCCTTAGGATAAAAGACAGAAATTATGCAGCTGTCATTTGAGAAAGGCAGAATAAAAAGATAACAATGATACCTTTATTATGAAGCATGTCTACAGAGGAAGTTGCATTAAACCGAGTCAGGGCATTGGGCCATTTAGCTCAATATTGCCTACACTGACTGGCAGAGGCTCTCCAGGGTTTCAGGCAGGGAGTCTTTCCCAGCCCTGCCTGGAGATACCCAGGGGCAAAACTGGGACCTTTTGCATGCAAAGCAAATGCCCTACTGCTGAGTTATCTATCAGCTATTCAGATGTTTGCAACAAACTTCCTTATGCCCTCTCCCAGAGCAAAGTATGGAGGACTGAGCAGCCCCCCCCCCAAGTGAATAGATGTGGGTCATCCCTGTTCTAGAACTCCAACAAGGAGTAGAGGAGATTACCATCTGGATATGGCCCCAAAGCACTGCTGCCTCTTGTCTGTCTCCCTTCCTGCTCAGTCAAGTTTGCACTTCCACATATGTTACACTTGGGCCAGACATAACAGCAGCACACACACGCACACCAAGGGGGGGGGGAGGTTAATCCAACAGCATACTGTGAAGGAGTTAGCCAGGAAACGTGATGTATGTGTGCACACCCTTCGTTCCCAGCCTCGTCCACCCCCACGCCAGTCCTGGCCGCTGCCTTTTTCCAGCTCCTAGGCTTACAGAGAGTCTGGTTTCACTTCTTTCCAGCTGCATGTGTGGATGTGGATGAGCTCCAGGTGCTGAGGAGCCAAGAGAGCAGCTGTTCCCTACCCACCCACCCTCCACTCCTCCAGCCATAGCTATCAGCCAGCCTTGGTATTACTATAGCTCAGCTGAGAATTAACAACAAGGAGGAGAAAGGAGACTTCCTTTGAATTGCTGGTACACAGCTGTGGTTTGCAGGCCACCCTGCTGGGAGAAAAAACCAGGCCAAAGAAGTCAGGTTAAGGGGGAAAGCTTAGAGAAGTCAGGAATACACACATTCCTTGTTCTGATCCTATTACTTCCCAAGGAGAAACACTGAAAGATCGAACCAGGACATTGACATTTGTCCCCCCACCCTTTAATGTAGGCATCTAATGCATGATATATTTACTCTCTCTCTCTCATGCCTCTTACAAGCTCAGCTGCTATCCTGTCCTAACTGGGGCCCTGTCAACGACCTGTGTTTGCATCCTCTGAAACCACAACTCTGATGCAGCAACTGTCAAGCTACAGGTTACATTAATTCTATCAAGAATACCTGATACATTGCTTTGGAAAACTAGTGGAACAACTGTCTGTGGTGGACAACCTCACAGCGCACTCCTGCGTCAGTATATTGCCAATGTGCAACCAACCAGAGGCACAATGCGGACTGCATGGGTTGGTGGCACATGGCTGAATTTATAGTCAGGTGGGCAAAGCTCCACCAGCACTAGAAACTTCCTTAGTTTGCAGCACTTTGCGCTGAAGGGCAGATTAGGCCAGCCTCTTCTTTCGCAATCTGGGCTTTACTTCCCAATGAACAGTTGCCCCGCCATCCCCACAGGAAAGCTGTACCGCTTTGTCAGCTTCAGCTGCAGTTTCAACTGCCCCATGTCTCGTGAGATCTTTAAACTTGTCTTGGGCTCTTCTGCTTCCGCTGTGCACCTTCTCCATCAAACGGTATTTCTTCACTTTTACTTGCAAGAAGTGACGGTATTTGTTTATTCCAAAATCATCCTGACAGTAACCTTTGACCTGGGCTTTCCATCCTGGAAAAGGAGTATCATTCTAGAGCTGCCACCAACTGGAACCTCCAGGCTCCATCATCCTTCTCAGCCGGCAGAATCACACTGTTTTTGTCCTGCAGAAACTTGTGAACTTTTGACTTCACTCATGTTTCACTAGGCAATGCTGCTCCACGATCCTCATTTTAAAAAAAATAGGTATCTCTTTCTGTGATCAGTCAACAATATGCATAGCTGTGTTGGGAGATGAGCAGAAAGCATCCTTGTGGGAGGAAACGCCTTCCCTGCTCTCATTCTGCTGGTGTGTTTTTTAAAAAGGAGGTTTTTTCCCGGGGCTCTTTGTAAACAAACAGTTCTGTGTGGCAAAGAAGCTCGCAAACCCAAGTTCAGGGCGACTTTTGTAGGGGAACAGCCAGCCAGCCCTGCCACTTGCTCCTGCTTTTCACCATCCTTCCTGGATCGGGCCAATTCCCTTTCACTGTCCAAAACATCGTTCAACACATTCAGTAAAAACAGGACAAATGTTGCCCCCACACTGCCAGGTTCCACTGTCCTTTTTCTCTCTCCCCAAAACATTGGAAGGCGCTGCCAAAGCCCCCTTCCTGGCTCCCCTCATTCTGCCATGGAGTACAAGAAAAAGGTGGGGTTCTTGCCAGCCATGGGTCTACCTGCCGGGGTTTGGGTCTGGTGCCTGCATCACAAAGCCCCCTGTTCGACGGAAGCAGGCTCCTCTTGCTGTTTCTTGCGCTGCCGCTGCCTCTTGGCCCGCCAACAGACCAAGGCGCCCACCAGCAGGCCCACCCCGAAGATCAGGGTGGCCACCGAGACCACCTTGGCAATGTCCATCTGCCGCCCATTGATGGTGAAGGTGATGCACGTGGCAGCAATGCCAATGACCAGGGAGACGATGCCAAAGGGGAAGACGCAGCGGTACCAGGATTTTTCCGTGCCCCCTGTGGCCAGCGCCAACTTGTTGAGTGTGGCCGTGGAGTCGGTGGTGGCAGCCACTGCAGGCAGACCCGGCTTCCCTCCTTGCAAGCAAGTGAGCGAGTTGGACTTGCAGCCCATCATCCTGGCAAGATGCACAGGGGCAGGTGCCCACGCGAGCCTGGAGAGTTTGCAGTTACAGCATGGGCTGCTGCCTCCTGCCCCCAGCACAGCTTTCTCTGCAAGGGAGAAGAGAAGTGAGAAAAGCAAAGTCCTGCGTTCTTCCTTGTCTTCCTCGGTCTCTTTCCTTGGGCTCTGGCTGCTGTTGCCGCTGTTTGCTTTCTGCTCTGAGCTGTGGCTTGGAGGACTCTTTTGCCGCAACATCAAGAGGCGATTGGCAGATGGGAGCAGTGATATCATACCTGTGGGCGGGAACTCTGAGCCTGTTAACTGTTTCGGAGGAATTGCGGGCAAACGCTGGGTTTGAGAGAGTCCCAGGGAAGAGGCTGATGCTAACTGGCTTCTAGGATTTTATTCCAGTCTGCTCAGATTCCCTCCCCCCACCCCACCCCCGCACTATTTCACCATACACTTGCTTTGTATCTGGGGTTTATTGATTTTTAAGTGTTCTTAACTTACAGTTTTTCAGCTGTATTTCACCTTTGTAAGTTACTCTGGCCTCTTTACTGCTTTATTTCAGAGGTGAGGAAACTTTATCAGCCCAAGGGCCACATTCTCCACTAGGCAACCTTCTGAGGGCCACATGCCAGTAGTAGGTGGGGCCAGAGGCACCAGTGGTTGGAGCAAGAAATGTAGTTTTTACCTTTGTACAGTAGGCAGGTTTCTATGCGCACGCGCGCACACACCCTTCTCATGTTCTGTCCTCCATTTAGACAAGCAAAGGGCATTGTCAGAGTTCAAGGACACATTTTGACCAGGCAAAAAACACTTTGGCTGGAAAGCAGAGCCAGTGACCTGGAGACATAGGAGCCAAGAGGGCTTTGCCCCCCAATAAAATATTTGAGGTGGTTGCCCTCCCCAGTTGATGGGCATTGTCATTCAAATGGTGTGTATTTCACTGCATCATGTGACCAATTAAGCAGGGTGGGGCTTACCTGAGGAACCCTCCCCCCAATATTTTATTCAAGTTGGCACACCTGCCTAGAGAGAGGTGGTGTGGCCTGGGGAGAATTCTGAGGGCCAGTTAGAGAGGCCAGGAGGGTCTCAGGGCAGTTCACAGAATAAACCAGATACATAATCAGACAACAACAACAACAACAACAACCCAATAACCCCCCCAATCCACATTTTAAAAGGGCATAGGATGTCAATCAAATCAACCAAAGGTCTGGTTTAAAAGGAACATTTTTGCCTGGAGCCTCAAGCTGTATAATGAAGGCACCAGGCAAACTTCCCTGGAAAGAGCATTCCACAGATGGGGAGCCACTGCAGAGAAGGCCCATTCTCATGTTGCCTCTCAAGGAGGAGGCGCACGAATGAGGGCTTCAGAAGATGATCTCAGGGTCCAGGTAGGTTCATATGAAAAGAGGCAGTCCTTGAGGTATTGCGGTCCTGAGCCATTTAAGCCTTTATAGATCAAAACCAGCACTTTGGATTGGGCCCAGAAACTAATTGGTAGCCAGTGCAGTTGGGCCAGGATCGGTGTAATATGTTCAAACCAACTTGCTCCGGTGAGCAACCTGGCTGCTGAATTCTGCACCAGCTGAAGTTTCCGAACCATCTTCAGATGCAGCCCTACATATAACACATTGCAGTAATCTAACCCTGAGGTTACCAGAGCATTGGCAACAGTAGTTAAGCTTTACCAGTCCAGGTAGGGGCGTAGCTGGGCCACCAGCCGAAGCTGATGGAAGGCACTCTGGGCCACTGAGGCCACCTGAGTCTCGAGTGACAGCAAAAGATCCAGGAGTACCCCCAAGCTACAAACCTGCTTCTTCAGAGGAAGTGTAAGCCCATCAAGAGCTGGCGATCTCCCACCCATCTGGTCTAGGGAACCACCCACTAGCAGTGCCTCAGTCTGATCTGGATTGAGCTTCAGTTTGCTGACTCTCATCCAGCCCATTATTGAGGCAGGACACTGGTCCAGCACTTCCACTGCCTCACCTGAGGATGTAAAGAAGAAATAGAGCTGAGTGTCATCAGCATACGGCTGAGAACGTACTCCAAACCTTCAGGTAACACCCCCAGCAGTTTCATGTAGATGTTAAACAATGTGGGGGATAGGATTGAGCCCCGCAGAACCCCACATTGAAGGTTCCACAGGGCTGAAAAGCATTCCCCAAGCAACACCCTCTGGGAACAACCATCCAAGTAGGACTGGAACCACTGCAAAGTGGTGCTACCCACCCCTAGTTCAGACAGTCGCTCCAGAAGGATCCCATAGTCAATGGTATCAAAAGCTGCTGAGAGGTAAGAGGACCAGACTTGGTCATTTAGAAAGTTCCAGGTCAGGCTTTGTCATTGAGTTAGTAATGACAGGATTGTGCTTGGGGTATAGATGGTGCCTATGGATTTGGAAGCAGCATATAGCTATTATGGTTCATAAAATCATGAAAGCACCATGCCAAGTATGTTTATAAAAATTAATCCTCCCCCTCTGACCTGCAATCCAAAAGCTTTTAACTGTTAGTCATTTTTTAAATTCTTTGTTCTCCTGCTTTGTAAAACAAACCTGAATAAAGATGATAATCCTCCTACATATACATTTATAAAACAACTCCGTTGTTGCTATCGTTGTCGGTTTTTTGCAGTGTATACATTTGGTGTCTTTTGTCAAGCATCACAGCACTACAGGTTATTTTTATAGGGCTTCCTTCCCACTTTTCTGGCAATGCAAAGCACTATTGATCAGTTAAGTAAAAGGGAAAAGTTATAAAAAGGGAAGAGGCTGTGGCTCATTGGTAGAGCATCTAATTTACATGCAGATCCCAGAGCTCATAGTCTTGGGTTCAAGGCTGGGAGAGCTCCCAGTCTGAAACTCTGGAGAGCTGCTGCCAGTCAGTCTAGACCAGGGGTCAGCAAACTTTTTCAGCAGAGGGCCGGTCCACTGTCCCTCAGACCTTGTGGGGGGCCAGATTATATTGGGGGGGGGGGAATGAATGAATTCCTATGCCCCACAAATAACCCAGAGATGCATTTTAAATAAAAGCACACATTCTACTCATGTAAAAACATGCTGATTCCTGGACCAACCGCAGGCTGGATTTAGAAGGCGATTGGGCCGGATTCGGCCCCCGGGCCTTAGTTTGCCTACCCATGGTCTAGACAGTACAGAGTTAAATGGAATAAGGATCTGACTCAGTGTAAGGCAGCTTCCTTTGTTCCTAAAAATAAACAATCATTATTATCCAAGGGAGATACTTCACTTGGGGTTTTAAACGCTCATCTCTTAACATCCCCCCGCCAAGCTCATCTAACAGCCCTTGAGAAACCCAGCCACTTGTTGTTGTGTCCTGTTCTGTTCCATCCAGCACCCCACCCCATCTACTGGACTCTGCCAGGTTTCATCAGATTGCATGTGGTTTTCCTTTCATGCACAATTTGGCCTTCACCACTAGGGAGCTGTCCATAGTACCAAGACCATGGGTTTTGTGCTACCCTTTTCACCACCTGACTCCTGGCTGGCTGAGATGTTTCCAAAAGGAACATGCAAATACTGCTCACGCACCACATCTGGCTTGGTGAGCTCCTCAGACTTCCCACAATGGTTTCCTACTTCCCTGATTCTGATTCTCCTACTGATCAGGAAGAAGACCCAGCCAGTATGTTACTTCCTTGGGGATGAGTTATACATCCATCTCCTTGGAGAAAATATTACTCCTGTCCTGATTCATAATAGTATGCATTCTCATCTTTCCACCCTTCCCTTATCTTTTATGGGTTCTCCCCTTAGCTACTCTTTTAGAAAACTATGGAAGGAGTCAGTGGGTGAGGCTTGAGGGTTTTATCAGAGCCCCCAAACAGACTCTGATTTCGTTCTTTTAAGTGTCAAAGGCTTAGACGTTACCAAGAGCCTGACTGCTTGCCCGAAATGGCATTTCATCATTAATGCTGAGCTCAGATCATGTTGGGGCAGAATTCCATGGCTTTTTAAGGCAGTCGTTCATATCTGGAACATTCCAGCTCAACACAGAGTCCTTTGACACTTGACACTGCAGCAGTGTAAACGATGCTGCACGGATAGTACTTCTACACTTGCAGCAGCATCATTAAGACTCGGGTGAAAATCATACAGGAAAGCAGTCAGCAACAAGAAATGGAACAGTGCTCCTAGTCAAGGGTGAGTCACATCTTCAGAGCTGCATAAGCTATTCAATATTACAGTACCCCTAAATGCCCACTTAACCATCTATTCAGCTTCTTCATTGCAGTTTGTAAAATAAATCAAGTCTTTTTATCATTTGGATTTTCTGGTTGGGGAACCTTCGGGTGGAAGTTCCTTAAATCAGAGGTGGGGAACCCCAGGCATTGGGGATACATATGTGGCACTGTGGGTTAAACCACAGAGCCTAGGACTTGCTGATCAGAAGGTCGGTGGTTCGAATCCCCGTGACGGGGTGAGCTCCCGTTGCTCAGTCCCTGCTCCTGCCAACTTAGCAGTTCGAAAGCATGTCAAAGTGCAAGTAGATAAATAGGTACCACTCTGGCAGGAAGGTAAATGCCATTTCCGTGCGCTGCTCTGGTTCGCCAGAAGCGGCTTAGTCATGCTGGCCACATGACCCGGAAGCTGTATGCCAGCTCCCTCGGCCAATAAAGCAAGATGAGCGCCACAACCCCGGAGTTGTCCGCGACTGGACCTAATGGTCAGAGGTCCCTTTACCTTTTATGCCCCTCCCAAGTCTCCCTATCTGGAAAATAGGTGGGTCAACAAACCTTTATTTACTCTCACGTTCTTCTCTAGCCTCTGTGCAGACAAGCAAGCAAGCAGCATGATTAAGGGTGCATTGTAGCCAGGCAGAACTACATTCTAGGAGGGTGCAAAGCAGGACCAGTGAGAGGACTGAGGAGGGGTGTGGCTGGGAAAGAGCCCCAAGGGCCAGATAGAGAGGCTTGGAGGGTTGCATTCAGCCCCCAGTTTGAGGTCCCCCATCCCTCCCATGGGGAGTACTGTGGTTGCCTCGCCTCAAAAAGGATATTGTAGTGTTGGAAAAGGTCCAGAATAGGAAATGCAATTGATCAATGGCACAACTGTGGGGAAAGGTTGCAGATTGGGGCTTTTTATCTTGGGAAACAGGTAAATAGGGGACAGCAGGATAGAAGCATATAGGATTATAGGTGGTATGGAGAAAGTCAGGGCTGTGGAACCTCATGCCCTTGGCCAATCTTGGCTTAATCACACTCATTTTCCCCAAACCACATTCAGCTGCCCATCAACTGATATCACTGGTGATGGATAAGAGAACAGGGCTCGATCCTGCATTGGCAGGATTTAAGATAGAACCGCCGCCGCTGCCACCCACCTGCTTAAAGGAGAAATATAGGAAAGCCCCATTAGAAACAGCCTTCTCCACCCACACCCCTTTAAGGGGAAAGAATCCATAAACCAGCATGTCTTCATACTGGACCTATAGGCACTGGAAAGCCCCAGAGAGGATATGGGCAGAATTATTTTGCCCACCTGTCATGTCACAATAACACCATGTGATTGACAGGTGGGTAGCCCTGGATTTTCATTTTCTGAAACATGGCAACCCTAGCAGAAGCTAGCCTAACTGTCCAGAGGCAAAAATTGCATTTGTTGCTCCACCTGCTTTTGCCTCTGGTCCCACACCCTAGTGGGGCCCCAGAAGATTGCCCAGCCTCTGGCTGGAAAACGTTCCCTATCCCCGGTCTCTAACATGCTGGCTCTAGAGTTCCTGGTGTCTGCCAATTGAGTTGGCAGCTCAGAACTTCCCACTAGAAACACTCCATGTAAAGTTTTGGAGAATTTAGTGTTTCTAGTGGGAAGTTCTGAGCTGCCAACTCTGAGGCCATTGCCTCCTTTTTTGCATGCAGGAGTTTCCAGGCCACACAATGGCCCCTGTGTCTGCCTGGCCCCATCAGCATGCAGCTCTTCATCCCTCTCCATCCTTTGGAAGCCTCTGTGACACTGCGCTTCAGTCTCAGCTTTTCCTGGCGGTAGAAATAACAGGGGGTGGAGTGGGGGCGCTATTGACCTCCCTGCTTTACCATCACTAGGACTGTCATCACCTTCTTCCCATTTGTCTTTCTAGAAACAAAGCCCATTTTAGCAAGTGACAGAGGAAAGCATTATAGGGCAGAAGCAGGTCTGCGAAAGCAATCGATGCAGATGACGCCACAAGAGTAAGGGGGGGACGGAGGATGGCCCAGGAGGGAGGGGGGGTCTCACAAGCTTAATTGAATCCATTCAAGGACAAGGAAAAGAAAGCAAGAAGCTCCTATTTAATTCTTGTGTAGAATGAGAGAGGGCGAAAGAAATAAAAGCATCCAAAGATGTGGGGAGGGGAGGAGAGATGGTGAAAGTTTCCCATGATCCCCTTTGTAAAGAAGTCTAGCTTGGAGACTTACTTTTCTCTGGCCAAGTGTTTCAGAAGACAAAAAAAGGCAATGTACACTCGGAAAACCCAAAATTTCCATTCCAGCTGGTTCATTATACAAACTGCTCTCTTAAATAATTGGTGCCTGCGTTTGCTTCCCCCCCTTGTCCTTTTGTGTCTGTCCTGAGAGACCGGAGTTTAGAAATAAATAATAATAATAATAATATGAATTCAAAGACAAGGTAGATAAGACCATATGATTGTTGGAGGTTTTTAAACAGAGGTTGGATGGCCATCTGTCAATGATTCTTTAGCTGCGATTCCGGCATTCCAGGGGGTTGGACTAGATGGCCCTTAGGTTCCCTTCCAACTCTACAATTCTATGAGTCTATGATATGAATGAGGCATACACAGGTATGCATTTGTTCATGTATAGGTAAGTCATTTTGCTAGTCAGAGAGAGAGACAGAAAACTCTCTAAAGAAGTTTTACCCATGGATCATTAGAAGACTCACTCATTCTTCTGCAAGCTTCTGATATTTCACCAGACATACATGACTCTCACAGTAATGAGAACGAAAAACTTCCCTGTTTCATAAATGTATGGAAGCCATGGGAGGAGCCCAGGACTCAGTGGCAGCCGAGCACAATGATTCGGGTGCAGAGTCCCAGGTATCATCTCCAGTTAAAAGGGACCAATAGATGGGAAAGGCGTCTGGCCCGAGGCTCCGGAGAGCCACTGCCAGTCAGAACTCGGAAGAGATAATACTTGGCAAGATGCACCAGACAGCTTCTTCTAATAATTCCCAAAGTGCTGACTTCTGCATCTAATAGGTCTATCACTGTAGTACTTAAACTCTCTGGTGAACACCACTACTTCAACAAAGGGCACTGAAGCTCAGTGGTTCTTCTTGCCTTTCCCCTAGCTAAGAATATTCTTAGATTTTCACTAGCATAAGGGCAAAGCAAGAGGAACTAGGAGCTCCGATATCCTTCTGTTGAAGCAGCTGTGGCTGTCGCATAATCCCTTTAATTGGATTTGGAGGAAGATGCCTTGGGAAAGCAAAAAGGAATGAGGAACCTGCCACCCTCTGAATACGGTTGAAGTCCAACTCCCATCGGCCCCAAACCAGCACGGCCAGTGGTCAAAGATGCCGGAAATTATAGCTCCCAACATACGGAGGGCCACAGGTTCTGCTCTAGCTAAATGCGGCCTGCGATTGTCACCCAGAATTTGCTTTATGATGCTGTGCAAACAATGCGAACTAGTGATGAACATGAGGGTTGCACAGCCTCCACCATTTCTCCAAAGAAAATAGGGACATCCTATTCCATACCCTCCAACATTTTGCTGTTGAAGACTCCATCCCCTCCAACTTTTCTCTGATGAAAATAGGGACATCTCACCATACCAATGCATCTAGGAGGAAAAGCCAGCCTGACCAGCCCCCATGCCTTTAATAGTAACTTAGACTGCAGGAACTAACAGGTGATCTTTTTCACAGTCTATGCACTTCGACACAACTTTGTTAATATATTCGGAAATGTTTATCAGAGTGTTTATGTCCTGAACTTCTGGCCTACCTGGCAGCAGGTCAGTATGTAGAGTCCCCAGCCCAGGGTCAATCCATGTGTCCAGAGTCCAAAGCACAGTCGTGCAGAGATCCTGAAGCATGCAAGCTGGGATCCATCAACATGGGCAGTTGAACAGACTCAGCGCCTCGGCTCTGTTGCCCTTTTATACTTTGCATGCTGATTGCAGCATCTGGGCTTGATGAGGCATGTGAAGCTCACCTGTTCCAAGCCTACTCCATCTGAGGAATCACACACCTTCTCCCAGAGCTAGCGAACCCCACCTGGCCAGCTAGGGAGCTGGGCTCTGGGGCCTTGCCTGTCTCAGCCTCCTGGAGCGCAACTCCTGCTGCTTCTTACTCCTCAGAGCCTGTCATGTTTGTGGAGGCCGGGGGCCCTCTGGCTCTGGTGATGGGTCCTGCTGCTCTGGTTCCTGTGCGCTGGCCCCCATTCCCTCGTCATCCTCTGTCACCCCATGAGTATTTCCTACACCAACCTCTCCTTCTCCATCCCCAGTTGACCCCGGTGTGTCCCAGTCCCAGCTCCACCCATCGCCAGGATCCAGATGGGCAGGGTAAAAATAATAAATAAATTATTATTATTATTATTATTATTATTATTATTATTATTAATAATAATAATAATAATAATATTCCCTGTTGTTCTGCCAGTTCATGACAATTTATTGTTCTTTTATTTTTATGTAATTGTTGCATGTCAGATGCTCTAATGTAAATAAAGATATATTTTGATGCAACCGTGTTAAACAGTTTAAAGGTGAACATTAATAAAAGCTATGTTACAAAGTGGGGGGGGGGACTGAACAGAGGCAGTGCATACTGATACCATACATTTAAAGCAGCTGACTTCCCTCCAAAGAATCCTGGAACTGTAGTTTGTTAAGGGTGTTGGGAACTGTAGTTCTCTGGAGGTAAATCGCAGTTCCCGGGATTCTCTTGAGCTGGTGGGAGAATATGTGTTTTAAGTAGATGGTGTGTGTACACAGCATCAATCTCTCCCCAAGCAGTGGCGTAGCGTGAGTTGTCAGCACCCGGGGCAAGGCAAGTAATTTGCACCCCCTAACCCGTGGATTTGCGCCCCTAACCCTAACCCCCAGATGTTGCACCCGGTGCGGCCGGCCCCCCTGCACCCCCCACGCTACGCCACTGTCCCCAAGGTAACCAAACAACATCTCTTGTGCACAAGAGGGTAAAATCAGCATGCTTGGGGGTGGGGAGGGGAATACAGGATGTTCAGAAATTCAAAAGGAAAAATAATGAAGGGGCTACACACACACACACAAAAACCCCAGCCAATAAAGACTGAGTATGCTCAGTGGACACAGAGTGTGTGTGTGCAAAGGTAGGAAGGAGGAGGGAACGGAACATAGCATATAATAAAAGAAGATGTGTCTGGCTAGAACATGGAATTGAAGTGACTCCATGCTGTAACATTTTGTTGCAGGTTCCAGTGGTACTGTATTATTTAACACCAAGACAAGCACTGAGTGAACACATAAGAAATAAGAAATGCCACGGAATTCAGTGAGCCTTGTTATGGAGTAATCATGTAGAGGACACAGCTCTCAGCATCACTTTGAGGAATATTTTGCAGCCGGCAAATGTTGTTCCTTCCCAGTTCATGCTGGTTAGGTTTCCTTTGGTAGAAATGCAGAAATCATTTCAGCTGGTGAAGCTTGTCATGTCAGAGTGTTGGGGGTGGGGGAGAATCCCTGTAATAGGCGGTTATTAAAAAGTAGAGGAGTTTAGTTTTATGCCAGCTTTTCTTCGACTGAAAAGACTGGATAAAATAATAAGACCGCCCGTGCAGGTGGCAGGATTGCAGTCTAAAAGACATGGCACGCATCTGGAATCCTGCCCATCTTTGCATCTTGCCACTTCATTTGCTGCAGCGACCATTGTAAGGATGTACTCCTTATTATAATACTCTCTGTGATATTCTTCACAGCGCATCTCGCTCCCGTCCCCCGCACAGAGCAAAAGACAGATCAGGTCAATTGGGCCAGGGTGACTCATTCTGCAGAAAGATAAAGAAGCCAATACCTTAGCTCATCTGCAAGCACCGTTCAGGGAGAGATGGATGGGCCAGCGGGGGGTTCCATTTACACCTACGTGGCAGAGATAATGAAAGGGGGAACGGCAAGAAATAGCGATGCTCTGCTGCCCTCTAGAGGCTGCTGCCAAGCAACCCTATTTCTCCATTAACATCAGTCAGGAGAGGCTGTGCATTATTTCGACCCGTGTCTGGACGCACTTGGAGGTTGGATGAGGGCTAATAAACGGAATTTAGACCCTGGGATGACAGAGGCACAGTGTGGGGGGCAGGGGTCCCGCATCTCGGAGATTGGACAGTTGCTTGTTTTGAATGGGGTTCCATTCCCTCTGTAAGGCTTGCTGTTTAGAGTTCCTGCTGGATCCATCTTTGTTGCTGGAGTCTCAGGTAGCCTCAGTAGCTAGGAGTGCCTTCTCCCAGCTATAACTGGTACACCAATTGCAGTCATTCTTGCACAGTGACAGTCTGGCTATGATGATCCATGCACTGGTAAGCTCAGGACTCGATTAGTGGAATGCATTCTATGTGGTGCTGCTGTTGGGACTGGTCCAGGAGCTTCAGCTGGCGCAAAATGTTGTAACTAGATTGTTTTTTGGGGCGGACTACCTCCAGCACATAACTTCAGTCCTTAAAAACTTCCAATGGCTGCTGATGAGTCCAGGATTACCACCTGGTGCCTTATATCCCTGCCTGATGGCCAAGATCTTTGGGAAAGTAAATTAATGGTCCCCCATGACTCAGACGCGGGTGGCGCTGTGGGTTAAACCACAGAACCTAGGACTTGCTGATCAGAAGGTCAGCGGTTCGAATCCCCACGACAGGGTGAGCTCCCGTTGCTTGGTCCCTGCTCCTGCCAACCTAGCAATTCGAAGTGCAAGTAGATAAGCAGGTACCGCTCCGGTGGGAAGGTAAACGGCGTTTCCATGCGCTGCACTGGTTCGCCAGAAGCGGCTTAGTCATGCTGGCCATATGACCCGAAAGTTGTACGCCAGCTCCCTTGGCCAATAAAGTGAGATGAGCACCGCAACCCCAGAGTCAGCCACAACTGGACCTAATGGTCAGGGGTCCCTTTACCTTTACCTTTATGACTCAGACACATGGATTGGATATATCAGAAGCCATGTATTCAGTATTGTGGGTCCAATTCTGTAGATTGCTTCTATGTAAATTGCATCCAATTATGTGGAAAGGTTGTAGTGGCTGCCCATATGCTACTGGGCCAGCATTAATTTGCAAGGCCACTAACAAGGCCACTTGAGTCCAGGATACCTTAAGGACCAGTTGATGCCTGCTCACTGTGGTCTTCCTTGTTCATGACACCCCACCCTTGGCCCAGACATACGGTTTACACATCCACAAGGACATAGGCATACAAAAGCTGATCAGACTGAGTTTCACTTAAGCATGGGTGACTGGGCAGCATCTTTCGTCACACCTGAGGGCAGCAGACTAGATTCAGGGGGCAAAGGCAAGGCCTGTAGCACAGTCCCCCAACACCTTACCTTTACCTTTGCTTTACCTTCCCCCACCACCGCCATCTGTCACCTGAAGCAGTTGCCTCACTCTGCCTAATGGCAGAGCTGGCCACAGAGGCTTGTTGCAAGCCCTGAAGACTTACAAATCTAAAACAGCATAATGTTCTTCATGTATTCTATTGATATGGTCTACAAAAGCTCATTCCATAATCAATTTGTCGGTCTTTAAAGGTGCCACGAGACTCTTTTGTTTTATTTTTACTGTAGCAGACGAACATGGCTATTCCATTTTTAATTTCAACCAGTAAAATGCATGGCTGGATGGGGATTTGAATTGCGACCTCTCCAGTTCTAGTTCTACACTTTAACCATTACATTGGAGTGGCTATTTTCTCCCCACCCACCCCCCATCCCTAGGACCCTTAAGCAATCATCCAGGGGCCACAGGCCAGCAGTGGGGGTGGCCACACCACACTATCATAGGTCTCAGAGGCACCAACCCTCACAGGATTTTTTTTTTGCTGGGGTGGGGGACAAAGTAAAACATTGCGGAACAGACTAATTTCTCATTTAGAAATGAGCATAGTGTCTGTGCATCTTGTCTCATATCTCAGATTCTATAAATGTTGGAAACTTGCTCTCTTTTTGAAATGAAAGCTGGGAATCTGGGTATTATGTTATGCAGGGCTGGGGGACGTCCAGCTTGCATACCTAATCAGGCCCACCAGGCCTCCCCATTTGACCTGCCTGGCCATTCTAGGCAAGCAATGCTCTCCTGCCAATCACCTGACATCTCATATTACATCAGGCAGGGACAAGTAAAAATGCAGCTGCCCTGGCCAAAAGAAGCTCCTGAAGCACCACCAATCCTCTGACGCTTCAAAGCACAGCAAAGAGCCCTCTGTGGAGCTTAGAAACACCGCCCTCCCCAACATTCAACTGATTGTTGAGGCTCCAAAGTGCAGTGCAGAGCTCTTTGAAAGCCCCTTTCAAAAACACTGGAGGGTATGAAGTAGGGCTGGTGAGGGTCTGGAGAGCAGGGGAGCAGAGCCTCCAGGTGTTCCTATTTTCCAGAGACATCCCTGATTTCGTCCCAGTTTCTGGTTTGATTCCAGAATGTCCCCCTTTTCCTTAGGATGTCCCTATTTTCATTGAAGAAATGTTGGAGGGTATGGAGTTATCCAACCCCCGAGCTATCTGAACGCAATCTTGTATAGATAAGTTTTTTTAATGTTTAATGTTTTATTATGTTTTTATATGTGTTGGAAGCTGCCCAGAGTGGCTGGGGCAACATAGTGTGGGGTATACATAGTAAAATTATCATTATGGAATGGGATGTCCCAATTTTCATCGGAAAAATGTTGGAGGGGGTAGGAGTGGCTTGGGAAGACTGCTGAGGGGCCAAGATAGAGAGGCCTGGAGGGCCACATTTGACCCCTGGAGTGTGAGAGTGCCCATTTTTGCCCTATCTGGACTCCTGCCTCCATCCCACAGCCATGGTCCATGCAAGCCTGCACAGTTAGAAGCTGATAAAAGCACGTACTGAAGACCTGGGACAAGAGAGAACACCATTCTTGACTCATGTGGCATGGTCTTAGAAAGCCTTCCTCTGCCTTTGATGAGTCAAGGTGGGAAAAATTACAGTGTTGCCTTAATAACATAGCAGCTTCCGGAAATATGGCTCTGGAAATAGCATCAAAATGTCACATTCCTTCCCACCAACAAAGGCTTCTTGGATAGTGACAAGTTGCTAGGTGACATTTCCCTCCTATTTTCAGCTCAATGGCAGGCTCACACACCTCCTTGGTTAGTGCTGTCAAAGAATTCCCGCATCTTCAGTCATCAGAGTTGAAGAAGGAGGCAGCAGAAATAACAACCCATTTTCAGATTGCCAACTGTGGAATAAGAACATAGCTTAGGTCTGAGCCAAGATACAAACACACACACATAAACATTCACCACTATTTGCAAGCTGCACACAGGTCTCCATTTATGCCGTTTTTGAGAAGCCCCTGCAAACAGGGCCAAAGTGTTTGCCTCCATTTACCATGGTAGCTGGAATACTGAGGCACAATAGAATGCTTTTCCATACAATTAAAAATCACGACTTGTGGAAAACTAGTTTGTCAACGAGAAAGATCTGATAGTTTTGGTATAGACAGATTCTGCCACATGAGCCCCAACCTGCAGTCTGAAGTGGTAAATCTCAGGTGCTCACTACCTGCCTGAGAACTGGAGGTAACAAGTAGAACTTGGAACAGAATGTTGGAGTGTGAAGTGCCTCCTGTTCAGAGTGCCAGCCAGCCACTCTGCATTCTGTGGTCACTGAGCATGCTCAGCCTTTATTGGGCTGGGGTTCTGGGTTCCCTCCTCTGCAAACCTTGGGGTTCCCCAAGGCCTGTTGATGCCTCCTTCTTATCCGAGGATGGTACTGCTTTGGCTTCCAGCTTTCAGAGAGAGAGAGAGAGAGAGAGAGAGAGAAGAGAGAGAGAAGAGAGAGAGGTCTGTCTGTCTGTCTGTCTGTCTGTCTGTCTGTCTGTATCTATCTATCTTCTGAGTCTGGAAGGGATCTCAACTGAGAAGGAGATATTCCATCTTCAGTATGTGCCTTTTACCCACATTAAACAATTTGTGTAGAGTGTTTTAAGCACCTACATCTAATAACCTCGACAGTTGCTTCTACTACAGCTTCCCTTAAGGCCATTATATGCAGAGCATTTTGAAACTGAGCCTTTGAGGTTCAGGTTCAGGTTGAAAATCTGAACCAATTTTTCTAAGTATACTGTACTTAATGGGAAGTAAGCTCTGTCTTAACCAACCTGGATTTAACTTGCAATTAAATAGCCCTAGTTGCAAGAACAGGGTACATAGCAATGAAGAAAGAGACAATTTTGTCATTTAAAAATAGCAACAAAATGTTGCAGCTCCTGTTTGTGATTGCAAATTCCATTGTTGACTATGCACTGTGTGTAGAAGTACTTTATTTCGTTTGTCCTGAATCTCACACCTTTCAGCTTTGTTGAATGAACCTGGATTTCAATATTATGAGAGAGGCAGGAAAACATCTCTCTATCCATTTTCTCCACAACATGCATTATTCAAACAATATTTTCAAGTCCTGGTTTACTGTATTATTCCCCTCGTGGGCAATCAAATTTCACATTTTATTTTACCAAGTTTTCAGCTTAAGTGGTAATCTCAAACAAATTTGCAAGTGCCAAGATTTGTCCTAAGGAAAAACATTAATAAACAGTAGGGTTTTGGCAGCAAACCTATTAGCAGGGCAAGGATGAAAGAATCGTTGTGCCTTGGCTGTGAGCATCTGAATATTTTAATTTGCAAACTGTTTTTTTGCAAGTGAATGTATGTAACACATGTTTATGTCTAATGCTCAAAAGCAAACATGCCCATGATATTTCAAGCCACGTGGATCACCACCACCCATTTATTATAGTCGACAGACCAGAAATAAGACCGCTATGGAAATAATAGCACAATATTCAACAGACTATAGGGAGTTGTCTTCAGGTGAGTCAGACCATTGGTCAATCTGATTTCCTACTGTCTGCAACAACCAGCAATGGCTCTCCAAAATTTGAAATGGGCATTTCCCAGCTATACAGTGGTACCTCAGGTTACATACGCTCCAGGTTACAGACACTTCAGGTTACAGACTCCGCTAACCCAGAAATAGTACCTCGGGTTAAGAACTTTGCTTCAGTATGAGAACAGAAATCGTGCTCCGGCGGCGCAGGAGCAGCGGGAGGCCCCATTAGCTAAAGTGGTGCTTCAGTTTAAGAACAGTTTCAGGTTAAGAACGGACCTCCGGAATGAATTAAGTACTTAACCCGAGGTACCACTGTACCTCAAGATGTGATTTCACCCAGGGCCTTTTGCATGCAGAGCAAATGCTCTACCACTGATTTGCCTCTTAGTTTGCCATAGTTTATTTTTATAGTCTAATGCAGGAATAGTCAACATGGTATCCTCCCAAAGTTGTCATACTCTATCTCCCATCAGCCAGAACCAGTATGGCCAATGGTCGGGAATGATGGGAGCTGTAGTCCAACAATGCCAGGAGAGCACCACAATTCCTATTCCTGGTTTAATGTTTCTTTTAGTTGCAGATTAATGTGACTTGTGAACCGGACCATTATCTCAGCAGTCCTTCCCATGTCCCTCTAAGCTAGAGGAACCTAGCAAGTTCCTGCAAGAGGGAAAACATTGAACTGGGGACTGATTTTCTGGTTCACAGATCAGTCTCTTTGCCACTGTGTTAGTGGGCCTTCCTTTGCTTACTTTACAGGCTGAAAAGTTTTTTTAAAAAAAACATGGAGCACAGAATAAAAGAGCAAATCACCTCTCAGCAGAACAGTATGCAACCAGTTTGATGCTCTTTTGAGGTGCAAAAGTATTTGAACCCTTGGAAGCCAGCAACCTTACCTGTTGAACAATTGGAATTTTGCTGCCAGCTCCCTGCTCCCCACTCCCAAATTCCCATGTTTGATGGGAAAACTGCTTTTGCTAGATTAACACTGACAGTTCCTGGGAATTGAATAGAAATAACAAGGCGAAAAAGTGAGCTGATTAAAATGTCACAACTCTGTCATTGCCAAACCTCGCAAAGACAGCAGGCCTTGCTGCTAGATTCCTGGCTCTAATCAGGCTCTAATAGGGCACCATGCCGCAACAGGCTATTCAACTAGAGCAGTGGTTTAGCTTAAAAAAAAAAAAACACCTGTCAAGAACATCTGCAAAAAGTGATCATATATTGTGAATCCATCTCAACCTTTTAAAAAAACTCAGTAGTGGTTTGTGCTTTATGGTCTTTCCATCTCCAAACCCTGCAATGTGGATCTTGTGAATATCTCAACATGCCAAAAGGGACATCATAGTCTCCGACTGTCCCAGAAATGTCACGAAAACACTTACGCTATCACGGTTTCTCACTTTCTCATGCCGAGTCCTGAATTCCCATCTTTGTTGAGGTATGCTAACTGGAAATGGCTTCACATTGGAGGAAGCAGGGGGAAGAGAGAATTGCTGGCTGAGGCTGCCTTCCTCCGCTCCTCCACCTCCTTCACCTCATTTGCCACCAAAGATTCTTGCGCTGTGTCCAAGGGAGCCAGGCTGGTAGAATAGTAGTAGTAGCTGTAGCAGGAAGAGGAGAAGGGGGAGCAAGGCACTGGGGATGCCAACGCCACTGTCCCCACTGACTGTGACTCCCTGGCCTGCTGAGCCCCCAGCCCCCTGTCCAGCTGGCCATGCTGAATAAAAACAAGGAGAAAGTGAGCCAGGTCAGGCCTGAAGAGAAGGCAGCAGCCTGAGGAAATCCTGGGCAGAAGGCCCTGGGGAAGGGTATGGCTGGCAGGATGCAGGCAGGCCTGTGGGGGGCTGTAGTTTGAGGGATGTGGGGGCCAAGGAGGTTATGGGGGTCGAGGGTGGGTGCTGAAGCTAGCTGGGCTTTGAGCGGGGCTTTCTGTATCATGAAAAAATCTTAACATACAGAAAAAGCCCCCCACCTCCAGGAGTGTTAGTGATGTAGAAAAGAATGTCCCTATTTTCATCTGAGGAATGTAGGTGGGTATGTTTGCTGATGTGTGCTGAAAATTCTCAATTTTGAAACTGGGTTTGGCACCCAAGAAGAGCACTGCAGGATCAGGCCTATGGCCCATCTAATCCAGGAGGCTTTATTCACAGGGGCCAATGGGAAGCCCACAAGTGGGGCATAAGGTACGATCACTCTCTGAATTCTTAAACCTTGCACTTTTTGATACATGTTGAAATCTGCTCACAGGAAGGTCTCAGGTCCTCAGGAGCCTGAACATGGGCCACATGCATGGCCAAAATGGCAGGCACCAGAATCTTTGGTCATTAACAGCCCATCCCTCCATTCTCAATGAGAAAGGTGATTTTATGGAAGGGGGGTGGAGTACATCAGAACCTGTTTGAGAGGTTTCAGATGAGGCTGAAAGAAATTTGTGCAAGAGAAAGATTTCAAAGGTATAAAATAAATTTATTTGCTTTATGAATGCAGGCAATGCCCCTTAGAGTACTATTAAGCTTGATCATTCACAGAACAGCCCAAGGATGTGCACTGATTTAAAGACTGCAGCCAGAGTTCAATGCTTTCTGTGCACATTGTCATAAGTCAGATTGAGGCGTCAAGTCAGCTGGGCAACTCCTCATCATGTACAAGAACAGGGAAGCGTTCACCTCCTTCACACAGCAAGGTGTAAATGGCACGGCACAGTGATGCTCTGGAGCTTTCCTGAATACGTCCAGGTTCTAGAAGAGGGAGGAGTTCAGCTTCCATGGCCTGGGAACAAGACAACCTGTTAGTGGGGAGGGAAAGTATCTCCAACACTGACCATTCAGAAGTTGAGGAGTGCAGGTGATATACTGAATCAGGGTAGCAAGTAAGAGTTGTATAATTGTCCCTTGACTGCCTTTTCCAGCTCTCAGTAAATGGCTGCTAATATGCATAGGTAGCCAGCTGCGCTGGCTTGTGGTGCCTTCTGCAGTGTGAACCAAGAAACCCACAAAGCAGAGCCCTTCAAGCAACCTGCAATGATGAAAAAAGAAAAAAGCCACTAATCAGAGTCAGCGTAGCATCAGGATGGTGCAATGAGGCTCATTTGGATAGCCAGTGAAGCCTAATGCTAAAGGATGTGTAACCTCAGGGACAGCTACAGACCGAAGCTGGGGAAAAGAGAACAGATGAAAAACCAAGTGAATGGTTGGCTAAGACGTGGCACTTTGCTCCTACGGCAAACTTAATGCATTATATTAGAATGATAGGATGCATTATATTAGAATGATACCCCACTCTGGAACTCATACTATCAATAAATTAGCACAATTGGTTCAAGCTCAATAGAAAAGTTTTCCACAGCTACCATTAAGTAAAAACTGAGTTTTCATCTGGCCAGTTTCCAGTTGTGAGAGCATATTCCCTAGCGGCCTTCTGTTTCATCCACTCGCTTTTAGTTCTATGCAGCAGGATAGCCAATTAATCTCTCTGAATATAAAACAGCCAGATTTAGGAACACAGGAAGCTGCTTCATACAGTCAGACCATTGCTTCATCTGGCTAGGTATACTGTCTACACTGGATGGCAGCAGCTCTCCAGGGTTTCAGCCCTATCTGAAGATATAGGGAATTTAAACCTTGTACATGTAAAACAGATGTTCTACTTCTGAACTACAGCCCTTAGATCTTTATTGTATTATTATTTAAACAATGTATATACTGCTAAACTGCAATAGTCTCTTGATACAATACAAGCAGTAAAAATCAATTAAAACTATAAAATCAAACTTCAATTAAAATGCCTGCCAGAATAAATGAAAAAAGCATTTAATAGGTGCTGGGCATTCAGCAGGGAAAGTGCCTGTCTGACTTCAGCTGGAAGGGAGTTCAATAAACTTGGGTCTACAACACTAAACACAAAGTTCCTGGTGTATCCAAGCCATGGGGGACGACTAACAGTGATTCCTCCAAGACCTCAATCACATTATTATTATTTTTATTAAATGTTTTATTTATCTTAAGCATACATCTTAAGACTTACACCCCACCAGCTGAACCTGACCAGGATGTCTGAACAAAGTGAGCAAAGAGCTTGGACCCCAACACCATAAAAGGCAGCCTTACTGCCAAGTTACCTTCTGTATCTCAAGTTGCTGGCGCAGCATCGCCACCTTCAGTCTCAAGGCTTCCATCTCCTTCAGCTCCTCCAAGCTGGAGTAAGAAAGCAGTGGCGGTGGCCCAACAGTTTCTACATCCCAGCACCTCTGGCTTCCAGGGGAGGCACACCATGCGGAGGAGCATCCCTCGCTGCAAGCGGAGTTAGCAGGGAACAGCTTCGAATGGGACTCCATAGCTGTCAGGGGGTTAGCAAAGCACAAAAGTGAGGAGACCAAGAGGGAAGTGATGGCACTCTGCCAATACCTGAAGGGCTAGAACACAGAAGAAGAGGACAAAGTGTTGTTCTCAGCTGACCCAGAAGGTAGGACGGTCAGGCATAGGCAAACTCGGCCCTCCAGGTGTTTGGGGACTACAACTCCCATCATCCCTAGCTAATAGAACCAGTGGTCAGGGATGATGGGAGTTGTAGTCCCAAAACATCTGGAGGGTCGAATTTGCCTACGCCTGGACTAGATCTCTAATGCAGTGTTTCCCAACCTTGGGCCTCCAGATGTTTTTGGCCTACAACTCCCATCATCCCTAGCTAGCAAGACCAGTGGTCAGGGTTGATGGGAATTGTAGTTCAAAAACAGCTGGAGGCCCAAGGTTGGGAAACACTGCTCTAATGGGCTCAAGTGAAACTATGGAATGCGCTCCTACAGAAGGCATAATGCTTCTAGCCAGTTTCTGGAAACCACAGGATGGGTTGTGCTCTGGTTCCGCTTGCAGGTTTCCCACAGGCATCTGGGTGGCCACTGTGAGAACAGGATGCTGGACAAGATGGGCAACTGGCCTAATCCAGCAGGCTCTTCTTAGGTTCATAAGGCAATATTTGAACTGAAACGTCTTATTGTTACAAGCAGATTGACAGTGGAACCAATCTATTAGAGGGCTAGCAGGCTCTCCCTTGCTCAAGGTCTCCAGGCAGATGCCTGCTAGGGATACTCTTGATCTCCTGCATTAAGCAGGGAGTTGAACCAGATGGGTAAAAAGACACCTTGCAACTCCATGGTTCTATAACAAACCTTTTGTTTGCAACACAATTTGCTTACTGTATCTGCATAAGAAAACAAGCCACGCATTGCTAGGAACTGAGCAATTAGTTACAGGGTAAGGCTGATCTGTTTGTTTTTGCTGAGAAAGCTGCAGTACCATAGGAGGCGGCCAAGCAGGATTATGACAAAATGTCCTAACCCTACACGGCCCACGCCTAGGTGGAGACCTGGAACGAGTGCTGAATTTTCAACCATCCAGGGCAAGCATGTAGAATGAGTGTATGGTATTGCAGCTCCCAAATCTGATTTTATCTATCTGTAATTGGTTATATCTATACATCATTTTTTAAAAAAATGACACAATGTTATTACGTCATATCCTTCACCTTCTCTTAACTGGTGCACTTTGTCCAGACACTGGCCCACTATCGTTTGCAGGCCCTCCAGAGTCAGAAGACTTTCGTACTGTCTCTGCCAAGTTGGGTTTTCTCCAAGAGACTCTAAGAGGAATAAGAGAGTTAGAGGCATCAGGTCTCACAGAATCACTCGGGAGAAGGCAGCCTCAAGTCTAGCACCTCAGAGAAGTTGCAAGTGCGGGGGTCCCACAAATAAATAAATGCAAGCTATGTTCTGACAGCTACCATTCATTAGGATTTTTAAGTGCACACTCAAAAATGAAACATTGGTGAGATATATTGTGTTCCAAACTACATACATCATACAGACTAGAGGCAAAATAGAGAATTTGGGGGGGGGGGTGCACACCAAACCATAGCTTCTTGCCAATGTAATCTGTGGAGCAAATCATCTGTTCACAGTTGTGGGTATGGATATCTCCACCACAATTTTTTGAGACTGAAATTACATTCCCAAAGCATTTTAGCTACCTTCATCACCTTTCTTACCTGAGGTCTCAGCTTCCATGCACTGGCTTACATGGGAGTGAATGTCACGTAGGTGCTTAAACTCTTCTTTCACTTCAACTGGACTTAAGGCTAGTGAAGGCAAGCAGAACTGACCATAAGCTTAAGTCAATAAGGCTTAGTGGAGACAGTGGAAATAAAGGCTTTTAGGGTCACCATCCTACTGGCTAGCTTGCCAGATTTATAGCAAGTTGAATGTTTCAGGGCCAAAACTGGCCTTGCATTTAGCAACATTCCTGGAAACAAGGAATTCCACACAGGTGCATTCACCAAGTTCTGTGCAGGTAGAAAGTGGGCTGGGAGAAGAGGGACTGGATCTTCACACCTTTTCAAACTTTTATTCAAAGCTATTTTTATCCAAAAATACAGAACAGGCATGATATTGTCTATAGTTTAACTTTCTTTCCTTCATGGTACATGCTATATTGTTTATAAAAAATATTTGTATACCGCTTTTCATAAAAAACCCAGAGCAGTTTACAACAATTAAACAGAAAACCGCACAATGACAAAAATTAACATTAAAATGAAAATTAAAAACCAGCTATTATGGAAAGATGCATTCTTAACTGTGTGCCTGACACAACAGAAAACTTTCTAGCAGGTGTTTAAAAGTTGAAACTGAAGACCATATTTAAAAAAACAAACTACTACTGAAAAATACTGACGTTTTTCAAATGAGAATATTCAAAAGGAAGAAACATAATGGACTCCCCCGCCCCCCAAGGTCTTGGATGTGCCCAAAAGGCTCTTTCCACATAGGCTATCTTATGCACTCATCAAGCCACAGCTGAAGACACATGTTTACTTCTTCTAAAGCATGGCTGGGGGACCTGAGGCCCTTCTAATACTGCTAGACTCCCATCAACCCTGGTGGTTGGCCGTGCTAGTTGAGACCACTGGACGTTGGAGTCCCAACAACATCTGGAAGGCCACAGCTGCCCCCTGCCCTCCCCCCATTATAAAGCCAAAGCCAGAAAAGGATACTGTTGCTTGTAGCTTCTCCATAAAACTATTCCTTGCAGCAACAGCTTCTGGGCTTGTTTTGCAAAGACGGCATTTCTCTCCCAGCCTAGGCATTTATAAAGGAGGGGAACAAGCAGTTAGCAAGAGTTGGGCTTAGCCTGAAATCCACACCTCACACATTACAGTTCTTCCTGAAGCAGGGCCAATCGTATTTCTGTCAACTACACTTATTTGCTTACACTGCAGGAGGATCCCAAAACACTGAGTGTATCAACAGACCTATGTCACCGAAAACTCCAAAACGATCTAAGGAAGGAAGGATTGTGTATAATCCTATTGGAAAAGTAATCAAATTTAGGATATCTGGTCCATCTATAGGCAAGGATGAGAATAACTTGTCCTAAATTGCTGGATGGACTTATTGCATCTTCTCAGATAGCCAAAGCCACAGAAGGGCATCTGCTTACTTGAGAGATGCAAGCCTTGTTTCCAGTAGTACACAGTAGGCTTTCACTGGAGTAAACAAGACCATCATCAACAATGAGAAAGCACAGCAAAACAGATACCCTTGTCTGCTGTCCAAGCCATACAGAAATCTACATGGCAATGACTGAAGAATATGGTCTTCATTGCAAAATCTGCTAGCAGTTGCAGAATTCGGAGACTCACACTTTAAATTGGTGGAAAGTATTCTCTACCAGGTTAAACTCTTTAGATTAGACTCAGTGGAACAATGGATTTATATTTACTTAGCATGTGGCAGATATTATTCTGCCTGTTCCAAATTAAAGTTGTTGTTGGCATTTAGATCCCAGACTTTGTTAGACACTAGTGACTGATGCTTTTCAAGCTGCAAGAATGAGGAAATATTTGGCTCCCAATACGTATTTTGACTCCTAACACATACACATTTTATTTGTGTGTCTATTTTACTTTGAAACTTGAAAACCACATGTGGTTTCAGCTAAACAGCAGGACAAAACTATGTCATCCAAATCTACAATTTGATAGAACCTCCTGCCAACACAGATTGATGCCATTTGTTTTAGTTTCTGTTAAAAAACATGATAGTATATATTATACATAGGATATGACAGATGCAGCTATAGAGATGTATTAATTATTTTTCTTTTGACTCTGGACTCAGCTACATTGGCAAAGAAAAAGTGCCTTATATGCGTTGTTTGTGCATTCTAACACTTTGACACCAGATGGCGCTGTAGAGTTCCGTTTTTGCTAACTAGATTTCTCATACAGTACAAAGTTTGCAACGTGTTTAACTGAAACACTTCTTTGATGTGTCTAGATCCAGCCCTAGTCACTCCATTAACTCTAGCTCTGGATGCATTCAGACAACCAGCAGCCATACAGTAATGACATAAAATGTAATACAGTGGTACCTCTGGATGCGAACAGGATCCGTACTGGAGCCCCATTCGCATCCTCAAGCAAACGCTACCCGCGTCTGTGTGGGTCGCAATTCGCCGCTTCTGCGCATGTGCGTGACGTCATTTTGAGTGTCTGCACATGCGGCAAAACCCGGAAGTAACGCGCTCTGTTACTTCCAGGTCGCCGCGGAGCGCAACCCAAAAATATTTATCCTGAAGCTACTTCAACCCGAGGTATGACTGTAGTAGTATTACATCAGAAGACAATCACGTATGGTGTCTGATCACATATTCCCATTTCTTTGCAGCTGTTCAGATGTCAAAGGAAATGAAGGAAACACTGAACAGTGTTAAAACTGCATATACAGGTCATATCCACATGTAAATTTAAAACGCATGGCTTCTCCCAAAGAATCCTGGGAACTGTAGCTTTTAAGGGTGTTGGAAACTGTAACTATGTGGGGGGTTAACTACAATTCCCATGATTATATGGGGAAAGTCATGTGCTTTAAATGCACTTAGGTGCATCGTGTGGATGTGACCACAAAGAACTACTTTTCTCACAGAGTTATAGATGGTGTCACATGATAAGCTTTTAACCCAGGTTTGTAAACTGCAACTCTCCTGGTCACCTATAGCCTCCAAGAATCACTGACTGGCATTAAACCAGAAGAGACTGATTATTTCCAAGAGGGAAACAGCATAATCCATGTCTAAAAGAAACAGGATAACAGTACATCATTTATACCAGGCTTCCTCAACCTCGGTCCTTCAGATGTTTTGAGACTACAATTCCCATCATCCCTGACCACTGGTCCTGCTAGTTAGGGATCATGGGAGTTGTAGGCCAAAAACATCTGGAGGGCCAAGGTCGAGGAAGCCTGATTATACCATTCCAGGTGTTGGTGTGGGGGAGGTTCTAAAGAACACTTCTTCAATCCCAGCTCCATTTTGCAAATTACTAATAACCTCTGCCATCCTACCATAAAGGCTTAGATTCCTCCCTCAAATTTCGCCCATTTGCAGGGAACTCTGAGTTTTTGATTAGCATAAGGTTACCTGGTATACCTGGAAAAGGCTTTCCCATAAGGATGTGGCAGTTTTATCAAAGATCTGTAAAAAAAAAATTAATGGAACTGCATTATAATACTTAGCACACACATATTCAAAATCTGGATACATGTTTTCATTTCCTTCTCTTTAATTTCAGATATCAAAAAGCAAGTTACTAGCTGTATGGACACCAGCTGCCCTTCCATAACCCAGGCATTGCCAATTCCAACCCATCCCACAGGCATTTCTTTTGCATTGCCACTTATTAAATTAGTTCAGGTCAAGGACCTTTAGCCAGAACCACCGTCTTTACAAATAGCTCAGAAATTTCAACAGGCCCAAAATGTGTTTGATGGAGAAGGAAACAAAAAGAAGCAAGTTAAGCCAGCTAAAGGCTTAAACTCCTGGCAACTTACCCCTTTTCCTGTAGAGTAGATATCTGGGATGTTGTGCCTGCCCCTGGGGTGCCTTCTTCCATATGGCTCTGTGTGGCTACAGACTCTGGAGCAGGACCAACAAAATTATGCTCTGCTTCAGAAAAAGGCACATCAGTACCTACAATGTCTCCCCCACCCACAAGGTTCCCAAATGAAGGGCTTAGCTTTGCACAATGTGAAGATTTAGAAAATTCATGTTGTGTTCTGGGTTCTTCAGTGGCAAAGACCTTTTCATGACCCATTTGGGTTATTTTTGCAGACAACATGGCTTTGGGGGAGGCAGCCCCTTTGGCTGACTTCTTCCTCCCTGGCATCTTTGAAGTTCTGGAGCTCAGTCTGCCTGACATTTTCACTTGTGACCTTTTCACATCTAAGTCTGTCCTGTAGGGAGCTTTCAGCATGTATGCTGTAGGCTTTTTGGAAGGCACTGGCTTTCTGCTCACAGATTGCACTTTTACTGTCTTCGAGATGCTCTCTTTAGAATAATCCACTTGTTGTTTGACATCAGCACTACTAACAGCCTTCTTTTCTGCAGCTTTGGCACTTTCTATAAGCTCACATGGAGCCTGCTGGAACTTTGCTCGGATCCTTAATGCTTTCTCAAGGGCTTTGTTAAGCAGCTCCAGTTCCTCAAGCTCCTTGGCTGAGGGTTCACTTCCTACAAATGAAAGAGATAATATATTAATTAAGGTCTTTCAGTGCTGTCTCACTCTGATCCAGATCATAAACTAGTAGAATTGTAGAGTTGGATAGGGTCATCTAGTCCAATTTCCCTGCAATGATGCAGATATTTTTTAAAGCACAAAGTCATTTATGGACAATGAGATATGTTATGTTTTCCACACCACCTCCTCAGTGAAATTTCTCATTAACCAGATAGCTTAAACTTTATTTGAATGTGCCTACCATGAAGACAGAGTATGCTGACTGTCTCAAGATAATACTGCAAAAGGTTATGGTAGAACCAGACCACAATTAACAAAAATGCAAGTCTATGGCATATTCCAAATGATTGGATGCAGAATTTTGGGCCTGCAATGCAAAGAAGCCTTTTTTATGTATCACAAGAGTTATCGGATTTGATCCTACCCAAGTATGCACAGAAACTGCCACAGCCAAGTTTAAGATGAAAAGCTATATTAGGGGAAAAATTATTACTCGAATAAGAGAATAATAGAGTTGGAAGGGACCTTAAATAAAATCTACATCAAAATGCTTTGGGCTTTTTTTTACTGTTTTATAAATTTCATACTTTGCTTCTTTCCCCACTTTTCCCTCTCTCTCTCTCTCCACTCCACCCCTTTACCAGTGCAAAACACACTGAATACCAGTGTGATCCCACAATGAAGTGGCTCTAAGTCTGAAGAACACAGACAAAAGTACCTAGCATGTGGGCAAAGGAAAGAGAGAACACCTAATTGAAGACAGAGGCTGGGGCTACTGGTAAAGAACTGTTATTCCCATACCTTGATTATCATTTTTGCCATCATCAAGGACTGGGTATTCAGGAGCTTGTGAGTTCCTAGCAAAAAGGAAACACAAAGCATGCATTCAGCAAGAAACAGGTATGACCAATAATTCTTCTACAGCTGTCATCCTTTTAAACAGCACACAATACAGTTATTGTCATTAATAACAATATTCTTTGCCCAGACATCCTGAGGAAACAACAAGGTTGTTTAGGTAAAGGTAAAGGCTTTTACCTTTTTTAAAAAAAATCTGTATGGACTCATCTCTTCCACTTGGTAATAAGGAGAGATGGAAAAACTGAGAATTAACTAACACAGTTGTTTTTAGTTGTGGTTTTTTTTTACTAACACAGTTTGCTTCCTCCTCACTTAAAAAGAAAAAAAAACAATTCTCTGAAACTTTAGATAGGACTGGCACATATTCCTCTTTCCCCACCTCCAGCTTACCAGTCTCCAAGAACAGCTTGGCATTGTGTTAGTTTCTGCTGCAGTTGCTGCTTTTGTTCAGCACAGTCTTCCAAGGCTTGGGTGAGTAGAGAAACCAGTCTAAAATGGCAAATGGTAAAAGAAGAAAATGTTGGTATTTAACTTGGAAACAATGGAATCAACATTCTTTAAATTGGCCTGTTCTCTAGGAAAAGACATGGGGAGATAATGAAGCATTTGACAGCCCCATTCAAAATTTGACATTAAATTATGGATGTGTATAGGTAATTTCTAGGCAGCCCTCACAAGCAGGCTTGTAATCAAAGACTCGCCTCATTTTAAGAAACGAAACACTGGGTACCACTGCACAATGAGCTGAAACATTACTTCCCTCCGTTGTTGAAGGGGCTCGGCTTTTACCCTACAAATAAGTTCTGGGGTTGGACCCGCCACCCCGTCCCAAAGCCGGCGGGGGGCGGGGCTCCCTTCCTCCTGAATTTAAACTTAGATAGTAAACGCGCCGGGACAGGAGGGGCCTCTCCAATTCTACTCCATAAATCGCAGGCACGCTGATCATGTAACTGCAATAACTACTACTACTACTACTACTACTACTACTACCATTACTACAATATCACCTGTGGGCACAGTCTGCGGGCAGCATGAGGAAAGCCAGGGAAGGTCCGCAAACTGGCAATTAAAGCAAGAAGCGGCGGAAGTAAAGCCCCTCGCTCTCACCCAAAAAAGCACAAGCCCAACTACACATTTTAGCCACTTCCTGCACTCTTTGGGGCACTTCCGGTCTCACGCTGAACTGCTTTTTCCAACCTAACGTCCAACGCGCAGGATGAAGAGATTTCACTATAGAGGTGCCAAAGAACAGAGCGAAACAGACATCTATTCCGCGGCCACAGTTTATCCATAAAGATAGAAATGGACCTCACTATATCTTTTTGTAGGCAATTTTAATTTTGTATGATTTTTTTTAAAAAAAACTTTTAAAATTACTACTCTCCATCCTAACTAGCCATTTTTAAATATCTACCGTCCCCTGCTATATCTTTCTATCTCTATATTCTGGATGTCTGACAGACCCGCGCTGCCGGGTCCTGTCAGGTTTGTAGTGAAACACCTCGGCGGAACCGTAGCTACTGTAATTTCCGAGCAATCCCCGCAGCATCCTTTGACAACTATGGATTATTATTTTTTCCGCTTCTGGTTTTAGCGCCGTCTTCTCTACCACCATCCTGGTGTGTTGTAGATTTTTTTTGGTCATTGATGAATTTTTTTTTACCCCTGCCAGGACCTGCCCGATCAACGGCAGCAAGCCCTTGACAACGGTTGCTATGTGGAAGACGCTTGGGCCTGGGGCACTGATTTAGGCCCTAGTTACACCAATTTAACCCGCCGTCTCCAGCTACGCAGTGAGCTAGATTGCAACGTGGATCCCCCCCCGCCTCCTTCTCTTCAATTCTTAACGTCCTTCTCGGCTGCAGAAAGGCTCACTCTGATTCTGCTGCCAGACATATCGGGATTTGTTTCATCCGAAATCACATTGTCATGGTACTCAATACAACCTCACTATGAGGAAACCTTGCAGCATTGGGGACTATTTAGTTTAGGGATAAGGCAGCTAAGAGGTGACATGACAGAAATGTACAGTGGTACCTCAGGTTACAGACACTTCAGGTTACTGATGCTTCAGGTTACAGACTCCCCTAACCCAGAAACAGTACCTCAGGTTAAGAACTTTGCTTCAGGATGAGAACAGAAATTGCATGGCGGTAGTGGGAGGCCCCATTAGCTAAAGTGGTACCTCAGGTTAAGAACGGTTTTAGGTTAAGAACGGACCTCCGGAACGAATTAAGTTCTTAACCCGAGGTACCACTGTATGTATAAAATTATGCATTGTTTGGAGACTGACTCGTTTTAGGGAAACTTTGTATGTTGCTATGAATGGTAAATGAAACAAACTTATTAGGTTCATTTGCACAGTACACTTTAAAGTCACAAGTAAAAACGTTTGCAAAATCTGTTTGCTTAGGAGGAGGGCATGTTTCCACATATTAATGGCCTTGGTTTCAGTAATCTACTTCTGTGGTGAGTAAGGGACCTTTTCAGGCAAAAAGGATTCCATTGCCAGAAGATCTAAAATAGTGAGATATATTGTCAGGGTACATTTCCAAATCCATCTGCCTTGGTTTCAACCACATGGCATACATAACATACTGTTGCATGCCACCCCAGTCTCTGAGCGGTGTGAGATTCCCAGGGTCTGGTTTCCTTAGAATGAGGGAGAGCGGAGACTGTGGTGTATTTAAGATATATGGTTTATTTACACATATATACAATCAGAGTCTGGGGTCTTAATTAACACCCCAGAAGGTCTTGCTTTTCTCATTCACAGCCTTGGAATCAAACAGAAATCAAGCATAGCTCTAATTGTCTTGCTTCTAAACAAACAAACAACAGTCTGGCTTCTGCCTGCTTCTTGCTTCCAGCTCACATATCCCACTCTCTTTTTCTTTCTCACTACCAGCCAGGTGAGAGACTCGGGTGCCCACTTATTTGTCCTCTGGTACAGAGCAACTTTGTTATACCTAACAACAGTACTTAGGTGGTACTTTTCTCACAAAGGAACTTGCCTGGCTCAGCTTTTATCTTTGTAAATAAAATCAAATGCCGCAAAATACCTTAGGCCTCCAGCGAACTTCCAAAAGAAACTAAGCCAAGTGAGATAAGCATTATACCTCTGGACTTTTCACTGTTCAGACAAATGTGGGGAGCATAACAATACCTTATGATATGTACGGATGGTATAGAGAGGAACACTTTAAGACTAACTGATACCATTAAGCCCAGTTTGAACTGAGTCTGATTTCTACACAAAACTGCACAAGTCTCAGTCATGTACATTTTGAAATATATTGAATAAAAATTATTTGGGGTTCCCTATAACCTAAAAAAAAATCCTACAATCCTACATTCTTCAATAGATTAATTGTTTTAATGGTAGGAAAACAAATATCAGAGAGGCATTATGAATTATTTAACAAACAGCGAAGTCCCCAAAATTGGTCTAAGGATTCTGCAGAATGAAATGTAATATATGACTAGTTTCTCTGAAACTGCTTATAGAGTAGTAATTATAAAATCACCCAGGAGAGGGCCAACTTCTGCTATGATCTTAATGCTGAATTGCATTCTGAATGCCAATTACTTTTAACTATGATATGGGTAATATGTTGCTACTTAATATTCCTAGGTACTTGAGTCATTCATAATTTTATTAGAAACACATTGCTCTTAGCTGGCAAACGGATCCATAACCTGACCTTACTGGAGGTTAGGGTAATAGTGCAATCTTAGGCATGTTTGCTCAGAATGAAGTCCTACTGAATTCAGTGGGACTTAGTCCCAGCAAGTATGTATAGGACTGCAGCATAACAGTCTTAAGTAAGAATAACAACATAATATTAATAATGTATTGCTTTACTTTTCCCAAATAGTGAATTGACAGGGAACACTTGTGGTTTCAATGTATGCATTATGCAGAAATGCTCTGAAACCTTTTTGAATACATCCTGCATTTACATTGCAAATATCTGCCTGTAAATGCAAGAAAATGTGACAAAATGTTAAGAGTTTGGGGGAGAGGCAGACTCTCCATAATCTCTTGATTCAGTAAAGAGCTATAATGGGAGCAAACTCATAAATTAAGCAAAGGTTGATTAATTAAAACTGAGACAAGCACTGTTGCTTTCAGTTTAGGATCACAAGCCCAGGCAGCTTCACATACCTAGCTGGGGATAAGCCAGCCCGTTAACATGACAAAAGGTGTTGATGACCCATATCAAAGTAGGTGTTTGGGCCTGGGCAGACAGAGGTTACCAAGGTGACAGGTGTGTGTGTGAGGTGACAGGAAGAAGTGTTCTTTACAGGAGGTTTGGGTTCTTTTGCAAGGTGTGCTGGGAAGAAGAAAGGGGGACAGAGGAGTCTTCCATGAGCTGCTGGAAAAGCCAGAACTCCATGCAGGGCTGGATGACCAGAACCATCTTGGCAGGCTTGTTGAAACAGGCTGGGAGAGATGCCTTGGACTCCAGTGCTGCACTGAGATGATCATGCTGTAAGATCTGGATTCCATCCATCTAAACTCAGGTGTAAATATTTGAAAAAATCATATTTCTTAAAGCTCCACCACATCTTGATTCAAAATGGCCTCCACCACATCTTGATTCTCAAAGAAACACAAACCTTGGGTGAGTGCCTGTAACCTCCTGGAATCTTGCTACAGCTCAGCAGAGATTAGGGGTGACGTCCAACCTTGGCAGCAATATATTCTCACAATAAACAATGAGCTGTCACTGAGACTGATCTCACTTTGCTCAGATTACTGTATGTCTGCAGACACCTTGTGTGAGAAGAGCAAAAAGTCTTCAGGAGGATAAAAATGTTCTCTAGAGTCATCCTGCAGTAAGTTCATCAATGTCATTTTATTCAAAATTTTGGTTGTAAAGACTGAAAACCCAGGAGCTACTGAGCTGGATGCTAAGCAACACAGAGACCATGGCAACAGTTCCTGTTTCCTCGTGCCACTCATTGATAAAATTCAGGTTATGGTAGCTTAAGCACAAATTCTGAAAGGCAAACTTAATATTACAACCAGGCAATATTACAAGATAACATTGATTCATGATGTGTCTACACATAAGACTATACTGTGTGCAGTGCAATCAGAGAGAGAACTACCAGAAGACTTGAGAGCATGAAACTATCTGCATATAGTTATTTGCAGAAACAGTCAGTGATGTATTTCTGGCAATGGCAAAACTAGCCTGAATTTGAGACAGATAACCATTCTGTTTTATTTTATTTTATTATTTATACTTTGCCCATCTGGCTGGGTTTCCCCAGCCACTCTGGGGAATGTCATGTCAGGTACTGGGGCACTTAAAATTTTTTTTTTATTACATCATGAACTTTCATAGGCAAGAACTTAATTTGTCAGATGTGTGCCAATATCCCTTTGAGGGTTTTGAGTCGATCCAATTTAAATATTTGTAACTGAAGGGATATTTATGGCTAGGGTGGTTGGTTGGATGAAAAAAAAAAAGAACCATCTTGTAAAATAAGGAATTTCAGAAGATGTAGCAAATGGTTATGATGTATTACTTCCAGTATCAGAGACAGTGTGCTTCTGAATACCAGTTACTTGGAATTACAAGCAGGAAAATGCTGGCGCACTCCTGTCCTGGTTATATGCTTTGCAGAAGCATCTGCTGGGTGGACCACTGTGCAATCAGAATGCTGGACTAGATAGGTCAGGAGTCAGCAACCTTTTGGGAACATGGGCACATTTGAAAATCAGAAAAACTGTCATTTGAATACCAGAAAAGCTCTACACTGGTGACCGCTGAGATAGGCCTCTGGTCTGGTCCCAACAGGGTAATTTTTGTGTTTGCTGCTGTGTTCCTCAGCAGCTTTGGTGCATAAAATGATAGGCTGTGTAGTGGATGGTGCATTAGTGTTAATGCTCATGTGTTGACCCCAATATGTTTACCCCAGCCTGAGACGTTTTGCAGCTGTAGGCAAAATCCCCTGACACTGCCATTGTTCGCACGACACTACCCCACCACAGATCTGGGTTCCTCCTCTCTGCTCCCACCATCACGCCTGCACTGCTGCCAGCCCCATCACTGCAACTGTACCCTCACCTACAGCTGTGCCTGTACTTCCACAATGACACAACAACAAGGGCAATGGGGCTGTGTTGGCAAAGGCAAAGTCTTGGCAGGGCTAGCAGCAGTGCAACCCAGGAGAGGGCCAATGGCTTCACTTTGCCTAATGGACAGGCCACCCTGGCTGACCCTTCCACGTTCAAAACAGAACATCTGGATTCCCTAGAAAAGTTACATGCACCATTATGAAGGATGACTGTAGGAACTTGTAGTAATACTTTAGTAATACATTCCCCCAAAGCAAAAACAGAGACAATGGGAGCATTCTGACCATTGTTGTTTTTGTGTGGGATTCAACCAACAAATCCAAAGTTCAACAACTGTGCCCGGATTTTCACTTTTTGAAATATGGCAACCCTACGCTTCCCCAAATGATCAAACTTTTTGCAAGATGGAAAGCAAATTGGAAATGTAGTGGAAAGTGTGAGATAATGCTTGCCACATCATCTTATAACTTCTGCACAAACCAATCAGAGTGAATGCTCAATCAAAAGTCAACGTTGTCTAATCTAACTGCAAACATATAAGGAGGAATAGTCAATAGACAGGCTGCCTGGAACACAGGAACATGCAATGCTGTCTAATACCGATTCGTGCCAATGGTCCATCCAGCACAGTATAGTCTACACCAACTGGCAGTGGCTCTCCAGGAATTCAGACAGGGATCTCTCCCAACCCCACCTGGGGATGCCAGGAATTGGACACGAGATCTTCTCCATGCAGAGCAAATGTTCTACCACTGAGCTATGGCCCTTCCCTAGGGGAAACAATCAATGACTTAGAAGGAGCAAGTTATGATTGTATTGTTGCAACACACCTTGAGACTTCACAGTGCAGGGCAAGTAAGACATCTTAAAACAAATAAATACTGAAAAATTTGGACTATCCTATTATTTGGACTATCCTATTATTTTATATTTTATATAACCAGGGCCATCTTTAACATATGCGCCGCCGGGGTGCAAGGATCCACCCACCGCCCCAAATTTAGTTTAGCCGCCCCTATTTTAGGGGGGGGGGGAGCGAACTCAAAGTTGGTGGTGGAGGAAAATCGCTCACCAGTAACAACAACAACAGTGGAAATAACTGCTTTTGACGCTACAGAGTAACAGAGCGATGGAGGAGGGGCACGGGAACTTTCACTCCATTGCTTTTCCCTGCTGCCAATTGAGAGGGACTGGTATACAGTAGGTATACATATGGTGCCACCCAGAATTCGGCGCCTGGGTACCCCACACCCCTTGCACCCCCAGATAAAGATGGCCCTGATTGCAACTGACAAGCAGTCTTCAGCTGTTGCACCAGAGCAACAGTGTGAGTGGAGCACCACAAAAGACTGGTAGAGCATCTGCTTTGCATGCAGGTCTTTGATTCAATTCCTGGCATTTCCAGGATGGAAGAGACGCCTTGCCTGAAACCTTGAGATGCTGCTGCTAGTCATGTAGGCAATACAGAAGTAGATGGACTCAGCTTCCTTTCTTTCAATGTACTGGTGCAAACTTTCTTCAGTGTGATCTTAGGGCTTACCTTGCACTTTGTAAGCTCGGCTTTAAAGCTCTGTGTCTGAGCACTCTTTTTTTTGCTCCAGAACATTCTCCACTAAAACATGCTCTTTAAAGCTGAATTGGAGCAAACGACAAGCTACAGAAAGTTCCAATTGCCGTTTTTGAGCAGGGGAAAGTTCTGGGGCAAAAAGAAAGAAAGAAAAAAGATTGCTCAGAAACAAAACTTTAAAGTGCAGATCTGCGCCTGAAAAGAGCAGGGTGAAATGTAAGTGTGGATAAGCTTTTAGGTTCTTTTTATGTTGAGCCTTTCCCCCCTTTTACAGGTAGGCAATTAAGTTTATTTTCCTTTTAAAAAAGTAGACACACTTATATAGAAACTAATCCCATTGATTTAAATTGTACTTCCGAATCAGTGCACTTAACATAGAAGCAGCCAAGCTGTGAGCCTGACATTTTGGAGAAACAGAAACCATGAGGGGGCAATTGCACTGGAGAATGATTGCATCCTCTTGCAATTAGTTTGATTTTATTTTATTTTTTAAAAAAGCTCTTCAACAAGTCCCACTACATTTTTCTAAAATTCACCTTAAGTACCAGTATGAAGGTGAATATTAAATTAGCCTCCGCTCTGGAAAACAGCCAGAGAGAAAGAAAACCGGGACATAATTAAATCTCATTAAAAAATTCCACAGAGGCAAAACACTTTCTGCTCCTAGGCGCACGACAAACTTCCCTCCACAATGTTTTCCCACAATGTGGCTGCTTTCCACAAGTAAAATATGAGAGGTACCACAAGATTTTGTGAGAAACATAATCAGCATTAGACCCACATTTCCCACATGGAGAAATTTTTACTGTGGTTGGGTGAAAAATACACCCATTGCACAGCCTTACTCTCCCGCCCACCTTCCTTTTGCAAGTCATTTTTTCCAACAGACCACCAGAAACTCTTATTAGCTGGTTAGGTAAATGATTCTGAAATAATGAAAATGCACACAATTTTCCTTGATCTCTCAAAAGAAGAGGAGCTTCTGGCAGCACACGACTAAATGGCACAGAAGGCAAGCCATTGTTATGAGAATATCAGGTTGGTTTGGAGCACAGGAATATAGGAAGCTAACCTTACTCTGAGCCAGACCTTTTGGTCCACCTAGCTTAGGCTTTGTACACACTATACCTCTGAAGCACTTTCATTCTTCTCAAAGAATTATGGGCACCATAATATAGATACAGTGGTACCTCAGGTTACATACACTTCAGGTTACATAAGCTTCAGGTTACAGACTCCACTAACCCAGAAATATTACCTTGGGTTAAGAACTTTGCTTCAGGTTGAGAACAGAAATTGCACAGTGGCGGCACAGCAGCAGCAGGAGGTCCCATTAGCTAAAGTGGTGCTTCAGGTTAAGAATAGTTTCAGGTTAAGAACAGACCTCCGGAATGAATTAAGTTCTTAACCCGAAGTACCACTGTATAATGTAGGTGCATCTTCATAACTGTTTGCACTGACAGGCAGCTGGCCTCCAGGATTTCAGGCCGGGTTCTCCCCTTGCCCTACCTAAAGATACTGGAAGCTTCTGCATGGAAAGCATTTGCTGTTCCACTGAGCTCTGGTTCTCTGAGGGGGGCCCTCCAACTCTGTGGCTTTAGGGATGGGTGGATCTTGACAATGAATTCACTTACGATAATTAATGTACCCAAGAGGCTTGAGTAGTGTCATAGTACAGTATCGTGGACATTTTGCTGTGGCCTTGGCAGAGCCCCAGGGTGATCATGATATCATTTAGAAAACCAAGAAGCCATCCTTCAGGTGTGCAGCAACCAACCACTGAATGACAAGATGAATGACAGAATGAAGTAACAAACTTCCCCTGCCGAGACATCAGTTATGTACACATTAATGGCTTAAAATGCAGCGAGGTCACACACAGACACTTGTCGCATTTGCATGTTGCCGTACACCAGCAAGATAGCTTCACCCAGACTGCATTACCTGTTGGGTTCCCTCACATTGCAGCCTGAATTCATATTCATGAAGCTGTAATTTGGTCAGTCAATTGGTTGGTCAGCCATCTGCTGCACGCACAATGGCTATCTCAACTGTGCACACCGCCGGTTGTCTGAACAATTAATGTGACTTTTGTTTCCAAATTGGACAGAAGCTGGCCTAAGGGAAGACTCACCAAACAGCAGTATTTCTTAAGAACCTACAGGACAGATATGGATTGTGGATAATGTCACATGTACACAGCTTCATACACCAGTAGAGGGAGTGCACTGGAGACAGACTAAATGGTAATGTGTACACAGCCTCTATCACCTTTTGCCATCTAAGTGTAATACTGACATACCTTACAGGGCTGTTACACAGATTACAAAATAGCATATGTGAAGTGCTTTGAAGCTTTTGGAAGAACATATACAAGGCATATATTATTTACCTGACTATCTAGTTCAAGAGCCTAATAGCTAAGGTCTGGTTTATTATGTGCTCAGCAAAATGAAATAAAAAAACCTGGAGGCAACAGAATGGAGTGGACAATATCAGTTTTGAAACGCAGGTGTGGGGTGTCGTTTTTGAAAGTTCACCCTGCAGATTAAACAAAAACAAAGAAAACAAAACTAGCACATGAGAGATAGAAACTCTCTTCCACTGAACACAACATGGATCTGAAAAAAAAAGATGTAATTGGCCAGCTCTTAGCATCTGTCCACTTGCAAGGTTTTGGAGATATGCAAATAGAGCCACAAAGAAGTACTGGACAAGGCATGGAATAACAGGGGTCGGCAAGGTTTATCTTGCCTGGGCTGGATCAGTCCTGCGGAGATCCCTCTGTGGGCCGGATTGTGCACGCGCATGAGTGCGTTTGCCTGCAGTTTTCAGCGTCTGCGTCTACGCCTGCGCAGACACGATTTCCAGTGCTGCAGAAGCAAGTCCCCACGCCTTGCTGTACAGGTTTAGCGCAGTGTGCGAGTGGGCACCCCAGTTCAGGGGTGGCTCGTGGGCCGGTCAAACGACCTCCACGGGCTGCTTCCGGCCCATGGGTCTTAGGTTGCTGACCTCTGGAATAGCATGTCAGTAGAGAGATTAACATATAAACTAAGACTGGCCAAAGGTCAAACCAAATCTGTCTTGCATACAGATGGTCCCAGATTCAATCTTTGGCATCTCCAGGTAAGGTGAGGGAATATTCCTGCCTGAAAGCCTGGGATTCTGCTGCCTGTCAGTGTAAACAATACTGAGCTAGATGGACCCATGGTCTGACTTGGTATAAGACAGCTTCCTACAGCTGTATAATTTTATTGTATATATATGGCATGCTAACAATAAAGACAATGTCAAGGGCCATCAGACTGCTTTCAATAACTCCACCCCTACCTAAAAAAAAAACCCTGCCTGCATCTCTTATGTGTTGTAATGATCTATTTGTTGTGCTTGATCTCATGTAGATTAGTATAAAACACACAAACACGTTTTCCAGCCATTCTTGTTTTCTGTTTACAGCATGAAGTGGTGCATGGTATATTGCTAGATACCTCTACTCACAAGTAAGTACTATTGTTTTGGTTGATCTAAGTGTATGTATGATTTCATCCACAGCCTGTTCTGGTATCTCAGGTCTCTGTCACCTCATTCTGCTGCATGTGTAGGGCAGGTCTTCTTTTCTTCGCTGTGCTTTTTAATTACTTTCATAGTGTGCTCCAGCCCTCAAATTCTACATAAGTCACTCCACAATTTTGTCAGATTATAGAGCTGATTCCCTTTGAGCATCCTTGGAGTTCTGCACTAATCATCTTTATTAAAACTTCATTTAAAAGTAAACAAATCAAAGTTAACCCTTGGGCTTGTCTGCAGGTATTGCCTTGCGACATCTAAGAAAATGTGTACACATTGGAATGCCTTAGTTCATCATAACTTTTCCACGTGAAAGACTCCAAGAAAAATGGCCCCTGGAAAATGGTGTCATCATAAATAGATGCCTGAATTCTTCTGTACTTCCATAGTTATTGGCATCACTTGGTACAATGGAAGAGATGCCTGCGGACGTGAGCTCTTGATGTGGAAGCACTAGAAAGATGGGTCACTTCTGTAACCTGAGAAAGCCCTGATTATACTGTGGTTTTAAAAATATATATATTATTGACTTTCAACAAAACAAACAACTACAATGAACAACAAAGAACAAAGAATTCCTGAGCAATGCCTGGTATGAAGATGTAGGTATGGAATAAAACTGTACCATTCCACATTGAAGTTGCTAGTTTGAGTGTTATTTATGTGTGCTTTTTTGCAATCAAATGTGCCATTACTAGTGCTAGAAACTAAAGCTGTTCAAACATAGCATGGTAGAAGTTTTCTAGAACTTTGTAATAGCCAATCAAGCAGCATCAAATGTAGATCCTTATGAATTAGACCAAAGGTCTGCAACCAATGGTCCAGAACCCACAGGTGGGTTGCAAGGCCATTTCAGGTGGGTTGCTACAAAGTTGTTGCTGGCAGGTTGGACTCCAGTGAAGGCTGACCAGACCAAAGGAGCACTACATGTTGTGTCTGCACTAGAACACATTATTCTGATGAGGCACTCATTTTATCAGTTGCCATGAGTGCTGGAACGTGGCAGGAGAAAGGCAAGAGCCTTTTTCAAAAAGACTGATGTTTCTGGCCAACCGTGTGCACCACCTTTCCTATAGCTATGCCTTTAGTGAGGGAGCACTTTATCATTATGATTAATATTATTTGTTTATTTATACTCTTTATTAATTATTTATACACCACACCTTTACAACATATGTGCTACTGGCTGAAGGGTCATGAACTAAAGTTGCTTCTGGGCCCCTTCAGGATTAGGGGACCTGAAGCTTAAGCTTCATTGGTTTCATAGTAGATCTGCCCCTGTTGTTAAAAGGTAAAGGGACCCCTGACCATTAGGTCCAGTCGTGACCAACTCTGGGGTTGCGGTGCTCATCTCGCTTTATTGGCCGAGGGAGCCGGCGTACAGCTCCCGGGTCATGTGGCCAGGACTAAGCCACTTCTGGCGAACCAGAGCAGCGCACGGAAACACCATTTACCTTCCCACCAGAGCGGTACCTATTTATCTACTTGCACTTTGACGTGCTTTCGAACTGCTAGGTTGGCAGGAGCAGGGACCGAGCAACAGGAGCTCACCCTGTCGTGGGGATTCGAACCGCCGACCTTCTGATCGGCAAGTCCTAGGCTCTGTGGTTTAACCTACAGCGCCACCCGCATCCCGCCCCTGCTGTTAGCACACTTTAATTCACTTGAATTCCCCAAACACTGTTTAAACCCCAGTAGCCAGGAACCTGGGTACCCACAAACCTATAACAATATGAAAAGTATTTCAAATGGACCCTACTGTAATGATCTTTCACTTTCCCAGATCCACCCACTTTTAAGCCCAACTTTCCAGACCCAAAAGTTTTGGCCTCTTTCCTGCGCTTCTTCCACTCTTGCCCAGGGGGATGTTCACAACAGCTGCTGGTCTACAAGTGAACAGAGGCCCCTATTTGATACTTCTCTTGCCCAGCTCCAAACACTATGTACCTCCCCCCTTTGTATCTCCGTTTGTTCCCCGGCAATCAGTGGCAAAGAGGGAGGAAATGTAAAATATAATCATGGTTAGGGCTGTTGTTGTTTTGGCTAAAGTTGTTGAGCTTTCTTTGCAAAATCTCAAAAAAATGAGAAGTTTTTGAGCTATTTTTAAGGAAATTCACCAAAACATAGGCTTCCGACATTGGTTGCTATATATTTGGATTTTCCCAGACATTTCAGCAATTTCTGCCCAGATACTGCTTCCGACGGCAGTATTCCGGCTATGTTCAGGAAATTCCAGACGTACGGCAACCCTAATGATGGCACGTATAAGCACTCTTGGTGCAACTCAGTTGCAGAACAATGAAATTATTTTCCTCCAATTGAAATAAAGCACTGGGTATTCATGTGGAATTATGTAATAGCTTTGATTAAGTCCAAATATTATATTCAAATTTTATGAGTGAATTATCATTAGCTGGGCCATGAAAGATATTAATACCAACTGCGTTTACTCATTCTCACAAAGTAGTCATATTTTAATATAATAATCCATGTGTCTGAATCATCCTTGGTAATGTAACAAGGTAAATTAATATGCTACGGATGCTGGCTGAGAATTCTTAGTTAAGGTGATTGCTTACTAATGGCAGAAATTAAAGGCTGATTTTCATCTATAAGAGCTAAGAACAGGAGGAGATGTGTGCCTACTTATTAATTTATAACATTTATATCCAAGTTTATAATATGGCAGTAAGCAGAGGTGGCTAAAAAAAGTTAGAAATTTAAAAACAATAGGTCTGAATTTTTAAACAAACAGCAGCAGCCCTAAGAAGGAAGCAATAAAACTGCAATCAAGGCTGAAAATAGTAAGAGAACAGTAACATAAAAAAGAATATGGTGGTACCTCGGGTTAAGTATTTAATTCGCTCCGGAGGTCCGTTCTTAACCTGAAACTGTTCTTAACCTGAAGCACTACTTTAGCTAATGGGGCCTCCTGCTGCTGCCACGCCGCCGGAGCACAATTTCTGTTCTCATCCTGAAGCAAAGTTCTTAACCCAAGGTACTATTTCTGGGTTAGTGGAGTCTGTAACCTGAAGCGTATTTAACCCGAAGTACTACTGTAGTAAAAATGCCTCATCTAACCTCACAGATATAGGATCACAGGCCTGTAAGGCACCCACAAATACGATCTAGAACAGGCACCCCCCAACTCGGCCCTCCAGATGTTTGGGGACTACAATTCCCATCATCCCTGACCACTGGTCCTGTTAGCTAGGGATGATGGGAGTTGTAGTCCCAAAAACATCCGGAGGGCTGAGTTGGGGGATGCCTGATATAGAACAACCCTTCAATTGTTTAAAGTAATCATCTGGCAGGAGTGGTCAGAAAAGAGGCTGGCAGGAAATAGAGGATGCAGTTACACTATGGGTCACTACCATCAACCCACAGATGCACTTTCACATAAGCTGTGCTAGTAAGGGCGAAGCCCATTTTCTGGCCTCCAGCTGCTGCACTGAAGGAAGGGAAGAGTGGGAAGCAGGGGACACATTGAAAACAACCTTCCTTCAAAAGCCAGCAGTGTGAATTTTGACCTAGTGGCAGGTGGTCTTTCTATGCCCCCTTTATTCAGATCCTTCTTGATTCCAAGGAAGTGCTGTTTTTGCGTGTGTGGGTGTCAGGAAGTGAGAAACTATGCCTGTTTGGAGGGAAGAGGAAAGCAGATTAGCACAGAGATCAAGGAGTCTGCAGAAAAATTAGTTCAAGAGCCAAAGGCAACGAAAAGTTGGAATGCTTAAACATCTGTTACGATTCACCAGCAAAGTTGACAGGCTGGCGGCCCCACTGGGGTCTTGCAATATTTGCTGACTTCTCAGCCGATATGATATTCCTACAGGATCACAGAGCAGCCGCACTGCTCCTCCAGCTGCAACAGAAAGGATGCATCAATGCCTTATTCTGGCATGCAGTCAGTCACAACCTGAAAGTCATGCTCTTGGGGTTGCTTCTGTATCACAGGAAGAGGCAATTCACTGAGGGATCATATACTGTATATTAGCAGAGTAGCATGACACCTGACTCAAAGCTCAGATCCATTTCCACATCTGGAAGAAGCAATTCTTACTCTGAGCCCGACACAGCCTAACAAATGAGAGTTTAATGGCTGTCAGCTGTTGCAGCATATCTAGAACCCCATTTGAATTGTGTATTTATGTGCTTGTTGTCTTAGCAAAGCCTATCATGGGGGATTTATCAATCATCTGTTGTGGAACAGCCAACGATTGGAGCCTCCTTCCACCCCTGTTTTGATAAACAGCAAGCCATCCTCTTCTGTGCAAAAAAAAAAAGAGTTTGCTGATCAATGGGGGGTGGGGAGGATTTTTATTTCTTAAAGGATGTTAAGTTGTGGGCGAACATAGCAGACGACACAGCGATTCTTCAAACAGCTCTTCTTTATTCAGATGTCAGAACAGAACTAAGCTGAGGGGCTCAGTCAGCCTGCTTATATAGAGCTCCAGAACAATTGTAACTGTTGCCATTTTCTAAAACTATCCAATCCCTGAATGTCACTTTTCGATCCTTCATTTGCATACAAAACTATCCAATCACTGAATGTCACTTTTCGATCCTTCATTTGCATAACTATCTACAGTATCCCCCTGCTGGCCCAGGGTGAGAACTTCAGTACATAACAAAGGACATCTGGCTTTTTGATTTGCTGCTTGTCCCTCCAATGTCTACACTTAAAAAAATGGTTATATAATTTACGAAGTATACACAGCATCCAGTTACAATAAATCGTATGCAACATCTCCAACAGTGGTTCCCAAATAGTTGTCCCTGACCTTCATTAAGGAGCTCTGCAGTGTGTCTGTGAAGAATGGTGGGTTCAGAGGCGGCTCTGCCAGTCTTAGAACCCCGCAGTTCACACGGAAGATGCGCGGAACAGACCAGTAGTGATGAGGAGAGGAGGCACTTTAAATGAGAGGAGCAAAAGCTATACTAATTAAGACATTTAATATTTATTCATTTTTGTTGTATTTCTTATGTTGTATTTTATTGTATAACAATTTGAATTATATAGAATTCAAATTGTAATACGATAAAATACAATATACACTATATATAAAGTAAGCAATGAAAGTACAGTGGTACCTCGGGTTAAGTACTTAATTCGTTCCAGAGGTCTGTACTTAACCTGAAACTGTTCTTAACCTGAAGCACCACTTTAGCTAATGGGGCCTCCCACTGCTGCTGCGCTGCCGGAGCACAATTTCTGTTCTCATCCTGAAGCAAAGTTCTTAACCTGAAGCACTATTTCTGGGTTAGTGGAGTATGTAACCTGAAGCGGATGTAACCTGAAGCGGATGTAACCCGAGGTACTACTGTACAGTTAAGAATCATACAGCACCTTGCATACGTTACAATTGCTATAATTTGCAGAAAAAAATATTTACATTGTCCACCAAGACTGCCAGCGATTTTCAAGTGGTCCATGGGGGGTGGGGTGGGGGAAGTATGGAAACCACTGATCTACAATGTACAAGATCTACAAGAGAGGTTTTTAAAAATGTTTTTATTTAATTTAATCTTTTTAAGATAACACAGCAAAGGACAATCAAGGATGAATACAGGTATCAAATCAAAAGAAGTGCACCAAACTATCATATTTTTCACATCAAAATATTCTTGTTCCATAATTGTCCATGAGTACCAGGAGCTCATGCACTGCAGCATAACTAGTAAAGGGCAACCAAATAGTAGAAAAGTTGTCTATGTTTTGATTCTTGCGATATGCCCACAGTCAGGCTATTTTCCCCATTGATGCTAAGTTCCATATTTGTTGGTACCAGTCCACCATCAATTCAGCATTCAGAGTTCTCCAATATTTTGCAGCTGACGTAAGGTGGATAATAATTGCTTTCTGTCTCAAGTTAAAAAAAAAAAAGGTTCTTGGGTGGGTTTTTTTTTACAGTCCAATCAAGGCGCACAATTTTCCTAATAAATACTTACAGTGTTGTCTTATTGCATTCAGGCTCCAAACATGCTTGTAACTTAACTAGCTTAACTAATTTTATACAGTATAAAGCTTCTTGGCAGAATTATTCAGCAGGTTTTTCTTTCTTATATAAGGAAGGAGAGGAGTCGGAACTATTCTTAAAGGTCCGTGTATAGTCAACTCACAGTGCCTTGGACAGACTGCAGTCTATCATTCTTCTGTAATGGGCCAACTCTGGCTAAGATAGCATATCCATGTACTTTGTGTTCCCATTTTTCTATTGTAGGTCATTTGTCTAACCTTCGGTATTTTGCATCTAGTACCCCTCCAGCAATAATCATGTATAATAATAGTTCTTTATAACTTCTGGTTAAATCTGCTTGTACAAGCCAATAAAAGTATGATCTAAATGTACAAAATGTCCTTTGTGATTCCATCAATTGCCTTCCTTATGTTAGACCAATATTTCTTGTAACTCTGGACAGGCCCACCATATATGGGGAGATGTTCCTGTTTTGTTCGTACACTGCCAACATGTTGAATAATTGACTCTAGAATCAGAATTGTAGGGTTGGAAGAGGCCACAAAGTCCAACCCCCAGCAATGCAGGAATCTTTTGCCCCAGCATGGGGTTCAAACCCATGACCCTGAGATTAAGAATCTTACGCTCTACTGCCCAAGCCATATTGGAACATTAAATGACTGTTCTCTTAAATTGATTCATTGTGAAAAATTAATTAATTTAATTTATTTTATTTCTAGACCACCCCATACCCGAAGGTCATATCAAGGTTTGTTTCTAAATCTCAAATGGGGTGGGGAACCTTTTTTAGGTGTGGGGAACTTTTGGTCCTCCAGATGTTGAACTGCAAGTCCCATCATCCCTGACCATTGGCTATGCTTGCTAAAAGCTGATGGGAGTTTTGGTTCAGCAACTTCTAGCAGGTCAGGTTCTCCACTCTTGTTTTTCAAGCTGCCCCTGTATTCCTTAATGCATGTCCTCCTGGAAGCATGCTCAGCTGTTGCATAGGAACCTGTTGGGCAGTATTTTTGGTGTGGGGAAAATTCACAGCATCCTAACAATCAATTCCTCTCAGATAATTGTAGCTCTGTGTGGGGAATATAGGTATCCTAACAACTCTCATCACCCTTAACAAACTCCCAGAATGTATTTACTTATTTTTTTGGGGGGAGTGGCATTTAAAGTGGCACCATGGTGTGATACGTAGCCCTAATTGCCTAACCCAGTGGCGTAGCGTGGGTTGTCAGCACCCGGGGCAAGGCAAGTAATTTGCGCCCCCTAACCCATGGATTTGCGCCCCCTAACCCGTGGATTTGCGCCCCCTAACCCTAACCCCCAGGTGTTGTGCCCGGTGTGGCCGGCCCCCCCTGCACCCCGCACGCTACGCCACTGGCCTAACCTGAACCACGAGGGGAAACCTATGGCAGTCCAGATATTGCTGGACTCCCAAATTCCATCAGCCCCAGCTATCATGTAATGTACAGTGGTTAATGCATATATAAGGATTTATCTGGTGCACTCAGTTCTCAAAGCCTGTCACGAGTAGACAAGCCCATTTAGTCATATCATACAACCACACTGACATATTTTTTTGTTTTGCATTTATTAATTAAATATAACAAAATCCCAAAGCAAAACAAAAAGGCACCGCCGCAGGGCCTGACATGCCAGCTCTTTGATCTGAGCTATTTTTAACACATGCTATCAGATGTGTTCGCTCTTTAGAAGGCCTCTTAATTAAAACACAAACTTGAAATTCAGACAGCTTGCCCTGCAGTCTTGGAACTGGGATCCCAATGAATGAGAGATTATACAAAGGGGAATTTTGCAGCAAAGCAAGGCACTAAGACTGCAATCACATGGACATTTACTTGAAAATAACCAAAATAACCCACACTGAATTCATTGGGTTCATTTGTGTCAAGAAGTATCAATGCTTTTGGTTGTGATGATAGCCAAGCAGAAGCTCTAGGTCACAGTAGGAAACAGAATCTTAGACTTTTGGTGCGGTCATCAAGGCTTTATGTTCTTATAACTGAGCTTTATAATAACACACCAAGATCTGTGCCAGATGTATTTATATGAAAATTAAGCAGTTGTAAGAAAAACCAACTTTGAGATTGCCAGTGGAAAATAGGGTGGGCATACTGTGCTGCATCTAAGGTTCTCTGTCTGCGAGTGCAGGCTCCTGTACTAGTGGACCATTGAGTTTTAATGTTGTACAACAGAAAGACCCAGCGAAACAACTGTGCCAGTGGAAGTTCATTGTACAACAGATTGTGCAGTCTATTGTGCAGCAAAGTTACCAGCAACCTGCTCATGCATTCCCTTGTCCAGCAACATTCAGCTGGTGCAATACAGTGGTACCTCGGGTTACATACACTTCAGGTTACATACGCTTCAGGTTACAGACTCTGCTAACCCAGAAATAGTGCTTCAGGTTAAGAACTTTGCTTCAGGATGAGAACAGAAATTGTGCTCAGGGCACAATAATGGGGCAGTAGCAGGAGGCCCCATTAGCTAAAGTGGTGCTTCAGGTTAAGAACAGTTTCAGGTTAAGTACGGACCTCCGGAATGAATTAAGTTCGTAACCAGAGGTACCACTGTATATTTTACCAGCAGAGCAAATATGCTGCTAAGTGACTTTAATTTATTGCTGCATTGGATACAACCAATTTCTTTGTTATCTCCTGGGCTGTAAAGAGCTCTGCAATGTTATTCTGACATATGTTTAGTTGGGATTCCTGCATTGCAGGAGGTTGGACTAGATGACCCTCGGGGTCCCTTCCTACTCTACAGTTCTACATGGAAGATGTGGTTACAGTGTGTTATGCTCAAATTGTAATGCATTCCACTCACCTTAAAATAGTTTGCCTTTTCTTTAAAATTACAGACACAAATGCACTGGTATCTGACAAGCTTTCTTTTCACATCAAGCAAATTGCAGCAGATTCCCCCTGACCTTCAGCATAAAGCCCTCCTCCTTAAGCTCCAATTTATGCCAGACAAATCAGACTATCCTTTAAAATCAAGGACAGAATGTGCCCAGAAGAAATAACTATAAACACTTTTAAGATTCAGCGATATAAATAGCTCTAGCAAGAGTTTATTGGATGGCATTGACAACTTCAACCTTGTGGGGGGGGGGGCACAATATTCTGTTCCAGATTCACTACTGAGAAAGGGACAGATTTCTCCATGTGAGAGGCAGTGTGGTGTAGTGGTTAAGAGCGGTAGTCTCGTAATCTGGGGAACCAGGTTCGCGTCTCCGCTCCTCCACATGCAGCTGCTGGGTGACCCTGGGCTAGTCACACTTCTCTGAAGTCTCTCAGCCCCACTCACCTCACAGAGTGTTTGTTGTGGGGGAGGAAGGGAAAGGAGAATGTTAGCCGCTTTGAGACTCCTTCGGGTAATGATAAAGCGGGATATCAAATCCAAACTCTTCTTCTCTTCTTCCATGTGGCAATGAGATGAGAAAGGAGCTTTTGGAAAGCATGTTGTGGTAGAGGCGTCAGGAACAGGTACTAGCGCAGCATGTGAGTCTTCATACTTGGTGCCAGCCCTACCATTAGGTGCATGTTGAAAACATACCATTCAATTAAAGCACAAGACTTCACCTAAAGAATTGTGGGAACTGTAGTTTACCCCTCAGAGCGCTACAATTCCCAGCACCCTTAACAAACCATGGTTGGCAGGATTCTTGGCAGGGGCGGGGCGGGATGCTTTAAAAGTATGCTGTGCACAAAGCCCTACCAGAGTGAAGAGAATTCTGAAGTCTTCTGACAAAATGTTCTTTAGCTTTTTTGGGGGTGGGTTGTGGGGGGATATTCTGATAACTTTCAGGAATACCATAGGAGATACTGGTGTTCACACTGGTTCATTAGAATTTTCTCTGCTTGTAACTATCCTCTGCATGGTGAAAGGTTGCCATATTTCAAACACTGAAAATCCTGACACAAAAGTCGGCAAAAACGAAACCTATATTTGTTGTTGTTGAAGTGTTCACACCAAATGGCTAAATTTAAAAGTGTATTAATGCAAATTAAAATATACATGAAAAAATTAACTTGCTGCTACAATGGCATGCTTTGGTGCTTTGTTAATCCTGTGCCCACGCCACTAAGTAATGCCTGATATGGTGGACATAACACCCAAAGATGCACTGGTGAAAAACTGCTGCCTATATGGTTTGTTGCAGAAGTACAATGACTGGCTAATGCTAAAAGCCTGAAAACACCATTGTTTCTTCATTTTGTCACTGAAGACAGGCAGACGGAAACTGATTGATGGTTAAAGACCATACACAAGGTACATTGAACATACTTACGTCACAATAAGGGCTTGCCACTTATTCCCCTACCCATCAACCTGCATTTTCTTCAGAAAAGGGGCTAATGCACAAATAAAACTAATAGAAAGCATTTCACCTGTTGTCTTCTTGCTGCTGAAACAAAAATAAATAACCAGGTGCCAGAGAGCTCCAAAATGGGAAGCATGCCCAGAGGTGTTTTGATAAGGCAGGAAGCTGCCAGCAGTAATTTCCAGCTGAAAGCCTTCACATTATTTGTAATTTTCATCCCCCCACAAACCACCCTTTCTTTCCTTGTAAAATAAGACTTATTGCGGGTGTGTGTGTGCGTCAGTTTGGCTTGAAAGGCAGACATTCTGAATTTGAAATCTCCCCTCCCCACTGCTGCCCCTTTGATAACAATTGGGATTTAATTGTTAAAGCACGAACAGTATACATAACTGTTTATCACATCATTAGCATCAAGCTGTTAATGTTGTGCATGGCGAGAGGATGGTCCATTAGAGCAAGTGGGAAACTGCCACACCAAATTCAGCCTTCCCCCTCAGCCAGCCCCCACCTGCCTGCCTTCTTACTTATTTATAACTAGTCCAGGTGGCCAAAACTTCCCTCCCCTCCTATAAAGGCATCTTTCAAATACAGCTGTCCTTTCACAGCCGCTCTGAAGACAGAGGAGTGTTTTGAAAGATACATAAGAAGAGTCTGCTGGATCATGCCAAGGACCCAGTTAGTCCAGCATCACGGACCTGAGTACAGTCATACCTTGGGTTAGAGACGCTTCAGGTTGTGTGTTTTCGGGTTGTGCACCATGCCAAACCCGGGAGTACCGGAACGGGTTACTTCCGGGTTTCAGCGCTCATGCATGCGCAGAAGTGCTAAATCGCGCTTTGTGCATGTGCAGAAGTACTGTATCGCAACCCGCGTGTGCACAGACACGGCACTGTGGGTTGCGAACGCTGCGGGTTGCGAACGTGCCTCCTGCACGGATCACGTTCGCAAGCTGAGCATCCACTGTACACTTGAGATTCCCAGCAACTGGCATTCAGTGGAGACAGAGCATGGCAATCATGGCTAGTAGCCATTGACAACCTTTTCCTCCATGAATTTGTCTAATGCTTTTTTAAAGCGTTAATGGTTGCTGTCACTACTTCTTGTGGGAGCAAATGCCATAGTTTAACTATGTGCCGTGTACTTTATCTGCCTTACTCTTCCACTTGGAGTTTAGTGTTATGGGGAGGAGGAGGATTTCTCTATCCAATTTCTCCATACCATGCCTACCCTAGCTGAAAGCAGCACCAGGGGAAAGTGCTTAGCTAACTGGCCTAGGGTTTTGTTGTCAGTTTCATACCCTGAATACCTGATTGTGTATGCACATCAATTTTTAAAAGTTATGCTGTTATAGACCATTCATGTCGACCTATTCTATATCTATCTATCTATCTATCATCTATCTATCTATCTATCTATCTATCTATCTATCTATCTATCTATCTACCGTATTTTTTGCTCTATAAGACTCACTTTTTCCCTCCTAAAAAGTAAGGGGAAATGTTTGTGCGTCTTACAGGGCGAATGCAGGCTGCGCAACTATCCCAGAAGCCAGAACAGCAAGAGGGATTGCTGCTTTCACTGCACAGCGATCCCTCTTGCTGTTCTGGCTTCTGAGATTCAGAATATTTTTTTCTTGTTTTCCTCCTCCAAAAACTAGGTGCGTCTTGTGGTCTGGTGCGTCTTATAGAGCGAAAAATACGGTATCTATCATCTATCTATCTATATCTATCTATCTATCTATCTATCTATCTATCTATCTATCTATCTATTCCTATGCAGTTCAATCTAATTCCAAATTATGTCTTAACAAAATATTAAAGCCATGTCTGGTCTACAAGGAAAGCTTGCTTGCTGGTTTTGTTTTATTGGTTTACTTAATCATGTATATGCCACCCTTTAGATTTACAGCTTCAGGGACAGATGGCTTAATTAAAAACATAACAAAGATGAACTATTAAAACAGCAGTAGTAAAACATATCAAAACAGTAAAACCAGCAGAGCTAGTAAAATGCTGTCAGTAGCATTAAAGCATGCTCAGGTGACCTCCTGGAAAACATGGGTAAAATAACAGGTCTTCAGGTATTGAAAAGATATCAAGGTTGATTTTAGGTGGGCCTCCATGAAGAGAGCATTCAACAAAAGTTTTAATCCTTTTCTAGAACCAAAATACATGTATTTGGAATTAGAACCAATGCCTATTAATTTCAATGGGTCTATGCTAAGTCCATACGCTGCAACATTTCCTCACTGAAAATTGGGACATCCCATCCCATAATTATAATTATACTGTTTATACCCCACACTTCTTACTGGGTTGCCCCAGCCACTCTGGGCGGCTTCCAACATTTATAAAAACACAATAAAACATTAAACATTAATAAAACTTCCCTACACAGGGCTGCCTTCAGACCGCTTGAGGGGTCAGATAACTCCATTACCCTCCAACATTTCTCTGATGAAAACAGGGACATCCTAAGGAAAAGCGGGACATTGTGGGATCAAATAGAAGCCGAGGTGGCTTCTCTAAATCAGGGACTGTCCCTGGAAAATAGTGACACTTGAAGGGTCTGTAAAGTCTGACTGATTTGAGTTTAGAAACAACAAAAGAGCAGCACTCAAAGGCCCTATCTGCACTATACATTTAAAGTAGTATCAGACCACTTTAAACAGTAATGGCCAACCCCACCACAAAGAAGCCTGGAAACTGTAGTCTGTTAGGGGGCTGAGTGTTAGGCTACAATTCCCAGTTGCCCAGTAAGAGTGATTGCTTGTTAAACCACTCTGTCCACTGTAGCTCTGTGAGCTCCCTTAACAAACTCACTTCCCAGTATTCTTTGAGAGAAGCGTTTAAAGGATTTAAACCTAACTGTTTAAAGTGATTTCACTTATTTCAACAGCATTAGGTAAGCTTGCTTAAAATAGCCATTTCATAACATTTTATACAATTATGAAACTGCTAGGTTGTTGTTTTTTATTAAGCTGACGGTGGAGGCAAAGCACAGTCATTGTGGCTAGTAGCCATTGATAGCCTTGTCGTCCATGGAACTGTCTAATCCTCTTCTAAAGCTAGCTAAGTTGGGGGCCATCACCCTCTTGGCAAAGGAAGATCAACATGGCCCCATCCATCGACCAAAGAAGGAGCAACTGCAAGGAACTTGCTTCCCTTCTAGAAAGAAGAACACTCTGCTCCATTTGAGGACATCCCCACCCCTGAAAGGTGGAATATAAAGAAAGAAGCAAGCAACCACAGATGATGTTAATGAGTCCACGAGTCAAGAATAGCACTACAAGCCTTTCTACTGTGCGCAGTAGTAAGGCTTTTGGGCATTTTACTCAGTTTTGTCCCATTTGCATACAGATTAGAATAACAGAAACAGTGTTGGAAGGGACCCCATGGGGGGTATAATTCAACCCCTTGCAATGCAGGAATCTCAACACACAGCTCCCCATCCAATTTGAAACCATACCAGACCCTGCTTGGCTTTGCAAATGTACTAGCAGTTTTATTGCTGCACCACTAGGATTAATATAAACTATAACTTTCGTTTTCATAATGTGAACATCATTAGTGTGGCTTTGGTTTCAGCTGCTCCAGTGCAGCTGGTTATCTTTTTAAAAAACTGGCTGTGAAAGGTTGTTTCAGTAGCAAAAGCACAGGTCTCAAGAAAAGGAGAGAAAACTAGAGTGCAAGCAATTTTCTTGCACTGTCCTTGGATGACTTTAATCTCTTATCCTTATGCTAATTACATAGTCGACAAATATGTGGATTAGTCATAAATGGCATCATATTTTGTGTATATATCATAGATTACTTTCCCAAGTATTGCATCAGACTATGTTATTTTCTTCATTAAAAAACAGAATAACTTTCAAGTCTGCTACTTTAAAAGTACATATGTAGGCCAGATTTTTCTAATACCAAACATCTGGGAGGTTTTCGATAAGGATGTTTCAAAGAGAGATTAGGGTAATATAGCCCAATATTTCCTCCCAAAGTGGCACATCAGCTGTTTTGGATTTCTCTTTCACTTCTGTCTTCAAGCAGAAAGCCCTGGTTTAATTCCTAGCATCTCCAGTTAGGGCTGTAGGAGGTCCCTGGCTGAAACCATGGAGGCTGCTGCCAATCAGTGTAGACAGTGCTGAGCTAGGTGGACCAGTGATTTAAGGGTCTATATTCCAAAATACAGTTGTCCTTTACTAATAGTCCTACCCCATCTGTGCATTGTAGAAACCCAGCACCAGTCCTCCTGTAACCCATGTTTTGAGTCACCTTTGGGAATGACTCAGTTAACCTGGCCCATATTTTGATCCTGTCAACGTTTATTACCGAGGTCAGATTGCTATCAGCAATGGAAACTCCCTTCACTCATTTGTGGCAGTGAACACCAAAGTCGTGACTAATTACTAATTTACTCTGAAAAATGCTGACTTGCCTTTAACATCAGTGAGACTGAAGCATTTTTTTCATTTGCTCTCCTGAATGTACATCTCATGCTAAGTTTACAGAAGTGTTCATGGCATCCCATGGAGCCAGTGCCCGAAGGGTAAGAGAGATTTCTAGTTCTTCCTGTTTGATTCTGTTGCTCTTGGCCACAAGGTTTCTTTTGGATTCAGAGCATGACTTGGAGTGTTTTAGCTTTCAGATTCACTACATACAATTTGTTTGCCCCGTAAGTTTTGAAATTTCGTAGGATTCCTCTGCCCCCTTTTGATTTTTTAAAAATTTCCAAACGCCCAGTTTTTCTTCAGTACGATTATACAGAGAATATTTTCATATTGCTGATGTATGTTGTGGTTGTTTTTTGTTTTTTTAAGCACAACATGCTAATTTTGCTCATATGCTTTTCTTTTTGCCATACTGAGTGTGGTTGTTGTGCTGGTTGGGGACGACTCGTGGCACTCTTATAACCTGTGCCACTCCTACCAAGCCCTTCATAAAAAAGCTGCTCCCATTTCATTGCATAACCACCTACACAGGGAGTCATGGCAAGATTTATTAGGAAAACCATTAACTCTCATGTGCAACACTATGCCTCTCTCATCTCATATCCAAGCACAAGAAAACACGGCAAATTTCCTATTTGGAAATTATAAGCCTTCGGAGGAGTGCAGTCCTGTCGGCAGAGTCAAATAACACAGATGTAGTCTAGAGAGTTAAGAAACTGATAATATTGTTACATGCCAACCCCATTCTCTGTCGAGTGGTAGCAAGATTCCTGTGTGTGTGTGTGTGTGTGTGTGTGTGTGTGTGTGGTGCTTACCCAGGGTTGTGTTTCCATTGTAAAACTGAGGCACAGCAGAGACTGTAGCGACTTTAAGATATATGATTTTATTTACACATATATACCCTTGAGCCTTGATGGAAGTACAGTGGTACCTCGGGTTACATACACTTTAGGTTACATACGCTTCAGCTTACAGACGCTTCAGGTTACAGATGCTTCAGGTTACAGATGCTTCAGGTTACAGACTCCGCTAACACAGAAATAGTACCTCAAGTTAAGAACTTTGCTTCAGGATAAGAACAGAAATCGTGCTCTGGCGGCGCGACGGCAGCAGGAGGCCCCATTAGCTAAAGTGGTGCTTTAGGTTAAGAACAGTTTCAGGTTAAGAACGGACCTCTGGAACGAATTAAGTTCTTAACCCGAGGTACCACTGTATTGCAGAACATTCCATCCTTAGATAGTCTCTTCTTGCTTCTCCCATGGCTTCAGCAAGTTTGGGTCCAGAGCAGAAGCCAGCCACGCTCCCCACTCTCTGAGTGCAGCACCTCCCAGCCAGCCTGCAATGAGTGCTGCCTGTCCTTACTTCTCACTTTTTCAAAAACCTTCTGCAAAAGGATATTTTTTTCCTGTGGTGACATCACACCCCTGTAACCCTGACAACCTCCCCCTCCCAATTCTACTGTCTCTGTTCACAGAAGGGCAGCATTTGCATTGTCAATCGCTCTTAATGGCCCGGTACTCTGATCCCTTTGTTTCTTAATGGCCTCTCTATTAGCCATCTCTTGAACAGGAAAACCCGGTATAGCCTGTATTTTTACACTGCACCTGGCATCTTTCTTTAATACTCCAAATACTAGCTAAATTATTATAATTACTAAATTTAAGCATTTAGGGGGACTTGCCCCCTCCAACTCATAACAATTATTTACTGGATAAGCTGAACAAAACGGGGTAACTTGAGGAGAAATAAAATACAGTTGTACCTTGGTTTTCAAACAGCTTAGTTCTCAAACGTTTTGGCTCCCAAACGCCGCAAACCCGGAAGTGGCTGTTCCGGTTTGCAAATTATTTTTGGAAGCCGAAAATCCGATGGGGTTTCCGGGGCTTCCGATTGGCTGCAGGAAAACTCATTCAGAACTACTTTCCCCCTCATTCTGTCAAATCTCAATGGTCTTCCTCAGTGACTACCAACTCCCATTTATTAGAACTGCCAACCATTCAGAGGCTCTCAGTTCCTTAAATCACACACTGAATGTTCGATGCCAGGGAGGTCCAGCCCACAAGGCCCTGGGCAACATTAAAAAAAACCCTCTTAAAGCCTTAAAAATCAAAGTCTGATTATTGGTAACATGTAGTTAATTATTTGCATAAATGTTTATTAGCAATATTGGTTTTGCTGTATACATACATGTTTGTTTACAGAAAAAATACCAATTAAATATTAATATTAAATATATTACAAACACTTTAATTTACAAAATGGGAGACTCGTATATTAAATATATGGACATTGATTGCTAGTTTTTCTTTCATCCTACTGATATTATGAGGTTATCAACATTCCCAACAGTATCAAGCCTGTGTGTTAATATCTGTCTTATTAGGTAAAGGTAAAGGTACCCCTGCCCGTACGGGCCAGTCTTGCCAGACTCTGGGGTTGTGCGCCCATCTCACTCAAGAGGCCAGGGGCCAGCGCTGTCCGAAGACACTTCCGGGTCACGTGGCCAGCGTGACATCGCTGCTCTGGCGAGCCAGAGCTGCACACGGAAACGCCGTTTACCTTCCCGCTAGAAAGCGGTCCCTATTTATCTACTTGCACCCGAGGGTGCTTTCGAACTGCTAGGTTGGCAGGCGCTGGGACCGAAAGACGGGAGCGCACCCCGCCGCGGGGATTCGAACCGCCGACCTTTCGATCGGCAAGCCCTAGGCGCTGAGGCTTTTACCCACAGCGCCACCCGCGTCCGATCTGTCTTATTAGATACATGATATCTTCAATATTTGTACAGCACTGAAAATGGGAGTATATATAAGGTAGTTTAATATTTAAACTTCCACCAACACCACTTTACCCATCTTTTGCAAATATTGTATATCCTCTTTTGCTGCTAAGAAGCCAGGAATAATAAAATGAGCATTTTTTTATTTGGTTATATTCACTCCTGTATCATGGTCCTTATTGGGATATTATTTCTTATGCTGTTCTTAAGTATCATGGTTAACAGGGTAAGAATTCAGTGTGCAGCTTCAGTCTACCACCACAGGCCCATTGCATAGTAAGGTTACATTTAATGACATAAGTGGAATCTGTGGTAACTCTGTGGGCTGCTTATGGTTGCATTAAGAACTGTATTCTTCATTGTACTCCCTCTTCAGTCCAAGTTTATTTTGTACCTTATTATTATTATTATGATTACTTTTTTCTGAAGGGCTCTTCACATGCAAAGTTACACCCATTTAAAGAAAGGTATGTTTTTTCATCAATTAAGTCAAACTGGAACAACAGGCCACGCAGAAACTCCTTGGGCTTGATCTTGCAAACACTTATGATTTGCTAATGCATTATGCAAGAGATATGCAGTAGGATGAAGAGCGTGGTTAATAGATCAGGTGAAGCAAAGGCAACAAGCAGCCTCTCTACCTGGTCTGCTGAATTTTGCTCCTCCCCCTCAGGCTTGCATAAGAAGCAAAGTTAAGAGCTGCTGCAAGAGGATTGGATTAAAACTCAAAATGACCTAGACAATTACAAATTGATTACATATTAGAAGAGACTAAATGTGGTCTCTTAAAATATGAGAACAGTGACTCTGCAGTGCTGTTGCCCTAAAGGGGGGATAGGCAGGGGAGCAGACAAAACTGCTTGGGCTAATAGCTCAGAATAAATATATCCCAAAGTATGTTTCTCATGTATTCATAGGTCAATGCAATCCCATGGGAAAATACATAATAAACACATGTTATTGAATGTGCTGCCAGTTAATTCAGATAGCTACTACCCACAATTTTCAATCAAGTATAATTCCATTGTTGCTTCTTAAGCCCATTTAGCTGGAAACACATAAGTTCCATTGGCCTCAGACTAATGTCTGAATTGGATATGGAGAATCTGGTGACCACTGGATGATGTTAAACTCCACTGAATATGCTATCTGGGACTGATGGGACTTGGTCAGGGATGAAGGGAACTGTAGTCCAGCAACATCTGGAGGGCCATGGGTTCCTCATCTCTGCTCTGCATAAACATGATTAGAATAAGAATGAAAAGGACCAAGAAACACCAGTTACGTTATGATAGCAACTGCCAGTTACCTTATGGCAACTGCACATCATAAACTTATATTTGTATCTTAATACGTATTTCACACAGAAGTAGCCATTCCAGATGTTATTGGACTCACAAGAAACCAGCACAGCTAATGGCCAGGGAAGATGGGAGCTAGAGTCCAGCGATATCTAGAGGGGTGTGTGCTGGATATCCCTTGCTTCATGGGCTCCTTTGGGAGAAAGGTTGGGATATAAATTAAAATAGTAACAATGAATTTAGCTGAATTAGTCCACTGTTCAGATTTTGGGCACTCGCCTCATTTTAACCAAAGGCCATCTCTTTCCAAATGAGTGCCTTTCATCAGCTGAGACAAGAACTTCACTTGAGGTCTCACCAATGGTAGCCTGGCCACAGCTATCAAGGACTGACTACTGTAATATATGAGGCTGCGTTTGAAGGGCATTCAGGAATTACAGTTACTTTAAACACAGCTGTCAGGATACTCATTGGGACTGGTTGATGGAAATTTATCTCACTAGTGTTGAAAGAACTTCATTAGCTTCCAGGCTGTTTCTATGGTGCTGGTGCTTATGCTTAAAGCCTTCTATGACTTAGGATCCAGGTGCTTGAAGGAAGGCTTTTGTATCAACAACAACAACATTTGTATGCTGCCCATCTGAATGGGTTGCCCCAGCCACTATTGAGTTCCTTCAGGTGCTGGTAACATCCAAAATGGATAGGTGCTGAAAATCTCAGCAGTGGGGGTAATGATGGGGGAAATGCTCTCTAGTGTGTGGAATTTAGGAAAAGTCTGGGTCCTGCTTGCAGGCTTCTCAGAGCCAGTGTGGTGTAGTGGTTAAGAGCGGTAGTCTCGTAATCTGGGGAACCGGGTTCGCGTCTCCGCTCCTCCACATGCAGCTGCTGGGTGACCCTGGGCCAGTCACACTTCTTTGAAGTCTCTCAGCCCCACTCACCTCACAGAGTGTTTGTTGTGGGGGAGGAAGGGAAAGGAGAATGTTAGCCACTTTGAGACTCCTTAAAGGGAGTGAAAGGCGGGATATCAAATCCAAAAATCCAAACTCATGTGGTCAGCTGCTGTAAGAACATGATACTGGACTAGATGGGGCATTGGCCTGATCCCACAAGAACTTTATGTTCTCGTAAAGAGTGGAGGATGACTAATCTTATGTGCTTTTATTAGCATTTCAGACTGTTAATAGTTGGTACCTGTTGTCTCTGCTGCTTTTTATTTGTTGCTGCTTTAAATGTTTTTTTTTTTAAATTCTGACTATTCATATAAGCTGTGTTGAAGCTGCTGGAAGCAAAAGCCTGCCAAGATACAAACGGTATAAAACAAATAAGTGCAGGCAGTCTTCTAGTGTTGCACCACTTCAGACCACCTGCAGTTGTCATTTCACCGGTCAGCAGTACCCATAGCCATTTCCTGGTTGTCATGAGGGGTCTACGTGCAAGAGCTTTTCAGCCACATCCTTTCTGCATGCGCACTTCGCAGTGCAGTATTTAATATGCCCAAGAGCATCCCTTTGAATCTTGCCTTCCCGCCTTAGCCCTGTTGTTACTGCAATCCTATTTCTGCCTTACACCCAACCGCAGAAAAGGCAGCTTTTAAGACTGCAGCCCCGCGTTATTAATAACAATTAAGCACAGCTGCTCCGCTGTTCCCCCACCCCGCGCCATATACACAGCCACAGCTTTTGCGCTCCTTTCCGCCCCCCCCCCAAAGGGAGTTCAGCTGAGCTTTCTCCTATGCGTAGAACGGCAGCCTCAAATCCCCCCAGCTCCGCGCATGCTTACTTGGAAGCCCACCTCGCGCTCACTCGCGGGGTGTTTCTGCTTCTTCCAAATTAGGACGGCAGCCGCGGCAGCGGCAGCTTTTCCTCAGAAGAGTTTCCCGCCCAAACCACCCCCTGCCTCGCGCTGGGCGGGCCTGAGGGCGGGCCGAGGAGCGAGGGGGGCCGGGCCGCGCGCGCCTCTTTCCCTTCCCCTCGTTTTCTCCTCATGCCCGCAAAGCTGTTGTTGCCGCCGCCGCCAACACGGCTGGAGCGGGCGGGATGGAGAAAGGAGGTGGTGGGTGTCGCCCCCCGTGAATTCTTCCTCAGTCGGTAGGAGCAGCAGCAGCAGGAGGAGGAGGAGTCTGTGGTGCCAGCGGGTATGTTGCCGTCCCTTCAGTCTGCACGTCCCCAGACCCGCCTGAGGGAAAGCGAGAATAGGCTTTGCCGCTTCCATGAACCCTCATCCCGGCGGGAGGGATGGTGCTACTGTCCCCTCCGCCTTTTTTGCCTTTTTAAATCGGTTCTAAATTCAGCTTTCCTGAAACTTCTCCCCGCCTCCCCCCGGCTGTCCGGCGATTATTTTACCAAGGGTATAATATGAGATCCCTATCATCAGCCGCGAGGGAAAAGCGCTCTGTACATGGTCAGAGGCGTCCTTGGTCTCTCGCTCAAGGCAGAATACAGTATACTAATTCCTCTTGGTTGAAAGCAGAAGGTATGAGCTTGGAGGTAGGGATGCCAAGGCTGGAGTTTGCGTTTTTCATGATTCAAGAGGAGGTCCCTGGTTCCTTTGTGGTGGAAAGCGTTCTGGGCATGTTCAGAGGCACTGTCGTCTTCTAGTATTTTTTGTGCGTTTCGGCAGACCTGTTAACGCAAAATAAATTATGGGGCAGAGCCTTGGGGTGGGGAAGCTTTTAAAGCCCAAGGCTTTGGGGGGGGGCAAATGCCAGTGGTGGGCAAGCCTTGAGGGAAATGTGAGCTGAGCAAAGAATGTGAATTTTTACCTCGGTACAACAGGCCAGCTTGCTACACATGCTTGTACACTTCTGCTTATCCTCCATCCATGGAAGCAAGAGGCGTTATCAGAGTTCAAGAGCCAGTGCGGTGTAGTGGTTAGAGTGTTGGACTGGGGAGACCAGGGTTCAGATCTCCACACAGCCATGAAACTCACTGGATGACCCTGGGACAGTCAGCGACTCTCAGCCCTAACCTACCTCGCAAGGTTGTTGTTAGGATAAAATAGGAGAACTGTATGTGTAACCTTGAGCTCCTTGGAGGAAAGTTGGGACAGAAATGTAAAAGTAGGTAAATAAAATGCTCCAGCCAGGCTGAAAGAAAAAGGTGGAAAGCAGGGCCAGGGGAAGAGGCTTGGAGGGCCACATCTTGCCTGTGGGCCTGAAAGTCTCCACCCCTCATTTAAGTTATGTCAGTAGGTGAGTTAAAAGTAGAGTGTCTTAATGGTGTAGCAGCCAAATTCATTGAGGTGGCAGTGTGAGGGCAATATGTTCAAGGCTTGGAACCTGGTGACTATGGCCTAAGTGGCACAATCCTGCTTTTCTGAGCCTATATGTGGAGGAGAGAGAAGGAGAATGTCACAAAGTCATTATTTCCCAGCCCACATTTGACTATTAGCATCTTTGGCAGGGTGCCCAGCAGGGCATCATATCTCATGGAGTCTCCACTAGATGTGCACTTGATGTACAGGTATTTTGCTTGCCAGATCACCCCCGCCCCCAACCCTTTAGCCAGATTTCTGTTAGGTCCCTGGGGCATTAACAGCAGTCAAACATGTTGGATTTCCATGGTCTCTGTTCCACTCTCTTCCCTCACCCTGCTTGCTGTTTTCCCAAAGCCATGCCATGCCCCTCTGTGCTTCTAGTCATTGCCCAGCTGTTGAAATCTAACAAAGGCTTTAAAAAACTTTTCATTTTTTCCCCTCCCACAGAAGATATCTGTCCTCCTCACCCAGCATTTGGGGGGGGGGAGTGGGGGGGAGGAGGAGAGATCTTACCAATTGGAAATCATGTAGCTGCAAGGCTAAAATCGAGGACTCTGAAAAAGCAAGTACTGTACTGTTATAGATGCCCCATATTGCTTATTTTAATAGCTTGTGTCTCATTCCAAAGCATTCCAGTTGATGTAGATTTCACAGCTCAGGAGTGTACTTTTTTTTTTTTTTGCAGTTTTGATCCTTGGGCATTTTTTAAGTGGTTGAATATATTAAGCCAATTTTCTTCTCTTTCCCAGGAAGCCTGGTTATCCCCTTTGCCTGCTTCATGCTGCTTGCGTGTGCCTTGGCTCTTGCTATTTGGCACCAAGTACATGCATTTCCTTTCTGTGTAAATTCTTTTACTTTCATGGTGTGTGCGATTTGGTTTACTTTGCAGAAGCTTTGGAGAGAAGCAGAGAAATACTTGTTTTAATCCCTTGGAAACCTCTCTCCTTCCGCAGCCATAGCATTTTACATGGGTTTTTTTTTAGCAACTATGTATTTTTGGTTTGGTGGGCTGTTGATAGCCACTTCTTTTATCTCATTTCTCTCCACACCAATGTACGCCCCCAAACCCAGAAAGTGTGAAGTTTTTCTCCCTCTCCCCTCTCCATTTCCCCAGCAATTAGGTCTGTGTTGTTGGAATGCTCCTTTGGGCTCCTGTGAGAAGGCAGGCTTCCTGCTTTCTTGTCCAAATATTCAGTGGGGAACATCTCGTTCGGAGCTCATGGAACAAGTGAGCAAAGCTTGCTGGTTTAATAAGGAACAGGGAAAAAGAGAAAGAGATGACCAGAATTATATGAACCTTTTAAAAAATCAAAACAGAAATTGAGTACATGCACGTACTTGGAAGCAAGAGCTAGAAAGGGCTAGAAGAGCAGGCATCTCCAAACACCCCTATTGTACCTAAAATGGAATGTAGATTCCCTGGTTCTGCACCCAGAAGCTGATTTCAGCAGGTACTGTGCCTCTGATCACTTTGATGTTCTTGTGCCTCTTCAATAGTTCTGTGTTGTTTTTTCAGATATTTGCTGGTTTTCAAAGAGAGATTTTCCTGTTATGTTTGAAGTAGCTAATTGGGTAGCAAAACACTGATGAAACAGGATGACTTAATGCTCTTGTAATGCTTTTTTTGCTGCTCTGCTTCTTCTGTACTAACAGAATCTGCTTATTTGAACAGTCAAGAGCCATAGTGTGTTATGTATATGAATTGACATATACTGTGCTGGGAATTTCATCCCTTAGATAGCATCATTATTTTAAGTTCCCATTAAGGAAGGATTAATTATCCATTTATAAAATAGGCTTTGCACTGAAATTATTTAGCTTGAATAGGAACAGGTTCACTAGTAATCGCAGTACATATTTTAGACTAATAGATTCTTTTTTAACCCATGAGGTGAGTTGCCTCTGTGCCTTCCTAATTAGAAAACACCCATTTACTATTAATAGTGGTTGACACATATTTTGCCTCTATGACTTGTAGGCCAAAATGGCTATATCAGGGGTAACCATCATGGTGTCCTTCAGATGTTGTTGGGCTAAACAACTCCCATTAGCCCTGGCCAGCAGGTCCAGTGGTCAAGTATGATGGAAACTATATCCCCACATCTTCTGGAGTACACCACAGTGGCTAACCTTGGCATATAGGTTGGCTTGCAAGGCTGTGCATCTCAAACAGCTCCTTGAAAGATGAGCTCCTTTTGTAACAGGACTGTGTTCCATGACAGTGGGAACAGGGATCAGCCCATGATGTAGGGGCCTAGGGTTAAGTTCAGTAATGTTGTTAGAGTACTACGTTTGTGGTGCGAAACATCCAAAGCTGCCGTTCCAGACAAACATACCTGGAAGCTAGCCCCACTGATGTCAATGGCACTTTCTTCTGAGTACGTAGGATTACACTATTAATCTAGGATTGCATTTCCCCCCCATCTACCTGGGAAAATACTGATATTAAGTGCTTACTACAGGTATGCATGCAGTCAACTGTCAAGCTGGCTATTTCAAAATGAAGTGCAGTTTCTCAACTCTGCAGCCAGCTGCATAGCTAGCCACTCAGGTGTCAGGGCAGGGTGCGCCACGGAGCCTACAATGAGTCTGTCCGCTGCATCTCCCTCAGCTGTAGGGTGGCTGAGGGGGAAGCATCAGGCAGACACAAGCTCCATGTTGCCATTTTGGGCAGCGCAGAGCCAGCAGGTGCCCGAGCCACTGTGTCACTCCCAGGAGAGATGTGTGGCTTGGGCGTGCTGCAGGCCCTACAGTAAGTGCCACCCTCTGATGTGCGGCGACCAGTGTACCCTGCCCCCTAGCTATGCCTCTATTTGCAGCTCCAGGTCAAATGCAGTTCTCCTTTCTGTCTTCTCAGGACACTTCAGAGGACTGAAGAGGCCAGATGGAGGAGTTAATCTCCCAAACCCTACTGGTTCCCACTAGCTTGCTGCCTTCTTATCTACTGTTTTCATAGACCCAGTTTCTCCCCTCCATTCCTAGACCCTTCTGTATCTCTTCTGAATCAGAGTACCTCAGATGAATGAACCATAGCTGAGTAAGAGAGCACATGCTTTGCATGCAGAAGGCCTTAGCTTCAGCTCTGGCATCTCCTGCCTGAAACCCTGGAGAGATGCTTTCAGTCAGTATATGCATCATAAAGCTAAATAAACCAATTGTCTGACTACCAAAGCAGCTTCCTACATTCCTAATGGTATCCACAGATGCTTCTACTCTTTACCACTCTGACATTAGGGCACCTCATTCAATCACACCAAAAAACTCATCACTTTTACAATGTAGTTTACATAGAATTTCATTGTGTCTCAAAAAAACTGGTTGAATCTTGTCAAGTACTTCTCACCTCTCACCTTTGTGTCTGTCAATTCACCTGCTGCTTTGAGACCAATTAAAGCTGTCACTTCAGGTGATATACATGTAATGGTTTGGGGAAATAATAGTTTATGACTTGAAATTGACTTTATAAGGCTGGGCCATATAATCTGTGCTCCCCCCAATAGTTTCAGGCTGCAACTGCCATGATCATTGATCATGTTGGCTGGGGCTGATGGGAGTTCCAACAACAGTTGGAGGGTAACAGGTTCCCTCATTTCTCTTAAAATATTACACCGTAGTAGTACCTAATGTGAAAATACTGAGAGAGGATTAATTTTTGTTTTTAATGACTTTCTCAGCATTTATGCAATTTCTGGGTGAAGAGATAAGAACGTAAACATTCTTAAGAACTAGTGTGGTTAAGTGATTAGAGTGTCTGGTCCAGGGTTCAAATCACCACTCAACCATGAAGCTCACTGGGTGACCTTGGGCCAGTCACTGCCTCTCATTCTAACCAATATTGCAGGCTGCTGGGATTAAACTGAGAAAGGGAGTAAGTATTTTTTTTTTAAAAAATAACCAATTTGATACAGACATGTGGCAGGTAAATGTACTGCACCTACTTATTAAAAGGGAATCTGTGTAAAATATATTGGGGTTGTATTCCGCTAACATATGGAGAATAGATCCACTGAAAGTAAGTTAGTTTCCCATTTCAATGGGTTTTCTGTGGGTAAAAGTTAGTGTAATATAGTACAGTACAACTTTTAGTACATAAAATCTGGCCATAGCATCTAAATAAGGCTTCTGCTGCAAGGCTTGTGTCAAGAGTGTTCTTGAAAAGTTTTATATAATTCTGCCTAGCTAGAGTTACTATGATATGACACTTTTCATTGCTTCTGCAAAGAGCAAAGAAAACATGGCCTTTCTCTTAGTCATCAAATGTCAGCTAGACATTTGCCAGAATCAGGAAACCTGAATTCTAGATGCCTCTGGCCACTAGAAAGATATTTTTTGTTCGTTATGGATAATATGCCAGGATAAATTTTTAAGGGATGAGAAATTTAGATGAGGATAATTAGTTTGTGGTAGTAAATGAAACTTGTATGGAAGAAAAAATGATGTAGCTCCCAGATAAGGTACCAATGGATTTTTCTGAATCAGTTTCAGTTGTGCTGCAGGGCTGGTTGTGGGATAAAAGCTGCCTTGGCTGCCCTGTGGGGTGATCTAGCTGGGAATGAATGATGGGGAGAGTACAATATTTTGGAATGTTTTTACCTAGTGTTTGTAATTATATTAATGTGTTTGCTCCCCTGGGCTTCTTTGGGAAGCAGGGTAGGATATAAATTGGGGGGGGGGAGGGAGAATATTAACAATAGCAATAGTATTTATTATCTTGGATCTCTGGGTAGCTTTCAATAGCATTGCCCATGGAATTATCAGTAGACTAGTTGAGCTGGATGTTCAAGGTGCCATTGGTGGTGATTCTGCTACTGCTTGGATAACTGATTCCAGATGTTGGTGCTGGGAACCATTTCTTGACTTCTTGGCAGTTAGGCTTTGGGATGCCCTATGATTCTCTACTCTTCTGTGTAACAATTGCACAAAACGGTTGGAAGAGTTCATCCTGAGATTTGGTTTGAGGCACCACCAATGTGAGAGCCAGTTTTATCTCTTTTTCCACATCAAATTTAGGTGAGGTTCTAGGTCTCCTGAACTGCAGAGTGTGTTTAGTAACAGTTAGGATGAGGGCTTATAAGGTGAAACTTGGTCTACCCCTGGTGGATGGTTCATCCACCCAAGTGAGCGATGTTAACCTTTTCTGGAAAGGATTGCTTACTGATTCAGCATTATCACTTGAGGCCCAAGTGGCCTTTGTGACTCTAAGCACCTTTTATTTTCCGTGGCTAATATACCACCTATGAATCTTCCTGGATGTAGATGGCATGGCCACAGTTACCTCTCATTCAAATTAAACAGTCTATTTTATATGGGAATGCCTTTGACAATGGCATCAAAAAATAAGTTTGGAAGATTTTTAACTGGGTCTGATTGATTTGGTGTACTGTATTGTATCAATGCTTTATCAGTTGCACTGGCTTCCAGTCTATTTCTGAGCCCAATTCAAAGGGCTGTTTTTGACCTTTAAAGCCCTTATTGGCTTAGGATGAGGGTAACTGAAAGATAATCCTCTCATATATTTCTACTCAGACTTTGAGATATTATTCAGAGCTCCTGTTCCAGGTGCCTCCATCAAATTATATGAGTCAGGTAGCTTTTTGTTGTGGAACCACCTGCATAGAGAGGCTTGACTGCTGATTCCTTTATGGTCATTTTGGCACCTGATGATGATGATTTCAGGCCTTTAAAAACCTGCAGTATTCACTTTTAAATCCACTGCCTATCTGTTCTGTATTTTTAGTTATGCTGTGAAACTGGATTGCTGACTGTTTTATGCTGAAATTTGTTTTCTGTATTTTATTATTTTATGAGCCCCCTGATGACCTTTGTTGTTGTGTTGCCTGTATAACTTCCACAGATAAACAAGTTCTATATGTACTATGTGAAAGATAATTAGATCAGGGGGTTTCAAAGTTCCTTAAGGGAACCCTTAAACATTTCTCATAAAATCCCTGCACATTTGACATTTTTTAAAAAAAACACTAGTACAGTATGGTGTATTGGTTAGAGTGTCTGACTAGGATTTTGGATAACATAGTTTAAATCCTCAGCCATCAAGTTGACTGGGTAAGTTTGGGCCAGCTTCTTCCTCACAGCTTAGCCTGCTTCCTCTGCTGAATTCTGCGCACCAAGGTGCTACCAGACTGTTGTCTGACCAGCTTGCTAGCTTGCTGACCTTGGAATGTTGTAGAATGTAGAGGATTACTGTACTTTAAATAGGGTACTGACCAGACCTGTTGGACCTCCTCACTACCTGTTTGCAATGAGAGTATGTCAGAGAATTGTGCTTTTGTTCGGCTGCAACTACGTTATATGTTGGAGGAGAAGATGCGTTGTTGCAGACAAGTTGTCATTCAAGGAAGTTGCCATTATTTGACCTCTGATAAACTTCCAAGGAACTCTGGGTTACAGTTTTGTAAGCCGTTGTCTTAGAATGGTTATGAAGTCAATCATCATTTTTTCACACTCAGCAATGCTTTGTCTTTGCCAGTTTTTGCTATATTTCAATGACATTATTTGAACTCAAGGGTATTAAGGCAGTTGGTGGAGGTAGAAAATTGCTGCCCCCCCCATTAGTAAAACATTTTTTTTGGGGGGGGAGTATTGTTGCTTGTAGTGTGTACATTAATCTCACATTTACCTCTGGTAAACAGCTTTTGCAAGTTATTTTTATTACTTCTAGAACCTGTGAGACTAGAGTTGACATTAGGACAAAATTAATTTGTCTGTACAAAAGGGTGCAATTTGTGTCTCTGCATTTTAAAAAAATGAGTGTCTACTCTCTAGCTCCTTTTACTTAGAGATCTGGCATACTGTTCAAAGCATTTTTTAGTTTAAAAAACTTGAATATAATGTCTTCTATTGATTTATATAACTTGAAACCAAAATTTCTAAAACAGCTTTGCAAATGCAGTAGATATTGCCCATTCTAGTTCTACAGTGATTTCCAAAAGGCAGATTATAAGAGGCATTATCAGTGGGTTGCTAGACTGGCAGTAGTGAGAGCAGAAAACAATGCAGCCCAGCATCATTAGAGATGACTATTTTTAACTTATGGGCCCCCAACCAAATTGCCTCTAATTGGAAACTGAGATGTGAATAAAAATAGATGTGCACCTTAACATCTTGATGACTCTTGGCATGCAAGTGGAGCTTCTAAAATATTATAGGCACAATGAGGTATGTATTACCTCATTGTGAGATGCCCACCAAATAAACTTGGTTGTGTCTTCCTGGTTCTTTGAAATGTTATGTTGATAGACATATTTCCATTATTTTTTGATTGCTTGTTTAAAATTGTATTGCAAGCAGCTGCATACCTAGACACTGTGGCAGGTAAGATTGTTTCTTTCATGCAATAAACCAGAATAGCTTTTAAAATGAGTTACTGTTTTATCTTGTTTAAGCTATTGTTGTCTCTCAAATATTAATATAGCAGCAGATTAGATCACTATGCAATGGCGGGCCAAATATAAAATGGGTCAGTAAATACGTAAGTGGGCTAGTACATTTTTATGAATCTGGATTCAATACCTTTTGATGATTTTGTAAGCCTCATTTAAAGTACAATTTTAGGCTGCACCCATATGCATATCTGTCTGGTAGTAAATTCCACCTAAGTTGGTGGGACTTGAAACCCATTTCTATGCATAATTAATTATGCCTAAGGTCATTAATTTATTTAGCAATTAATCAATTTATTTTATTTATATATCCAACTTGATTTACAAGGCAGCTTAAAAATCAGTCCTTTGCATGTCTACACAGAAGTAAGTCCACTTGTGTTCAGTTGCATTTACAGCTTAGGAGTAAGCCCCATTTAATATGGTGGGATCTCTTTCTGAATTAACATGCTTAGGATTGCACTGGAAATGATGATACAGCTTTTAGCTCATATGGAAATAAAAATGAACTGAAACAGAATTGCAGGATGCAGTTAATAAAACGAGCAGTAGCAAAACCCATACTGTACTGTACTGTCAGAAAGTAGGCCAACAAAAATGGAATGAATTGTTATAGCAACAATGATAGCAAAAATCCACAATAAAAATGAAAAACAATAGTCGAAACAATGAAACATGACATTTGATAAGCAGAAACTAAAGACAGAGAATAACAGCTCAATTCAACAGGAGTGAAATTGGCAAAAACTAGTCCCACAGATGTTGAGCAGGTTGTATAGGCTCTGAAAAAAACCCTGCTTTAACCTCCAGGGAGGTTCACAGCCTTGATGGTACTGCTGAAAATGTTGTGCCCTGTGTTAACCACCCACTGCATCCCAAATGGTGGTGCAACTTGAAGCAGCAACTCTTGAAAGATCAATATGGATGGACTTATGAAATAGGAGGCAGTCAATAGCCTCAGGTGTGCAAACTTTGCATAGGGTCTGTGTTACTTGCAATTAGGTATGCATGCTATCGGACTGTCATGGTAGTATTTTAATGAACATAGTGCCTTGAGTCGTATACAACACTTGTCTGAGGTAAGCTTTAGTAGGACGTATTTCTAGTAAAGATTGCTTTGCGTAGCTCCACAGTCAGAACATGACTGTAGTTTGCTGAAGTCATTTTGAGCGAAGAGGCCTTTAGAGCTTGGTGGCATTGGTTCTGTACAGTATCAACTTGCTTCTATCATTGATGGTACTTTGTGTACTTTCCCTTCTAATCCTTGAAGTTATATATGTAAGAGGACTAAATGGTGGCCTTTAAGTAACTAGCTACGCTACAGAAAGCATGAAATGTACTGAAAGTTCATCTTCATATAAGCTGCTGTCTTATGTACAAAGTTCACATCTTCAGAAATATGTCATTCAGCAGGACTAAATTCATGCTCCTCTTAGAGCTGTAATAATTGTTTTTATGAGCCAGCTGCAATGATAATTTCAGAGCTTGGGTGTTGTGCAGTAATTATCAGCATATGGTTTTCTTGGGACAGGGAATTACAAGGTAGTGACTCTGTGGAGAGTTTGAAGGGAGGTGGTAAGAAATTAATTTCTCAAGTAGCAGGGTTTAATTTGAGCCATGGCCTACCTCTGGAAGAAGAAGTGATGATAAAGAATTTGCAGAGGGCATTTCTCCACAGTCAGCACACCGGGTGGCTTTCAAGCAGAGGGAGCCCTGGAACATACTTCAGAAATCAAGCAGCGTTTTAATAGCTGTGGTAGCCTGATAATGAAAATTGAGGAGGGGACATATTTCTGTGAGATCCAGAGACATGTCATTTGTACTAGGAACTGTACTTAATTTATGCTTTCTGACAAAATAAAATAAAGGTTGCATGGACACCCCGAGCTAAACAATCTCACACTTTTACAAGCACCCAAGTTAAGCCTTCTAATAACTTTAAGTCTTTTTGCGTGCCCACAAAAAGCCTGCATTCTCCTCTTGTGCCTTCTTCCTTTGTTAGCTAGCATCCCAACAACCTACCTGTGGTGCCAGGGAAGACAGTTGAAGTGGGTGGTAGGATACTCCAGCTCCATTTTGGAACATCACTTCCTGCTTTGGGGGGGGGCACTGGGACTTCAACTTTCAGAATCCGTAATGGGAAAATCACTATTTTATTCCCACAAGGGACAAGGTCATTGGACTCTCTGGCATTTCTAGTAGAAATTTATGTGAATAATGCTTTTTCATTACAGTTGATAAGACTGATGATCCTAGTCCTTCCTGTGGTGGAAATAGTTGACCCAGCAGAGAGGATTAGACAAATTAATAGAACCATAGAGCTGGAAAACACCACAAGGGTAATCTAGTCCAACTCCCTGCAATGCAGGAATCTGTTGCCCAATGTGTGATAGCCAAGAGTTGAGAATTCACTATTCTATTCTACACTTAGGTTTGAATTCACTGAGTGACCTTTGCCAATTCACATTTCACTCCAATTCTCAGTTTGCAAATAATACCATTTGGTCTTATTGTAAGGCTTAGCAGGACTACATGTGCGAAGCCCTTTGAACACTGCAAGTGTGATGTAAATACTAAGAATTATTGCTACTCTCTCTTGAAGCTAAGTAAAAGGTCAGTGATTTAGGAGCATTGTAATGAGAGTTGCTGTATAAAACATGTTCTTCTTCTTTATCTGTAGATTACATCTGGCTGCATCTCCAAGTGGCATCTAATGCTATCTTCATAGAATGATGTTCTCGCTGTTACAGAAGAATGATTTTATTTGGTAGAGCCTCACAAGTGGTCCCAGAAAGAGCTGTCCAATATTTGATGTTTTCTCACTAATGGTAAGTTTCTCCAAAAGTGGTTTACTACATTACTTTATTTATATAACTAAAAACAACCCCAGGAACTCCCCCCCCATAGAAAAGCACATTCTTTAACATATTAAATAGGTTGCTCTGTAGTGTCAGGTCCTGCTGGTTTGAGTTCAAGACTGAGGCTTGCAATTTGCTCCACAGCTGGCTCCTACCTGCCTTGCTAAAATGTCTATCTGAGCCCATTGTAACATAGGAATTTCATGGACCGTTAAGGGTGAATGACTTTTCTGTTGTAAAAGAAGCTGTCCTGCTTTAAAATCTGTTCAGAGCTCAGGGTTTAGACTATCAAGGTGTTACTACAGATTTCTATTGAATGATCAACACCAGTACTTTTCTGCACTGTAACCTCCCCTTAAAAAAAACCTAGTTGGCAATAGGATTTCCTGAGGGCTATCTTAAGTAGTAAGTGGAGGTGGCAGGTTGTGCTTTCCCTTTCCTATGCCTGGTTGTTTTTTCCCCCTAGCAAAGACCTGTTGCCCCTTCCAGCCACTGTTGTTTCCTTCACCCCTCCAACATTAAATGTTTCTGGGGTGGAGAGAATGGAGGAGTTGCCTAGTAACAGTTCATGTACTGTAGTACAGCTTCTGGATCAACTGATTTTCAGGATGTTGTTAGTATGAGAGAGATTGTAGCAGAATGGAAGGAGAGAGATGTAACTTAGAGAAGAGAAGGCAAGATTAGGAGGTGATGGTCAGCTCTTAAGTTCTTGCCTCTCCTCTTCCTCCTCCTGGGTTGTCAGCTAGGGGCTAGATATGATGTAGAGGCTGTCAGTGGCTAATTTCTGTTTTGAACTGAATTACCTATCATGTTAAAGGCACTGCTGTTATAGATCACAGGTAGCATATTTTAATGCTATAATACAGGCAGCAAAGTTACCATTTTGAATTGTGAGATCAATACAGGAAGAGATGTTCCCTTTTTAAAACAAAAACCGTAATTGAAAGGGCATGTTACCCTTGCAGACACGTATTGGATGAGGACTGCTTTCCATGATGCAATTTGCACTTGAAATAACATTTCTACAAGGCACCCCTCTGGGTAGGATTTATGCCCATGCCTAATTCAAATCAGACATGAGTGCCTAAAATCTGGAGGCATCCCATAGAAATACATCCTTACTGCCTTGCAATAACTCATGGGAATGATTTGCTGATGGACTCCCATAAGTAAAAATAATACTATGGTGAGTCTGCCTTTTCTTTATATATGGAGAACCAGCTTTAATTTAACTCTGCTAATTCACCAATGCTTGTGGAGTGTTTCCTACTTTTCTCCCACTCCCACCATGCACATACATTCAAAACCTTCTAACCACTGCCACAAATTGATATTATTCTGTTTACAAAAGCCTTAATCTATACTTCAGTTGGTTACATTTAAGACTTATGTTTGCTGTAATAAGGCCATTGTATTCTTCAGGGGTGGCCTGGGATGTTTTGATGCTCTAGGCAAAATGCCCTTTCACTGCTGCCCTCCTGACACCCTGACACCTGCAGATCCACGCCCCCTCTTTGCCCCTGCTTTCATGGCTGCACCACTACCAGCTCTGCAGTGTTAGCACTGAGAGCAGGGGTGCTGTGGTGGCAGCAGTTATGGTATGGGTGTGCAGGGCTGGCAGCGGTGCAAAGGGGAGGGTGGGTTGGGAACTGGATCTGCTGCCTTAGGCAAATTGCTTGACCTCACCTCATGGAAGTGCCGGCCTTTGTATCTTTAAATGACAGTTAACAGATGTTTACATAAATCTGGTTCACAAAGTGTAGTTCTTAACACTATTTAACTTGTATGCCATTTACCATTAGTCCATCTTTCACAGTCATTCTTACCACCAGGTGGACTTCAGCTAGTTTCTTTTGAGCCAGATTGCAGGCATTTCTCACTGTGCTCAGCTTCAGAAGCTCCTTGCTGAAATCTGCTCGCTGCTCAACACCCTTATATAGACTCAGCAGCCTGAGAGTCCTCAACACCACCAAGACTGTCAGCGCAGGCAGGGAGAGCTCAGGGCTGCAAGGCAGGTGCTAGAATCCCTAATCTGTCCCAACTACCCAATGCCAGGAACACACACTCTAACCCCCCTCCACTCCCAACTGGACAAAGAGCCTGGAGAGAGAAAGGGAATTTATATAGACTACAGCAACTCCCCCTCCCTGATCCTCAAGTCTGCCCTGAGTACTCAAGTGGGCACAGCTGGATGAGATCCACTCCACCCTGTTCCACCATCCAGGTGTCAATGATACAGACCAGAACGGCCTCCTCATCTATATTCAGATCATGAGAGAGTTCTTACTCTGAGCTGATCTGGCATTCAGAAACAGTAGACCTGGGGTCTGGCTGATAGGACAACTGCAATTCCCCAGGTTGGAGGAGGTGCTGGCACATGATGCAGTCACTGACTGCATGTGCCATATGCCCCTTACCTGGCCTCTCCCACCCATCCATCATAGCATACCTCCCTCTGCCCTAAACCACTCTGATTGCTCACTACTCCTCGCTTCTCAGGCACATCCTATGCACCTTTATTTAAAAAGGAAAAAACCTCCAAATTTAAACACCCACATGTTAAAGCCAGTTAAGAACAATTTAAAACATTCTAAACAGTTGGGGTATTCAAAACAGTAGCAGAGCCCCCATCCGAAAGCCCTAGGCAATACCCCAACCCAAGAGATTGTTCCAGCTTGTTCTGCAGCAGCCTTTTTGTAGCTGGAGTGAGTTCTCTAGCACTCACAGCAAGATGTAGCATAGCAAAGACTTGGTTGGGGGGGGGGTCACACCAGCTATCTAGCCTAATTGTCACAGGATGGCTGATATGATTATTATTTGGGGGTATTGGGGTATGCTTTTATGTTTTTGCTCTGGGTGCTCATGACTGACAGCTGAAGGCTGTGGTCCAGTGAAGGAAGGCCCACAAAGGCAGGGAAAAGGCATAGTACCAGAGTTTGCAAGTGTGCCTTAAGGCAGTAATGTGAATGCAGACCCACACAATAAATGTCTTTCCTTCACTATCCCTCAGCTTACATGTGCTTTTACGGTTTGATGTTGTTTCTGTACACCCTCAAATTAATGGCTCATGGCTTGCCATGTCAACTGCTGTATAGGTGAAGGAGATGAATGTAGTTGGAGTGCAATTACGAGCCTGTGGCCATCTGGTTTAAGTTCCTGGAGCATAATCTGCCTGAAACAAACTGTACACAGTGTTAAAACATTCTGACAGAAGTCTAACCTTTAGCACCTGCACTATGTATTCTAAGTATGGGTGTTAAAATTTCTAGCTAGCACCCTTGGCTTTTTTCCTGTAATAATGCTGTGGAGGATTGCTTTTACCTTCATCAGTGAAACAACACTTTTCTTCTTGCTATTGAACTATATCTATCCATCTATAGTGGATAATAGTTTAACATTTATGTGAAAGACTTAGTTATCCAATTCTAGTGTACATTCTTTTGTGAGGTACAGGATGCTGGCTGAAGTTTAGATCTTAAAATATTGGATCTCCTGTTTACTGTTAATTCAGAATGCCAAGCTAAATAGTACAGTGTATGGATTTTCCTACATCTGCTGGTTATGTGAAATAAAATTTTGGAAAATGGCTATAAAGATAATAAATATGTAAAATCCATACCTAAACCAAATCGGTCAGCTGGATTTTGTTGGATATTAAACCTCAAAGTATTAATGTACAAATTATTGACTGCAGCTAGAATTATATTTGCAAGATTTTGGAAACTGAATAGTAGAGCTCCCATATACCAGCTAAATAAGAAATGTTATAACTAAAGTTACAGTTTCTTAAAATAAAACAATTTGGTGAAACATGAGAGAATCGTGGTAGAATATCTGCTGTGATATTAATGCAGCTTGTTTAAACATTTTAAACCTAACATTAAGAGATGTTGCAGTGTACTTAATTTATTTACTGTGTATGAACTGGACCCACTTGATATGGGTGATCTAATGATCCCATTTGTTAATGGTAAACTCATCCTCTAAGTGTAGATCCTTTTGGAACTAAAATAGCATGGGGTGAGGAGTGCTGGCAGGTTTGAGGAAGCCCCCAGGGTTCCAGAATACAAAAAATATTAGGAAACCTTCCTAAAATATGGGTATGGGGGGCGGATGAGATAATTTGAAATTAGTTGTACCTTGGTTGCCCAACGCCTTGGAACTTGTACGTTTTGGTTCCCGGACAATCAAAAACCGGAAGTGAGTGTTCCGGTTTCCGAACGATTTTCGGAAGCCAAACATCCACCATGGCTTCCACTTGGCTGCAGCCACAGTAAACACATACAGAGAGTTGTATACAAAATTATTCACAAGTTATATTAATTTATATATAATAGGCCAGGTATACAGATCACGGTAAAGGTAAATAACCCCTGGACAGTTAAGTCCAGTCAAAATGACTGGGGTGTGGCGCTCATCTTGCGTCAGGCCAAGGAAGCCAGTGTTTGTCCACAGACAGTTTTCCGGATAATACAGATAAAAGAAAAAAGGGACACCCAGTCTTAAGGTCTAGGTAGGTGGTCAGACCAAAAGGGCAAATGGCAATTCAGAGGTCTTGAATGTACTTGTTGACTCCACAGAAACATGGAAAGATTTTGCTAAATTTGAATTTAGATTAGTGTCATAACAATATACAGATTCAAATTCTGTCCTAAGAAACTCAGAGATGGCCATAAGAAAGCACTGAATGTTGGGATCAGTGAGTATGGCCTTAGCAACATGCTCTATCTAGACTGCATTTGGGTAGCCCTTAGCAGTTATCAAGCTAGGTTTGCTCAGTGTGGTCATAGTGCAGCAGTCTTGCAGCTGTCCCTAAATATATCATTTGCTTTGGCTAGTTACATGTAAGACAGCAAAGCATGTGACTGGATAGTTGCCTTTGAGGTTATAGAGAAGAAAAAACTCAATAGCTATGACCATATGAGCTTGTTTGAGACCTATGGAGCCAGGGAGCTTTGTCCATTACTTAAGATGATCTAATAATTGTAATCATGATTAGGGACTATTGAAGCATGGAAGTGCTACTGACACATGCAGAAGCCTGCTCAGCCCCCACCTTGGTCCTTTTCATGAAAGGCTCTGAAATAACAAGATGTTCCTTAAATTCCTATGAATGTTGAGGTTGTTTTACTTGCTGGTTTTCTGCCCTTTTTTGCCTTTAGGGTTACTCTAGTTGGCTGCCAAGAATTTTGCACCCTTTTCAAAAGGAAAGCTGAGCTTGAGCATTAGAACTGGCAACCCAATTATTCATGACAAGGAAGCTCATTCTTACATACAAGCTTCGTTTAATGAAAGGTGTCCCCTCTTCCCTTTTCACGGATTTGCTTCACATCAAATGCTTCTCCTCCCTCCCCCATTTCTCTCAGTTCCCTTTATCTGAGTGACAGCAGAATTCTAAACATTAGCCTAATATGCTTTCCTGTTTTTATTTTTACATCCTCTGTTTCCAGTGATATGTCGCCTCATCGTTCCCAGAATATATTCCCTTTTGCAGATGCTTCCTGCTCAAGTGTTTGGGGGAAGAGGGGATGTGAGACTGGCGAAATCTGCATAAAGAACTACTGTTCATAGCTATATGATACAATGTTAAGAGCGATGCTGTATAATATGCCTTCCTTATTCCAGTAAAATTAAAATTAATTCTAATTAAGTGCAAGTTAACCTCTGCACCTATTGCTAATGAATGGAATATGCGATTAACTTACCTTGCGATGATAGAGGTTTTGTAAAATCACTTTGAAGTAAAATGTCACTGTGTATGTATCTTGAATTTTTAATCTGTTTAACTGTTCAGTTCTCAGTGAATTATTTGGAAGCAGCAGTTCTCAGGAATGCTGCCTTGTCTGCAAACAAAGGGTTGTATCCAATGTTAGCCTTACTCACACTAATTTGGGCTCTTTAATTTCAGTGGGTCTACTCTAAGTTATCTCTCGAGAGAAACAATCTGACACCATTCTGTGCTCAAACTATGGCTCTTGGACAAGCTTGTAATGAGCCAGTGATGTAATTACATTTGTAGTTCCTGAAGGCTGTTTTCACTACACAACAAGTTTTATACCTGCACCATAGAGTTCAAGGCAATAGTAAATTTCATAGTCCTGTGTGAAGGTACTGAAGCTGCCTGAAAGATCAGCACGTGCTTTGTCAAAGCGTAAAGCAAAATACAGTTCTGATGAAGGCAAGTGCTTTTGTGTGGAAATGCAAATCTTTGAATTTGGTAACAATGCAGTTCTGTGTTTTATTAGCAATAGAACCAGTTGTTTTTTTTCTGGGATGTCAGCCATCATTTCTCTCATAGGAGCTGTAAAGCAGAATCCTCTTCTTTCAGTCCCCACTTTGTATTGACCACCCATGTCCAACACTTAATAGTTGATGTCTTCATATTTCAGAATAATGAGGAAGTAAGGAATATTTTTTGGAGAAATGGAAGAAAGTGTGAGGATGACTGGGGTTAGATATCTGCCAGAAGAAGACACTGCCTAATCATCAGGGTCAATGAAAACAGATGTTTGCTATCCTTTTCTAAATGTAAACAAAAAAGAACATTAACAGAAAAGCATTTTCCTCCACAGATCTGCAAGGTAGCCTGCTTCTCACTACAGCGGCTGACAAATAGACCCTAAAAATAGAATGGAGATAATCAAGACAGGTATTCTAATGCTTTGACACAGGTTATGTTTTCATTAACATCCCATTATTTTCTATATGCACAGCAGAGCGGTCAGAAAGTACTTTCCCAGATATGCAGTGTAAGAAAATAGAAGTGGATTCTTCAAAAATGCTTATTCTGGTTTGATTGGCATGGGACTGCCCCAACATGTCACTGGCTCAACACATGTGGCAGGCTACACTTTGGACATTGTATTTTCAGCTGAACAGGAAGAGAGTGATCTGAAAGTAGGGGATATTCCTGTTGAGATTTAGGATTTCAGCACCTTTTCCCCCTTTGAAGAACCAAGGGACCTTTTAGGTTGATAGATCCAATGGGTTTCCAGATGAGACTGAGAAATTTCCCAGCTATTATGACAGGCACTTCAGTCAAAGCTCTTGCTGACCTCTGCAACATCTGAATGGTTTTGGCCATGGATAAGACACCCTCTCCTGCTTCATGGAGCCCACTTGGTTCCATGGTATTCTCCAGAGCTTAGTGTGAGAAAACAAGCTGGGAGATGGCTCAAACACCAGCGTAGGAAAACTCAGGTTCAATGAAATGGAACATTGGTGAGAGCTCATCATTGAGCCTACCTAGTGGCAGTGAACTCCATTGTATCTTTATTGTGCCACCCAGCAGAGCTTTTCTGGGTGGGCCAGGGCCTCTTGCAGTCTGGCTCAAAGGAGGTGGCAGAATTGACGGTAGCTCTCTGTAACTTGTTTGCAAAGCATTTTGAGAATAAAATAACTTGTGCTCACAAGGATCTTGAGTCTGCTTTTACAGCAGACAAATCTGTAGATGAAGCAGATGAAGGGGTGTCAAAAGCACTGTCTGGTCCAGTTGTGCTGAATGAGTTTCAGTTGGTAAGGCATGAGGATGTGGCCAAGGTGCTTGGATCATTCAAGGCGACCACTTGCACTCTGGACCCTAGACCCTCTTGTTGATAAAAACTAGCAGGCAGGGGACAGCTGCCTGGGCCAGGGATAGGCAGGGGTGTAGCTAAATGCTCTGGCACCCAGAGTGGCGGGGGCAGGGCGAGCCGCCCTGGGGGTACCGCAGTGATGCCACAAGAGTGGGTGGTCCCTGCCTGTTTGAAGGAGGCAGTGGTAAAACTCCTCAAGAAACCTTCATGGATTCAGAAAATGTAAGTAATTGCCTGTCAGTTGCCAATTTCCCCTTCATGGGCAAAGTCCTTGAGCCAGTAGTCGCAGATGAGATCCAAGTGATTTTTATTTTGATCACTTCCCTGTGATCTTAAGATGAAAGGCGGTATACAAATAGTAGTAGTGGTGGTAATAATGATGATGATGTTCTGTGTTTGTAGGAGAGACTGTATGTAGTGCCTTTGTAACTACTTCTGTAGTTTATTACTAGAAGACGGGGACTGTCTTTGTTATCCTTTTCCAATTTCACCCATATTTATCTTGTATACTTCTCACCTGTTACATCCTTCAATTTGTCTCACTCTCCCTACATCTTCATAGCACACCTTCTATGCACTTGTAAAGTGCTTTAAAACTAAACTCAACCTCCTTTCATACAGAGATCTCTGAATTACCAGTCTACATTTCTCCAAGGTGCTTAACACTCCTATGGCTGCTGGTTATTTTTGCCTCTTTGACTAAATAGCAAGAAGGAACAGTATTTTTTACATAGTTATGTGCCATTAAATGCAATTCTGTATGTATTTGAGGGCAGATCTTAAATCTGTTCAGAGATACCTTCTAGGGATGTGTCGTCTGATTTGGGAGCCTTTTTGCAAGCCGCCCAGAGTTGCTGGGGGGACCCAGCCAGATGGGCGGGGTATAAATAAAAAAATATTATTATTATTAAGGAAACTGCTGTAGCCAAAAGTACATTGTTGCCAGTACATGAATGCCAACCATGAGGGCTGGCATGACAATTGAGATTTTCATCATTTCCAGGACACATCCTCCGATTGCAGGAATTGCAGTTAGGCTGTAAACCTGTGACTAGGTTGTATGCTTTTAGACTGGGGATTTATGTGGTTGAATGCTTCCCCATACCAAACTGCCTCAATCTTGAAAGCTGACATGCCAGGTGGAAGTCTGCTATTCTCCCTGACATGCTTGGGTTTTCTATGTGCAAAAAAATTGTATGTGTTTAAGAACATCCATTTTGTGAGCTCCACCAGCAGTCAGAAGTGGTACAACCCAATTCCAAGTGCATTTAAATATTTATAAGCTGCCTTTTAAGTCCACTGAAGTCAGTGAACAAAATATAAACATAAAAACACAATAATGTAGTATTTTAATAAAATATTATGTTAAATAGCTATAATGTTGTCTACCCCTGCTTTAGGCCTTTAAAAGTCAAAACCAGTACTTTCAATTGGGCCTTAAAATGCATCAAAATAATATACGTTTTGTAGATGAAATTATTCTCCTTTAGAGCTGCGTAATTCTTCAGTTTGTGTAGAAATTTTGTATTGAAAGATACATTGTTTACATTAACTTGTATGCTGAAATAGAGGAATTTATATGCAGAGTTTGTGGTGTCGTGGTGTTTTATGTGAAACTCAAAATTATGTTGTATTAATACACTCCAGCTGAGGTTTTTAATAGGGAAGTGTTTGTCTTCGCTTGCTGCAATGCTAGCTTTCATAACGGAGAAGAATGTGAACGTGTGCCGCTCCTAGTTCTACTCTGTGCTGTCATGGACTTTTTGCTTGCAGTCTCTTTATTCAAGTGCTAAGCCTTTGTTTATGAGCTTTTGAAAGGATTATAGCTAGAAGTGGCATAATGTTCTTGGCCTATAGAAGAACATGCTTGGAAACTTTGCATAATTAATCTAAAAGGGAGAGGGCATCCTGCCAGAGATGAGGTGGGAAGTGAATGTTGTCCTTTCTTTCCCTAGGAAGAGTAGGCAAGCAGAGAGTTTTTCTGTTAATTCTTCAGAAGGAAAGCAGTTCAAGCTTCCTTCCTGGAAACATTTTTCACCTTTCAAAATCACTTTTTTATAGAAGAGAGCATTTGTTGGTATTTGTTAGATACTCCTTCATTAATGCTGAACTTGGTTAAATACTGGTGTTACTAGTTTGAAGGTGGTTAGTGTCCTGGGGTTGAGAATCAAAAGATTTGTCTACAATTGCCACTCAGTTTTGTCTTCAGAAATGCTGTGGGAAAGAAAATGAAACTCTTCAAACCAGTATTGGTTGCATTGCCAGTATTTTGGGGAGACAGCCAAGTGTTGTGGTGCAGGCTGCCAGACCTGGCATGAAAGCTCATGATTGACTGTGTATCTCCAACTGAATGCAAAGAAAGCATGAGTGCAAAATGCTCGGGAATTTTTGTTACTTGGAATAAGCTTGCAATCTTATCCAAAGGCAAGCTTTTGAGCTAAAAACACATTTGATAGCATTTCTGCTAAATTGGGCAACATCTTTATTATGGCCAATCAACATGTCACAAAATAGTGAGCAAGCTTCTGAGATTTCCAGGACTCTATTAGGTTTGATGATTAGTTCTAATAAAGGCATTGCCTTTCTGTGGATTTTGGAGTTTTTCCTATGGCATAGCTACCTTTATGTTAGTTAAATTGTTCATTTACATTTTTAACACTTCTGTTCTCAAATATATTGAGAGCAGGAAATTCTTCTGTTGAGGTATTTGAGAACAATTGTAGTCTATGTTGCTATGTTTTTGGTTTTTGGTGCCTGGTGAAGACCCTGTTATTTCCCAGGTCCTTCAATCTTAACTGGTCAGTGTTTTCAGATCTTTTGTACAATTTCAACCTTAGAGTTTCAAAATTAGAACTAACAGAAATGAAACAAAGTGGAGTTGGAAAGAATCCCCAGGGTCATCTAGTCCAACCACCTGCAATGCAGAAAACTCAACACAGAATTCATCCAGAATAAAACCATACTGCACCTTGCTTAGCTTTGAAAATGTGCTAGCAGTTTTATTGCCACACCACTAAGGTTCCTGTAGGTTTTTGAAATATCCATAGAATCATATGGCTGCAGTGGGTTATGACCTTCGTGCGTTCAAACTATTGTTGTAACTGAAAGCTGATTGCATTCTTTAGCTCGTTGAGGGAAGGAGGGGGATCCAGCTCTTCCAAAATAGGCAGTCAATTGCTGTACCAGAGACCATGTTTTCCTGTGAGTACAGTTCTTGATAGTGCTCTGTCCATTGTTTCACCTGCTTGCTGCAGTCTGATGATCTCTCCAGACAAGGTTTTCAGCAGTCCAGTTTTCCAGACTGTTGATCCAAAGACTGTCTTCATGCCTTTGTACATTTTGTGAGTGCTGCCACTATCAGCAGTGAGTTGAATACTCTAACACAGCTTTAGCCAGTAGTCATTGGCACATCGTCTGGCAATCCACTAGGCATCACTCTTTGCCTTTCTCAGTACAGCAGGCATCTTATAGCACTTATTGTTATTCAAGTTGATGGCTATCCTTCACTTCTGTGAGAGCTAGTTCCATATGCAGTGGTAACTCAGTTTAAGAACAGTCCTGTTTGTGAACAATTCAGTTTACAAACTCCGCAAAACCGGAAGTAGTGTCCTGGTTTGCGAACTTTACCTTAGTCTAAGAACGTAATCAGAATGGTAGACGGGCACTGGTGGTGGGAGGCCTCATTAGGGAATGCGCACCTCGGTTTAAGAACAGTTTTGGTTCAAGAATGGACTTCCAGAATGGATTAAGTTTGTAAACCGAGGTACTGCTGTAACTATGTGCTGATTGAAGAAGTACTTTCTTTTCTCTGTCCTGAATCTTCCAACATTGTGCTTTGTTTGATTTCTGTTAGTTCTGATGTTATGAGAAAGGGAGAAAAACTTTTCTTTATGTACTTTCCCCATTCTTATCATGCCACCTCTTGCTCGCCTTTTCTCTAAACCAGTGGTTTTCAACCAGTGTGCCGTGGCACCCTGGAGTGCCTTGAATGTTGGTTAGAGGTACCACAGGCAACAACACTGATTTCTGTCCCTGTTTTCTTCCCTCCCTCCTCTCATGCCCTTCCCAATGGCTTGCACAGCTGTTTGTTACAGCAGCCCTGGCTACAAACTCCCCAGGTGAATGGTGCCTCTGGGGTTGGCCAGGGGGTGCTTCCCAGGTTGTTGTGGGGCAGTGTGAGGGGAACTGTGGGGCAGGGAGGGGATGCAGCTCTCTTTGGGGGTGGGCGGATGCAGCTCAGAGAGGCCAGGGGTGGCAACAGCAGCAGCCCAGAGGACTCCTAAGGAGAGGGGAGAGGAGAGGAGAGGAGGCTGAGGGAACACTCCACAAGGGAGGGTGTGATTGCTGTCAACTCAGCAGGCAAGGGGTGATACAGCTGGCTCCTGAGCCCCACAGAGGTGTCACAGAGAGAATGTAGTTGGTCAAGAAAGCTGTGGACCCAAAAAGGTTGAAAAACTGCTCTAAACTATCAGGTCCAAGCTGCTGCAACTTTGCCTCATAGGGGAGTTGCTTCAACATCTTAATCGCTCCTTTCTGAACCATGCATCTCTCTCTTTCCTTGTATCCATTGGTACTGTGCCCTTAGGCAAAGTCACAACAAAGAAGATCATGTTGTCTGCTGGGCAATATATCACATTGCTTTCTGCTTGTGGAGCTTTGCCTACTATGAGGGTTGTGCTAATCAGATGTTTAACTGGCTTCAGGCAAAGGAAATTAACAATATTTCATAGACTTATAGAGTTGGAAGAGACCCTGAAAATCATCTAATCCAACCCTCTATAATGCAGGAATATGCCTCTGTGCTTTATGGGGATTGAACCTGCAACCTTGGCATTATCAGGACCACACTAACCAGATGAGCTAAACTCACCAAGGCCTTTTTCAGTATTCAATTTGTTATAGGTACTGGGACCTAGTATTATTTCTTTGGCACAGAGAACATTATCATGCTGGTTTAGATCCTAGTTATATCCTTATGCCCTCTGTGCATTTATTTGATTTATTTTAGTACTTATTTTCTGTCTGCATTCGAGCTGCTGTCTCCTTTTTCTTTAGCAGATTCTGTAAAAAAAATTCTGTTGTAAATAGGAGAAATTGTCAATTGGTACTTCTTATATTTACTACTGCTATTAGAAACAAGAAATGCAAACAGATGTGATTTTCTTGATATAGGATTGCTTTGGGTAAGATCCCTTTGATCAAATCTCTGGTCCTAGGAAGAGACTTCTAGGTTGCAGGCAAATTTACAAGAGGTATTGTATTAAAAATTTCCTTGTACAGCAGCACAAATAAATAGAAAACAAGGGCAGAGAGCAAGCATCATGCTATGAGAAGAAATTGCATCTTTGATTTGCAGGCTCCCCCCTTGCACTCCTCAGGAAACTCAGGCTTTGCTTGCTGACACATTTGTAGACAAAGAGTTTCTTGATGCTTTTCTCTTTATAATCCTTTGCCTGTGGGCAACTGAACTAATACTCGCTGACATGCTGGAAGGCTTTTTCTCCATGTTGGTAGAATACAGAAGTTCCTGACTGTTCATGATGGTAAATGTCTTTGCATGTCTTCTTCTCTCCTTCCCACCTCCCTGAATTCATTTTTGAGCCAGGCAATTACAGTGGTACCTTGGGTTAAGAACTTAATTCGTTCTGGAGATCTGTTCTTAACCTGAAACTGTTCTTAACCTGAAGCATCACTTTAGCTAATGGGGCCTCCCACTGCCGCCGCGCCGCCACGGCGCGATTTCTGTTCTCATCCTGAAGCAAAGTTCTTAACTATTACTATTTCTGGGTTAGCAGAGTCTGTAACCTGGAGCGTCTGTAACCTGAAGTGTCTGTAACCCAAGGTACCACTGTAATTGTATTTTGTATGTACAACCTGTGCAATAGGTAATTTTCTGTATTTTTATTGAGGAAAAATGTGAACCAACAATTTGTGGGCAACATAAAATCAGATGTTTATTGAAAGGCAATAAATGATAATGACCATTAGAGAAGCCCTTTTCGTGAAGTCCCTTTTAATTTCTTATTGCAGATAGGATGGATAAAAATGATATTAAAATTGTGATTTTTAAAAATAAGCAGCAAATACAAAATTTCCTTCAAATGATAATGTTGTTAAATCTGGATATAAGCATGCTAGACTCTACAGTTCATTTCTAAACTGACCAATGGAGAGTTCATTGCTAAACTATGGGGAAGTGTCATCAATTAGTGGTAGATCATTCATCTTTCATGCGGAGGATCCCTGTCCCAATATCTGGAATCTCCAGATAGAGAGATTCTATGTCTGAAATCCTGAAGACCCTGCTGGAAATCCCTTCTCCTCTCTTTATACTTCCCTCTTGGGTGACAAAATAAAAGTTTGTCTTGGATCTGTCCTCTGCAAACAAAGGAGGAAGCATGGCTGCTTTTGTCTTCTTTAGATTACTAACTTTAGGTTAGTACCCAAGTTATGTACCACTTGTAATAAGCAACTTTTTTATTTTCATACTTTACAAATATCTCTTTGTGATTGCAACAGGTAAAGTCCACTCTCTAGCCACACTTTGTGCACGCTGTGTACCAATAGTCCTAACAGAACCGCCACCAGTCAGCATAGACTGTACTGAACTAAATGTACCAAAAAGGCATAACTTTGTATAATGCAGCTTCTTGTATTCCTCATGCCTCTACTAGACATATTGAGTTAAGGGAGACTTTTTAAATGTAAATTAAGAACAAGCTGAATCACTTCTCACATATGAATATTTGCAGTCTATCTAGGAGGGGCCAACCCCCCCCAATTTCAAGGAGAGGGCCGGGGCCCCTCAATATTCCACGACCACGATGGACCTACCTGAGGCTGTGGTGGGCCTCATGGGGCCTACCCACAGTCACAACAGACCTTGTTGGGCCTCCTCTGACCATGAGACATCACACACACATGCCCCCCTTTTTTGCAGAACCTGGTGCCTTTGAGTCTACCTATTGGAGATACATTCACTTTCACTTAATGAAAACCAAACAGCCCTAGTCTGCCTGGTAACCATCAGACCATACTTTTTAACAATTAGCCATGGGCATTTCATTATTATTTTGTGAGGATGGAACTGGGTCAGCACAGAATAAAGCAGAAAAGAAGCAACCCTGGAAAAAAGGAAAGACTAAAATTGCCTATGCTTGAGCTACAACAGATTGAGGTTGAATTCTGACAATACAGAAGGTACTGTTCTTGGGTGACAGGGGGCAGGTGGGTGTGAGGGTCTCCCTCACAGCTGTCCATGGAGGCACAGGTCAGTTCTTTGTCCAGGGCAGCTGTCTACCAGCTCCATCTGGTACGCAGACTGAGACCCTATCTGCCCACCTACTGTTTTACCAGTGATGCATGCCCTGCTTATCTCCTGCTTGGACTACTGCAATGTGCTCTATGTGGGGCTACCTTTGAAGGTGACCCCGAAGCTACAAATAATCCAGAATGTGGCAGCTAGACTGGTTACTGGGAGTGGCCACTGGGACCATATAAAGGATCTTCATTGGCTCTCATTTTTGAGCACAATTCAAAGTTATAGGGAACCAGGCGGGGGGGCCTTCTCAGTAGTGGCGCCTTCCCTGTGGAGCACCCTCCCTTCAGATGTCGAGAAGATAAAGAATTACACAACATTTAGAAGGCATCTGAAGGCAGCCCTGTATTGGGAGGTTTTTAACATTTGATGTTTATGCTGTAAGCTGCCCAGAGTGGCTGGGGAGACCCAGCCAGATAGGTGGGGTACACATAATAAAATTACCACCACCATTCTGGGAATAAGCCCCGTTCAATGCAATGAGACTTTTTTTCTGACTAGTCATGTATTGGACTATGCCGTTAACATCACAGTTTGTCATGTATGCTAGTCTACAGTAGTGAACCTTTATATGCTGGTGGTATGTGTTGAAGAATTTAGCTGAAATTGTTCTTTAATGCAGAAGAAAGGTTGAGTGAGGGATGGAGTTCTTGTAAAGCATCTTATTTTTGTTTAACACTTTTGTGATGAAATATGCAGTAGAAAGGAAACAATTCTTCTCAGTAAAGCCTCAAAATTGGTAGTTATGGAAGTACAACATTGTTGGGGGGTTGTTTTTAGCAGAAATGTCAGTATGGAAATTGATAGGAAACTGTATTCCTATCAGGTAAAATTATAATGTGACTGGGGTTTAATCTGCACTGAATTTAAAATTCATATACTGTTGGTTCATAAATTTTAGTTTACCTTTGTTTCTGATTATTTGCTAATTTTAAAAATTGCAATATTAGAAACAAGTTGTGTTTATGTAACTGGGTTATTCCACAATAAAAGTGGGTGTTCATAGGCTCTGATGGGGTCTTTTATCTGTCACAGATCAGCTTTCCTTAACAGCATTTTTAAATCACACAAATAGTTGGTTTATGTAATTTAGAACAATTCTGCTTGGACAACTTTCTGCAGATACAGTGGCAAGAAAGTTCTGTATCAAATGGACTCTGTAGTCTGTTTGTTCACATTCAGTGTAAACATAACATTCCGTTAATTCAATTTAAGTTGTACACGTTGCCACCTATCTCTTGTTCCCTTCCAATCCAAGGTCTGCCTGCCTAAGAGTTAATGAGAGAGCTATTCTTTCGATGGTAAAGGTCAGCTTCTGTCCTAGAGTTACTGTAGTTGTCTGTTCTTTCAGCAGCTACTTCTGTCAATTTACAAATCTTCCAGAGTATTCAGTAAAACCACAGATCCATGAATGGATAAATAATGTACTAGTTACCCCAACATGTATATCAAGTCTGAACCCTAGTCACATAGTGGTTTGACCTTGGGGGGTGGGGGAAGAGTGTGACTTGCCACATAATATTGGGACATAACCTCTTTGGCATGGCTTCTTATTTCTGTATCTTTTCAAATACAACCCCGCCCAAACACTGATTTAGTTGGTACACAGGACATTCACAAAACACTTTTTTTTTATAATCCTCTGATTCCTGCTGGGGTTTCTCTCCTGCTCTCCCCTCCTCATTTATCACTCATATAAACATTTGTGCTGCTTTGAAGCAATATGTGCTTGCATTTCTCTCTAGCCTGATTTGTGTCTAGACATATGTCTGTCTGGCACCTGCCATCCTCTCCATAAAAAGTATTAGATCCCTTCTGTCTTTATAACCTATTAGATTTAATCTTAAAACTGCCAGTCTAAACCAAATTCTGTCCCTGTAAACAGGTTGGGTAACCTCTAGACATTATTTGAGTATAACTCCCATCATTCTTGCATGTTATTGTTATTTCTTTCTTTCTTGCATTTACATCCTACCCCCCCCCCTCCCAGTGAGCTCAATGTGGTGTACATGGTTCACCACCTCGTTTAGTCCTCAAAATAACCCTAGGTAGGCTAGGCTGAGAGGCAGTGAGTGTCCCAAGGTTACCCACTGAGCTTCATGGTTTAGTGGATTTGAACCCTGGTCTCCCAAACCCTAGTCTGACACTCCAATCTCTATACCACACCAGCTATGCCAGCTATGCTGGCTAAGGCTGATGCAATTTGGAGTCCAATGTCTGGAGGGCCATAGATTTTTTAACCATACTTTAGGTAATTTGTTTTGTAATAAGTTGCATATTTCTTTATTCTAAAACTTTTGACTGTTGTCTGGTTGCTTAATTCCCTTTTGTATAAGTGCACTGTGATGCACTATGGCTCTTTATGAAAGTCTTAAATTTATGAACACCCCCCCCCCCCGATAAGTGGATGAGGTCCTAGTGACAGCACTTGTTTGTAATACTCAGTATGAGGGGAATGTTGTGATGATTCAAATTAATGGCTCATTGAGCATAGTTTGTTTCTTGAAGAAGGTAGTTTGTATGTGCTCCAAAAGGCTTGTTTTGGAGATGATCAGTACACACTAAGGCACTTGTATTTGCATTGGGTACCAAATTTTAGGCTTCTTCAATCCTATACACACTTACCTGTGAAATGGCTTCGACTGACTGGCTAAACCAGGTGAGGGTTTGTGAAGTCAGGCTTCAGCAGATTGAGCAGACAAGACCAATAGTGGGTCCAATTGTAATGAAGGTGGTTTCTGCACATGCTGCAGGGGGAAGAGAGGGCTTGTCAGATGGGGCTCGTCAACCTGGGAGGAGTCTTGTGTCTAGAAACTAGTCATTTCAGCTCCTTCAGCATCTTGTATTAACTTTGTCATACTAATAGAACACCTAAGATGGTAATTCTTGCACACTGATTTGAAGGGATAAAAAGATGGCTCTGAGTGAGCAACTTGCTTTTGATGGATGCTGGAGATGTAGTGAGGCCTTGTAAATATCTTCCTCTTATCTACCTTTCCCAAGTTTAACAAGCAAACTCAGTCTACATTTGGATGGAATGTTAAGTTAGAATAGGACTCTAGCAATTCCATCTTCCCATTAAATTATAGTTTATTTTAACTATTGTTTAAAGTGATGTTCAAACAAGTCCACTTTGGGGGGTTGACTTATACAAGATGTTGGATGCACATCAGCTTGCATTTATATTACTTACAAACAGTAATACATCTTTGGTAACTAGACCAATACTTAACCTTGCATTTGAATAAGGAGAGGTTTACTCTCTCCCCCCCTCTTATGTATAAATGTAAATTTCCATTGCTTTATTAACTCCCCCCCCCCAGCTTGATCTTTTCTACTCCTGGCAGCAGTGACTGCACAGAGGTGCCCAAGATGCAGATTTATGACTTAGCTCTTTTCTCTTCTTACCCTCCTATCCTTGTGAGAGTGAGTGATTTGGGAGAAAAGCCTCATTCATTTTTCATGCTCAATGAGCAGTACAGCAGTTGACTGTGTTGGCAGTATTCTTGATTTAAATTTATAAAGACAGCCATCTGTAAAAGGTGAATTGGGCCAAACTAGATGTCCAAGCTAGATGTAATATTAATTGCATGAATGCAGTTAATATGCATGGTTTTAAAAGTACATAGCAGTTAGAGGCACCAGTGGGGCCTTCCCTTGGATTGCAATATTAGCTTTCAAGAGAACTTGGGCTATAGTAGGGAGAGAGTTAAACTTCCCCTCCTCAGCTACAATGGTTGTGAGGCTGCTCAGGCTTCTCCACAGCTGCTGATTATGTAATCAAAATGTATACATTATTTGCAGTAATGTGGTGACAATTGCTTATGGTTTACTCCCAGCTTGGAAGAGGGCCAATAAACTAAGTTTAAGTCCTGAAAAGGAGGAGACCTTGTGGGTGAGAGGTTTCCATGTCCAGGAGATAGGTCAGTTACCAATTCTGGATATATATTTTTATTTATTTAAATAAATACCGGTAATTATGGTTAGAGCAGTGTTAGAAACTGAGATAGGAAGCTAGGAGCTAAATGGCAGCTTAAACCTAGGTTATGGGCACAACAACAGAATGTCTAGGTGTGCCTTTTATAACAAGAATGCAAATCTGGGGGCAAATCTGAGAAGAAACAAGGGGAACAGGACTTCTAGCCGATTGCCACACTTTCAGGATCCCAGAGAAGCCAGTGAATCCACATATCACTGTCCCAGGATTGGAGATAGCCAGCCAGGAACAGGGTTGAGACCTTCTCTTATCTCCTGCAGGAACACAGGAGCAGAGGAGCTGTCAAGCCAGGCAGAAACTTCAGAACTGCCTTCTACATGCCTGTGAGGCTACTTGAGAGAATGAGGAAGCACAAGAAAACACCTGTCTGGATTAGGCCTTGGCTGAAAGGAAAGGGATAGAGCTTATCCAACTCCTACATAAACTCTCAGTCTGAGCTGCTTTGTTGATGAAGCAACAGTTCAGTGCTCTACCTTTCCTGACCTAGGGAATGGACAGCACCTGTTCTGGGAACACTAGGGTACAGATATCATCTGTTCTAGCCTTTTTGAAGAGCTAATATTTGCCTCTTAATCGCTTTCATAATTAAAACTCTTGCACTGGTAATTGCATTGTGAGGATCTGGCTAGGGAATCTAATGAATCAAAGGTGTCTGACAGTTTAAATTCTCCTGGATAATTAGTCCCAACACTTGATTCATTCAAGCTCTATCATTTAAAAAAATCTACAAACCCCATTGCCTCCAGAGGATGTGTTTAGAAAAATATTGCAATTCCTTAAAATATCAAGATGTGATATATGGATACTGAAACATTTACTAAAACTATAGCAGTATAGTTTCAAAAAAACCCACAAAGTGTGTTCTTTTCAGCTGAAGCTAGGAGACGTGGATGGCCCTGTGGTCTAAACCATTGAGCCTCTTGGGCTTGCCGATCAGAAGGTCAGCGGTTCGAATCCCTGTGACACGGTGAGCTCCCATTGCTCTGTCCCAGCTCCTGCCAATCTAGCAGTTCAAAAGCATGTCAGTGCAAGTAGATAAATAGGTACCATTGCAGTGGGAAGGTAAACAGCGTTTCTGTGTGCTCTGGCTTCCGTCACGGTGTCCCGTTGTGCCGGAAGCAGTTTAGTCATGCTGGCCACATGACCTGGAAAGCTGTCTGTGGACAAATGCTGGCTCCCTTGGCCTGAAAGTGAGATGAGCGCCACAACCCCATAGTCGCCTTTGACTGGATTTAACCATCCAGGGGTCCTTTACCTTTACCTAGTAGATATTCAAAAGCCTGACCATTATTTCATGCACATCTCTTGTTTCCTTGGTTAGCTGAGGAACTTTTACTCCTATTTGTTTCTTATATCCATGTATACAATAGGGAAAATATTCTCTTAAGTGAAGCTCAATGTCCGATGAACAGCAATGCATTTTGTGAAATCCCTTATTTTAATAAAAGATTTGGGGATTCTTGAGGTTCCTCCAGAGAGTGCTAAAGGGTGCTTGCTCTATTCAAGGTATGATATGCCTTTCTTGACAAACATATTTTTTCACTGTGTGTCTGATACAAAACAAATGCCAATTCTTCCATTGAGTTTTGACACAGCCACCATCCCAGCATCACACACCCTTGTAATCACTCTCATTGCTTCCATTCTTTTCAACTTGTATTTTACTGTGCCTATCAATGGTAAGAGTACATGCTTGGGTATAGTTATAGCATATGGAACCACATCTGCTTTCAGATGTATTTTATATTGACTTGATATTTTGCCAAGAGCCCTGAAAACAGAAGGGTACATTGTTTATTAATGTTGTAGGATTAAAATGATAATTAGATTATTCTTGTACTAGCCCATAGGGCTCTAGTTGGGAGATATTAGTTGCTTCAGATGATTTATCCTTTTGAACTGGGAGTGTTGAGTCATTGAGGGGATGTCAGATTTTGAGGGGAAGAGGTTAAAAGTTGGAGTTGAACAAGCCTGGGGTGGGTCCTATCCAAGAGGGGGAAGTAAATCAGGATCCCAATTGTTTGAGCCTGGGGAGGAGACCAGCAGTGAAGAGGGCAGAGAGCTGGATTCAAGGGAAGGACCAAACTGGTTGGCAGTGTTCTGCTGCTGTGGCATCAGACTCCCCATGTCACATACCTCCTGCTGTGGAGCTGTCTCCAGTGGCTCTGTCTGTCATTGAGGAGCCTCTTCGTTTTAGGGAAGCAACTAAAAGTAAATTGGATGTTGGGTTGATACTGACACTACCTCCATCTCCAAGCACATGAAGAAAGTACTCACAAATTCCACCCACTTGAAGGAGTGCCCATTTGAGTGCCTAGTGCTGGAACCTATTCCTTGCCCTATGTACCAGTCTGATTTACATATTAAAAGTTCTTGGCAGAAACTGGACTGGGTGTTTAAGTTCATCGTCTGGCAATGGGGGTCAGGAGATGGAGGGATGTTACCAAACAACACTGCACAGGGTATTAGGACCTGGTTGCTTTGTGTCTGTCACTCCCACCAGCAGAAACATGACATCTGCAAATTGAAAAGGATGTCCTGGCGGTGGTGTGAACAGGTGAATGTGTAATAACATATCTTTTTGACTTGACATTCATTCTGTAAAGAGAGCACAACCTCCTTATATCCCTTCTAAGAGGGAAACTACAGGGTGAGCTACCTTCAAGAGTCCAATGATTTTTGTCTCCGGATCACAAAATTCACTTTCAATACATCCATGAAAAAGAATCAATGTAGTAGATACTGTCTCATGAGTATCAATACAGAGACTATTATTTTAAGATGAAGTATTTCAAGAACAAGAAGCTACTGTCTCTGTAGATTTCATTGTTGATGAGATACCAATATCTATCTCTACAGATGAGGGTTTTAGAAACACGGGAGGCTGATCTTCTGTATGACAAAGTAAAAAGAAAGAAAGCTGGTATTGGTGGTCACCAGAAAAACTCCAACTTCAAACTAGATAAATATTAACAAGTGAAATTGTCTTCATATAGTCAATAATTCATATAGTCAAGCCTTCATATAGTCAATAATTCATATAGTCAAGCCTGAATAGTTATTCCAACAGCCCTATGGCAGCATGTTTCAGAAAATATTCACTAATCTCAACAGGGCACTGCAAAATGTCTCAAGCCCCAAGCTCATAAGACAGTTTAGTAGTCATCTATGAATGAAAGCCCTGAACCCACACAGAATTACTAGACCATCAGTAGTAAATACTAGTTGTTGGTCTACTTGCCTGAAAAGACTTCCTATTTTTGATGTTTTTGAGTATTATCTCCCTGAGAATATTTCCGCAGAAAGAGTGATTGCTGTGCTACCATGGCATTACTTTGTACTTTTGAGGACAAATAATGGTTCACAATTTAAAATTATGCCTCTGGCAATCTTTTAATACCAAACATCCAAGCACAAATGCCCTAGCTCTATCTCTTAAGAAGTTTGTATTCCAGATATGGATGCTCAAGGAACTGTCTGGTAGTGTAGTGAATCCTCACTCATGTAGTGGGGACAATGAAGAGACTTTTCCAGTTGAATTTGACTCCTCCATCACATTACTGATGCTCATTATACTAATCAGGTTGTGCTTCAATTCCACTAGAAAAGATAGATTTGTAAAATGCACAGTTATTAAAGATTTTATTCTTAAGGAGCGTAGAGAGTTAAGCAAAATTTATACAATTCCCATTATAGGTTTGAGCCCTTTCTAGATAAAATTAGATATATCTGTCCTGCTGGGTGATATCAGGAAGTGACAACTTTGTGTGGAATTATGCTATTTGTAAAAAAGCAGTTGAACAAGTCAGCAGTACTCTGTTCCGTTCACTATATTTTCCTTTTCTTTCTTTTTCTCCCTTCTTTGTGCCCCCCCATAAGACGATTAGGTTTTAAAAATACCTTCCACCAGCAACAGTGCTGTCTCAGAAACCTTAAAATATCTCGGGATTGTAGCTTCGTTAGCAATGATTAATTGAGTGTTTGTTAATTGTTAGGAACATAGTCCTTTTCTTTCCTGAATGTTTGTACCACTTGTCTCTCAAATTTTTATGCTGAACTCCCACGCTGCTATGATGGTGTTGAAAACAATGATTCAGAAAGTTCTCTACTGCTCTGCTTACTAGCAATGAAGCTGCATGTCTGTGACTACATTACATGCTCAGTTTAAGTTCCTTGGACCCTTTTAATGTTGTTATTCTAACATAGCATAATAGAAAGGACATCAGCTTCCATTTCAAACAATACAGAAGGCAGGGGGCAACCCTGTCCTGTTCCTCACTAATAGTGAGTGTCAATGGTCTTTATTCCTCTCTTATATTGTTGAGTGCCCTCTCCTCACTCAGAAAACTGGAGTGGAACATCCATTGAAACAAAAAATAAATAAATGGTGTATGGTCTGAAACAGTAATAAGTTCTATGCCCTCATCTCACACCCTCCTCCACAAAGAATTAGACAAAGGGAGATGCTTGATATGGGAGTAAGAGTGATGGACCTTTGGGAAAAATTGTAATATCATTTATTGTGTGGTGTAGTACTCTCCATGAGAGTTTGCCGTCACCAGACCCTTCATATCCTACAGAACCGCTCCTGTCCATGACTCAATTGTTACAAACATTCAGATCTCTGCCTAAGATGATGGTACCAATCACAGAAGAGTGCAGTAATGGTAAAATATTTGTCAAAAAATTGATTTGTCAGTTTGGAGAGTAAGCTGAACATAAAGTCAGATGCTCACCCAGTAATGTCCCATTCACGCCCAAATACATCCTTTTCAAGCCCTAAATAGCTTCGTCCCTGTATACCTGAAGAAGTGTCACCACCCCCCATTGTTCAGCCCAGACACTTAGATCTAGCTCTGAGGGCCTTCTGGTGGTTCCCTCACTTTGAGAATTGAGGTTACAGGGAACCAGACAGACGGCCGCCTTGGTATTCGTGCCCACCCTGTGGAATGCCCTTTCATCAGATGTCAAAGAAAGAAACCACTATCTGGCTTTTTAAAGACATTTGAAGGCAGTCATGTATGGGGAAGTTTTTAATGTTTTATGTTTTAGGTAAAGGTAAAGGGACCCTCGACCATTAAGTCCAGTCGCGGATGACTCTGGGATTGCAGCGCTCATCTTGCTTTACTGGCCGAGGGAGCCGGCATTTGTCCACAGACAACTTTCGGGACATGTGGCCAGCATGAATAAGCCGCTTCTGGCGAACCAGAGCAGCGCACGGAAACGCCGTTTACCTTCTTGCCGGAGCGGTACCTATTTATCTACTTGCACTTTAACGTGCTTTCAAACTGCTAGGTTGGCAGGAGGTTTGATGTTTTACTGTGGCTTTATAATTTGTTGGAAGCCTCCTGCGCAGACATGAACAATCAACCACCCACTTTAAACAATTTTCCTCAAAAAGATTTCTGTTGGTGGGTCTATTGCAGCATAACAATGCCCAGCCTTTGACTCTGCCCTTGCCCTCTTTACGAGAGTTCCTAGATCTTTTACAGCAAGAGATGCTAGTCTCAGCAGTTGGGAATTATTTGTGAAAGTGGAGCCACATGAGGATAAAGACTGGACGTCGTCAGGTCCAGTAATTGCAGACATAAACAAATTAGTAACTGTTGTACTCCTAACAGTTATGATAAACAAAGACATTTAACTCCCCTTTTGGGAGTACCTTCACTGACGGGAGATACCACAGGGTGGTGTGAACTGCACCCAGCCATAGAGAAACTTGGAGGTTGGTAGGAATCGAGACTCCATTACTGGATTCACTTCCCACACAGAACTTAACAACATAGCATAAAGCCTTTTTTTTAATGTATCACTAGCAGAACTTGTTGACAAGGTGTGATGATGAACATTAAAGTCTTAAGCATACCCTGAATATTCAGGCACTTCTGCCCTCAGGAGCAGTACATTTATTTATCTGTTCCCATTGCTGCTTTGTGGCTTCCTGCAACTTGCTAGTTTCTGGTGCTTCAACCCGTAGATCTTTAGGGATGTTTAGCATTTAGGTTTCATCAGATGCTGAAAGAGTTTCCGCTCTGTAATGTACCAGGAGCTTGAATGGATATCCCCATTTATACTGGTGGTCAGCTTCTCTGAGTGCTGATGTAGAAAGAAGGCTTAAACACCCTTCTGTGGGCTAGCGTATTTGGATAGATGTCCTAATAAAGTTCCACTTGTGCCTCACCATAGTGAATCTTTTTTAGATTATAAATCTCTTTACAAACTTTCTCCTTAACTCTGTACCTTTCAAAGTGTGGTATAATGTCTCTTGGAATATCATCGTTACCCTGTCTGGGTCCTGAGGCCCTATGGGCAAATACAAAATCTTCCGCAGACAGGGTAAGCCCCACATTTAAGCTATTCTCCCAGTTTTCAAGAAAGGCAACCCATATGCTCCCTCCCCTTTCTCCAGGACCCACTCCATCTCAGATTCTGTCTCTGATCCTGATCTGAATAATTCTAAGTCTGAGACAGTGGGTCATATCCAATGTCAGTCATATTCAAAGTAGATACAGTACATTGAAGTTAATGGACACAACTAAGTTAGGTTGATTAATTTCAGTGGGTTTATTCTAAGTAAAATTTAGTTAGATTCAGCAGCATTGCATGGTTTGCAGGCGCCTGGGGTGTGCATGCGGAACCCGCCCCACTAGCCCAGCCCTTGCTGCCGATGTTGCTGGAGCAACTCCCCCCAATGGAGCCAAGTGGGGCTGCGCTGTGCCACCTGCCAGCCAGCTGATGCAGCCTTTGGTGGGTGAACCCTCCCCAGATGCCCATGGGGGGCTATGAGGATGCAACAGTCATGTGCCCTTCAATTCCAGCCTCGCGAAAGGAGGATGAGGCTGGGACTGAAGGGCACATGGCTGTTGTGTCCTTCTCATGCCGCTCTTCCAGCCCTGCACTGCTTGGTGCGGCTGGGATCAGAGCTGAATGATTTGCCCATCTGAATGATTTTTAGGTTTTCTTTCTAGTTTTGGAAAAGACTGAACAAGTGCCTTTGGTGTTAATGTTTGTTGAAACAATTGCCCAGTACGAAGTTTTTATACACATTCTCCTTTACATTAACAAACCAAAAATGATTATTTTTTTACTTTTTGAAAATAAGTTTCAAATAGAACTCAAAAATAAATATTACTGTGTACCAAACATTTGTAGCATTCCAAGAATATTAAGAAGGCAAGGACTAGAGACTTTCCAGCTTTGGGTAGGATAGATCCTTCCATGTTTCATTGTACTTTACAATTAATGTGTGCAAAAGACTTTAGGATTGTTCCTTGGAAGGAAGCTGCCTATTGTATCACTTTATCCCATATATGCCCACTTGAAACTTTAGTCTGTAGAACTTGCAGTTATAGGTGCCATATAATAGCTCTTTCAACATTTTAATTAATTAATTAATTAATTAATCAATCAGTTAAGTAATTTTTATACCAACCTTCATCTGAAGACCACAGGGCAGTTTACAATATAAAAACACAAAAATATGTACCGTAATAACAAAAACAACACACCCACCCACCCCAGTTTAAAGGGCCATAGATTGTTTCATTAATCAGAAACCTGGGAGAAGAGGAATGTTTTTGTCCAGAGCTCGAAGATAGGGAAAGTGCCAGGTGAGCTTCCCCGGGGAGAGCATTTTGCAAGTGGGGAGCCAGTGCAGAAAAGATCCATGCTTGTGTTGCCACCCTCCGGACCTCTTGGAGGTACATGAAGAAGGGCATCAGATGATGATTGCAGGATCTGGGGTCAGTTCAAATGGGGAGAGAAATGTTTCTGTTAGTGCGGCAGCACCCACAGTTTGGAACTCCCTGTCTATTGACATCATGCAGGTGCCTTCACAGTACTCTTTTCAGTGCCTGCTGAAAACCTTTTTGTTCAGGCAAGCCTATCCAGATGTGTAGAATGTTGAAATATGTTTTAATTTGATTGTAAGCTTACCTTTGATTTTCATTATTTTTGGATTGTTTTATTTTTTGGGTAAACCACCTGCTATTTTTAACTGGAGGTGCCAACTCCAGGGCCTTCAGCATGTGAAGCATATGCTCTCTCACCAAGCTATGATTTCTTCTCCAGTTGATAGTTGGACGATTATGAGTGAAAAATGATAAAAGCAGAGTTTCAGGATTTAAACATCCATTGTGGTTATTCACATGTCTGTCTAGAAACAAGTTACTCTAAGACATGGTTATGAAAAACTTCTTAAAATGTGCACAAAATGAAACCAATTTGAAAAATATATAAATAGTCCTTAATGTGTAAAGACCAAGCTTCGTTAGCATTTGTGGATTCTCTGCAAAGAAGTAAAATGCTTCAATACACTTACTTGGATGGCAGCAGGAGGAATTTTTGGTGCTTTGCCTCATATTGTGTATCTGAGATGTACTTTGGAAGGACAATCTTGCTGTACTTTTTGAAAGGCAAAGGAGCTTCATTTTTTGCTGTTTTTAGCATTAAGCATCTTGTCCTGTAACTGCCGCTTCAGCTACCCAGACTGTCAAAAAGCATTTGTCAGAAGCTGACAGTACACAGCATAGATCACCAGGGTTTGGAATGCCACGTGCTATGCCTGCGGTGCACCTATTTCTGTTGAGGATGGAAAGAAGGTATTGAATCACAACATATTGTTAGACTTCCAAAAACCTGGTGGGGAAAATAACTTACTTATGAAATCAGCTAGTGGACTGATTATGTTTCATTTTTTTGTCAACCTTCTTGGGCATCAAGGCCAACTTAGTGATGGCTGCCTAGTTGGAGGAGAAGGCAGCAGCAAACTAGGAGCACCTTCTAGTATCAGTGCTGCTTTTAGGTATTTGCTTCAGAGCCAGCCATGGTTGCTTGTCTTGTCATCTGAAGGGGTAGAAGTGCTGAAGTGTGCTATAGTTGTTGGCTGGATGAAATTCTGTTGCAGGTACGATCTGGCCTGTCAGTTAGGAGTTCCAGTAAATGGAAGTACAGTGGTACCTCTGGTTACATTCATTTCAGAGGTCCATTCTTAACCTGAAACTGTTCTTAACCTGAAGCACCACTTTAGCTAATGGGGCCTCCCGCTGCCGCTGCGTGATTTCTGTTCTCATCCTGATGCAAAGTTCTTAACCTGAGGTACTATTTCTGGTTAGTGGAGTCTGTAACCTGAAGCGTCTGTAACCTGAAGTGTCTGTAACCCTAGGTACCACTGTAAATGTTACTCTGGCTAATTACAAGTAGTACAAAAAAGTGGGGTCATGATTTTTTACAAGCAGACTGTCTTCTGCTTTGAAGGTTGCTTAATAAATGCTGGAGATTTCAAGCAAGTAGGTTATGCGTTTGATGGCTATGTGAAGAACATACTGTGAAGTGCTCTTTGGAGCCTAATGTAAATACTAAGCTTGGATGCGTGTAATAGGAGACTTTCTGAGTAAATAGAAATTTGAAGGATAGTGTTGACACTCTCTCTCTCTCTCTCTCTCTCTCTCTCTCTCTCTCTCTCTCTCTCTCTCGTGTGTGTGTGTGTTAGTGGTACAGGCACATTGATTGCATGTTCAAATTGAAATGGATGTCAATTTGAGAGCCAGTATGGTCTAGTGTGGTTTAGTGTGTTGGACTAGGACCTGGGATACAAGGGTTCAAATCTTCACTCAGCCGTGAAGCTCCCTGGGTGACATTTGGGGCAGTAACACTCTTTCAGCTTAACCTATCTCACTGAATGGTTGTGGGAATTAAATGGAGAGAGGAATCAATGTATGCTACCTTGAGCTTCTTGGAGAAAATTGTGGGCTGAAAGTGCAATAAATAAATGAATAGATGCTGAAGGGGAAAAAGGGGTTGAGGTGATATAACTATTTTATAGTCTTGAGCTCTGTACCTGGCAAGCAGAAGTGTGTTGTGTGATAGGTCAATGAATGATTGGTGGCAACACTGTTGCTGACTTCATACCAGCCTTCCAGTACAGGCATCCCCATACATATGTGTGATTGACATGCACGCAACCACATACAGTATATGTGTGGCACCAGGAAATTAAATAAATAATTCTGATCTGAAATGACAAGAGAGAGGTGGAAAGTCCTCGTGGCATCTGAGGAGACCCTCCCAGAGCCCGGAGAGGACGTCAGTGAGCCAAATGTCTGGAAAAAAGACTCCAAGTTCTCCAAAATGGTGTGCAGGAACTCTCTCTGTTACCCTGCTACCCCGTTCTACAGGTGTTGGGCGGAAAGCTGTATGTAATGTATTTCAAATCAGAGTGACTATTGAGTTAGAGGTTTTAGTGATTTAAGAGTCATGAAGACTGAGGTCTGAATTCAATGCAAAGTTATCAAAGAGACTTGATCATTGCAGATTTCACCCTTTTGAGTGATTTGCAGAAAAGAAACATTGTGATTTTCCTGTGGGACTGCAGTTTGCCTTGGAAGAGAGGAAAATCCCACTTTGGGAAACATTGTTCTAAATAAAATCAGTACTCAAAGCATGGCCTCAGCTGATAATTTTGTCACACAGGAAGAGGCTGTGTGGAAGGAAACATTCCATGAGATACAGCAGGTGGCATTCGACTAAGTTTTACTCAAAGTAGATGAATTACCGTAAAATCAATGGACACAACTTCGTCATGTTTATTAATGTCAGTGGATCTACCTTGAGTAAAACTTAGTTGAATTCCACGCAGTGAGCCCAAACTACCGGTATTTAGTGGCTTAAGGCTGCAATCATAGGTATATTTTTCCTGGGAATAAACTGAACACAGTAGGGTCTACTTCTTAATAAACAGGCATAGATTTGTCCAAACCAGCCCCTTAAATTGTGCCTGGAAGCTGATTAGCATCCACTACACTAGTTCTTTAAACACCCAGGTGTGATATTTTTCCTGCTTCTTTATTTATTTTAAAGCATTCTTATCTTGCTCTTCAACCAAGAAGGTTCCTAGAACCACTTACAAATGTCATTGATAAGACAGCTTCTGTCCTCAGGTTAATGATCTAAAAGACAGGACACAAAAAGAAGAGGGATTTGTGAAGTAGGAGGAGAAAAGCAAACTCTGGCACTATTTCTTAACTGGAGAGGAAGCAGCCAAACACTGGTTTTTAAGTAGAGTGGATGGAGAGGCTCTGCAGTCCTGTCTCTGCCATTCCCTCTCCTGAGTCAGATGGAATCAGCTTAATTCAGTTAACAAGCAGGCTGCCACATTATATTCCAGCTTTAGGTTACGAACAGTCTTTTCAAGCAGCCCTATGTAGAGCATATTATAACTGACTTGTAAAGTTGTTTATAATAGTGGCCAGGCCACCCTTCTCTTACAGTGCAGTCCTAACAGTGCAGGTCTAACCACATTTACTCAAAAGTCAGCCATACTGAATGCAGTGGGGCTTCCTCCCAGATAAATGGGGTTAGGGGAATGCAACCCTAATCCCCAGACTAACCATTTAGCCCATCAAAAGTAGCCGAGCTTTGTACCTCAGTGACATTGCTTGAAACTTTTTTCAGGCTCTTTACAGTATATCAAAACTTAATCTCACTTTTATAGATGAGACTTTCCTTTCTACCATAGTGTGCCACGACTTATTAAAGTACTTAGAAAAATAGGCAAGTGCAGTCAAACAGTGTCTTGCAGATAAATTCACTTTTGTATGTGTTCCAGAATAGGGATTGATGAGTCAGTCTGTTTCCAGCCAGTGTCGATCATTTGCTCACTTATAAGTCTGATCCCATCCCATTTCCTCATTAATTTACCATTTTTTTAAAAAAAGCCTAGGGCTTGCTGATCAGAAGGTCAGCGGTTCAAATCCCCGCGATGGGGTGAGCTCCCGTTGCTCGGTCCCTGCTCCTGCCAACCTAGCAGTTTGAAAGGACGTCAAAGTGCAAGTAGATAAATAGGTACCGCTCCGGCGGGAAGGTAAACAGTGTTTCCGTGCGCTGCTCTGGTTCGCCAGAAGCTCATTCATGCTGGCCACATGACCCGAAAGTTGTGTGTGGACAAACGCCAGCTCCCTCGGCCAGTAAAGCGAGATGAGCGCCGCAACCCCAGAGTCGTCCGCGACTGGACTTAACGGTCCGGGGTCCCTTTACCTTTACATATTTTAAAGTTATGTGTGTTGTATTTTTTTAAGCAAATAACTTAATTTGGGACATTTGGCAAGTGTGAAAGGTGATGGATTCCTAAGCTCGTGGATCAGGCCAGTTTGCTCCAGAATTTCAAAATATGAAATTCTTCAAGCATCTCTATTCAATAACAGACTTTTGGGTGTGATTTATTTCATATTCTTTTCCCTTCCTTGCTGTTGCCTCTTCTGTGTTTTTCTAATATACATATGTTTGGACCTGTGACCCCAAGCCTGAACTTGGTTTTATAAAGAACTCTTGGAGAATGGGTTATTACCAATTTGAATTGTTAGTCCCCCATATAGAGGGTAATATTTTGTCTATTGTAAACATATTTTATCTTACAGAAATGCTGACCTTTTATATGTATATTTTTAACTTCTGTACATTTTGATGCTTGTATCATATAAATTGAAACATTAAAAACACGAGAGAAAAGTGGAATTTTATGCTACTGGATATTGCTCGGAATTGAGATAACTGGTGGCCATTTTAACACATGAGTGGTGAGGTGCTAGTATTTGATCACAAACACACTTCTACTCATGTAGAAAGAGATGTTTTCATATGCCTATCATAGTGCTGCAGAATATATTACAGTTCCCCACCTGTAAGTCCCAATTGTAGTTCACTCAAGTCGATAGGAAAGTGCAGCCAAGCAAACCCTGAGAAGCTTTTGCTTTACTCTTTCTTATCTCTTGTTACATGGAATATTTAGAGGCGATATGTTGCTTCTCCCCCTTTCTTCAGACCTCTCCCTCTTGCCTTGCAAGTCTGTGGTATGTTAACTCCTCTTTCTCCCTTGTGTTGCTTAGTAGCCAACAATTTCTTCTGCGTCAGGTAATAATTATTATAGCCCTCCCAAGGTGTCTGTGATTCCTAAAAATGCTGTCTGCATCTCAAAGAGCTTCATTATAGGGTTTGGATGCTTAATGCTGATAAAGTGTGTGTGTGTGTGTGTTTGTTCCCACTGTGTCCTTTACCCACCCTATAAACTGCTGCTCCTCTTCTCCCCCCACCCCAGCCTTGCTGCCTGATTCCATTCTGTGGTTCCTGACCTCATTTGGAATATTGCATATCTCTGGATGGCAATCCTGTGCCTGATAAGAGATGAGGGATGGAATGTGAGACTGAATGTACATGTGAGTAGACCGAGAGCAGGAGTGAATGCTGTTTTGATCCATCTCTCTGCAAGTGAATTGATTGCAAAAAAGAAAAGAAGAAAATTTAATGCACCATCAAGGCAGACGTGGAGTTATTTGAATTTGGGGAGGGGGATGGAGGAGAGATTGCCCGGACTTAATCCAAAGGTGAATGGGGTCTCAGGGCTGCACTCTCTTCTCATAAAATATTAATGGAAACAAGAAGGTGTTGTGAGAGGTTTTCTACCTGCTGCCGAGCAGCTGAAGGGGAAAAAGAAAGAGATTCATTCAAAGACTGCAGGGAGCTGCTGCTGCTACCGCCGCTGCAACAGAACCTCCTAAAGCCGTTCAGCTGAAACAAGCCAGCAGGTGTCTTATGCACATAAATTGGTCTAATTTGGGTTTGTTTTTCTTGTCCTCTTGTCATCGTTCACCTCCTTGCACCCCCTTGTCTTCTGCCCTCTTTGCCTCTCCTGTGTTTTTGTGTTCTGCTATACTTGATGTTTAGGCATCTGCACCACTTTTGCTTGTGCTGGAGCATGAGAAGAGAAATTGTGTGCTAGTGGTTACTGCTTTGTACAAATTTGACTGAATGCAGGTTTTGCAGTTTATGATATCTTGGAATAATCCTGTTTGCAGAGATGAGGATACAGGAAACAGAAATAGTGATAGTTGCCTCTAAAAATTTCTGATATACCAGTGAAAGCACAGCATAGAATAGTACAGCATTGAGATTTTCAAACATATCATAGGCAATCACCCCCTTTCTCTTTTCATTTCTCCTTTGGAAGCAGCTGGCAAAAAAAATGTTGTTGATACTGGATGCTGTGTTTGAAACATGGAAATCCAACTAATGGAATTAATAAAACAGAATAAAAACAGATACAGAAAAAGAATTTGTTTGCGGGGAAATTATGTGACAGGCTTGCAGTATTGACTGCTCCTTTATTGTGTGTGGTTGCTTTCGGCAGAAAAATAGCAGTTAACATTTAATTTTTAATATGGCCCCACAGCAGAAGGTTGGAAAAGAATACAAAACAGTTTGTTAATTTGATGTTCCTGTTCATTTACTCTTGTCCTTTTTGACTAAAAGGTAATTAAATGTGTTGCTATCATGTATTTTCTTGCTTCTTGTATCCAGCTGTGCTGCTTCTCAACTGAACTTTAATACCTACATGCTCATTAGGGTTCAAATGAGTTTATGAAGACACATCAACCTCCCATCAATGCCTCTTTTTGCTATCCCCTCTATGGTAGCAGTTTGATCAAGGGAGTTAGAGATCTGATAAGCATGAGTGTAGCTGACTAGCTGAGGATTTTAAGAGGGACAATTGTATTCTGCTATGCAGAATTGCTCATTGGTGGATGCTGGTTGTATTTTCTAGTGCTGAAACAGAGTGCTGGGGTGCAGATAACTGTAAATAATTTCTAAATTAATTGAGACCTAATTAATAATAAAGATTTAGCATGATAGAGTAGGAAAGGGGCTGCTATGTGAGAGGGATATTGGTGCTGCTGGCTCTAAAGCACAACAGTGTACAGGAGGAGTCCAAAGATCTTGTTATTAGTACAGTATATGTGTAGTACTTGGGTCACTAGGGTTAGAAGTATTTGACTACACACAGCCCAGTTGTTCAGGACATGTAATGATTTTTTAGCTTTCTAATATTAAAGGTTTCTTTCTCTGTACCATGATGAAAAGTGATTGAGACTTAATATACCTCCCCCTTAATTGAATGCATCTTTAAAGGCCAAATGCTCTCCATTTCTGATGTAGAGGCATGTCTTCGTGAAAACCTTACACAGTAGGAACTGTGAAATAAAACTACTCCATACTAAAGGATTCCCCTTTCCCCAGATGGGATTATTTTTCTTCTTAATTCAGTTCTGCAGTAAACGCGCGTGCGCACACACACACGTGTGCGCGCACACACACGCGTGCGCGCACACACACACGGAAGTACTGCTTTCATGAGTGTGTACTTAATTCCTATATGCTGTGTGTTTCTTTTGTATGAAAAATATCAGTGCATGAAAAATCATGGTCTGCCCTTCCTAAACTCCTTGCTTTCTGTTTCTCTAACTCTCCTAGCACACCTGCTCAGCACAGCAAGCACTGTCGACAAATCCCGAGAAATGCAAACACACTGGCTCTAGCATATGAACCTGTGTGTAGATTCAGGCACACGTATGCAGATGGTAGAAGGTCACACTGCGCTGGTGCCATGTCGTCTTTTGGAAAGCTTACAGAGTACTTCAGCCTAAGGAAGTCGAGGAATGAATTTCGATCAGATCGGCGGAGTAGCAGGAGGAGTGGCAGCTATTGCTGTAGTATCACCGAATGCAGGTAGTGGGCAAAAATAAATAATAATAATAAATTCTTTAGCATGCATATATGCCAGGGTAACTGGGATAGGGGAAAAGTGAACTGCTCCCACTTTCTGTGATAACTCTTCAGTTAAAACGGGAATTCTGAAAAACAGGAGTACATCTAAGCACTGAGGTCTCCCCATTCCTATAGGAAAGTATCTGATTACAAGCACACCCAAGCAATATATTCAACTTTCCTTGGTATTATATATAGTTATCTTCATAACTTGTACCAGTGGTGTACTTCAGTTCTAAGTACATTTCCACCCCAACATTTCAAGGAAGGTTATTAATGTTGTTACTAAACCTTGTAAATATCTGATCTGATCACCAGATTGAGATTGTGAAGTGGTTGAATGGTTGTTCCATTGATATTACTGGTCCCATTTTGAAGTTCAGATGAAATACTGAGTGGCCGCTGCGACCATATAACACCAGTCCTAAAAGACCCACATTGGCTCCCAGTATGTTTCTGAGCACAAGTAAGATTGTTGATGCTGACCTTTAAAGCTCTAAATGACTTTGGCTCCACCCCCATTGTTCAGCCCAGACACTGAGGAATGGCTGAGAGGGCCTTCTGGTGGTTCCCTCATTGCGAGAAGTGAGGTTACAGGGAACGAGGCAGAGGGCCTTCTCAGTAGTTGCACCTGCTCTGTAGAACGCCCACCCATCAGATAAACTATCTGACTTTTAGAAATAAATTTAAAAATTGTCCAGTAGCACCTTAGAGACCAACTAAGTTTCTTCTGGGTATAAGCTTTCATGTGCATGCATGACTTTTAGAAGACATCTGAAGGGAGGTTTTTAATGTTTGAGGTTTTATTGCATTTTTGAAATTTTATTGGGAGCTGCCCATCCTAAAGGGATCAAGAGCTACCTGAGGTCTATAGACTTTGTGCCCTCCACCCCATTGTTTCATGCCCCTATATGGCTCTCAGATCTTTGGGGGAGGCTTTTACTTCAGTTCCACAACCAGGGGAAAGGGCCTTCTAGGTGGCAGCTCGCTTCTCTTGGAGCAGCCTATTTTGTTACCATTAAACAGAATATTTGTTGTACATGCTAATATTGGTATGCAATATCACAGATTATTTAAAAGTCAAAGTAGCACTTTTCAGCAAGATGCATTGGTCATAAGCTTCCAAGGATGATGAAATTCAGAGCTGGTCTGTAGGACCACCGAAAGTTAAGGAATGTCAGACAGTTTGTACATACTGTTACACATATTGTTGCAGTTTTTCTCCTGATTTTTTTTTTGGTTATCTTAGTTTGTTGAATTTTTCCAGCTTGTATGTGTAGGAATGTTGAGCACCCACAATAGCCATTACAGAACATGGCAGCTATTGCTGTATCTCAGCTCCAAAATAGAAACTGGAGTGTTACTGTTACTTATCTGTGTAACCATTACATGCCCAACTATAGATACTTGTGTTTCAGTGTTTATCTTTACCATCTATTTTAAGATTTAATTGGTAACGCAGGAGAAATAAATCTGTGCCATGGAATTGCTCACACAGATGCTGTAGTGCATAGTTTGTGTGCTGCTGGATTACGTTTATTTCGGTATAAAGAGAATAGCTATAGATATTAATAGGTTTCTTTTAATGAGCTTTTCCTTGCCTCTCAATCTTCAGAGACTCAGTAGTGATTGTGAATCACACTGGTAGATGGCATTTTGGATCATCTCAAGATGTTTGGAGACAGACTGAAGCCTTTTAACACAGTGCTTTTTCTCTATAGCTAATTTATTTATTACAGTATGCTTAACAATATACAAGCCTAGTGTTGCCATTTTAAAATCCAAAAAGTTGGTCGACTTCAGTCAGCTTTCATGTGTTTCAGGTATTTTTTTTCTTCCTGCCACAACCTAATCCACCCCTACAAAAGCTCTTGGGGTCGTCTTCCTAGTTAGCTTCTGTCCATTAAAGCAGAGAAAAACTTGTTATAGGCACAACTTCCATCTTCTTTGATGTAGACCACTGTTTCTCTTCTTCTCATGGGCTTCCATAACCTTCACTGGTGTTTTTTTTAATTACAGCTTGGGATACAAAATTAACATGATTACTCAAGGGACCTGAAGTTCTAGTACTTTGCAAGGATACAGTTTGCTAAATATTTATGTATTTCATCATAGTTTATTTTTGAATTGGAGAACATGATTCAAACGAGAAATCATTCATCAACCTTTGGTCTCTCATATTTGACAGTGTGTGCACTGATCCTGCTATTCTTTTGTAACCTATAATATATATTTTTTCCCCTGATGGGCCACCAAACAAAATATGTCCTATTTTAACAAGAGAATGATTGTGTCAAGGGAGGAAATGACATTTAGCTTTGGTTGCTTGATTGAGCTGCTTAGGCTTTGCATATTAAACCACAAGAAGCTTTAACTCTGCTCTTTGATGGAGGCTTTTCCTCATGGTTTGTTGTCTCATGTTTTTTGCATCACTCAATTGCAGTCTAGAAGATGCAAATCATGGGATGGGATAAAAATGATGTGGCTGAAAATCACATGCTCTTTCAAATGTGCTTATTCTGATTTACCTTGTTTTAGGTAATAATTTTTGGGGTGGAGAAACACAGGGAGGGCAAAGGGTAGAGTGGTGTTACCAAAGTAATACTTGTGAACTGCCCTGAGACCTGTGGCTATAAGGTGTTATATACCATAAATAAAATAATGATGATGATAATAATGAGGATAATAATAATAATAAAAGTAATAATAATAATGATGATGATGAAGAAGAAGAAAAGGCTTCTGTTGTGGCCATCACTTATCACATTCATTCTGGCTGAAATAAAATTGACTTTGCAGAATCTTTTTTAAGCTGTGCCTCTCAGCAATACTGCTTTAACGGGAGACAAGTCATAATTATACCCATAGGTACATGCCACCAGCAGTTCATGAATGATATTTTGAGAAAAGGGAGGGAAAGGGGTGGAGCTCTTCCTGCTCCAAAAAACTCCATGAAATTTATTGGTGTCTTTTGTTCCCCACTTCAGAGAGCACTTTTTAGGAATTGCCTAAGAATGTGGGTACCGTTAGAAGCTACACAGTACAATGTATTAAATATTGTGACATTGTATGTAGTACTACTCATCTTAATTGTAAATTATTTTGCAGTATTGCAGAGGAGATGTGCATTTCCTGCAGTGTTGTTTCCCCATATCTGAAGACCAAACTAATGTGATGACTTCCGTGTTTGCTTTTTGTTTACTAAACAGCAGTTACAGGGATGGAAGTAGATTTGGGCTCAGACCTGTGCTGCTGTTTGACCACAGGGGGAAGGCCTCTATTGGAACTAATTGTAGCTTTATTTCTTGGGCGAAATGCAGCTGTGGGGGTTGGGCATCTAAATCAGGATCATAGCAGGGTGAAAGAGCCAAATAATTCCCCCCTATCCCAAGCTGTGATCCTGATCAAGATGATCCCTTGCTGGTATTTAGTAAACAAAACCAAGGCTGTAAGGGGTTAATCATATGCTTACTATTATTTCTATTTGGCGAGAGAGAGAGAGAGAGAGAGAATTTAAATGATAGTCTTTCGTTCTGATAATGAGTGACAGTTTTTGCTAAATGTAAATTGCAAAGTAGTCCTAAAACAGAGTTATGGCTGTCTTAAACCCCTTGGGTGAAATTTATAAAATGGAGTTACTTTAAAAGAATTAGTTGTATTTCTCAAATACTATTTGGTTTGGAAGAAAGTATTGCGTTTGGCATAAGATTAGATGTGACTGAAGGCCATATTCTGGAACTATCTTGAAAGATTGTCTTGCAGTGATGTTGTCCTCAGGACCATATGTTTAACAAAGAGATTATGTGTTAGGGATAGCAGTCTATAATTGGTGGTGTTAAGAAACCTGGTAAATGCTTAATGTGTACTTATTTTTTCATTTATATCCCACCCTGCCTCCAAGGAGGTCCAAATGGTGTAAATGGTTCTCAGCCATATTTTATCCTGACAACAACCCTGTGAGGAAGGTTAGATTGAGAGAACCTGGCTGACCAAGGTCAGTTAGATGTACTTCATGGCTGAGTTTCCTGGTTTCCTGGGTTGTAGTCCAATACTCTAGCCACTACACCACGTTGATTTTGAGTATTAGATTTTTTTGGCTTTGTTAGAATGGACTGGATGCCCTTGGAGAAAGGACCTTTAATGTACCATTCTGGCAATAGCACATTATAGAAAGTATAATTAAGAATTAGTTTTGGGCTGCCCCATTGCTCTTCTACATCCGTTCCATCATTGTGTGCCAGCTTCAGTTTAAACCACAGTTTGCTGTTGCACTTGGACTTGGACACTGTGGTTTGACATCAGCTTACTAGCCAGATATGGTCTGCATGGGCCTGATGCCCAAATACTTGGAGGGTATGGAAATTTTTTGGAGATCTGTACTTTAAAAAGGGTAGCCTTGTAGACAGCAACAAAGAGTCATAACCAGCAAACAGCCATGCATTCAGTTTTACATGCCACAAGAAAGTATTGCACAATTAGTTAACAATATATACATTAAAGATAAGAGGAGGGAGTGCCCCTTGGGCAGATTAGATTTGGAAAAGGTTTCAAAACCAAACTGCTAAATTTGGGAATACCAACCGCTGCTGAAAATGGGTGGATACAAGTTAGATACAAAATTGAATACAAAGTTATAAAGACAAAGTGGATGAAGAAGCCTGGGTAGGCCGTCTATTTATTCCGAGTGTGGATCCAAGTGACGCCTGATGATGCAGTTGGCCCCGCCCCTGGGGAGATCCTGCACAGTAACCTGCCTGTGATTGGCCTATTTGCAGGCCAGCTATGATCCAACCAGACCCCACACGCAGCACTGCCATGGGATTGCGCGGTGGGGACAGTGCCAGGTGGGAACCTGTTTATTTCCTGTTGTGTATTGATGTTGTACTTGGTTATGTGTGCAGCCTGGTTTTATGAATGTTTCAGTGTATGTTCATATAATAAGCAAACTCAAATTCAAAAAGCTTTGAAGACCACGAGTGCCAATCAAATGACCCACTACTGAACAATGTTTTGATTGAACCTTTTGCACAAGCTGGTCTAGAATGTGGATACACAGTTTGTATCCACCAGGAGCCATGCATTCAGAGTTTTGTAGATCTCCCTTCTAGTTGTGGTCAGAAACAGGGCCTTGCGGAGTAAGGCAGAGGCCCGGGCCAGGTAGATAATGTGTCCCCCCCTTTTTTTTTACCCTGGGGATAACTGAAGTCTTATAAATAAGTAAGTATATAAATAATTTTCACAAAAGTTATGCTGACAAATAATTTTATTTCAAGGCTAGAACCGTATCTGCATATAAAGACAAAATGGAAAATATAGATATACAATAGTGCGTTTTAAAAATACATAGGGAATGTATCTGACCGAGGCCCCTTTTGCAATTGGAGGCCCGGGCCAAGTGGCCAGTATGGCCCCCCCTCTGTCTGGGCCTGGTCAGACAATCCCAATGCCCACCCCCAGCCTTTGACCTTCAGGTGTTTGCTGTAGACTTATTTTTATCCATACAGGCTTTTAAACTGAGTTCTGATTTATGGTTTTCACTTTTTTTTAGCATTGTGTTATTTATTTCACAGAATTTATGTACAACTCCCATCATCTCTGGTCATTGACCATGCATGATTGTGGTTCAAAGGGCCAGAGGTTCCCCACACCCGAACTAGATGATTGATAGCAACATGAGTTCCTTTTACTATGCTTCTAGGTTGTTGGAACAGGAAACCATATTGGTATTAAGGGAAATTGTACACACAGGACGATTGGTGAAAAACCTGGTTCTTGTTTCAGGAAAAGGAAGTTTTGACTTGTGAGTCATCAATGCTTGAAAGAGTATTTTATGCTCCACCCACCCACTGTTTCGTTGCTGAGTCACTGTTGGGTGGATGGAAAATTGTCATCACCCTGATTTTGTATGCAAGTTGATGGAAGGAAGCAATTTTTAGAGTTGAAATAATATTTACATTTTAACTCTAAAAATTGCTTCTTTCCATCTAATAAGAGCTCTTATTGGATGTTGTGACTGGAGGAGATTCTTCTAATGTGGCTTTGCAAAAAGAAAGGGGAAAGAGGTTGAATAAAGCAGATGAGTAAAATTTCCCCTTTATTAGAGAAGTCACACTCTCAGTGTGCTGAAAAGTTTCTGTGGGAAGTGCAATCCAATCCAATATCCTAATGCTAATTGGATTTTTCTAATTAGGAGTGATGCCTTCAGTATTGTGATTCTGGGAGCAATCCTTATATTTAATATTTTATATATTTATATCCCTCATTTTATGATACCTCCTTACAGGGGGATTGCAAAAAAATTAAATGATGCAAACAATAAAATAGCATAAAATGCAGAGACATGTGAAAGAAAAGGCAATAACTTTTCATTTGTGTATTGTTTTCCAAGGGGAAATGGGCAACCATTTCAGATAATGAAAATTGTAAATTTCACTGTTTCATACACAATTTAGTAACTTTCATGAAGGAGTAGTGTGCAGAGTGGATTCACCATAAATTCACAGAGGGTTGTATCCAGTGCTTTGCCAGGGCAGCACCATTGGCACAATGGGACTTCTGCTTTCTTCCCTGCCTGCTCCCCCCAGGGAGGGTCCCCCAGTCCTATGAAGTTGATGGTCAGAGCAGGAGGGATAGAAGAAGAAAAGGAACTTCTGTTGCACTCATTGTAGTCTTATGCGCCACCAACAGAGCTGCAGTGTTGGATGTGGCCTAGAGTTATGAGTGTGGCCTAATTACAAGCACTCAGCATAATGCACACTCCATAGATTTGGACACATGGTAGATCAGCCACTTAAAGTCAGAGAGCTACTTTGCTGAAAGTTGACAGCTCACCTTTTGCCCAGAAATTGATTCTTGCTCTTGCAACTGAAGGTTGTGTGAACTGGCCCTTAATTAACAGACAAGAAATGTGCTATTCATAGGTAGCACACACTTTGGGAGAAGTGTTGTGTGCAATGTAGATTTACAGAAAGATATCATTGGAACTAAGATTTGACTAAGCCAAAGCAGAAGCCAGTAGAGCTTATTCTTACTTTAGTTTAAATGGATTAGTAGGAGATTTGATAGAGATCAGTAAGCAGAAAACTTCACACTGCTTTGATGAAATATTTTAAATTGGGGTTAAAATATAAATGGTTTTGTTTTGTTTAGATTAGTTAGATTTATTTATTGCTTCACAAATTGAAAGGATGCCTAGAAAGCAGGTAAAATTCCACATGTATTTGGTATATATAAATCCTTTTCATGGGAGGAGGTCCATGGCATGTTCCTGAGTGTCCAGACAATGATTCCTAATGTGACACCCTGTGGATTCCTATCTGTGGCTACATATTTCAGTGCTTTCACTAGCCAGAGGCTGTGCTGAAAAAGATTTTTTTCATCCGACCATTCCCATATTCTGAATGCTTGCTATGTGGGAAACAGCTTTGTGTGTGTTTTGCTTTGCATTATTGGCATGGATGAATTTGAGTTTGATTTATTGAGGCATGTCATATTTATTTAGTGAGTTTTTGGTGAATACCAGCCAGTTTGGATGTTACTTTCATTAGGCAGTTGTGGTTTTAGCTGATAAGCAATGTGAAATCTGTGGTCCGAGAGAAAAGCTAAGGGAATGATTGATAGACTCTGTACTTGAAACATGAAAACTTGAGTGCTGAAGGTGGTAACTCATCACCAGCTGAACAAAGTGAGAGTAAGAAATTATAAGGTGTATCTAGTTCAACAGAATAAACATATAGGTGTTTATTTAATTTTATTTCCATTTTGGCTAATGGATGAAGAATAAACATGTCCTGTTCATTACCCTTGAGTCAAAGTAAATTAACAAGGGAGGAGAGGGCAGACTTTTTTGACAAGAGTTGGGGCACTGTATTTGGATTTTTCATGCATGTTTAAGTCCTGAGCAATGGGCAATTAGCTGTGTAAATACTTTCTGGAGAAACAGCACAATGGTGGTGATAATCTGAACAAATTCACTCTTCATTTATTTTAAAATGCAAATTACAGTACAAATTTAAGACTTGAGAGGATTGAAAGGCTGATCCTGTAGACGGGCACTAGGCTACATTTAGAGAGCTGAATATGCAGTGTCTGCACTTATGTGGTTCTGCAGATTTGCTCAGAACCCAGAATATAGTTTGAAGGCTCCTGAGACCATCACCTTGCTGAAGCTAAGCAGGCCTGGGGTGCCGTCAGTGTCTGGATGGGCAACTGCCTAGAAACATCACTCATGCTGCCTTGGACTCCAAAACAGAAGAAAGCTTGGGATATAAATGTTAATTTTTTTAAAAAAAATAAAACCATTACAAAGTGCTATATTGTGGAAACTAGAATGTGTATTAAAATATATATATTCTAAATGCAGTAGTGGTGAAATCTGAAACCCTGGGTCTGTATTCAGTAATTAATAAAAAAGTAGCAGCAGTCTAAGATTTATATATTGAGTTAGATTATTTCCCTGCTACCTAGGTAAGCAAGGATAGAACGTCAATAATAGATTTGGATTTTGGGGTGTAGAGGTAGAGAACCCTTCCCTTTCATTAAACTTACAAATCCTATAATTCTTTATAATTGGTTATCTAGCTGGGGCTGATGGAAGTTAAAGGTAAAGGTACCCCTGCCCGTACGGGCCAGTCTTGACAGATTCTAGGGTTGTGCGCTCATCTCACTCTATAGGCCGGGAGCCAGCGCTGTCCGCAGACACTTCCAGGTCACGTGGCCAGCGTGACAAGCTGCATCTGGCGAGCCAGCGCAGCACATGGAACGCCGTTTACCTTCCCGCTGGTAAGCGGTCCCTATTTATCTACTTGCACCCGGGGATGCTTTTGAACTGCTAGGTTGGCAGGCGCTGGGACCGAACGACGAGAGCGCACCACGCCGCGGGGATTCGAACAGCCGACCATGCGATCGGCAAGTCCTGGACGCTGAGGTTTTACCCACAGCGCCATCCGCGTTAGAGGAAGTTAGAGTCCCGCGTTAGGAAGTTAGAGTTAGGAAGTTAGGAAGTTAGAGTCCAACAAAATCTGGATGGCCACAGGTTTCCAACTCCTGTCTTGAGGCCCTTTTTAATTCCACAGTTCTGTTCCGTACAATATATTCACATTAACTTGAATTTTAAGTGCTGGAGTGGTCAGGCTGCTTCTTTGTACTGTAATAAGCTACAGTACAGGCTGCATAGAATTTAATGTTTTGAACTTGGTGTGTTGGGTATGTTTCCACCCACCTGTTACTTGAAAGCAAACACCTGCCTACAGTAAAAAACAACAGCTGCCTCATATACCCTGAGAGTAGCACCCATCCCACTTGTCTGCTTTGATAGGCTAGCTGTTCAAAGTACAGAGAGTCTGAGGTTCCACTTTTCTTGAGGCCCTCAAGCACTCTACCTGCCCCCTTGAGAGTCTCCTCCTGATAAAGCCAGATCACAGAGTCACAGCCTGTGTTGTACTGTGTCCAGGATGAAGGAGATCCTGAAAGGGAACGTTCCAGTACTAACTGAGAGGCTAATTGAGAGAAGCAGCAGTCACTTTGCTTTGTGGTCCTCTACTGCTAGTTTATGTAAACCGAAGTTTGAGACAGACCAGTTTATCTATCTTTTATAAACAAACTTGTTTTAATATATTGCTTCTGAACATTTAACAATCACATAAACTGTAATTTCTGGCCCATATTTCATCTACTCATTCAAATATTTGAATAGATTAGGGAAGCACCTTATTAGTTATGCAGAAAATTTAGCATGATTTAGAGCTTATTTGATTCCTCAAACTGTTCATTCCACTTCTGTTATTTCTAAAAGGAAAGCTTTATACCGGCCAGTTTTAAATTGTATTGGAATAGTTGACTTTTTAGATGCACAAGGTATGAGATCCATAGGGGGTCCATAGGTCAAAAACCAGAATAGGTCAGAAAGGCAATGAAGTGCTTTCATTAGACCATAGAACATCAGTGCATTAAAATTATTTTTGCCTGTTCTCTGGTGGAGAAAAGTTATTTCATTTTACACCATGACACTCTGAGCAATATTCTGGGGTCATTCTGCTTAGGAAATTGTGATAATCAAGGATGTGAGGGCACAAATTACTGTCAACAGTGGTTGCTGAAAATATATTGGATTATATTTGTATCTCATGCTTCTTTCATAGAGTTGAGAGTGGCATAAGTAGTGTTCTCTCTTTTTAGATCATTCCCTGATTTTAGTTCCCTTTTTTGCTATTTAATGAGATGATAGTTTTCATGTGTGTTCCACATATGTAAACGAAGGTTTCCATAATACGATTGTCAAGACCATAATTAATAATTGTTACTTCTCACTTAAAAACAGCTTACTTAAGAATTCTACTTGTCTCTTTGCTCATTGGGGAAATATGTAAAATCTAGATATGATGTATTGAAAGTGTTTGTCTGAAACCCTCCTCTATAATGTGATATGAATACTGAGCCTGTAAGCATAATTTTATGGTGTGTCCACACAAGCATTTTTCCTGTGTCAGTTGGCACTGATAAGGAAGAAGGTAGTAGCTGTAATCCCAGTCTATTGCTATTTGGCTTTTGTGGACAGCACAGCTACTCCTGAGCCTGCTACTATCTGTCTATGCTATACTGAGAGTGGGGGCAAGCATATGGGTTAACATCTAGTGGGGAAAACAATTCTCAGAGGCCTGTTTAAAAATGACTTCCATGATTTATTTATTTGTTGGATTTATTTATATCACACTTTTTCTCCCAGGAGCTCAAGGTTGTGTATATGATTCTTTCACTCTTTCTTTATCCCCCAGAGTGGGACGCGGGTGGTGCTGTGGTCCAAACCACTGAGCCTCTTGGGCTTGCCAATCGGAAGGTTGGTGATTTGAATCCCCACAATGGAGTGAGCTCCTGTTGCTTTGTCCCAGCTCCTTTGAATATATTGGGAGCAGCATCCACTGAGGTTGTAGACTAAAGGGTGGATTGGAGTAGATGTCCTGTTGTCAGGGGATGGGACTTCTGTGCTTTGCATGACTTCATCTTCATCATATGGTGCTTGGTTTGTGTCCCCATGCCCCATCTTTTTTGAAAGCCCTCTCAGTCCCATGTTTTGCCCTCTTTTTAGCCCCCCTTCTAGTCAAGCTCTTATTACAAGCGAAATTAGGTAAAGGTAAAGGTACCCCTGCCCATACGGGCCAGTCTTGACAGACTCTGGGGTTGTGCGCCCATCTCACTTAAGAGGCCAGGGGCCAGTGCTGTCCGGAGACACTTCCGGGTCACGTGGCCAGCGTGACAAAGCTGCATCTGGCGAGCCAGAGCTGCACACGGAAACGCCGTTTACCTTCCCGCTGGTAAGCGGTCCCTATTTATCTACTTGCACCCGGAGGTGCTTTCGAACTGCTAGGTTGGCAGGCGCTGGGACCGAGCAGCGGGAGCGCACCCCGCCGCAGGGATTCAATACAGGAGACTGAGAGGTAAAACTATGCACCCTGATGCATTGTCACTTCATCCCAGCATCGGTGCCATCACAGAGTATTGCTAGGTTATCTCCTAGAAACAGGCAGCTGGCATGAGACATGACGAAGCGGGGGTTGGGGGAAGGGAAGTGTGATTGTGCTGGAGGATACGATTTCTGTGCACAGAAGTACTGTGGCTGTTAATTTCTCCATGTTGCCATGTAGCTTCTGGCTGGGTCATGTCAGAGTTTCTAACTTATTTTACTAGGGAAATTCCAAAAGAAACCAATGTATTTTGGGGGCATTTTTTTGCTAGCAAAAGAGAATACCAATTATGAATTGATTATTCTTTTGTGTTCATCATCATACTTAATATATTGAGATAGAAATATCAACTGCTAAGCTTTCTTCCATTGATGTATACATAATTGCATTTGTGTGAAGAGAGTTCTAGCCGTGACGACAGCTTTGTGAGATAGCTATCTTTTGGGTAATGACAGTTATCTCATGATCGTATCATGATCTTATCAGTATATCACAAGGGTGTGTGTGTGGGGGGAATAAGCAAATGTTGCACAGTTTAAATTAATAGATGGATCTTCAAGAAACAGTCTTTATTAGTACCTGGCTGCATTGCTTACTGCTGCTTATCCTCAGTTCAAGAATCGAGAGGTGACGGTGTCCAACAGGTGAAAATGCAACTCCAGCTATATGGGAAAAGACTGTACAGTTCATTTCAAGCTGGTTTCAGACATCTCTTTTGAATGAGTGTTAGAGATGAAAGAATTCCAGTGGTCTCAATTTAAATATTATTAAGAATCAAACTTTCTGATTTGTTTGGGTCTTAGACCATTGCTAAAAGGATGTTATAGACAAGCAAATGCCAGTTAGTTTGATTCAATAAAACTACTATCCATCAACTTATTATAATGTACAATAGAAAAGGAGGAAGGAGTTCTTGAGGAGGAAGTAGCCTTTGATATGTGTTACTCTTTTCCACACCCCAAAACTATAGAGATGAGTTTTAATGTTTGTCTGGTTTGCATTTAATAAGACAACTAAATAAATCTGAAAAGTTGCTCCAGAGTAGTTGAATGGAAAGATTTAATTATGAGTGAAAATTCAATGAAGTACAATTAGTCCACTTTGCATTTAGGGGTGGCTGACCTGTGACCTTCCAGTTTTAGTTAGACTTCAGCTCCCATCAGTCCCAACCAGCATGGTTAATGGTCAGAAATAACAGAAATTTTAGGTAATTTCTATGGGTCTACTATGACTAAAACTTAGTTGAATACCTTGCAGAAAAATCTAGGACTGGTGTCTCTGCTGTGCATCAAGCTATGGAGTACAGTCTTCTACATGACTGCATGATCTCAAAGTGCACATACTTATTTGAAAGCACTACCACTTTCATGTAAAATATCCATCCAGGAATTCTGATATGGGGATGATTCTAAAGAAAAGTAATTTACCAGTGGATATTTTAATGGCACACTGACTCTGAACTGCACCATAAGCCACTCTGAATGTTAGAACGGCCCCATATCCAGTGGAATATTTTGTAATGGAATTTTAGGATGAATTACTTGACATTTGTCATGAAGTCCACAGTGGATTACACTCTGACCACACCTACTGCATGTATAGGTGCACCCTGCACTTAATTGCGGCTTGTGCTGAAGGTGGAAAAGTAAAGCCGCAGCTCTCTTTACACTTACCTGAGAGCTTTTGCCTTAAGTGGGTCACCAAAATAAATCTGGGAGGCTTTGGTTTTCCTGGTTGTTTAGAATAGCCAGGCATATGTTCAAATTAGCTCAAGGCCAAACGAGGCATGACACAGCCACATCAGTTGAAAATTAATAATAGCAGGCTTGAGGCTGCAATATTTTTCAGAATTGCATTATATGGGGAAGTGAGAGTTGTAGCCTCTCCTTCCCACTGCAGCCCTGAAGGAAATGCTCTCCCTCTAAAAAAGTTGTTGTAGTCCAGCAGCATATTTAGGGCTGCAGGCTGCTCATCCCTACATTAATAAGATCAAACTGTCTTGCCCCAGTGAGTAACCTGGCTGCTGAATTCTGCACTAGTTTCCTTACCATCTTCAGAGGCAGCCCTATGTATAATGTGTTGCAGTAATCTAACCTAGAAGTTACCAGAGCATAGACAACAGTAGTTAGGATGTCCCTGTCCAAAAGGGGTGCAGCCTGGCCACCAGCCGAAGTTGATGGAAGGCATTCTGTGCCACTGAGGCTACTTAAGCCTCAAATTACAGCAATGGGTCCAGAAGTACCCCAAGTATCTAGAGGTACCCCCAAGTCTCTCTGGGTACCTGCTCCTTCAGAGGCAGCGTAACCCCATCAAGAACAGGCCACCTTCCATCCATCTGGTCTAGGGAACCATCCACCAACAATGCCTCAGACGTACATGGATTGAGCTTCAGTTTGTTGGCTCTAATCCAGTCCATTACCAAGGCAAGAAAATGTTTCAGTGCATTCACTGCTTCACCTGCATATTTAAAGGAGTAGCACTGTATGTCATCAGCATATCATCCAGATAACCCCACTCAGGAGTTTTATGTAGATGATAAACAGCATAGGGGATAAAATCACATCTTGAGGAACCTTACATTAAAGGCACCAAGGGGCTGAAGAATACTCCCCAAGCAACACCCTCTGGAAACATCCATCCAAGTAGGTCTGGAACTACCACAAAGTGGTGCCACCCATTCCTAACTCGGATAGCTGCTCCAGAAAGATACCATGGTCAATGGTATCAAAAGCTGCTGAGAGGTCAATGAGGTCTCTCTTCCAACAGAAGTCTTCATATAGGGTGCCCAAAGCATATTCTGTGCCAAAACTGGGCCAAAACTCCGATTGAAAGGGATCTAAAAGATCTGGTCCACAACCACCTGCTGAAGAACCTTGCTCAAGAAGGGGAGATTAGTAGCTGGTTGGTTCTTAGATTTTCCAAAGCCAAGGAGGGTTTCTTGAGGAGTGGTTTTACCACTGCCTCCTCCAAGCAGGCAGGCACTACCCCTTCTCAGAAGGAGGCATTAATCATCTCCCCAGCCCAGTCAGTTATCCCATCCCTGCTAGTTTTTATCAGTCAAGAGGGGCAAGGATCTAGGGCACAAGTGGTTTGTCCGATCCAAACACGTTATCCATCCTATATACTGTATTTGAACTTAAAATAATTATCCAACTCAAAATGTTTGTATACTGTGGCCATTCTTTTAATATTGGCAAGCACCCCTTCATGCCATAGCTTTGATTCCCAAGCAACAAATACATCTGGGCAAAATTTAGTAGCAATACAATCTTCCATACCCTCATGGCTTGCTCAGCAGGTAGGCATTGATAATGACTAGTTAATAACTTTAGGTGGAAGAATTTTGAAAATCCTTGTCAAACATTGATTATGAGTTCCACAGCTTGAAAAGCAAAACAACAGTTATTTATAGGCCTTGGTGCAGTTGATTATAACTGACCTTTGTTCAATCTTCATGTAGTCTCCTTGAGGGCCTATGCTAGTGGAATGTCACCACCTGCAGCAAGGCTGTGTGGTAGGTATGCTTTTGGGAGCGATTTGCAGATGCTGGGTGACTCTTTTGCCTTCTACAAGGAATTAAAAATCACAATATTTGCCCATCTAGCCCAGTCGCTCCCTCTGCTGTGCCTCTCTTGATTGTAGCATCTGATGCTGTGCTTTACTTATTTTTCCTTAATGGAGATATTTCACGTGTTTCTAAATGTCATCTAGTTTGGCAAGAGAGAGAGAGAAAGAGAGACAAAGAAAGAAAGCACAGATCTGCAAATCCCCAGAGAATATATTCCACTTTCAGAACTGGAAAGCAAAATAGGCCAAAATTCTTTGTGAAATAATAATTGAGAATGGGCCCCATGCTTCTTCATGTATCCCTTGTTCTTTTCTTCATCCTTAATAAATCATTGCCTGCAGCTGAGCAGATCAAAACATCAGTTCCCCAGAAGTGTGAGTTCTTTTCTCTGACTCCAGTGACGGTTATCTGTAAGCAGCGGTGTAGTGGTCCAGGGTTGCAGGGAGTGAAAGACCCATTGTTATTTCTGCAGCAGAGTCCCTGCTTCCAGAGCTGCCCAATCAGCATGACAGGAGAGTTTTTTGGCCTTGGAAAATAAGACTTCTCGCCTTTTCTGTTGATTGGAGCCAATCCAAGTGAAAGGAGGTGAGTCAGTCATTAAGGATTGGCTTTTTGGGTCTCTTTGTGCCTTTGGGGCTAAAATCAAACTATTGGAGAGTTACAGTGCCTGTTGTGGCTGTAGAGACTGATATGGGAGAAACAGCATAATATTTAGCCACCCTAGAATCTTGGAAGCATAGAATTGTAGAGTTGGAAGATACTCCAAGTGCCATCTAGTCCAACTCTCTGCAATGCAGAAATCTCATACATACAGGCGACCATCCAACAGCTCTTAGCTGTCAGAAATTTCTTACTGAAGTTCAGCTGGAATCCACATTTTGATTTGAAAGGAATAAAAAACAACAACATAAAATGTACCTGATTGTCTGGGAATGTCTGTAAAAAAAGGCTCAGTAAAGATCTTTGCAGCTAGCTTGCCTCCCCCTTTTGGAATCTCCCTGACTTACCGTACCTTCCAGAAGCAGTGACTGGTGGCGGTGGCAGGGTGAAATGCAAGGCTTATCTTTGTATTTTCATTAGCATGAGATTTATTGGATTTGTAGTTCTGAGTGGCCCAGGATCTTTACTAAAGGCCCTGAAACTATGTTTTGTGCCAATAGCTTTGGTACAGCTTTTCGGTGTAATGAAAATATAAATGAGTAGCGCCCCCCCCCCATGCCCCTTCATCTTGTTACTATTTCTTGAATGTAAGTTCTGGAGATGGTGTTGGGATTTACTCATGATGAACATAGCTAAATTCAAAGGGGTTTTGGAATACGGAGTAAAAACTGTTTTCAACTCAAGGTGGGTCTTGTGTTCTGAACTCATCTAATTTCAAAAATCTGCTACTTCACTCGTAGGAATAAAAAAAATGTAATCATAGGCACATCTGATTGCAATCTCTTTCTTTTCTCCTTTTAAAGGTCATTAGACAGAAAGCCACAGAGACCTGTACTAGGAAAGTCAAGGACTCTTCCCAGCATTCCTCAGTCCCCAATCATAAACCGCGTTCCACTTCTAGATTCAAAATTGTACAAGAAAGATATGCCAGAACAGAAGCATTACAGAAATCACTCTGCCCCTGACTGTCAAAAAGGATGTACAGTGCCCTCTACAGGTAAGTTTCAATAAATGTAAGTAATCCTGTATACTATGTTTTTATTATTAATTCAATTTATGTTCTGCCAAAGGTTTGAGAAAAGCTTGAGGACAGCTCTTTTGTAGCCACCTTTTCAGGAGACTCCTTAAATCATGCGTAGGCAAACTAAGGGCCGGATCCGGCCCAATCGCCTTCTAAATCTGGCCCATGGACGGTCCTGGAATCAGAGTGTTTTTACATGAGTAGAATGTGTCCTTTTATTTAAAATGCATCTCTGGGTTATTTGTAGGGCATAGGAATTCGTTCAGTTTCCCACCCCAAAATATAGTCCGCCCCCCCAGGTCTGAGGGACAGTGGACTGGCCCCCTGCTGAAAAAAATTGCTGACTCCGGCTTTAAATCATTAAGAAACATGGTTCTAAACATTTTCTAGTTAAAAACTACCTTTAGAAAGCTACCTTCCACTTTAATATACTGTATTACAAACACACCTTCATTTTCAGTTTCTTTTTTCTCTGTGTGTCAGAGTTGTTGCTTGCCCCATGTGTCTCAGCAGGCAGTGCAGTGTACCTCCGGGGGCGAAGTCAAACCACTGGAAAATCACAGTGCTTGCTGTGGCTGCAGAGATGGACTTGTAACTTGTAACTGCTGCCTCCCATGTTGTTTTTGCTGTTAGCAGCACCAAAGTAACCTCTCTGGGGCATAACCCTGAGCAGTGTGTATGAAGGTCTTGGACTGCTCAGACAACAAGACCACCCTCTTGGTCTTGCTGATGTGGTCCAAATGAAAGCAGAGCAATACATTTGGCACCAGCTTGACTGCAGGAGTTGCTGGAAGGAGGAGCACAAGGCGCCATCCAACTGTCTTAGGCCTCATTGGTACTGATTTTATTACTGGATTGTTTATGAAGACATGTAATTGGTGATGTATTAGCCAGGGCATTTGGGTACCACCTAGTTTTTTGTGTTTATTCTTGGTTTTTTGTGTGAGAAGATAAACAAGTGTAATTTTTTCTGCCATTTGCGAAGTTGGGTTGGGGGAATCAGATTGGGAGGGTTTGGAATAAGTAGGTTACTTTTGGGAGGGGGATCATTTTGATCATGGCTATTTTGTCTGAGAAGCTGAAGTTGGTGTTGTTCCATTTTCTCAAGTCTTTGTTGATTTTTCACCACAGGGGGTTGTAATTGTGGAGGTATGGTTTGTTGAGTTTTCTGGTTATTTTGTACCCCATGGAATCTGAACTTGGTGCTGCAGAGTTTTACCTTAGTGATGTTGGTGAATTCTTTTTGGATATTTGAGGGAGTGTGTGTTGAAACACATAGCCTCAAATACCTGACACCATTGCAAATGTGTTGGGTTCTTTGTTTAGGGTAGCTACTGTGTTTATGGGGTCTGGCGTGACCATCAGGCCACCTGCAAAAAGCCCTAAGTTATAGGTTCTGCCTTTTGTTTCCACTCCCTTGATGTCTGTTGCTGCTCAGATTCAGATTGCTAGGGGTTTCAGAGGAAGGGAGACAGTGGACATCCTTGTTTTGTGCCTCTTCGGATAGCTATGGTATTAGAGTCCACACTGTTAGTCCTGCATTATGCTGAGGCTAGGGAGTAGATTTGTTTGAGGGTTTGTAAGAACTTGGCACCAAATTTCATGTTGGTTAGTACTGCTAGTAGGCATTTCCATTCTAAGCAATCAAAGGCTTTGAGAATGTGTAGGCACATAATTGTCAGTGGAAGTTTTGTTGTTTTGCAGTGTTTGATTATATTCAGTAGTTTCCTAATAGGGTCTGTTATATTGCGACCAGGGATGAAGCCAATCTGGTCTGGGGCTATTAATTTGTGTAGAATTTTTTTTAGGCGGTTAGCCAAGATTGATGTGAATATCTTGTAGTCTTGGTTTATTAATGAGATCAGGCAGCATGATTTTACTTTGAGGCTGTCTTTGAGTGGTTTTTTGGATAGATACTATTTTAGAGGAGGTCCAGGTTTCAGGAATAGGGCCCTCTTTTATGATGTCGTTAAATAGACGGGTCATGTAGGGCATCAGGGGTTCTTTGAATTTCTTATAGAATTCTGCTGTAAAGCCGTCTGGCCCTTGGGCTTTGTGTGGTTTCAGTTTTTTGGGGACTGTATCTATTTCCTCTGGGGTGATAGGACTGTCAATGAATTTCTGTTCCTCATCAGTTAAGGTTGGCATGGTCAGCCCTGTTAGGAATTTTCTGATTTCCTCTTCAGGTGGGTTAGGTTGGAATAAAATTCCGCAAATTCTGAGGTTATTTCTTTGTTATGTTGCCGTCTTTTTTAGTGATGCAGTGAATTCTTATTTTGGTTGATTTTGCATTGCTTTGTAACGATTTGTTGGATCTCTGGACCGTAATAAAGATTGATGATGATGATTGTTTTCCCTATGCCTGTTTGCTAATAGTCTGAAGTTTTTCCCTCCAGACTCGTAAAAGTGTTGTTTTGAATATAGAATATAGAATATTGATCATTGTTTTGTTGATTTCTAGTGAGTTGAGTTCCCTCCTTTTTTGTTCTATAGGTTTAAAGGAGTCTTTGGCTCCTGTTTGTTTGTAGCATGATGAGAGGGTTGTGATGTCTTGTTCTGTTTTGCTAATTTTTGACCGCTTTCATAGTGTTCCAAAGGAGAGGGGTTGTTATATTGTCTACATCATTTGCTTTGAAATAGTTTTGGAGAGTTTTTGTGAGACTCTCTCAGTTTATTTTATTTGTGGTTAGGATGGGACTGAAGGGACCATGATGGGGTGGTTTGTGTTTCTGAAGAACCATGATAGGGTGCTTTGGGTTTCTGGCTGCCAGCGGCACCCTCTGATGGCAGGGGAGGGTCCTCACAGTGCCTGTCTTCTCCTGGTATGATAACCTTTGTACAGCTCTCCGTTGGGCCTCTGCCTGCTTCCCCTGTGCCAGTTACCAGAGAGGTTGGATCAGGGCCTTTGCTGCTTTATTTTCTGTATTTTAACAGCTGTAGGCAAAGCAGCTATCATTGGTAGCAGCTGTGGGAAACTTCTCCACCTGAGATGTTAGAGAGCTTCTGGTAGTTAAACTGTTGTACACTAGATAGAACACCAGCTCCTTATATTTGTGCAGCGTGTACTGTGCTAAGAGGTTTCAATTTTTAATGGACCTTTTTTGAGCCTTTTCTCATAAAAATATTTATTGCCTTTTTATGCATGTTCTTCCTTCTCAAACTGTTTTTTTTTGTGTCCATTGAATGTTCACTTAACTCTGCACCCTCATTTTGACCTCTTTTCATGCTAGCAAAAAGATAGGTGATATACTGCTTGCATCCTCATCTTACATCTACTGACAAGGGTTTACATCACCTGTGTGAGTACACGCACCAATAATATTTATTCATCTAGGCAGTACACACTTAATAAAGAACGAGAAAAACATGCTGTTCATGCTGACAATCTTCACTCCAGGAAGGAAACACAGTTGCTTAAATTAATGGAAACATGGTTTTTATCCTTCGGAGGAAAATGTTGACAAGAAGTGGAAATCTTGTAACAAAAGTGTTAATTTTGGATCCTTATTTGATGGCTATGGGTCCTTTTCTCTCTCTTACTCCCCTGTCCTAGGAGAAGCATGGCAGCTGGAAGATGATTGTTCTGAATCTGTGAGGGATCCTGCCCTTCAGCCAAGGCTGTGCACTGCCATGGACGAGGCACCTTTCAGATCCTTGAGAACTCGGTCCTTCTACATGAGGAAGAGCCTTTCAGTGGACAACCACTTAAGTGCCCTCAGCTATTCTATCCACCCCACAGAAACCAAGACAGAGCGGGTCAAAACAAAACTTCGAAGGCAATTTGTGAGTACCAAATTGCTTATTTCCCACATTTATTGAAAGGCTTGCAGTCCATGCATTTTCAAAATTTGCAGCACTGTTAGTTATTCCTGCAAACAGCTTGCATACTCTACTGAAACTGATGGTGCAGTATATCAGAAACAGGTCTGTGCAGAGTTTGTCTGAGGCCTGGGGTGGGAGTTTTGTTAGAATAAAGTTATAAACTCTAAGCTTAGCCCTCTGAGGCGCAGGATGAGTGTACCTGACTGCCCCCCCCCCATTGGCCCGTTCAGAAGTATTGAATCTTACTTATTGATCTGATATTCAGTATCTTCATGTAGCTCCCTACCATCTACATTGTTAAAGCGTATAACTTTGGCATCTGAAATATGCTCTGCTTGAGTTGGGTAAATGTGTGCACATATTGTGCACATATGCACTCATCTAACTTTAAGCTTTGAAATCTGCTGTTGAAACCCTGCATTTGTCACAAGAAAATAAGAAGACTTTTCCATTTGTTGTCACCAATTTTAATCCTTCCCCAAATTTGACCGAAAAATTTTGAACCAGAAATCTTACAGCAGTAGAATAACAGTTCTCATCAGTACATAAGTGGTAAAGAGATTTCGAAGCACAAGTATATCTATGAGAGATAAATATCCAGGTTGACTTGGACAGAACCGTGTATGGGGGAAACCTAGAATAGAAATGGGTGCTTTTAAGCCAAAATTGCAGGAGCAATCCAGTTACTGGAGGAAGAGTGAAAGAGATGCATGGGAAGAGTTGTGGTTTGCAACTCAAACTCAAGTTCAGTATCAGTAATGTATCTGGTTTTAGGAAGGGATGAGTTTGAAATTGTAGCCCCACAGTCTGTGTGTTGAAGGGTAATGAATAATGAACAGCAATAAGCTTCTTGTTTCCCAATCTGTAGCAGAATTTATGTCACATAAATTTAGGAGAACAGATGAAAGAGCCAAGCACAAGAGAGGTGCCATGTCAAAAGAATAGCAGAAGTGGGATACTTGCTTCTAGTATCTAAAAACTATAGACTCAAGGTCACCAGAAGAAAGAAAGCAATTCAAAAACAATGAAGAATTGTAGGTGGTCACATTTTAGAATTTTGATTCCCTAACATTGTAGATTGTCTTACATAAACAAAATGTTTAAAGGATTTTCACTTACTTGAAAGGGGAAAATATTTCATAAGACTTTTTTTTCAGTTTGTCAGTTTAATTCCAAAGAGCCCATTCCATGTTGCTTTCCAGGACTTCACTTCTCTAGATGTAAGGGAAGGTTCACCTGTCTCCTTTAAAAGTAGTCCTTATTCCCTAAGATAGACAGGCTAATAATTTAAGCGGGCTACCTCCAGCAAGTAGGGGTTGTAAAGACCAAAATAGGCTTGCTCATAGCAGCAAAACTACTGATTTACGGGGTTACTTTGGAAGAAAGCTGTAAACATTTTTTCAAATGTATTATTTTGAGTCTAATAGGAGATAGCACTGGAGCAGAAATAACAGATGGAACACAGTTTGTAAAGTAGGATGTTATTAAAATTTAATGGGCTCATTTACCACTTTCTGAGAGACACCTGATCTGAAGACTGATATGCTCATTTCCTTACCTCATTACCAGTTTCAGGATTGTAATGAAGGGATCAAGTGTAATGAAGGGATCCACTGACAGACAATGCTTCCATAGATAGACTTTCCATTTTGTATGCAAGTACATGAAAATACTCAGAAACAATGAGAGGAAACCAGGAGCAGTTGTTACAAACCTGTGTCGTTAGAGGGCAAGGAGAAAGGCAGTAGTGACAAAACTATTTGCCTGTTTTTCCACAATGCGTTGCCGGGGTCTTTACCCACATTCTATTTGATATTAGATATTGTTTTTCTGCCTGGTACATAACTCTGCTGCTGTTTAAATTTCCATTTTGCTTGGGTCTGACTGCTCTTTTTTTGGGTACTTTGGTGGGTCTCTAAAAATCTTGGTTTCATTTTTCCGCAATGACAATGCTAGTCATGGATTATTCTGATATAAAATATAGAACTCTGCTGTGACAATTCGATGGATTCTGATTTAAGACCCTGGTTCTTCAAATTGCAAGTGAAAAAAACCCACAGTTGAATGAAAGCAGCCATATTTGATACCATCATTTGTGGTGAGAAGCAGAAAGCATCAAAAGGATTTCTGATGATTAGAGTGAGTCAGCTTTGCTTTGGGGTAAGAAACCGACTGCCAGTTTCTTTTGTTGTTTTATCCTACACTAGAGGTTGGGAAGGCATTTTCATTTTGCTTAGATTTTCTGGTGGCTTTTCTCCTTTTCCCACTTAAAATATGTGGTCTAGTTTGCTTGAGTGAGTTATCTGGATGTATTTGTACACCTGCAGTGCACTTGTTCTTTATGCCTCTGGCATGCTGTGGTTTAGACAGTGTAGATTAGTTTATGGGAAATTGTGGTGAAGGTGGATAAATGCTTCACTTTTGCAAACAAAACCTTTGACCACATGGTCTCATTGTACTTTCTTGTCCTGTGGTTCTAAGATGTTATATCTCTGGCTTTGTAGATAGCCCAGAGTTTTAAGAAATGAAAAGATGAGGCTAAACCTGAAAAGGCTAAACCTGAGATCATTTAAGCCTTTTTCAGCTTTCAAAACACCTTACCAAAAAAATAAATTGAAAGCATAGTCTGTAGTGACGGCAATAATGGCTTTGTAATATTGCTACAGGGGCAAACAAAAGGATGCAGCCCAGGTGTGCAGATGGTAAACTGCATTGGCGTGCTTTAGTGGTACCTGGGATACAGGCACATTTCTCTTTACAGTTTCTATGATTTGTTCAAGTCCCCACCATCTTGGCTTACAACAAATAGAAAGAGCTCCTGAGTGTGCTACTCGGAAAACTGGCAGAGAGATCCCTTTAGGAATTTCAATTCTAAGCTTCCAGAAAGCAGTACAGATACTGATCTCCCTCTACCCACTTTCCTGCATATTTCCTTCTGAAGAAAGGAAGGTTTTCCTCCTTCCACTGTCTCTCAGGCTTACAGAGATATTTGTTAATACTGATAGTGATGTATGGTGCATCATCCTTCTGACAGTGGCACCCTGTAATCTTGATTGGTAAGTAGATAGATGGTCCTTCCATATTCATGATTCTATTATTATGCTCTTATCGCCACGGGATGCCTAGAGGGCACATCACGTTAAACTAGAAATACTACTACTACTACTAATTTATTTTATTTTATTTCTCACAATGAGAGCATCCTGACTCCAGAGATAAACTCTAGTGCCACCTAGTGACTGAACTATTTAATGACACTATCAGCATGCTTCAGGCTTCTGATAATCTTGTTGTTTTTTTCTAGAACCCTAATGGTTAATTGATGTCTATTTTGTAAAGCTACAAGATTCATGTGCCTCATGATGCAGCAGGTTTAGGGCACCTGCGCAGATACGGCGCTTCAGGTTGTGGGCTTTTCACGTTGCGAATAGGCCTCCGGAATGGATTCCGTTCGTGACCACAGGTACCACTGTACCACTGAAGAAAAAGCGTGCTTTGGAGCTTACAGAGCAAACACAACCTTTTTTTTTTTGCACCCTTGAGATTTCCTCTTCCTCTCAGTTCTTGAAATCAATCTGAGTCTTGGAGTACCTTTTAACATAAAAATACCAGAGTAGGCTAATCAATCTATTTAAGAGTATATAGAGTTGCCAGGCAATCACCTGTTTGAGCACTTGGGTTAGAAATCTATTTAATAATTAGTTTATTTACTTATTAATAGTTGCTCCATAATTCTCTAGGCTGCTCACAAAGCGAGAAAAGGGGATGTTGCAACTGGCTTATAGTTGTTTACATGTTCTGGGGACAGGCCTAGGTTTCTTCAAGTGTGGTCTGATTACTGCTTCACTTTAAAGAGGCTGTTACCACCTGCTCTACCAAGAAGGAATTTAAAACTTATTGGTGTTTTCTTTTCTTTGTCCCTGAGAAGAACCTATTCAACTAATTAGACTTTTCCACCAAGAAGGGCAGGTGGGGTGTGTGTGTGTGTGTGTGTGTGTGTGTGTGTAAACTAGCACTTGTATTGTGAACTAGTACTTCTATTATTTATTTGTTTATTAAAATTTATATATTGCTTTGATTGCAGGAAAAAACCTCAAAGCAGATTACAAAAAAAGTAACACTTGTAGAAGTATACCTGATTTTTCTATTATGGTATCATTTCTCTAACATTGGGTATCTTTTCCCAATTTCTTTCCAAACATTTCTGTTTTATTTTTGTGTGAATATAGCTGTCTCTTTAGTATCTGGGATTTATTTGGCTTTGACTGTTACTTCTGTGAGGAATGTTTGAGAGTGTAAGCAGTTTAACAAGAGTTAGACGGACAAAATATACTGCCACAGCTTCCAACACAGTGTGCAATTGATATTAGACATGGGAACAAATTATTTCAAGCTACTTTTAAAGGAAATTGTGACTGCAGATAGCAGTAATAAACTCCAATGTATGTCCCCATAGACTTATAACACTGTAGTGAGCTGCATATTAATGGCATTCTTTCTACAGTTAAAATAAAATGAAATTATTTTATTAAACTAACACAAGCAAGGATATACATACAGCTTAGCAACATTAGACCCTTGATAAATTTGAGCTACCCACAGGCTCTTATTAGAAATTTCAAAATCCTTGATTTTATTTTAACTTCCTAGGTACCTCCCCCCCCATAAATATGTATTGTTTTTACTAAAGTATACTAATCGAACCACAGAATAATTTGGGGGCTTCTAATGATACTGAGCTTTTAAAATTATTATTTTATTTAAAGACAACATCTCTTCTGTCTCACAGCTTAAGGATTTACACCAGAAGTTTCTTAGACTACAGTACCCACCTACTGAACTGGAAAAAGAAAAAAACCAGATCAGCAGGGCCAGGCTAGCCCCCAGGAATAGTTACAACATGCACCTGATCATGTGGCCTATAGCCCACAAAAGCTAATGCCATAATAAATCTTGTTGGCCTTTAAGATACTACAAAATTCTTTTTTTGTTGTTACAAAAGATCAATACTACTATCCCTCTGGAAGTTATCTTCAGTGAAAACATTTTCACATGTGCAAATGCAGGTTGAAAGTGTTTCAGTTTGACCCTGGTGTGGGGTAGAGAACTAGTATAGACAGTGTCTGTAGTTGACTAGATTGAAATGAATTTCTTCCAGTTCGGAAGGAAGTAGCATTGGCAATTATATTTGAACTGTTAAGACATTTATCAAGAATGACAGAAAGAGGAACAAAAGACATTCAGCTGTGGTCTCTCACTATGTGCAAAGCACCCAACAGGTTACAGTGATTCTAGGTATTGCCATGGTAGATAATTCTGCATTATCTTTCTAAGCTTCCAGCAATAGGACTGGCTTGTGTGACAGTCCTTTTTCAGCATGTGTGCTTTTGTCATTGTCAACTCCACAGTCCTTTAGGCTGATAAAGCTTCAATGCCTTTGAAATATCTAGGTTTAACTGGCTTATAGGATAAACAAACAGCTTGATACCAGTGATCAAACTGAGATTGGACTATTTTTAGCAGCATCTTTGTCTAGTCTCCCAGGTGTAATATAGAATGTTCCTGGTCCTAATGCAAAAGGGATTTGAAGGAGGCAGAGTTGGTGTTTCAAGTTTTTCCATGAGTCTTTTAAATGAACTATAATTTCTGAAAGTTGCTTATTGACACCACAGCAACCAATTTTCTCAGAGGCTGTGCCTAGGAATGATTTATGTGGCCCTAGTAGAGCACCCCCAACTTGCTTAGGAGCAGTGCCATTGTAAATCTCTTTGCCACGTTATCATGGGACAAGAAGAATTGTGACAAAGGGCCTTAAATAGAGTAGAACCCTTTATTCAGTTTGAAATTGTATTTAGATTACTAATATTGTAAGTTAGGTGCAATCTGTAACTTAAATGCTGTATATGATACTGTATGGAATGTTAATGAGTCCTGTGGAGATGTCATGGAGGTGATGGTCAGATCCTGAGGAGAAATGGGAAGAGTTTAGGGAATTGGAGCTGGATGACACTGTGGAGGGCCTAGTGGGATTGGGGAGGTGAAATTGGGATTTCCAAAAAGTGTCTGAGCCCATAGGGGAGGCCAATAATCCAGGGAATGAGAAGTTGATCCAGGGGAGGGGCCATATGGGTTGGTAGAAGAATGTTCTGCTCCTTTGATATTGGACACCCCTAGTTAGATATCTCCTGCTGTAGAGTCACCCCTGGCACTGCTTCTGTTAGTGAAGTGTAAATCAGATGCTGAGTTAGGGCCAAAACTGCCTCCATTTGCCAGCTCCAGCAGGAACATACCTCACAGACGTAACCTGCTTGAAGGAATGTGCAGGGGCATGGGTGTAGCCAGGATTTTTGTTAGGGAGGGCAGAACCTGAGTTAGCTATGTATTTTTATTGATTTGGGGGGCAGCTGGCCTTCCCCGCCCCCTGGCTATGCCCATGTCATTTGTTGGATCAATATATTTATTTGTACTTGGCCAGTTGTCTATACCTCTTAGGTACCTGCTGCACCTTGTAACTTGTGCTTTGCCTATGTGTTGACCTGATTTGTTCACTAAAGCCTTTATCAGAATTACAGCTGCTGGCAGTGAAGACATGACAGTTTATATGATTTCTTTTCTATTTTATAGTTCATTCATGTATATGTTATTCGGTTTAAGTCACTTGGAGACCTGTTTGATGACAAATGAAAAATAAATAAGCAAACAAGCACAGAAATATTTTTGGTGTGAACTGGAGAACTAAAGGATGTAAAAACCTTTGTTTTAACAGTTCTTAGAAATCAAATTTTAATTAATGTGTTTTGTGCTGCACTCCTAATGATTTGTTCTAGGGAGTACGTCCCACAGAACTCATGTGGGTATATGAACTTAATATCGTGTGTAAGAAGGGCAATGCCCATGCCAAAAATCAACCAGAATTCCCATGTAAAATCCTTTTTCATCATGCTTACCATGAATGGGTAGTCAGCAATTAACACAGAGTACAAGTGTACTTTAACAAGACTAAAGTACAGAAGATAGCAGTCTACTCTGGGCTATCCAGTAGTAATTTATATATGTAGGAAAGCAAAGGAGGCAAGTGAGAACTACATTAGAGACTGTCTCCCTGTTCTTCTCCCATCTCTCCCAGGCCACCTGACATCTTGCTCTGTGATAAGGTTCCCGCAAGACGAACGCCTCGCAAGACGGAAAACCCGCTAGACGAAAGGGTTATCCGTTTTGGAGGCGCTTTGCAAAACAAATTTCCCTATGGGCTTGCTTCGCAAGACGAAAATGTCTTGCGAGTTCCTGCGGGTTTTTTCCCCTCCCCCCCTTTTCCTAAGCCGCTAAGCCACTTATCAGCTGATCCGCTGATAAGCTGCTTAACAGCTGATCGCTAAAAGCCGCTAAACCGCTAATAGCGCTAATCCGCTAAGCTGTCAATGGGCTTGCTTCGCAAGACGAAAAAACTGCTATACGAAGAGCCTCACGGAACGGATTAATTTCGTCTTGCGAGGCACCACTGTATAATGGACTTTTTGCACATTACAATAAACCATGATTTATGGCTTACCATTAATGAACAGTATTACTGTGACAGAACTTTAATTAAAACCTAAACCCAGATACACTGCTATCACTAGTTAGGGGGAAAGGGGAAATGGATATAAGGGAAATGGATATAAGGGTGGGGGTGGTAGCCATTTTGTTGCTCACAGTTCATTGTTTCGTTTAAGAACCTCAGAAAGGCTTCCTTTCTTGAGTGGTACAGCAAAGGAAGACACAGTCTTTACAGAAAGATAACATTTAAGGCAGTGATTTTCAACCAGTGTGCCATGGCACCCTAGGGTGCCTTGAATCATGGCCAGGGGTACCACGGGCAATACTGGCCTCCTCTTCTATCCTTCTCTCCCTCCTCTGATACCCTCTCACGTCTCTGCCTCCCAGAGACTTGTACAGCTGTTTGTTACAGCAGCCCTGGCAACAAGCTCTCCAGGTGAATGGTACCTCAGGGGCTGTCCAGGGGGTGCTACTCAGGCCCCTGTGGGTAGTGGGAGGAGGCACTTCTCTTTGTGGTATGTGTGTGGGAAGCTCAGAGACAAGGGGCCCAGAGGACTCCCAAGGAGAGGGGAGAAGAGAGGAGGCTGAGGGAACACTCCACAAGGAAGGGTCTTTGAAAAATGGTGAGAGGCTGCCAGTTCTGCAGGCAAGGAGTGACATAACTGGGCTCCTGAGCCCCACAGGGGTGCCGCACAAAGAATGTAGTTGGTCAAGGGAGCCCTGGACCCAAAAATATTGAAAACCTTTGATTGCTTAAACAGTATAAGCAGTATTCTTTAAACAGTATAGGCATGTGAGGGGTGGGGAAGGGACAGAATGTGCTTCTTGTCACAAGTGATTTCATACCCCATACATGTCTGTGTCCCTTGTGCACATCTGCTCTATGTAGAACATAAAATAAAAATAGAATTAAAAATGGTATCTGAGATGGAATCCTATTTTTCCAACTATCAATATTGTTGGGAAAATGTGGTTTATCTCAGCAACACAAATGCTTCCTTTGGGGAAGAAGTTGAGTTCCCTAGCAACAAAAATGTACTGTATGCATATATTGTGCAAAACATGCCAGACATCTGGAAAAACACCCTTTAAGAGTCTGATTGATAACTTGACTTCTGCTATTAATTGAAGTAGGAAAAGTTAAAGCTATCATAACTAAAAAATTATCCAGTTGTCAAATGATGATTGAAGATATAAATTTAGTCATTTAGGTCTGACTGTGAGACAAGCTGTGGTTTGCAACTATATTAAGTCAGAGAAGCAACCTTATCATCATAATGGAACAAGAATCCTGTTTGACAACATATATTTTTAGTATTTTTTAAAATAATGTTTACAAGATTATATCCTGGTGTGTATAGTTGTACTAAAAGTATTTACTAAAATGGATGTTTCTTGATTCTTCTGAAGTAGTAAGAAACAGATAGGGCAGTGCAGTGAGTCTGCTGCATTGGTGGCCAGCTTTCACAAGCACATCATCAGAGCATGTATGCATATTTGTTTGTGTAGTCAAAGCCACTATAAAACAAACATCAGGATATGTACTTGTGATTTTATGGCCTCCCTGCAAAGATGGGGATGGGGGGTGGGGGGTGGAATGACCACGCAAGACAGAGAATGTAGCAATTCAAACATACATTCCCCCACTGTCTAAGGCAACAAAACTGACCCCATTAATCATAGTGGCTGTGACAATATTTACTCTTTTCTCAGTAAGAAGTTGCAGTGGAACTTGGAGCAGAGCAAGCATACAGGACAATGTGGCCAGCCTCTGATCCAGTAAGGCAAAAGAACTCATGAGTGTTTGGCTAGCAATAGCAATGGTTGGATTGGAATGTCTGGCATTCACCAGTGGAGGGCTTAACTGCAAGAGGGGGTTTATGACTGAAAACATTCCCCTTTTCTACACAGCTCACTCTTAAACATGCATCTCCTGTGTGGGACCTGTATATTGTGCATTGACATTACCTCAACAGTTGGTGTAGTGGTGTAAAAGTTCCTGGTGTGTGTGTGGAATCCTAAGGCACAGTATCTGTAAGAATTTTGTGAAGACAAGGGTTGGCAATCCCCCATTCCCCAACTTACCAGGAGTGGCCTTTGAAGATTGGTGTGGTGGTGTCTTGGGCCTCCTGTACAGTGGGAAAGCACTTTGAGGCTGCAGGGGAAGACAATACTGTAAGATCCTGGGAGCCAGCTAGCATCCACACAGGACTCCCAGCAGACAGGACTTCAGGGCAGACTCCCTTTGCCTAGTCCACCTTCATTGGGACGTCCCCATATGTCCTCTATTCCTTACCTTCCTGTCTTGGTTTTTTCATGAACAGGATTTTTGTGGTTATCAGCATAGCAGTGGACAGCTGTCAGTCACTGGTTTCAGGCCAGGAAGCAATTTGACCCACAGGTAGATTTGCTTTGCTCCTGTGGGTTTCCCCCTACCCCATAGCTATTGTCACAACTTTGTAATGGCAGTAGGGAAGGACAGGGAAGGGGCACTCCACCCCATGTCATCAGGAGATCTCCTTAAGAGGTGTTAGAAGGTGGCACTTCCTGTCCAGAAACCCAGCTTGTGGGTTGATGGACCATAGTACTCCTCTACCAGTGGCTGACTGGGGTCCAGTGGAAGAGGCTCCCACTGTGGGGGACCCAAACATCAGTTGGCCCTGTCTATTGACTGACAGATTATCAACCAGCAAGTTGGCTGGATCTTCAGTGCCTATGCCAAACCTATTATCCTGTCAACACTAAAGTTGTGGCCTAATTTTTATCTAGCATCTAACTCCTTGTCATTGTTTTTTGTCTGTTTCCCCTCCCACGGCTTTGCTGTGCCTGGATCTGCAACCTACTCTTCATATATGTGTTCTGAAGCCAGCTTATTGTTGCAAAGTATCCTTTCTCCATCTTTCCCACCACCAAGGAGCCCCCTTGTTGCTTCTAAGTGTAAACAACATAAAGCCAAAGAAGCATGTCAACATCCTGTATCTTATCTGCGTTATGGGTTTCCTGTGCACAGTTGATTTGAATCTTAGGCTCTTTCACTATGGGGTGGATTGAGTGGATGGGTGTTCTCTGTGTTTTGGCTCTCAGGTAGGTGTTTTAATTTCATCCCACTTCTTCTTCTTGGTAGTCTCTGTGACTAAGGATAGGGACAAAGCCTCATTCCTCTTCCATGCTTTCCCTGATGCTGACTGTTTTTAATTCTTCTGCTAGTGGAGGTGCACTCATGGCGAGGATATATCGGGATATCATTCCATCAGAAAACCACTGGGGATGTTCCAACATAGACTGCCCAATTGGTGACCTACCTATCTTCATGATGCATTGTGACATCCTAAAGGGTTCTAGCCAGTGTTGCTGGAGCATAGAATTCAAGAGTTCAGGGAACTGTCCAGGTCATTGCTGATATGTATTGGGAACAATCAAGGGGTTCTGCTGAAAGTATCAAGCACATCTGTCATATGTTTTAAGTTTGTTGTACTAATCAAGGCTTGCTTCAATTCTATCAGAAAGCTTAGATTTTTAGAACACTCAATTTTCTTAGACTTTGTTCACCATGACAGAAGTGAGAAGTTAAGCAAAAGTTGATTATGTTTCCCATTATAGGTCTGAACAATTTCTAGAGCCAGGAAGATCTAGAAAGAGTTTATTTTTGCCCATCTAGCTGATGTAATTAAGAAGGGACAGCTTTGTTTATAGTTAAAAAGCATTTAACAAATGAGACCTGTCTCAGCTGTCTTAATTGTCTGGTGCTTGTAACTCATATTAGCAACATTAAAATGCTTCAACTCTGCATTTGGCTCTTAATCTGTCTACTTGCTGCAATGCCTCCTGTATTGCAGAACTATTTTCTTCCTTGGGATTGTTCTTGTTTTCTTGTTCTTGCCCTTTCTGCATCTTTTGTGGCAGAGGCATAAATGCAGACTTGACAGGAGTGGAATTGGTGGAAGAGTACTTGGAGAGTTAGGCTGCAGTTGGCATGCTAGTCTGTGACAGCCGAAAGAAAGAGAGAGTATTCAAATGTCAGGCAGACTATGTGTGACAAGGACATGAAGATAAGAGGAAAGGAGACAGTCTGGCTGAGACTGCAGTTGAGAGAGAATTACCAAAGAGGTTGTGTTGGTCTTAGAAATGTCCGTCTGTTTCCCAGATCAAAGAAGGACTGACAGTCCATGTAATGTTTGCTGGTGTGAATGACAAAGACAAATATCAAGAATAGTGGGCCAATTTATAACTCCCTAGGGGAGTAAGGGGGCACACTGGTTTGAGCTGTACTTTGAATCACTGTGATATTTCACAGCAAGCTGAGAACAGACTAAAAGAAGGATTTATTTTACTTTCAGAACATGCTCATAGGTTTTCCTTCCATTAGATAGTTGTCTGTGAACAGCATGCTTGAATTATGCTGTGTGTTACCTTTGTTGGGTTTGAGCCTTCAAAACACCGTTTCACTGACCTTTGCTAACATTCTGCAACAGTTTGGAACAGACTTGTGTTTAATGCAGAGGGAATTTTGTTTGTTTGGTTTTTGAGCAGGGGAGTCATATGTATGTTGTAGCATAGTGAGGTATTCATATTAATCAAGTACTACAGCCAATAGACCAAAAAGAAATAAGTGTACTAAGAATCTTGGAGGAAAACAAATGTTAATGTACAAGATAACAACCATCATTTAAAACTACAATAATCTTGATTTAGCTCCTGATAACGGGATTTCCAGTTTCAGGTGGCAAGCTGATCTCTTGCTGTCACCGCTACTGATAGAAATTTAGCCACTGCAGTGATTCCTTTGGGTTTTTAACTTGCTTTAGATATTTAACTTAAAATTGAACTGACCTTCCTGGTAGTTTGTCAGCAAAGGGCCAATCATATGCTGCCAGATTCCCACATAGAGATTACAAAATAGAAGGGGATGTTATGGATTCTACCTCTTGATTATTACAGGGACATAACCTTAAGGAAAGCAGCCTGGGCAGCATACTTGCATCAAAGCTGAGGTATTCATATGAAACACAAGATGTAAAATAACAATTGACATACTTGTGTTGAGGTGGCATGACCTTACTATTTGAGGCCACATTTATGAAAAGGTAAAGCAATTTAAAGGGACACGGGTGGCGCTGTGGGTTCGAATCCCCGCGGCAGGGTGCGCTCCCGTTGCTCGGTCCCAGCGCCTGCCAACCTAGCAGTTTGAAAGCACATCAAAGTGCAAGTAGATAAATAGGCACCGCTCCGGTGGGAAGGTAAACGGCGTTTCCATGTGCTGCTCTGGTTTGCCAGAAGCGGCTTAGTCATGCTGGCCACATGACCTGGAAGCTGTACGCCGGCTCCCTCGGCCAATAAAGCGAGATGAGCGCCGCAACCCCAGAGTCGGTCACGACTGGACCTAATGGTCAGGGGTCCCTTTACCTTTACCTTAAAGCAATTTAAAGTGATACCCTCCTTTTAGTAGCTCAAGATCAGGTCAGACATCTGTGTGTCAGAAATGCAACTTAGTGGAAATAACTTCTTTGTCTTTTTTTGAGGGGAATTATGAGTGTTACATCCTCAAAATGTCACTTACATGAGTGCATATGAAGCCTACTCCACCTCTTAAGGGTATCTTTTAGATGATGAAGAAGAAGAAGAGTTTGGATTTGATATCCCGCCTTTCACTACCCTTCAGGAGTCTCAAAGCGGCTAACATTCTCTTTTCCCTTCCTCCCCTACAACAAACACTCTGTGAGGTGAGTGGGGCTGAGAGACTTCAGAGAAGTGTGACTGGCCCAAGGTCACCCAGCAGCTGCATGTGGAGGAGCGGAGATGCGAACCTGGTTCCCCAGATTACGAGACTACCGCTCTTAACCACTACACCACACTGGCTCTCAATGACTATTCTTGAACTTCTGATTTCACCCTTTTGGGATTTGGAAACAGCCTGCAGTTTAGAGGGTGCCCCTGTTTTCCTCCTGGCAGTTGGTATTGTGGTCACAGCTCATTGTGTTCTGTGTACCAGAAATTAGTTTCTAGACAATATGTGTAGAAGAAAACTGAGGGGGAATATGCTCCGGATCTCACATGGCTAGAGAATGTACTTCATGGACTGGGCAAAATGTTCATGTATTCTTTGGTTTTTGACCAGATTGGTCAGCACCAAAAATAAGAACAATTCATCCTGCATTCTTCTGAGGCAATTTTCTAGTGCCTTATGGTACCTTAAATCAATTATTGTGTTATTCTTACAACAACCTGAGCAAGGGCAGTGGGTAAGATCTGTATTAATTTACCCATTTTTCAGATGGGAGCTTAAGGCTGAGAGACAAAAAGTGGCTTAATCTAAAACTATCTACTAAATCAGTGGTTTCCAAACTTTTTTCAAAGAGGGCCAGATTTGATGAAGTGAAGGGCCATGAGGGCTGACCAAAGGGCCAACCAAAGTTGTTGACCTTTCTTTAGGATTGAAGTTGTTGACCTTTCTTTAGGATTTTACCCCAAAGTTGTTGAGCTTCTTTTAGTAAACTGCCACAGCGGCAGGATTAAACCAACTGGCAGGCCGGATTAGGCCCCCGAAATAGACTTTGGACATGCCTGTACTAAGTTAATGGAAAGATAGGATTTAAACAAGGAACTTCTAGGTTTGTAGCTGAGAATCTTAGCTACTGTAGTACCTTGGCTCTGTGCCAGACCCCAGCCCCTAGGTCTACTCAAATGCTTCTCTTCATCTGCATACCTTTCTGGGGGGAAATGGATCTGCTCAGTCATCCCAGTTGTAAAAACACCCAGACTTTTCTGTAATTTGTTGTATGTGGGGATGGAGCTTCCTTTGCAAAGTGTTTGGCAGCTTAACTGGTACAGAATTTGACCACCAGGTTGTCAACTGACGTGGATGCCATAAACACATTACTCCAGTACTGAAAGTTTTAAGGTAGCTTGTGGTTTCTGAGCACAGTTCAGAGCATTTTTTAAAAACCACCACCATGAAGCTTCTAGGGACTGGATATATAAAGAACCACCTTCTATCACTTGAAACTGGCTGTTGGTGCAGATAATCTTTGTTGGCCCATCTTTGTCAGAGATTAGACCAGAAATTAGAGGGCCTTTTTTCATGTCATGTCCAACTATGAAACATTCTCCTGAGGCATGTTCCATCAGGCACTTGACAACTTCCGTCTCCCTTGGGTACCTTTAATGCAATTTAAGGAGTTTTAATTTGAAGTTTATTTATTTTATTTTTATGGTTTTATTTTGAGTTGTTATTTTAGGGCTTGTGTGAAATAGATGCAATAAATGTATTGATTCCAGTGCTTCATTTCAATTCCAGTGGTCAGGGTACATTTAGTAATAGTGCCAGTATTCCAGAGAGGAGGAATAAAATGAATGTTGATTTTCTGATTTTTAAAAAATTATGCTAAAAGGGTAAAACGGCACCGCAGTTACACTTAAATTGCCTGCAGTTATTGAGGGGTAAAATGCTGCAATTTGAGAACAATTTTGCTTGGTGGAGACTAATATGAGGCAGTGCTGAAATGCATATAGAGAATGTATATTGTCCTGGTGAAAATAGAGGAGCTTACTGAAGTTGAAAGTGGTATTTTACCCCAGATTTTATTTGTGCTTATAATTTTGAAGGCTTTTTGTTAGTGAAAAGTTTGCAAATTAAGATTAGATTAAAAAATTCATATGCGCAAATAGTTATATAGAATAATAGCCTCTTGATCCAAAATAGAAAGGGTATTAAGAATTTTATTTCTGGCAAACCTGTAATGTTTAGTGCTTCAGCTGCTCCTTTGTTTTCCAGCAAGTCTTAGTAACATTTGCCTAGTTCAACACATTGATAATGTCAGTGAAAAAAGCAGGTGGCCTTTTTAGATTCCCCAGAAAGAAAACAAGCAAACACCATGCTGACAAATTAGAAACAAAATAGCTCTTAAAGTAACCTTAAAAAAAGTGTATGAATCGAATTCTAGCTTCTTGATTTCTAGCTTCTTATAGTATTACCACATTCTTCTGTTAAATAAGTTCCAAAGGAAATATTGCTAGCTTTGTGACAGGTATGTTCATTTGTAAATGTACAGTGAATTTGGGGCTCCTTTGATTTAATGTTTTTATATATATAAATGTTTAGATAAGGTCTTTCAGCCCTAAAAAAGGGGCCTAAAGGCAGTTCACAACAATTAAAACATCATTACAATTACTGTAAAACAAACAGCAGGCAGTATTGAAATATACTAGAAGCTTGGCAGAATAAAAGTGTATTGGTCTGCCTGCCTAAAGGGACAATCTACCGTATTGGCTCAAATATAAGCTGCACCTGAATATAAGCTGCACCTTTAAAATTCAAGGGGGGAAAAAGAAAAAAGACAATACCTGAATATAAGCCTCTCCTTTAAAATTCTGCAGGCACTCACACCCATCACGTTTTACCGTATGGTTGTTTCAGCAGAGATATCGTAAAAGCCAATTTTTGGAAGGTTGTGAATTTAAGCCACACTTAAACTTTTCACAGTCAGAATTTGAAAAAAAAGAAGTGAGGCTTATATTCAGGTCAATACGGTAATTTCCGTTGGAGGGAGTAGCATAATTGGGGCACCACAGTGAAAAAGTCCCTGTCCTGCATCCCCACAATATGCCCCTTCCTTGATGGTGAAACATAAAGAAGGTTCTCTGTACAGTGGTACAGACACTTCAGGTTACGTGATTTCGGGTTGCGCACCGCGCCGAACCTGGAAGTACCGGAAGGGGTTACTTTCAGGTTTCGGTGCTCGCACATGCGCAGATATACCAAATTGTGACCCATGCGTGCGCAGACGTGGCGCTGCAGGTTGTAAACGCTGTGGGTTGCGAACATGCCTCCCGCATGGATCATGTTCGCAACCCGAGGCTCCACTGTACATGAACACTGTTGATGGGTAAGTTCATATTGACTATATTTACCATACATATGTACTGTTTCCTATTAGCAGTATGGTTAGAGATTGCATTCTTAGTGAGAAGTGATTGCCTGTTAACTATGCAAAATTGGTAGGATAGGGTTTGGAAGGTTGTACTTGTAGATAAACGAACACAACATTGTAGTGTAGTCAGATGCAATATTACCAGAGATAAATTTTTAAAACTGGTCTCTCTTCATTTCTTTCATTAATTCTGTACCAGAAGAACCTATACTACCTTTTCACCTTTTTTTGGAGAGGTGTGTTATCCAGAAATTTACCTCACTATTCTGGATTTTCTTTATTTAGATATCATATCACTTACTCTCTCCAAGGTTGAAAGAAGGTTGTTAAAAAATTACACATAAGAACATGAGTTGCTGGTTCTACCTCTCCAGATTCACAAGGACACTTTTTTTGAAACCTCTCCTCCAGAACTGCTGATGAAAGGACATGTAAATGCTCCAGAGTAAAGGCTCTGTGATGTTTTTGATCAGAGAGCACGTAAAGATAGTTTGCTGATTTTTAGAGCTGAAGTGCTCTGTCAGTTAGCATGTTATTTGGGATTAAGCCTTGACCATTACTAGACCTTTCTAAGTGGTCCTGAACTTCTGAACATTATTTCCATGGCATGAGCAGATTCTGTGATGCATTATTCTTCTGTGACTTTGTGCCATGTATAAAGGTAGTTACAAAATATTTTGGTAAACAGATAATACATTTTGAATCAGCATCCATTAGTGATGCTGGTCTATTGAGCAGGCCAAGCCATTTTTAATTTTTATTTTTGAAAGCTTTACCTTTATAGAATAATATTTTTAATTTTGTTCTTCAACTCTAAGCTTCTGGTCGCAGTATCAGCAGTGCACTGCAAGAGGTCTCTCTAGCACCGTGCTTACTGTGGATGAGAGGCTAAGCAATAAATAGTACTTCTGCCTATCTTTTGCTCTCTTTCCTCCCCCCTCCATCTTTGAAATTGAGGATTTGTTTTTATGCCTACTTTCTGTCACTAGAGTGACTCCAAGCTACATGCTGATTTCAAATACTCTTATCTGGGCACTACAGTATTTCTTTTTTGAATAATAGTTGCTGCTAGTTTGGCTTGGCTGTAACAAGCAGATGGTTGAAGCCCTTGGCATGTTTGATTTTCAGCTATAAAGTGTCAAATTTTGATTGTGCTAGTCTCTTCTTTTCCCTATCCTATAGTTTCAGTTAGTGACATTCTTTACGTGATGCAGTAATTTGCTTTCTTGTATCATGTTAGATAATTGTATAGTATATGGACTCTGGCTAAATAAATCTAGCACCCTGAGTCACAGACAGATTTGAAAACATGCCATTTTTTAGAATGTTGGTACATTTATACCAGTAAGACACTGAAGTTGCAGTTTTTGGAGTGGACATGTTTCTTAACTGCTTAAAATTCTAAAATGTGGACATATTAAAAGATTAATTAATTGAATTTAAGTTCCATATACCCAGTTTCGGGAAGGCATATTTGTTACCTCTTAATGGTTTCAGAGAAACAGGTGATACCTAGCCAGAAATTTTGATAGTGTGGTAGTGGGTTTTGTGCTATATTCTGTTTAGTAAACTAATTCTGGGTGTTTGATGGGAGAGTATCCAGACATAAACAGAAGAAGATGGGCTCAGATGTTTCTGATAAACAACTGTTTATTTAGCTTGATGCATTTAGGAGAAATCTCTTTCATCAGATGCTATATACAAAACTAAATTAAAATAGTGATAATACTTGAGACAACATCATAATCAGTGCTGAAAAACACACAGTACTTAAAATGATGTAGTTTAGGGCCACTGAAAAGATTAATGGCCAGGAAAGAGTACTAAGTAAGAGACAATTATTCTAGAGTGTATATTTGTAAAGTTTGGCACCCAGGGGACTGAATGAAGATTATTCCTTGCATAAATAAATGGAATATGGTAGAGGATATCAGACATACCAGTAAGGATACATGTATAATTTGAGGGGGGAACTAATGTTGATATGTGATTACAACTTCCACACTATGAGTTGCAACCTGTGGTAGTAGCAGGATTAGTTTATGAAAAATGTTCTGTAACAGTACACAGATACAGTTTACTTCTCTAAATCTTCTCTGAAGATCATTAAGCAGTATTAGCCTTGTACTCCCAATGACAGTATCACATCGTCTTTGCCCTCATTCTCCAGGGTGAAAGATGGTTGGTTGCAATCTAACATTTATTTAACCAGTTGTATGTTTTACTTGTTCCCCTGAAAACATTCACTTAATTTAATGTAAGTTATATTCCTTCCATGTTATGTCTCCTACTATATTTTTATTTCTACATTCATTGTTATAAAATATAGCAGTAAGTATAAGTCCCCCCACATAAGTCACCAGGAAACCACAATATGCAGCAGCATGGACGGCAGTGGAACGTTTTCCCAACTGTCCAGGCACTCCTTTGGCATGCTTGGGCCAACTCTGGCAGGGTGGGCCTTCCATCACAAGGGAGCTAATCAGAGCTGGTTCTTTGGATCCTCTGGGCAGGTCCTAGAAGGCAGACTTTTGTGAAGACTGCTCAGGTCCACTCTGAATGTAAAGGAGGCCATGTGCCTGCTTCCCTCACCTTGTTCTTTGAGGCTTCCCCACCTACCCACTTCTTTCTGTATGTAGTTTAAGATAGTGGAATCTCCTTTTACAGGCAAGTTCCATTAGCAGTGTTGCTGTTGGTTGCTCTTTCAGCACTAGGCAGACCTTTCTACCTTCATGTTGATTGACTATGGTTCTCCGGGGTTTTTGGCTACCTGATTGCAAAGGTACTATTGCTGCTTCTTTTGTTGTGTCACCTTACAAATTTGTAATGGTAGGAGAGGCATTGAGCTGGATCCTTAGAAAGAATATCGTATTCTTATGATGGGGAAAAGGGCACTCAGCCCCATCCCAATGGAAGATCCCATTAAGTGATCTTGGAGGGCACTGCTCTCCTGTAGCCTCTCCAATCAGAAGCCCAACTTGGGGGCTTATGGGCTCTAGTTCCCCTTACAAGGTTGCCTGCAAGAGTTCACCCAAAATGGTATATTGACCAGCACTTGGGCTGCTTAGCCATCAGATCTAATCACTAGGTCTATGTCAAAACCATTCTCTGTAATCAATAATTAATGCCATGCCCTTATTTTACCCCAGATATATCTCATGGCTGTTCTGTTCCTCTCCCTGATTCACTGCATATCTGCCCACAAATTGTGATAATCCTGGCTCAATTTGCTTTTAGACGTCTTCCACTTTGGGTAGATGTTTCTACTAATCACGTTTTCATTTATTACCCTGAGATTTTCTCTTTTTACAATAACAAAGAGTATATTTTATTGCTACAGACAGGCCATATTTTTCAATGCTTGTTACTGCAAATTTTACAAACCATTCTTTCAGTTCACTTAATCTATTGGCTTTACGTTAGGAAATGCTAGACCCTTCTTCTCCCTTTGCTGAAAAAGAGTTTTTACTGTAACTGTTTGTTTCCTAGCTTCCCATAGAAAGATTTAAGAAGATTTTGTCATATTTTGTCATATTTTGAGTAAGGTGATCTTTAATGGAATATTTAACAATAAAAATAAAACTGATGCCATTATGTTTATTTTGATAACTCAACTTCTTGCCATCCAGTGGAGCTTTAAATTATTCTGATTTACCACAATCATTTATTTCTTGCATTAGTTTGTCATGGTTGAAAGCAATCATATTATCCAAATCATAAGTTATCCAGCATCCCAGATATCTGATAGGTCTTTCTTTCCATGGAATTGAATTTTTTTTTTTAGCTAACTCATTTTTCACTTCTCCCTTTGTATTACAACCAAACCATTCAGATTTAATTAGGTTTATCTTAAGGCCTAAGACCTTAAAAAAGCTCCAGTGGGTGGGTAGAGAGTTTGGGCTTTTAATAATTTGAGACTGTGTAATTATATGGGCAAAGTATTACAGATTAGCAGAAGAGAACCTTCTAAAATATATCTAAAAGAAGGAACAGACTGTCATTTTTGAAGCTGTGAAAAAAATAATGATTTTTAAATGTGTTATAATATTGTTGCTGCAGTACAAGTGATTGACAAGAACAAGAGGTTTTCATTCTGTAAAAAGAATGAATAAGTGATTTGCTGTCCTTAGGTGGCAGCCACATTCCCACAAAGGACTCAGGAATTGTGTTGTGAATGAGAGAATCTGTTTTCTTCTAACAGGGGAGTTGCCTACAGATTGACAAACCCCCCAGAACGACACTTTTCCTTATTAATTGTTTATATTTGAGATCTGACCATTTCAAGTAATACCTTATTCATTTGTAACACCGTACCCTTTTAAGTTTTCTAACATGTTTTCCCCTGCAGATAGAATTTTGCACCTGGAATTACAGGTGGATGTTAAAAACACAGTGTGGCTAGAACTCAGATGAGCCATATTCGTAAACTGTTTTCTTTCAGCCAGATGCAAATATATTCTCAATGCAAATATTATTATTATTTAGGTGGAGGGAGGGGAGCAGGCAGCAAAAAATAAAATAAAAATGTAATTCTTCATTCCTGCCACACTTGTAAGATACTTATATCAGCTATGAAGTTAAATTTGCTTAAAGATATGGATGAAATTTAGATTGAAAGTGCCTAATATGCAAACGTATTTTTAGTTTTGTTTAGCAGTTTCCATAATACTACGTCTCTAGTTTTGCGACTGCATAGATTTGATGCTTTAAAAAAAATGGCTCATCTCATTTAATGCTCCTTCTGTGTACAGCCCCTTGGAAAAAGATTCTCGTTGTTAGAAAGTGGTGCAGTGTCAATGGAATGTTAATTGGAGGGAAGTGAATAGCAAAGTCCACCTCCTTATAACCTTCTGCCACAACCCCCTCCTTAATTAGCAGATTGAATTTATTTAGCCTTTGAATGGCTCCCCATCCCCAATGGAGACTAGCATTGTCATTGTGGCCTTCATTGGGAATAGCAGCAGCTTGTTTAGGAATTGGTACAAAGCATTTTTTTAAAAAAAGTATATATATTTTAAACTTGACTCATTGAAGGAGCTCAGAGCAAACAGGAAAAAATAAGACAGAGAAATATCTTTATCACCAACTCCAGTTTCTTGTGCTGAGAAAGGATCCATTGTGCCAGCCCCTCCTCCAACCTGGGGGAATCGTGGTTGTTGTATCATCCATCCCTGTTGTTTATGGCTGCTGTTGCCGAATGCCAGGTTGGCTTGGAGTAAGATCCCCACCCCCACCCAATCCATGATCTGATTGTGGATGAGGTGACAGATCTGGTCTGTTTCACTGGGACTTGGGTGGGTGAGCAGGGTGGAATTGGTCTCTCCCTGCTGTGCCCACCTAGATACTTGGCACAGCATCAGGGCTCTCTGTCCGGTTGGAGTGGAGGATCTAGTGTGTGTGTTCCTGGCTTGGGGCAGTTGGGGCAGCAGTCTCCCTGCCTGAGCTGACAGAGCTGGTCCCGGAGGCAGTGTTGAGGACTCCCAGACTGCTGGTCTGGAGGACATTTCTATCAGTGGCATAATTGAGGAAGAGTTTTATATTGAGAAATGTACTGACTCTGAAAAATACTGAATAATTTAATGCATTGTGTTTTTCAGTCTCTACCTTCTTTCTGTTTGTAAACATTCCTTATACAGGAAACTGTCACCTGGGATTACCTCAGCTACAATAGTCAAAATACAGTGATTTGAATGTGTTATAAACATGCAACACCAGATCGGACCAGAGAGCACAGAACCTTTCCATAGCATTTTCCCATAGGTTTTTTTTTGTTGTTGTTGTTATAATGATGTAATTTCTGACTTATTTAAAGGGACATTCCCCCCCCCCCACCCCGTGTGTAGATCCACCCCCATCCACTATTGGATGCATTTGGGACATCTATCTATATCTAACTATGTTTCTATCCCAAATGCATCCAAGAGGTTTTTTTTTTAAAAAAATGCAACTGATAAGAGTTAAAAAGAAGAGGGTTCATCCCATTCATTTCTTGTTCATTCTGAGGTAAGTGACATTTGGGAAGCAAATTTCTAGTATGGTACAGATGTCATATAGGTTCTGCAGACACCAGCCTGGAGCCATGTCTTGTCAGTGTTATAAACATGAGTGGTTTGTGCATACCGGTGGCCCTGCCAGGATGAGACAGAATGGGAATCTGATGAACTTTCCCCTTAACAAGTAGAATGTTTAGATTTTGAAACCTTATGTGGGGCTGTTTCTTCAGAGGCGTTAGTGCGTCCTTGGATTGGCTGCAGGAAAGTTTGGCAGGAATTGCAGACTTCCGTCTCCCAGGCTGCCGAGAGACTAGTTATCCAGGCCGTGTTCCTCTGAAGATGATATGTTCTCAGTTAAGCAAAAGCATTCTCAGCATGCGGCATGACACCAGAGAGGGGGGAGAGTTAGGGAGCTGGTGTCAGATTCAGAACCTACTCAGGCCAGTTCATGAGGCTCAGAGCCAATGTTCCCCCCTCTCTCTTCCTGTTGCTTTGAAATGTTTCGTGTGTTTACAAATTCTATACTTTAAAGTAATTTTTAGGGTTTAGAATACAATAAAAGAAGAAACACTCTTTAAAAATCCAAGTTTGAAAAATTCTGTGTTTCTGTATTTGTGTCTTTATAATATTTTGTGTCCCACTTTGTGGTAAAAAGGACCTTAAGGTGTATTATGAACAGGTTTAACAGGTTTTTATTGTGTTATAGATGTAGCCGTATCAATTGATTTCATTAAAACATTCAGATTATTGGAGGACATAGTATATATACTATATAGTGCTTGGTAGATTGAAGGCTGTTTATATTAGTTTGCTTAATTAATTGTGATGGAAAAGCATGAGAAACATTTGAATCCTATGGCCCAGATACAAGAGGCAGAACTACAAGTAATCTACCAGCTTTCCCACCTGCTTCCAACCAAAGAGACATTATTATTCTGCTGTTGGGATTCTTAAGTATCTGTAGTCTGAGATCTTTCTGATTGTGTCCGTGTTGTACAAAATGCTGAACAACCGAGTCTTCTATCCCATGGTTGCTTATGCTGCTTTTGTGTTCACACATGCGAGTCTTGCACCTGCTGGATTGTTCATATCGTTATATCAGTGAAGCTCTCCAGCTCTAGTCACAAACTGATCAGTTGTGATTCATATGCCCTTAAAAATATGGATTAAGAATTATCCTGGTATTCATTTATAATTATTAGCTACCTGGGGTTTGTGAGGGCTTGCCTTAGATTAGGTGAATTATTGCTGCAAAAGGCAAGTATTTGACTCAGCCCAAAATGTTCCAGATATGCAATATAAGGCATACATTTCTCTCAAGTTCTAGTGATGCTGAGCCACATATGGGATTTTGATATTCAGTCCTGGTCAAATAGATTGTATTGCCAGGAACTGCTATTGATTTTGTATGAGTTGGTTTTTCTTTTTGCACTGGAGGGATTGAGAATCCAATGCTGTAATATTTGCTAAAGTGATCTTGACATTTCTCTACTCCTATGGGATTTTTACCCAACAGAATAGTTTTAAATAAAATGCTGCTACAGGTTGAGACAAGTGATGTGAGATTATATATATATGTATTTGTCTAACCCCATTTTAAAGACATAAAGACATTACTAAAACTTTTGGGAGTCAATTCCATAGTTTTAACTATTCACTGCATAAAGAAGTACTTCCTTTTGTTTGTCCCGAACAACTATTTTCTATTCATTTTCTCCACGCCATGCAAAAATGGATGCACCTGTGTTATGTTCTAGATACTCTCTCTTTTTTTCCCCTGTGCTAAAAAGTTCTAAATATGTTTCCTCATAAGGTGGTTGCTCCAGCACCTTCATTATTTTGGCTAATCTTTTCAGACCCCTTTCCATCTCTATAATATCCTTTTTGAGGTGAGTTGACCAAAACTCCATACAGAATTCTTTCCTCAGTTGAACCACTTGTATAGTGGCATTATGATATTGGCAGTTTTGTTTTCAATTCATTTCCTAATGATCTCTAGCATGAATTTGCTTTTTTCACAGCTGCTACACTGGACTGACATCTTCAATGAGCTATTCACTATGACCCCAAGGTCTCCTTCCTGTTCAGCCACACCCTATTATCATATATTTGAGGTTAGGATTATTTGCCCCAGTGTGATCACTTTACACTACTTTCATTGCTTTGCTACTTTACTGCCCATTCACCCAGCTCTGGAAAGATCCTTTTGGAATTCCTTGCAATCCCCTTTTATTTAACCCCCCTTGAATAATTTGGTGTCATCACACAACTTAACTAGCTCACTGCTCACCCTGAACATCAGGTCAATTAACAGGATTATCTAATGAAACTACATAGTTTCTCCAGAGCCAGCAGTGTCACATTAAAAATGCCTGTGGAAGTCCCTCAAAGATTGGTATTGGGATCTCTACTTTTTGTGTGAAGCTGAATGTTGCTCGTTAAAACTAAACAGCTTACTCTTGTCATCCAGCAGTCTTGTCTCATGGCTTCTTTTTAGTAATGCAGATAGCAATTTCAAATGGTTATTTACACAGGAAAACCATTCTGATGATCTGGATGAACTTTCAATATATGAACATTTAAAAGCATATAGCTTAAAGCAACTGCTATTTTAGTAAGTAACTGTTCTCTTATTTCAATGTGACTTAGTGGTTAAGATTTTATTATTTAAACAAAGATGATACAAACACAGTTTTTCCCCAAAAGCAAAACTAGGGACTTCTGTGGTTGTCACTTTCAATAGCTTTAAACATCCTAGGATGAAATTGAATGATTTTCTTAAGAAATCCAGATATAAATCAATCAGGCAAGTTTATCAGGCAACCAAATACAAACCAAAGGAAAAACATGCAACAACCAAACAGTACAACATAGTGCAAAGGTGTACATTAGTAGAGGTGAGAGTCACTGATCTAAGGGATTATCCTAATATGCTATCCTAAATTGGGTCACTTTCATAGGAAATCTAGCTAAACATAATAGCAAATATTTGGTTTTATCCTAATTGCTGTGGTAGCTACACTATAGTTGTATTCAAATGTATTTTCTTCAAATATATTTCTCTTCTAAGTTCATATAACTTGCATGTGTGCTATCCTCAACCATGCCTTCCACAGATAGAGAAATGTTCTCTTGGAATATTCTTCTGTCTCCTTTGATACACATGCTGTAATTATAGTAAGTTCAAAGGCAAGGGTTTCCTATTTTTTCAGCTGTCAATTTTGCTGCTGTCAGCATCATAGGAACTTAGTCTTTGAACATCACTTTCCCCACTGAATCATTATAGGTGTTCAATAAAGCCAATTGTGGATTTGGCCTTAAAAAACCCCCAAAACCTACGTTCAGAATGATACCCTTTTGAGCAAGACCACCACATAAGGAAATACGTTCCTTTATTGTTGCATTCTTTAGCACCATGGTGATATTGCATAGCTGGTTCTATATTGTTTAACAGGTGTGAGCTACCATCATACTGTGAGCTTGGTGGCATTTTATCCATGACAAGACAGATTTAAAGGGATATTTATTCCAGAAGCCATTCCATGTGTCTGTTTTTAGAGTCCAGTGCTTCCTTAGGTAGCTTCTACTATTATTTTATAAATTTTATAAATTTCCAATAGAAGGTGTTTGGTGTTGTGCTCTCTTCTTCTAAGGTGAGATCTGTGACTGGAGAAGGTATGACCCAAGGATGCATTTTCACCAGTGGTGTAACAATTCAGGGTCTTCATTGACCATTGCAATATATCCGAAATAATATTATTGTATAATTATAGGATTATTGTATAATTTTAGAAGGGGCGTGGCAATGACTGTTATGGAGGAGCTCTACATGACCTCAACCTCAACGTCAACCTCTCTACTCCCAAACCATAACATAATGCATAAGAAGAAAAAGTTGTATTAGCTGAAAAATAAGAAACCATAATCAGTAACTGCAGAGGTATGTGGTTAGAAATAAATCAATTGGCAGGAAAGAGCCAGTGCTGTATTTCTCTCTTTTTCCAGCGTAGTTGATTAATCTTTGAACATAATTGGCAACATAACACATAATTAAGTTTGAGCCCACTTAATCGGTTTCAGGAGTTTTGAATGCCGGGATTCCATGTCTGTCTTCATTAATACCAGGGTTACCAACAGACAGGTAGAAGGGGGGACTCAAGTCTAGCAGATCCACAAACTCTTTTATTATTACTATGATAGTGGCAGCTGATTCTTAATAAGTCTTGAAATTCTTTTGGCGTTCATATCTCTTCTCTTTGTGGCTCAAGGGAATAATGATCTGTAATGCATTGTTTTTCTACATTTGCTAGAATAATAAATCAGCAGGTTTTCAGCCTCACTTGCGTCTCACTGCTCTCTAATCACAAATACATTAAGCAGGCCAGTCACCCTCGTAATTGTGTTAGTTTTCAAATGGTTAAAGGTTTTTGTGTTTTGTTCTTGTCCCGCTCCCCCCCCCCCCAAGACGGATTCTTTTCAATCTGTTGAGATCCCTCCCTATTTCTCCGCCGCTACCGCCATCACTCACATTCATTCATGGGCTTTTTTGTCTTTCTTTTAGAAGGGAATAAAAAAATGATAGAGGCCTGAGCCGGCTGGCAGGCACCCAACTCTTTTGGGTGAATAATATAGCCGTTCATTCAGCATCTTACACCGGTATTAAACAGAGAACTTCCCAGATGGTCACATGAACCATAGCACCCAGCTCCAAGCAAGCAGCAGAAAAAAGCACCCATTCTTGACTGGTAAAATGTAGTCACCCATCTCACATTTCCTTCCTCATTTACTTGACTTTTTAATACATTCCTCTGCTACCAGCACCCACATGCCTCTAATGCAAATTTTGCCCTCTCCTCAATTGCTGTATCAGTATGCATAAACCAGGTTTGAAAAGTCAATCTCTCCTCCCCCCATCCTCATCTCTGTTCTCTCTCTCTCTTTTTAAACCATTGGTTATGACTTTACTTCTGAAAAACCTTTTGGTTCAAAATACAAAAATAAAGCATTGTTTTGCAAAAATGATATTGTTTGTAAGAAAATATTGGGTTGCAGAATTCAAGACAGAAGAAAAGTAGCTTTAACGATGCAGGCTCAGGACCTAGGAAGCAGCCCAACTGTGCATTTGCCCTTGGAAATCACAATGATATAACTTTGCCAAGCTTGTTTGGAAGGAGATGAAAAGCTGATATGATAGTAAATCAGTTCCTGCCAGACTTGTGCAGTTCTTGGCCTTGCAAAGATATTTATGCTTGCTCACATAATTTTTTTTTAAACAGAGCAGCACAAATGTGGAACGAATAGTTCGAGGCACTCTTGTTAAGCTGGAACACCACATTATTCATTTTATCAACCAGGTCTGAGCATAGTTTTACACAGACTGGTCTCTCTTGGGTTCTGCAAAGGTGATTTCAGAAAACTTAACTGCATAGAGCAAAGGGGGTGGTAATGATAATTATTTAGGGTAGGAAGTATTTAATCTGTTCTGTATAGAGCTGTAATATGCCATGTCTGAAACCTGGATTTGGTGGGATGGAATTGGACCGTGGGGAATAATTTGGCGCACTTGGAGTAGCTCTGCAGATGCCTGTGAGATCTTCATTGACCAGTCAAGGTCAGAATGTTTCCTTTGTTCATTGAAATTATGTGTTTGATAATAAGGAAGAGCCTAGTTATGGATCTATTTCCAGTGGATCTAGGGCTCTCATCTTTTAGGAAATTAATTTATATATAACAATTTATTTAAATTTCTTGGGAAACATGTAAAAATGGATGTTGGGTAACACTGAGGTGGACAATTAAAAAAATGCACCTGGCTTTCACAAACCCTCCAGTAAATTCATATGAGTATCCAAATGTGGTCACCAAGACTGTTATTTTTGCTGCAAAAGACTAGTATGGCTCTGGAAAGGAGGGGAGTGTCTCCTGAGTGGTTGTGCAGGTATTTGTGTTGTCACATGTAAATTTAGATTATAGATTTTTATAGATTTTTCTTTAAAACATTTCTTCCCTAACTTTCTGTTAAATATTCGAGGTGGCTTGATGACAGATACAGGGGGTCTCCAGTGCAGAGAATAATTTTTAACATTTTAATTCAATGTGAAGTGGCCTGAAAAGTCCTGCTGTTGTATATAGTGAAGACATGCAGCAAGTAGGTAAAGGTAAAGGACCCCTGGACTGTTAAGTCCAGTCAAACTTGACTATGGGGTGTGATGCTCATCTCACTTCAGGCTGAGGGAGCATGCGTTTGTCTACAAACAACTTTCTGGGTCACCCCATCTAGTGGACTTGAACTGCCAACCTTCTGATCTGCAAGCCCAAAAGGCTCAGTGGTTTAGACCACAGCGCCACCCGCTCCCACTACATCTAGCAAGTATAGCGGGGGGGGGATGATGATGATGATAATAATAATAATAATAATAATAATAATATCTTTATTGTCATTGCCCCCTCTCGGGGACAACGAAATTACTTGGCTGCTCCATCCACCCAGGTAGGGCACTCCACACAAAATCAAAACAACTATAAATGTATACTACAATGTATGTAGGCTACAGCAGTAAAATAACTGGTTTTATTTCTTGGTTTATTTTACATAGTTTTTAGTCTGACATCCATCTTGGATCCACACACAACAGGAATACAGACCTGTTCAGTTTTAACCTTTGCCTTTCGGCCACCAGGTGGCAACCACACAAACACCTTTTAAAACTACAGTAAGTCCACAACTTGTGTTCGCTTTACTTACACAATTGCAACCTTATGTGAGTGGGTGAGTGGGGGAATAAATAAAGAGAGAGCTGCAGAAATCCCCTGTTCTCCACTCTCTATTTACTAAGGAGCCCTTCCCTTTCCACCACCACATCTGTGACACTTTAATGTGAAAGCCGACCATCTTGCACATCTTGCATGACCTCTGTTCGCCTCCAATGACAGATGCTTTTCCGGATGTCAGCCTATGCACAAAAGGAGCAGGTGGGACGTAACAGATATTTTTTTCTTCTGCTCATTTTATTATCTCAAGCAATTTTGCCCCTGACCACTTGCATCTTAATCTAGTTGCATCTATTAGTCTTTTTAGCTCACAGACTAGTTACTTTAAACTTACACGTCAGTGTTTAAATCTGGGTCTACTACAGTGGAGAATGAGAGAGCGAGAAGGAGAGAGAGAGAGCAGGAATTAATTTATTTGAGTAACAGCCTTGGAAGGGTCTGCTTAAGCAGGCTCCACTCTGGCTGAGTAGGAAGGTACTGCTGAGGGAAACGTGTAGGCAGCTTTCCGGAGGTCAGTCAGCTAGCCCTCTGCATCACTCAAATGTTTGAATTGGTTTCAGGGTTAGGGCCTAGGCAGTGGGAGTGAGACAGCTGTTAATATATGGTAAAGCAGGTGGATAAGCCTGTCCTCTTGCCCTCAGCGTGACAGGAGAGCGGGTGGGTAGCAGTCATTGCGAAATCTACCACACAGGGAGGGAAGAAGCTTGCATGCTCCTTTCCTCATATCAGCTCAGGATATTTAGAAATGCCTCTTATTAGCATTCAGTTGGGGAGCCACCGTGGTTGTACTTTGTTGAGTACTATGTACTATTATATGCTGGAAGTTGAAAGTAGTTTTGAAGAATCACAAGTATTATGTTATCTATGCTAAAAATGTTTAATGTGAATTGGTAACTTTAGTGTAAGTGAAAAATGGAGATAAGAACAAGGAGGTGGTGGGAGGGGGTGGGAGGTGAAGGAGGTGGTGGGAGGTGAAGGAATTCTTGTGTGTCCTAAAGAATGATGTTACAACCAGAAAATTTTTGTGTTTGTGTTTAAGGGTATGAATTAATGAATGGATTTGATTTATCTGAAATTATTTAAGTTGCCATTACTTAAATGTAAACTATTAAAATAGATTTTGTCCACTTTTACAAATGGCCCCTACATGTTTTATCTTTAAAGTTGCCACGTGGGTGATATAAAACTAGTATCCTGCTCTCTTTTTGTGACTTTCTTGGCCCTCAATATTTTGACTGGCTGTAGTGACATGAGAGAAGTCTGACATTTCCGGTAACTAAGAGAGAGCCAGTGTGGTGTAGTGGTTAGAATGTCAGACTAGGACCTGGAAAACCACAGTTCAAATCCCCATTCGACCATGAAGCTCACTGGGTGACATTAGGCCAGTCAGTCACTGCCTCTCAGTCTAACCTGCCTCACAGGATTGTTATGGGGATTACATTAGGAAGGGAAGAACCATATAAGCCACACTGAGCTCCTTGGAGAAAAATATGGTATATAAATGCAATAAATAAGATAAATAAATGGCTGTATTCTGCAATTCTCCCCTTTTTGCTCATTGGCTGCATTATCAAACGTGTGTTGTAGGTTAGGTTGTCTGCATTGCATCGCCACTTTCCTTTCAGCACCATTTTGTGACCTTATTGCAAAAGTTTTCTTTGGAGGGTAGAACACTCAAACATCCACTCCATTAAACAATAATGCCAAAAACACATGCAAAGCTAGCCTCTTTCCCCAGCAATACACAGCGATGTATTGTGTTCAAACACCACAGTTTTATTGGTGGAACTGAACTTTCATCTTCAGATCAAACTCTTTCTCCTAATAGGGGGTGCAGGTGGGGCCTGAACACAAGAGGGATGGGCGGGCGAGCTCCAGGTTCAACATTCACGCTTTAATTCAAAGGGGCCAGAGAGGGCGAGGTGGGGGCAGGCTCCCGCTGCCACGTGGGGGGCCCCTGCGCTACCTTGCCCAGCCCCCGCCATGTCCCGTCCTCGTTGGCCGGTTTGTGAAAAATGAGGTTAACTGGGAGGAGGGGAAGAGCACAGTCAACACACATAAATACAGACATACAGTTAACAAAAATAGTATTAATGTATTCACAACTGAATAAAAACTACTCTCCGATATATACAGCCGAGCATGTACAGGGTGGCGGGGAAAGGGGGCAGGCAAGCCGCACAAGGGATTTGGACAGGACAGGCAGGCATTGTGAGGTTATGTCATAAGCGGACTTGACGTTAGAGCAACCCAAGGGGTTCAAAATGGTGCGACCCACAGAGGGAGGGACCGGGCATTTTGCGTATTGTGTTTAGCTGGGGAGAGAATGAGAGAAAAAAATTTAAGATGCTAACATTGAAGTTTTTTTAAATATAAAAATAATAATAATCTGGGTGTTTCTTTCAGCAGCACTTCAGAGAGAACATTTTAAGGAAGTGGGAAGCACTGCCATATCCATACAGAAAGAAAGATGTAACTGGGCACCAAGAAGCTGCTTACTTGTTCAACCAATAAATAACTGAGATCATGCTAGGACAGCTCCATTGTGTAAGGTGCCTAGCCTTAGATTTCTTTTTCCTCCTGTTAATGTATATTGGGGAAAATTTGAGAGCCCAAAGTCTTCCACTGATATTTGGGACTCCCTGTTTTCACCTATTTGACAGGGTGGAACATTTCTTTTGTTGATTTGGCATTATCTGACATTTGGATGAACTTCAGTTATCCGAGGCCCACTCAGCAAAGAGGGGGACATTTATACCAATCTTTGACTGTGGTTAAAATGTGCTAGCTTACATGCCGGGGGAGGGGGTTGCTTCCCTCTTACATAATCATTGATTTTCCCTTGCCTGCACTCAGTTACTTGGCCACTTTGCAGACCCTTTAATTTGTTATATTTTAATAAATATAATCTTATTTACTACTTAGTAAGTTTTATTGAGTCTTCTTAGTGGGTGAAGGGGCAATTGTTTAGTCATGGCAACAACAAAATTGCTAATAATTTATATTTTAAAGCACACTTTCACAGGTACAGTACAATACAATAAATTGATTGTACACAGTATAACAAAATAGTCCAATTTTTACCTGTTTAGCACTGTCAAAACGACTAGGTAAATAGCAACTTGATTGTAATAGTGGACAGGAATGACATGTAACATTACTTTAGGTTACCTGTTCAATGAGTTTAGGCTGCCTCATTTTTCAAAATATTTAAAATTTGTAGTAGGGGTTTAAGTACAGGCAATAGAATATTGTTGTCTGGATTGACCGTTACACCAGCCTTCCTCAGCCTGGTGCGCTCTGGCCACCCTGGACCATATCTGTTATTTTTACTGGATAGTTTGTGTGGAAAATCCATGGGATTTGTGATCATAGGTAAATAGGTAAGTAGTTTTGGGTTTCTGGCTTTTAACTGCATATGGACATAGCCAGGATTTCTGTTGGGGGGTGCAGTACTTTTGTTGGGAGGCAGACCTGATGTGATTGATCAGTTATAGTTCAGTATTTCTATTGTTTTACTTGATGGGGGGCAGCTGACTCCCATGCCCCCCCCTGGTCCCCCTGCCCCCCTCCCCCGCTATCCCCATGCAACTGCACATAATATTAGTAATTATGCATTGAGGCTATGTGCTCCTCTGGTCTTGATTTTAGGAATTGTGTTTACATTTTGGCTATCTGTTGCACACTTCCATAATCAAAGTTTTCTGTGGAATATTTATAAATCTGAAGGTAGTAGCATCATGAAAGGGCAGCTGTTGTGGGTGCTTAATACTGTGCCAGGAGAAAAAGCCTGTGACTCAAGTATGGCTCTGCCTCTCAGTCCTTTTAACAAGCATTAAGGGATTGCCTTGTCTATTTAAAACTTTAGAGCCTAGCACATCTGAAATAGCTGAGGGCTGTTACTTGGCTAATGTCTGTCACTTTGAAGAAGAGTCCATTTTACAGCCACCTACTGATGCATTTTAATAGGGAAACTAGTTAGTGGTATCCCCTTTTCTGTTTGCAGTTGGCAAAAGACTGACAAACAGGAGGCAGAGAAATGCTTGTGCCTGTTGTTGCAGCATACCACTGTGCTAACAAGCAAAATGTGTGTGCAAGGAAGACTGCTAGAATCAACATCTTCTTTGTCTGCTGAAGCCTGTGAACCTATAAAATATGAAGTTCTAGGATAGACACAACACCTCTAGTTATGAACGGTTTCAGGTTAAGACCAGACCTCCGGAACGAGTTAAGTTCGTAACCAGAGGTACCACTGTATTGGCTTAAACTGGCTCATTGTCATTCAGGAGTCAGCACTGTCATTTTGGTATGTGTACATGTGAAGAGACTGAAGCAACCTAGAGTTCAGTTGTACAGCGTACTTGGTGGTGTAGTGGTCAATTTTGAAGTGCTAGAACTTATTGTGGCAGCTCTGTAGCTATACCAAAGGAGAGTCCAAAAATGCAGACAGGTGTGCTGATCCATTGTGTGTGTGTATATGTACACGCACACGCGCGCACACACACACGTGTCCATAGCATAACAACTAGTTTATTAGGATCAACATGTCTGTAATTCTATGCATATTTCCCTGTGAGTAAGCTCCATTGAACTCTCCAGGATCTTCCAGTCTATTTTGGAAATGTGATTCCATCACATACTGGTATTTTAAGGTTGCACAATGCTAGTTGATTGGGAGGGCTTGCACAACAAACCTGATTCCCCAGGAGCTCAGACTTTTTGCAATAAGGAAAGTGTGAGAACACTTCATGTAACCTTCCAGATACAACTCCTTCCTAAAGCATTGTTCACCCTGATGCAAGACTTTTATAAAGAAGACAGGGGGAGTGCAACCCTGCTCTTTCTGCTCTGATCTCTTAGTAGCTTTTGATGCAATTGACCAAGGTATTCTTCTGGCCTGACTCTAGAATGGATAATTGTGACACCATATCTACAGGGCTGTGTCCATATAGTAGCATTGGGAGAGTTCTGTTCCTGGTGTTTACTCTGTGGAGTGTCACAGTGCACTACAGTATTTTGTCCTCAGTGCTATTCAACATCTATATGAAGCTCTTGGCAGCAGTCATTTGAAGTTTTGGAGCAAGTTGTCATCAGTACACTGATGATACCCAGCTCTATTTCTCCAGTACATTTGAGTCAGGAGAGGCTGTGCAAGACCTGGTCTGGTGCTTGAATCCTGGAAAGACAGAAGCCTTGTGAGCAGGTGGTTCCTGTGCCTGGGAGGTATGGTAGATAAACTGCCTGTTCTGGATGGGTTGGCACTCCCTCTGCAGGAGCAGTTAAACGGGATACTCCATCCATCTCTGTATCTAGATGTGCACGTGACCTCTGTGGTTAGGAGTGTTTTTTAACAGCTGGTATGCAATCTATGACTATTCCTAGACCACAACAACCTGACCCCAATGTTCCATGCATTGGTAACTTCAAGGCTTTATTACTATTATGTTCTTTCTATGGGGCTACCCTTATATCTGGTCAGGATGTTTCAAATAGTGCAGAATGCGGTGGCCAAACTGCTCACAGGGACAGATTGCTTATAACGTCTAACATTTTTTATCCTGGTTGCTGGTTTGCTACCAGGTCAGGTTCAAGTTTCTAGTGCTAATTCACAAAGCCTTAAACAGTTTGGGCCCAAAGTACCTTAAGGACCATGTGATTCCTCATGCTCTACCCAGACCACTGAGATATTCTGATGAGCTGCTTCTGGTGGTTCCCTAGGTTTGGCTGGCCATCACCAGGGACTGAGTCTTTAGTGTGGCAGGCCCCACCCTGTGGAACTCCATGCCAGTAGAGGTTCGGTAGGAGCAATCCTTCAGGACTCTTTTGAACCCCCCCCCTTTTGTTTAGTTGGGCCTTAACCACATGACTTTACATTTTTTTAATCCAATCAGCATTGATCTTTTATGGATATTTTTATGAATATCTTTGTTGATAGTATTTTTATATGTTTTATTTTGCCTTGTTATTTTTTTAAAATGAAAGTTCAGATAATAAATAAATAAATAAATAAATAAATAAATAAATAAGAAAGATTGTCCCTTTCAAACAGTATGTTCCATCATGTCCACATTAGGCTGCACACTTCAGCATAATAAAAAAACCCCTAGTTATTCCAATAGTCAGGGCTAATTAAGAATAATGCTAGAATTGCAAGACAATAGTATAACCATAAGGTATTGCCTGTAAAATCTGAATAATTGCTTTTAGGTCTCGGTGTCTGTTGGATGATGAACATTATGGGCCATGTAGGAAAAACGAATAAGCATAATTAGTTTGGAAAATAAGCATAATCTAGTTTGGAAAATGTTGGCCTTGGAGTTGAATCTTGTGTATATATATCTTGATTTTACTTATCACTAAGAGACATTGTATGTAGCTGTTTCTGTCAACAGGGCAACTGAATGAGCAGAAGACACGTTGCATCTCAGCTAGGTTTTTTTAATCCTTGCATAAAGTATCTATCTATAAATAAAGAGATAAAAGGATTGTTGCTACAAGATGTCCCTGCAAATGAGTTCTTTGTATCTCTTTGGACTCTCTTGTATAAATAACTTCATTCAACAAATACAGGGATAAATGGATTGTCTGGGGATTAGTGTGTTGTGACTTCAAATGTGAAGGACTGTTATGGGTTTTTTTTTTGGTGGAGTGGGCGACAGGGGAGTTGCTGGCAGTTGTTACTGGTGTGGTTCTAGAGATGAATATCTCTATTTATCCACATTCCAGTAACAACAGCAGGGTAAACTTTTCAGACATTATGCGACCTGGTGGCCCTGTCTTTAATAACTGTCTTTTTGCAGAGAGATGGCTTGGTTAGATTACAGTAGATTTGTGATAGCGTCATTGATGGTGAAGTGGTCGTCTCATGTTTTGCTTTCCTAGATAAGGAAATATTTTGTTAGGCTTGCCGCTAGAATTTCCACTGGCTCTTTCTTTCAAGGAATACCAGTACTGTACTGGCTTTCGTAGCATAAAGACAGACTATGTAAGTCCTTTGGTAGGAATCATTTCTCATCCAGAGAGATTCCAAAGGGATTTAGATGGTTCTGTGGTAGGATACAGGTATTATCCAGAAGATGCATGCAGCATTATCTCCCATTACACTTTTATGAACAGATATTTGATGGAGCCCATACCTAAGTATTTAAGAACAAAATCAAGTGCTCTCTTTGTTGGGAAGGAGTAATGTTGTATTTCAAGGGATCATGGACATCCACACTCTTGGACATAATTGCAGAATAACAATCCTATGTAAAGTTTGAGTCAGGATCTTATATGAGAGAGAGGGAAGGAGGGAGAATTGCCTAACTGCAAGGTGTCAAAATACAGTTACCTTGCCTGAAAAATTGGATTGATTCTAAATATTGCACTAATTTGGGTCTTCATGCTGTGGTTTTCAGTCTTTTAGTTCTATTATAATCAAGCATTCAAGCTATCATATGAAGCCATGTCTGTTGGATTAAAAACAGTTTTAAAAAACAAAACAAAAAACAAGAACCTGATAAATACTGAAATTCCCATAGTTTCAGCAGATGGTCTTGATTTAGTCATATAAAATTGCAAGGCTCAAGACCAAATGTGAAAATTGGCAACTATGGAGTACTTTGGAAGATGCATATAAAAGGATATCCAAAGTTATTGGGAAGTGGCTTGACAGAAATGGTAATGGACTTCCAAACCACCTTCTGCTCATATCCAGGGAAGTTGAGTTTCTTTGCTCAAGCATGTCTTGGGGAGAAGATAAGGAAAATTTAAAAGCATTGACTAAAGAGATGATGGGGGTCCCAAAATATGTACCAAAGCTGAAAAGTAATGCAGAATTGATCTTGTATACTTCTTTCTTCCTGCCTGTTTCTGAAGTTTACCAGAAGTAGCTACTTTCCTGCTCAGGGTATGTGCAGTTCCTGTCAGCCCCAACAGCATGGCCAACGGTCAGGGATGATGGAACACATGTCTGCAACATCTAGAGGGCACCAGCTTGGGAAAAGCTGGGAGAGATAGGCTGCAGAACAGTTGCATAAATAAGCTCTTCTGCTTAAGAAAGCTGGAGAGGCCAACCTGGCTTCCACATGGTCGCAGTTGGACCTGTGGCAGTCATAAAATGCACCTGGCAAGATTTATACCCGTGTGTTTTGGTTGTAATTTGTCTGCAAGAGGGAGAAGGCCGAGGGAGAAGGCTGTGATCTCATGATCCTGTCTATATTTCAGAGCAATATTATATTTGGACCTCCCCCCCGCATCTAAAGTTGTATTTGCCTTTGTAGGACCTGTGTGAGACCATTATAAAAATTAGTCTCACACTGTTTTAAGGTTTGCACATTGAGTATCAGGTTGCAGTATGAGCAGTCTTTGCAATTTTGGGGGGTAACAGTTGTGTGGATAGGGCTGATAGTGTATAGAGTCCTATTTTAACATATTCTTAAGCATGTAGATGGGGCACGCAGTGGCTGGCTGGATATAATCTCAAACCCCATTCATTGTGCATTGACACATAGGTGCCTAGAGCTTGTGACTAGGGCTTAATGCCCTTTCTATATTAGATGGGACCCTGCTGTCCTAACCTTTTAATATTCTGTTCCAAAGCTATTTTTGTATAAAGGTGGCCTCTATGTGGGTGATCTCTGCTTTGGAGTGCCATGCTGTGCATGGAAGAGATTGTTATTTATCTTTCTTGCAGTTAATCAGAGGAGGAGATTTCTCGTAAGCAGCAGTTTCTGTGCACCTTGCTGCTGCATACTTTTTTATTTCAAGATGATCTGTATGGAAACTAAAACCCCTGCAGTCTATTGGCAGGGTAGGAAAAAACCTAGTTGATGCTTTTCTTCAAGTTTCAGAGGAATTTGAAATATATCAAAATGCAGAAATTTAAACTATGACAGCCATAAGATTTGAAGAGCTTTGTATCTGACTTTATTTTCTGTTATTACCTCTCACTAAAAAAAATGAACCACTGTATAGTGCATTAATAATATTTAATAAATGAATGGTTCTAATCCATGGGACATTTATCTGGGCGTAAGCCATATAATGTAGTGAGTCTTACTTCTGAGTAAATATGCATGACATGTTTTGCTTCTGTGGTACACCGTGTAGCTTTTTTCTACATCATTTTCTCCTCTTCTAATCTTTTTGTGTGTGTGAGTGTGTCATACCATTTAGATTGTAAATCTATGGCAGGGGGCTGTGTTGTTTTTACTGATCTTATGTAAGTGTGTTCATGAGCCTTTTCAGCTGAGTCACATAAAATGCTTCAAATAAATATAATGTTTCAGAATGAGTAGGATTAATATTGCTACCAAAATGTTGCTACTTAATGACACTATCAGAGACCACTAAAACATCTCTAGAAGCATCTAAAGGATGAGGCTTGGTGGTGAAAACAGATCCCAGAAGTACAGCTATTGTTTGTGGAGGAGAAATCTGCTCTTCACAGTTTAGAGTTGGGGTGGCAGTGGTGAGGAATAAACACAAGCTTAGGGTACAAGCTGAAGTCTCCCAGGTCCCACTTGCCTTTCACTCCAGTCCTCCCCTCCAGCACTTTTTAATTATTGAAGCACTTTATTAATAATAATAATAATAATAATAATAATAATAATACCTGATGCAATACGTATCTCATTGTTTCCGACCCCAGAAGGTGAAAAGTATCCGCTTCATTTCACCAATGTACTAGGACTACATCTTAGCTTTCCAGGCCCTACCATTAACAGTTCTGTGGTAAACCCCATCATCAACATGTCATGCATTTGAGTCCCTTGTCACTCTTAAACCCTCAACTGCAAAAGAGGCACCATAAATTATTGCTTGTACTGCCACAGCTAAAGCCAATCCTTAAAACTGGATGTAAAACTAGGGTTGCCATATTTCAAAAAGTAAAAACCAGGATACCCCCAAAATTGTTGAGCTTTTTCTTCTAACAAAAATACAATGTTTTCATTGACGTTCCTAAGATCTAGGACAAAGCATCGTCTTTCAGAAATTCCCTCCAGAGGTCAATATCCAGTTGGTCCACAACAATATATAAAAGTGCAGTAAAACCTAAAACATCATAAAAGCAATATGAAATAATAAGTAAAATGACTGGCTAATCAAAAAAGTTGCATATTCCTTTCAGCATAAAATCAATGACGTATACAACATGATTCAAAACTGATACATTTAAATACTTTAAACCATACTACTGTGAGGATCACATAGATTTTTTAAATCTTTCTTCACAACTGACAGTTAAAGACTTGTAACAGAAACAACATAAACTCATGATAAAGCTATTTCTGGATGCTGAACTCTCCTCTGTGGAGGATGCATTTGTTACACTTTTTTGTAGAGAGGGGCTATGTGGGAGAGAATAAATAGAGTCTTTGCCAAGAGAGGGGTTTCTTAATAGAGACTTAACCATCTGCTACCCACCACTGAACTGATCAGTGGAAGAAGGTGGCAATTGGTGTGGGGACTTATAATGTTTTCGTGGTGTGGGGTAAAGGAAAGTCAAAACATTTCCCGGTTTTCACATCCTCATCTCTGCTTTTTAAATGCTGGGTTTAAAGGAGAATAAAAATAATGAGGACATGGATAAATTGCTTCTTTTTATCTCTGCTGCTGAATAGATAAATGTGACATTAATTATGTGATACAGCTTTGAAAACTGTTATAGATCTTTGTTTTCTAATGGGAGTTTTCCATCTGGGACCAATAAAAGCAGTTTAGAAAAATCCTTTAAAGATAATCTATGAGTTTTTAAAAAGTTGCCGTCTTATTTTTTCCTTCCATACATGAAACTCAAAAAATCTCTCCAGTTTGTGTGTGTTAGATTGAGACAGGAGAGATGAAGATCAAAAGGTGCTTAAAAGATTTGGCTTTGGAAAGAGGATTTCTTAAGGTGTTTATATGGTTATAGGAGGAGAAAACTTTAAAACAAACACATCTGAATCCTTCAGGATCCTATGATTTTATAGTAGAGAGTAAATTCAATAAGTGCCTTAAGTTAACTGTTGGTTTTTCTAGAAACTAGCAGGCTTTTGAGTCCTTGAAAACTGTTCGTAATGTTTTTGGTTGACCTGAGCTGCTTTGCCTCCTCTTCCATGCAGCCCCAGAAGGAGTGGCTCAGGGCCTCCTCTCCCTTTGGCTGCAGCCTTTTAGAGGGCAGGGCAATCCATGGCTGCCTGTGACATTTCCCTCAGGATGCCAATCACTGTTCCAGCAAATTCATCCGATAATCCTGAGTCATTGGGTCTCATCCTGCCACCAATGCTGGTTACTTTGATTTGAGTGTGTCCCAAAACATTGTTGCCTTCCTTTGACCACTGGGCAGAGCCATCAACCCAATCTGCTGACCTTTCATTAGGAATTGAAATTTATGCTCAGGTAGGTACAACCATACTTTTCTATCTCAAATTCACATGCATTGCAGGAAAACAATTTGGACATAAAAGCAGCGAAGGATCCTGTTAAACACCAAGTGTTTGGATAACCAGTGATGAGACACGAGACCAGTTCATTCAGAAACACACAAAGTTGAAACTAAAACAAAGAGAAACACAAACCATGCCTATAACACTAAATACACTCTTTGTTCTCTTGTGAAGGTACAATTTTTTGAAATGCAGGAGTGGAAGGACAAGCCACCTGATGTGCTTTTTCATTCCAGATTTGATTGTTTTATTTCAAATTGAAGTTTAATGTATTTCAAAATGTAATTTATTATCCTTCCAGGAGTCACGTGTTGTGGCCAGTGGGAGGAGGCATGAATTCAGACAACTGACACCCCCCCCCCCCGTATTAGTTTAGGGATACCTTGTGTGGTGGAGTTCTATGATCACCCAAAGTCTTGCACTACTTTCAGCAGCTAGATTTTTAAAAACTTATTGAATGTTCTTTGTCCCACAAGTGGGCCACTCAATACCTATACATTCTTAATAGGGAGATCCATGTGTATTTCTGACATAAGGTTGACTGCAAAAGTTCACCATGTGCAAATAACTGTTGTCCAGCCCTGCTCCTGGATCAGCAAGGGAGATATCCCAGTGTAAGTCAATCTACTATGGTGGCAATGGCTTTGGAAATATTATTATTATTGTTATTTTTTTTTAAAAAAAACATCATTCAGAGCTGACTATTCATTTCTGTTACTGTTTAATTTTATCATACACAACAGTTGTCTATAGTTACAGTGGTACCTCGGGTTAAGAACTTAATTCGTTCTGGAGGTCCTTTCTTAACCTGAAACAGTTCTTAACCTGAGGTACCACTTTAGCTAATGGGGCCTCCTGCTGCCGCCGCATGATTTCTGTTCTCAACCCAAGGTACTATTTCTCGGTTAGCGGAGTCTGTAACCTGAAGCGTCTCTAACCTGAAGCCTCTGTAACCGAGGTACCACTGTATTAGCATTGTTGCATAGAAGCTATAGGGATATGATGGGTTGAAGGGAGTGATTATGCTACTACAAAATGCCACATGTGGTGAAAGAATCATGTTTCCTGAAGGTATGGCTGAATAAATTTCTGAACCTTTATATGACACACTGGAACTCATTTTAAGCTTCTGAGAGGCAATGATTTGAAGTTCTTATGACAAAAAGGAACACACTAGCTCAGTACCACCCCGTGTTGTATAAAGTGCCTCATAGTGTGCACTCATCTCCGTAGATTATGTCCATATGGTATCTGTGAGGCCACATGTGTGGGCATGTTTAGTTTGCCAAGATGCTTGTGGAGAAAGGCAAAGGACCTACGTAAAGCTATTATTTAACATTGCCCATTTGTTTTGTATGAGTTCTGTGTAAGGACAGATAAAAGAAAATACATAATGCATTGCATAGTTATACTATGGAACTTGCTCCCAGAGGAGCAGTGATGGCCACCAACTTGGATGGCTTTAAAAGAGGATAGTAGAAATTCATGGAGGATAAGGCTATCAGTGGTTACTAGCCATGATGACTATGCTCTGCCTCCATGTTGGAGGCAGTAGCACTTCTGAATACCAGTTACTAGAAACCTCAGGAAGGGTGTGATCCAGCAGGCTCTTTTTACAGCCTTTTGTTCCAAGACTTCATTGGCCACTCTTGTAACATCAGGAGTTGCACAATATTTATTGTATACAGTTCGAAAGGAAAGCCTTAAGCCTCTTGCAGCTGTGCTGGACAGTGCTCATTTTCAATGAAAGAGCTTTGTTTACAGAATTTAATGAAACTTGTGTTAATTTGGGGTGGAGAACTGCCATGCTTGGATATTCAAAAGTTTGTAGATTTCATGTGATTTGCTATTAAAGCAAGACAAACGGGAAAGATGTATTATGATAGACAGGCTTCAGTGCTGCAAAATGTGTTGATTTCAAGTGGAAAAACGAAAGATATGCTGACCTCTGTGACTCACTGCAGCAGTGCAGAGTGATATATCACTAGAATGAAAACTTCATGGCTGACTAAAGGGCATATTGTTGGAGCTCATTTTGTCTCACATACACAACAATATAAATCTTGTTTGATATAGCTCTTCTGACCTATCCCTCTTAGTTTTATTTCAGTTGACTGATTACTGATTTTTACCTTGCTCTTCAGCTGAAATGGTTCCCAAAGCTGCTTACATAAGATCAATAACAAATCAGGCAGTCCTTGCCTCTAAGCTTACAATAAAAAAGGCTACATGTCTCTAGTTACCTTAAATGTGCACTACACATGTATATAGAAGGTACTGCAAATATTGTATGTTTGAGTTTTCACTTGGGCATAAAAGTTGGTACAAATAGTTTAATTTTGAAAATATATGTTATTAGTTCCTTGCATGTTTGATCTTGCTATTAGATCTTATAGTGGGAAGTTGTATCCTCTTTCCACCAGAACTTAAGACAGGAGCAAAGTTCCTGTTTGCAAAATCTGCCAAGTAAAGATGCAACCACTTAAGATGCTTTAAAAACAGCACTCTGTCAATGCCACACAGTTAGATTATTATTTTGTAATCTGCTTTATATTCAGTTTGGTGTGCACTTGCAGCCACCACAAAAATAGGAGTTGCTGGAATCAGAATTATGTTTCCTGCATTGGTGCCTGATTGAATATTATTGTTGGTAGGTTAAATTATTTTGCATAATATCCATTGGCCTAAAAATAAACCCTGAGAGTAGTTACACTATTGCTTCGGCTTCTGTACTTTGGAAAGATAATTACAGCAAAGTGAAGAAAATGATAACTGATTAAAATGTAGAACCCAGAATGCCAGAGGAAGTAGGATACATAGAAAGCTGCCTTATACTGAGTCAGGCTGTTGGTCCATCTAGGTCAGGCGTAGGCAACCTAAAGCTTGGGGGCCGGATGTGGCCCAATTGCCTTCTCATGTTTTTACATGAGTAGAATGTGTGCTTTTATTTAAAATGTATCTCTGGGTTATTTGTGGCGCATAGGAATTCATTCATTTCCCCCCCCCAAAAAAAATATATAGTCTGGCCCACCACATGGTCTGAGGGACACTGGACTAGCCCACGGCTGAAAAAGGTTGCTGACCCCTGATCTAGGTCATTACTGCTGATGCTGACTGGTAGCAGCTCTCTGGGATTTAAGAAGAGGGGACATTCCCAACTCTACCTAGAGATGCCAATGGGGATTGAACCTGAGACCTTCTGCATACAAAGCAGTTGCTCTAATACTGTCAGGCGGCAGAGGAACCAACCCCCATGGCAGGTTGCCAGAAATGGATAGGACAAGGAAATGTCTTTATCATCTGCTTTTTATTCAATATTTACAGAGAGAGGCTTGAGAATGCAGCCTCTTGGAATAATGGCATTGTCCCAAGTAAATCTCCACTTTCCTTTTCACCCACTTCCTCATTCATCAACAGCACCCTCCCCCCTTTATGGTTGCCACTTAGGGCCATCTGTCTCCAAGCTCTTTGCTCGCCTACTTTTAAGGCTTGCCAGCTTCTGAGAGATGGTGGGTCTGGAATGCTTTCTAGTGATAACATGTCAGCCAGCTGCTCTGGCTCTGCCTTCTCCTCTCCCATTATTTACCAACTTTCCCCCTCATCTTCCTCTGCGTTGTGACTTCCCTCAAACCCCTGTTGTAATTCTGAACTGTCTTTTTCTTCTCTAGAAGTGTCAGGTTGGAGAGGCGGTCTCCACCATTCCTCCTCTGCCCAGTCCCTGACAAACACTGAGCAACATCCCTTCGCCCTTCTCTCAAAGGTTACTATCTGGGTCCTTTCCTCATAACCTTTTACATTTGGCGCTTAGTATGAGAGAGGTTCATGAATTATTTTGCATCCACATTGATTAATGAGATAGGTCAGTAAGAGTCTTCTTGTTCTGGATCTAAAAGCTGCTTGAAGATGTTTTGGGAAAATGATAGCCTTGTGCTCCACGTGTCAGCTCTTGCAGTAGAAAACCTTGCTAGGATTAGGACAGAGAAGTAACCCTTACCTTCAGGGGGTGGACTAACAAATTTAGACCTTGATTGCCTCTTCCTTTCAGAGGAATTTCTGGATTTGACTGATTGATTATTTGATTGGGTGATGATTTATCTGGCAGATAAAGATGAGCTTCTTGCCCGTAAAATCCTATGAAGTCACTTGACAGGTTGGCTACTGCTTGTTGGACTGCTGTGCTTGGCAACTGGCTCCTCTAATGTTAACCTCTACCTCTGGCCCTTTTAATGTTTATTTTATGACTTATCTTTGATACGGTTGTGAGTGACCCTTGAGGTCCAATAACTCACTAGTGACATTTCAGCTGGGTATAATTTTAGACCAACAATAACAAAAATAAATCAGTCCACACTTTCTGTAAAGTATATATTTAGGTATACTGTATGTGAGCCATGAGGAGAAAATTTATTCTAGTTGGATTTGGCCTCTACAAACATCACCTCCATGCTGGTGATCTCTCCCCCCCAACCCCCCCTTTTTCAGTCTTGGTAATATACCCAGAATTTGTCTGCCAACTCCTCTCTTCCAAATGCCTGTTGCAATTTCAGTAAATTATGGAGATCCCTTTGCCCTCACCCAGCATGGGACTGAACTTTGTCTCAAACACAGGGGCTCAGTTTAAACCAGCAGCCCACCCAGAAGTTTTCAGGGGTGGGGGAAAGGAGGCAAGAGAAAGGGGGGAGATGTCAACAAAGGCACTCCCCCCACCTCACTGTAATGTCCCCCACGATGTCTGCATGGGTAGGAGCAATACAGACTCTCATTTACACGTAGGAGCAGTGTCCTATTCCTTGACACCCACCCACCCCTCCTTGCAGCTCCTCCAAGCTGTTATTTTAAACATGCCAACCTTTGAGACCACCTTTCAACTCCAAAGTTTTCTCAGAAAATAAAAACGTGTGAGCTACAGGGTCATTTTTCTGCACTGCTTTCAAGGCGGTGCTTCTTCTTGCTGCACGCTCTACTTCAAGCCTGTTATTACAGGCAGCTTGCTGTAATATCTTGTTATTGGCTTAAAAATGAAAAGCAACACACACTGCCCTCTTTGATGGGCCAGTCTCTCTCCTTTCTCTCTCTCTCTCTCTCTCTCTCTCTCTCTCTCTCTCTCTCTCTCTCTGTGTGTGTGTGTGAGAGAGAGAGAGAGAGAGAGAGAGTGAGTGAGAGACCCTTTATTTCTAAATGAAGATGCTATTTTGCACAATTCCGCTTAGCATTTTCTTCCACTTTCTTCCACCACTTCTGTGCTTGCTTTGAAATATTTGTCTTTATTGTGTGCACTACTGCATTGAAGACAGTATGGCAATGTAATGATGCATTTGTCTTCTGGCAACTGAAGCTGTCCTTGCCCATTTGTTCTTGTGTCCAAAATAGGTTTTCTAATGCCCTCATGTGAGACATTGTTTTCAACCTGGACACCTAATCTTCATCACAAATCTTTGTTGACTCATGTTTGCCAACACAGCTGTGCTGATTCATGTGCTTTACTTACTTGAGGATGTTGGGAATGGTTTACGTGGACATTGCAGCATCCTTTCATTTCTGCTTTAGTTATACTGAGGCTTGCAGTTACTAAAGTTTGGTGAGTTAGTAACCCAGCAATGCACATGCAGATGAGAGCCAGGGTGCTGTAGTAGTTTGAGTGTCCCTGCCTAGCCGTGAAGCTCACTTAGGTAACCTTGGGCCATTCACCACCTCTCAATCTAATGTATCTCAGAGGATTGTTTTGAGGGGAAAATGGAAGGTGGAGAGGTGGCATAGAAATGTTATGTTATATATATAGAGAGAGAGCAGTGCAAAGCACTATTCAGCAACATGGATGTATCTGGAGCTAAAATTTGCACTTTGAAGGTGTGAAAAACTTGGCTTCTTTGAGAGTAACCCCATAGGCTTTGGGATTTTCACAGGACGCCTCCATCACATAGGGAAAGGAACATTCTTTCTCCTGCATTTGTGCAAGTTGATAGTGCTCAGTTATGTACTGCTCAGTTGTGTTGTGATCTTCTCTGTCGTTTGGCAGTTAATCAGTCAATGTAGGTATCTAAATTCCTAAGTGACCCGCAGCCTGATCTTTGGATAGGAGGTTCAGCTGTGGATACATATAGCCATGTGTCGTCTTTGCTAAGCTCTTCTATATTATTGTAGCATGTGGAGCTAGAGATGGGAAGGGACAGGTGCTGTGTGGTGTTCTTGGTAAAATGTTGTTTTACTTCACCACAGTCTTATGGAAAGCTGGGCTGGCTGTTTTGCTCTGAGCTGCCATGTGTCATTGCTCTCCATAGCTTTAAAAAAAGACTGGGTTAATGAAAATTGAAACCTTCAGGGAGGAATGAGTCTGTGGTTTGTTCAGGAGACCACAGGCTAAAAATCTGAATCAACAAGACAAGCCTCAAACTACAACCAAAACAAGCATGTTCATACCCTTTCCCATCCCTTTTCCACTCTCACCCTCCACTGCCATGTGCCATCATGCTGGGCTTCTACACCCTCTGATAGTGTATTCTGTTCACCAGCATCTAGTAAGTCCAAACAAAATAAATACTCCTGGCTAGAATCCAGTATGTCTTTACTTTGCACGCATTCTTGTTCATAAGCAAGATCATGTGGTGGCCTCCTGCACCTGTACCTTCTTGCATGAAATTCTATCTATATGTTACCACACCCATACTCTTTAGTTGCTATATGCATGTATTCCCACCAGACAGGGACACACTGAATCAAGCAGAACTTCAGTTGTAGGGAAGGTTCATCAAGAGGATATACTCGCATCTTCAAGTGACATAAAATATTAATACATTTACATATATATATAATTACTATTCTTAAATTAATGTATTTTTATCCTGTTGAGATTCAAGGCAGCTTACAATGTTTTTTAAAATTATAAAAAACAAACTAATAAAAACAAACAAGTTAAAAACAGTAGTTTAATATAATGAAACACATTTAGAACCAGCATTAAAATACAAATTTCTCTGAGAGCAGTCCATTTGTCAAGATTGTCTGCACCTAGTTTTCAAAGGACTGTCTAAATATGAAGTTCTTAGCCTGCCTTATAAATGACTTCACAGCCAGAAGCTATTGGGATGAAATACCAAAGATATTGATGCTAAAAGCAATAATTTCTAAGGATCCAACTGTTGAAAAGCTGACTGCTAGGTAAAGTTATCCAATTTGGTTTCTATTGAATTTTTGTCTAGCGCTCCACCTGTAATTAACTTATGTCTTTGCTAATATAAGGACTCCCTAGTTTCTATTGATTCCTGTTTTCTACCTGCTAAGCAACCTGTATGCTGCTCTGAAGGATGGGGACGGAGCTGAGTAACAGCCAGTTTTCATGGTTTTAGCCATAGTTATGCCTCTTGTTCCAAGTAGGCCTTGATGCAACCTGATACCTGCATAGTTCCTTAAAAAGTGCCATGGGAATTGTTGCTTAGGTCTATGGGCATACGCAGACTTCATGGTTGTAACATCAGCCAAATACTGTATTCTTCTCTCCCAGCCCCCGGGTCTTTTTATCTTATTTGATGAAGGGTTCTGGAGAACCCAGAAGCTTACATGCTATTTTGTAATATTTTGGTTGGCCTAATACAGCTGTTGACCTAATATGGATTTTGGAATTTTTCTTATGAGCTAATTAGTTTTTGTGCAGAAGTGTTAAGGGTTTGGAACACCTTCCCTATAAGTAACAGTGAAAGTTTTTATGGCCTTTTACTGTGGAACACAAAACACTAATAAGTGGGACAGCTGGAGTTTGTGATATATGAACAGTGAATTTGCTATGTCTTTTATATATTCTAGGATACTGGTCAGGTTGTGATCCTGAAGGATGCAACAGAATCACAACCTGATTCTGGTCAGGTTGTGATCCTGAAGGATGCAAGATGAGGTTTGCAAGGCACCAACCTTGAACAGTGCACACTATGTAGGGAAGGCACACTGCTTGAGGGTTCAAGGCCTATCACTTTGGGCTCATCCAGATCTCCTCTTTTGCTGCATTTCTAGGCACAGGCCCACACTTCAAACTATTGTATCTGAGTGCCGCCCCCCCCCCCCGCTCTCCCTGGGAAAACCCGCTATTTACCACTGAATCAGAGCAAACAGCAATCCAATTCAGCATTAAAGAGCAGGTTTTCCTGGAGAAAGAGGGGGGGGAGTGCTCAGATACTGAGCTTTAAAACACAGACCTGTGCCTAGAAAGCATGGGGCAAAAGGTAAGTGTGTATAAGCCCTTAACTGAGAGCTGGCAGAAGTTTAAAGGAGCAGAACCCAGACTTAGAAGTGCTAGCTGGGTGGTGACCAGGCACATACACTGTCACATACACTTGAAGCTTTACTGAATGTGAAGTTGATGAGGTGCCACAGCTGCAAATTCAAGCTCCTTGATGAAGTCTGAGATCCCAGATCCAGGGGCAGGGTCAACTTCGCAGGGGCCTGTGCTTTCTGTTGCTTGAACTGAGCATTAAAAGAAAGGGCATTAATTTTCCAAAATACTCAAGAAGTAGAAACTCAACTCCGATGCCTCTCCCCTCACCTGTCCATTCTGCCCATTCATTAAGCATCAAGGCAGTTAATACAGTCTTGGGTTAAGTGAAGAGAATTCTTCCAAGTGCTAATTTAATTGTTACAGTATTCATTGATTGAAATATTTATTTATTTATTTTGCTTGCATGTGTGCATGTGCACAGAGGGAATAGGCTTCTCCTGCTGTTGGCCTATAGCACACGCTTGCGCTCGCTCGCTCACTCACTCACTCGCACGCACAAACATATATAAGACATCCATACTCACACCCTACCTGTTCTTCTTGTCCTGTTAGTAGCCTGTATTGCCTACAGGATTATGTATATTTAGCCCTCTCTCTATTCCGACACAACTAAACACAGTTGCCAAATGTGGAAGGGTTTTGCTGGTAACAATGGCCTGTATAATTCACTCTGTTTGCCTGCCAATGCTGCCTGTAATTGTACTAGCTCTGTGCTAATTCTGTGGGCAGTCCTCTTAAACCTGGAGGTTTTAGATTTGTGACTTTAGCAGCTGCTCTGCTCTGTTTTTGTTCTGACATTCTCACATTGGACTGCTTGGCCTTTCAGCGCTCTGCTGCAGGAAATTCACGTTATCTCCTTTAAGCAGAGTGCAGGCGTGTTTGTGTGTCCTATTCTAAAGCCTCCTTTCCTTCTACTATATCAGCTGAGAGCAAAATACCCTTCTGATTCAGTTGGCCAAATGTAAAAAGCTAGTTCTTTCCCTATGAGACCTGGTATTTCCATTTCTCCTTCATCACTTCTTAAAATTTGGTGGATGATAGTGTGATGAGAAATCTCTTTAGTTTTGGCTGCTTTGAGTGGTTTAAGCTCCCAATCTGCATGGCTAAAGGAATTGGACACCATATAGTTGCCCATAATAGTTTTGCTTGGAGCCCTTCATCACTGTGTCTTGATCTCAGTGCAGTTGGAGTGGGCCCCCTATGCCTTTTTTGGCAGCCCTTGGCAACATTAGATGCCCCCTTCCCAGCCCTTGTTCTGTCTTCCCAAAGCTGGGTAAGTGAGGTGCTGGCGTTTGGGAAGGTGTGTGGGCTCTGACTGGGTCCTAGAGTCTTCCCTCCACCTTCCCAAAGCCTAGTTAGCACTTTCCCAACTTTGGGAGGGAGATAGGAGGGTCCAGGATCATGCCAGAGCCTTGTGCCTAGCTTAGCCAGCTTTGGAAAGGCAGTTTGAGAGCTTGGGGGGCATCAATTTTTTGCCTCACCCCCCCTCCTTTGTGACAAGGCAGTGTGAGGCCTGCGGGTGCAGTGTCAAAGTACTCTTGCAGCCTACCTGATATGAAATGTTGGTCTGCCCTGTCCTACAACCGCCCAACCAGCATGAAAAGGGAGCTTTTTAGCCACTGTAAAGTCTTGTCACCCTTTGGCTACAGTTGTTCTGTCCCTGCCTATACATAAGATACTGTATGACTAAAAAATTATGTAGAAGTGTGAAAAGTTGCATTTTCCTCCTACAAATATTGTATCTTAAAACCTACCTTGTATTCCCTTGGAGAAAATATATGTTTTTAAATAAACTGTGATAGGTTTTGACAATGCTATAGCATTTTCTCCCACACTCACACACTCCTGTAGCACGTAACTTGACTTACTTACTTGAACCCCCCTTTTCTTTTCTTTTTTCTTTTTCCCAAAGAGCTCAACGTGGTGTACACAGTTTTCCTCCCCCTCGTTTAACAACCTTGCAACTTCTTCCTCACAACAACTCTGTGTAGTAGGCTAGGTTGAGAGGCAGTGAGTGGCCCAAGGTCATCATGGCCAAGTGAGGATTTGAAGCCTGATCTTCCAGGTAATAAGTCTGACAATCTAAATAACACAACACACAGGGATTGCTCTGTAGGCATTTGATATTTTGTTGCCCATGCCTGGAGTTTAACTATGGGAAGCTAGTGTGAATTGGACTGGATGGGGTGAACTATGGTTTTGGTTGTTGTTTTTTTAAAAAAGTATAGAAAAAAGAATTAAGAGGACAACGGGTGCCACAGAGAAATGCACTTGAGTGCTAGGAAAAATTGAGTTGTGGGTGTCATCTCTTGCCTTCCAGCAGGGGTGCAGTGTTTCTCCTGTTCTTCTTGAAAGTCAAGATGATTTGTCACACATTGGTGCCTCCAGAGTGTTGAAAGCTCTCTTGCTCCTTCCACCGTTTCTCCCTGTAACCCTGTTGCATGCACATTTCTAAGCTGTCGTCACCTGCTGGTGATCACCACATGGATGAATAGTGGCACCGCATGGAAGAGGCCTCAAGTGCTAGATAGAGAGTTGTAGAACCAGATTTTTGCCTTTACCTCCTTTTCCCCAGTAAAATATTCAGGCCAAAGCAGTTTGATTCATTTGTAATATTTCAACACTTTTTTTTTGAAGGGGAGGAGAGTATTTTTCAGATTTGTAATAATCTCCTGTCCCTTTCCTAAATACAAGGTATATAAACTTTTAGTACAAAAATAAATAACTTATTCCAGGTTCAGTAATTAGTCAGGTTCTCTCTTTTCAGGTTCTCTATCTATTGACTATTTCATTATTCTTGGGAGTTTCCACCAGTTTCTCTTGTATTATATGTTTCTGCATTTATTGTGTGCTACAAATAGGAGTCAAAGTCAGATTAACACTGAAGCTATCTACAGAAATGCTATATATTCTTAGCAGGTTGTTTATACGGTGTCTTTGCTGGTAAGAGAATAATGGACTTACGCTAAAGTTGTCCTGGAGTGACTGTAGGGTTATCTGGACTGTTTTATAAAGGACCTATGCTGCTCCATAAAATTTGAGGTGAATTCTGCATCGTGAGAAGCATGTATTTGCTGTGTATTGCATCATGCTACCAGCTTATGTTAGGGATGCCCAATTCTCCTCTGTCAGTGCTCTTGTTGATTTCCTGCCCTTGACTTTTGGGCTTCCACACACTGCCGATGTTGCTATCTTGGTCAAAGAAGTCAGAAGATCTGGGGCTTATGGAGGAATTTTCACTGATTTTTAGGGATTATTGCCTGTTTCCCTTGCTGCATCCCGTATGTGATCTTGTTGGTTAGGAAGATTTGCTTATGCTCAGCAGGTCATCAAACAATGTTTATTCCCTGTGAGTTTGGAAGATTTGGCACTATACTACCATTTTGCTCAAAAGCAAACCACACGCCCCTTCAATCTTTTACTTTCTCGATAACTGGAAGTTTTGCTAAACTCCTGCTTTTCCTGTCAGGTAGCTGGTTTCTACATATGGAATCTGGGCTTGCCAGCTTGGTATGCATGCAGGCTATGGATTCCTGGCACGCTAATGCTGTATGTGTAGGGCTCAGATACGGTGCTAGCATCGTAGATAACTTTTTATATGGCATTGTCATGTAATTTGAATCAAACCTTTGTCAAATACTAATGCCTTGTGGGACAGATGTGCCTCATAAGCCACATAGTCAATTAAATTGAGATGATGGTGTTAATGAGTTTGTTGCATCCTGTTTCCAAGCATAGAGGTCTCTATTATTCGCACCAAAAAACTATTTGTAGAAGATGATATAAAAGCTAAATTTGAGACTATCAAGTGAATATCCAATCTGATTCTACTGTGAAGAAGTTCTAATGTCTGAATGTGAAATCAAAGTAATGAAATATTACAGTGGTCACTTGTAAATGCAAGAACTTAAGGAACTTAAGGAACAAATGTGATTATTGTACACCATCCTGAACAGATGAAAACACTATCTCATTTTGCATAGATCCAGCTGCAATCAAACAAAAAATGAATTCAGTTCAATAAAAACATAATAGTGTGGTTGGGATCCTATGAAGAAAGAGTTACCTATAGTATCATTATCTCACAAGTTATGTGGCCTTCCTCTCCCCCAACTGGGCTCTTAACAGTTTATGTCTTGGCTCTAGCAAGTTCATCTCCTGTGGTGGATGTGGGCTGGAAGTACAGATTTCCTATCACTGACATTCAAGACTTGTCATCTAATTCCATCCCAAGGATATTTACTGTCATCATCCTGTGATATTAGGTGAGAATTGGGGCAGGTGCTCAGGAAAAGATAAGAGAAATTTTAAACCCACTTTTTCTGCCCAAAATATTCCACAAAGTTATTTGAACAGATGCCAGTGAGAACTCAGAAGAGGAAGTACTTTCACTGTAAAATGTCTAGTGTAAAGTTCCTTAGTGAAATCTATCAGTATCTTCTTCCATCCTTGCAAAGTTAACTGATTATAGCCTGGCTTCTGTCTTTCTAATGTGTGCAGAGATGTTGTATATTGAATATTATCACATTTTCTATTACTGAAGGCCTGGGTCAAAATTTCCATATGCCATTCTCTGTTAGCCTCATTATCATTATCATTATTATTTAACTGCCCTGCAGCCCAAGGTCCATGGATGGGTTACAACAATCAAAACACAATGTTGGAAAGAGTTTTAAACCATTTACAATAACAGAAATAAAGTGTTAAAAGCCAGGGTAAAGAGGTGTATATTCAGCAGTGTGTGTAGTAAGTAGAAATATTGTGATTCTGTGGTCAGTACCTATACAAAATAGATGTAAGGAGGAGGGAACTTGCATTGAGGGACACTTGATCTTTGTGAATTCCAGTGCAAACTGACCTGAACCATACCACCCAGGTGTGAAATGGAACATAGCTATTCATTGTATTTCATACCCTTCTGAATGTTGAAAAGGGGTTCCTGGCTCAAAAAATATTCATCAAAATGTATTTTAAAATGTATACTTTGATAGGAAATACATTCAAAAACATATTTCAAAACAAATGGCAGATCAATGAGGAAATGGCGCAGGACAGACTTATGAATGAAAACATGAAAAAGGGGAAGCCAGTATGATGCCCTCTGTGTGTTGTTGGATTACTGCTCCCATCATCCCTAGCAAGCATGGTCCATCATCAGAGATGATGGGAACTGTAGCCCAAAACATCTGGAGGGCCTCAGGTTGAGGAATGCTGATGTAAATAAATCTCGAGCTGCATCACTTTAAGGGATAGCTGTGTCTTAGATTTCATTGGTTATTTAAATAAGTGAAAATGCAATGATGATGCAGAGACACAGTGAATAAAAATGTCATTTTATGAAATTGGTATTTTGCATGATAGAGGAAAAATGAAGTAATTTTAATTGTTAAATTCCTATTCTTACTTTGGCAGAAAAGTAAATAAGTATGTGCTGCTGATGAATAAATATCTTCATTAAAATCCTTTAGTATGCTTGATTTTTGGAGATGGCTGGGTGACATGCTGAGGATTGCCACAGAGATACCAGTGGGTTGTTGTTGGGAGGATTTATATTCTGGTAAAGGATCTAATGTCCTGTTTCTGAACTGCCTGTGGTTATTTTGACAAACTGCTTTGTAGATTTAATAGGTGTGTGATTGATGCTGTTGCTTGTAATGCTGTCCCTTTTCACCAGGTCAATTTATATTTATAACACAGAGTAAAGGGAATTTTTAAAAAATTGCCTTCAGGAACCATATAGAGCTCCTCAATAGGAGAGTAGTTATGGCACAACAGCAAGCAAAGGACCCCTTCTTTCGAGCTCCTCATGTACAGAGTCCATTGTGCCTGCCTTCTGCTTGAGCACTGACTGTGAGGTTGTGAGTCCACAGCTCAGCTACTCTCCCTCTTGAATGGGAACACATCTCACTTGTCTGTGTACATGCCCCACCCAGCATGAAAACCTATGCAAACTACAGACAGATATACCACAAACCATTCATGTAGAAATTCATTTGTACACTGGGAGAAATTCTGGTTCATGTCATTGAGGAGCAGGGTTTGCAATAGGTTCTGTGAAAGACCCCTACATCTCTTTCTTGCCCTGCATACTTCTATCACATCTTGATTACTGGGATCATCTGCAAGAGCATTGTTGGTCATTCCCTGAATTGGTGGTGCACATTTGACAATAACAAGAAACGAAGCCTTAAGTGTCATTGGCCCAGTATTGTGGAATTCTCTGCCAATAGAGATTTAGCAGGTATTTTCTGCTTCAACTTTTAAACTCCTGCTGAAGACTTTTCTGTTCCGTCAGGCTTACGCAGGTAATTAAGAATACATCTTCCCACAATAGTTGGCTGATTTCCGATTTTAGTTTGTTATTTTTTATTGCATGGTTTTATTTGTAATTGTTGTAAACTACTCTGATTTTTTTGTGTGAATAGAGATATATAACTATTTTTATAAACAAATAAAAAGCCAAGATGACAATTCTTTAAAAATCTTTACATATCCTCTAGTTCTTGGTGAGAACAGTCCAAAGGGAAGGAAGAAGGGAGCTTGCCTTGACATACAAATGATTTGCTTAATAGCACAGATCCTCCTCTTGGCCCCATCCAGACTTTAACCAGCTATTTCTTTAATGAGGGCCCTGGTCAGCTAATTAAAGAGACCATGCCAGTAAGCTATGGCACCAGGTTGACGGTAGGAAGGCTTTTCTGAGCAGGATGTGGAGGGAAGAGGGATCATGCTGGCAGCAGCTGCTTGGCTGGGGGCCCTGCAGATTCAATTCACCCCCACAGAGCAACTGGAAATGGAATATCAGGTTTTAAAAACAGTTATAAATACTACCTCAGGAGCTGATGCAACCTCAGCAGCCGAAAGCGAGGTGTTTAAGAACAGGAGACTTGGAGCCGAGAAGCTAAGATTCCCTCTGTCTCCCTCAGCAGTCTTGTTTTCTCCTCTCCTGTTTCTTTCTGAAATCCATAGTTTATACATAGTTACATAGTAAATAAAAGTAAATATTGTTCTTTTTTATTTGCAGCAGGGTGAATTGGAGGCTATAGTCAAATTTTGCTAGACAGATCAAAGCTATTGTATCTGTAGTGTAGAAGCATATAAACACAGCAGAATCTTTATATAGAGAGCGCAAACCACAAATATATTGGATTGCTTGGATTTCAGTTAATGGGCTATGCTAGTTTAAGTCCATGTGATCTGTCTGTTATAGTTTGTGAGTGGCAGCTTATATCCATCATCATTTCACTGTGTGCGTAAAGAATATATGTGCTGCTACCCAGGAATGTATACCTAATAACTAGGAATAAACAAGTCAAACACTTGATAACGACTATAATAGTATTTTTGTGCATTTATTTTTTAAAAATGCATATGAAGTTCATATAAAGAAAAGTGTTGCCAAATACAGGTGATAGAAAAATCTGGGCTAAATGGAAATTTGCAGTTCCTCTTAGATTTGTAACATTTTTATAAGAGGCATGTCCTCTGCACTGATAAAGCTTTCATTTTGTTGTTGCTAAGTTCCCACAAAGGTTTTGAATCCTGCAACCTAAAGAAACCAAAGACCACAACTAAGGCTGGCAAAGAGAACATATAAGCCATTTGACACTAGGCCTGATGATAGAGTTAGGAAAGAATCTTTTGACATAGATAAAGAGGGGAAGCAGTGTCTTAATATTTATCTTGCATCCCTCTCTAGACATTGTTTTCCAGCTGCCAGAATGCCCACAAATACTTTGTTCAGGTGTCTGGTGGTAGTCCAGCAATGAGACAGCATGCATCCACGCTGGCTTTGCCATTAGGCAGAGTGAGGGAGTAATTTCAGGCAGCAAATCCTGGGGAACAGGAAATGGTGACAAGGTCTTGGAGGACTAAGCTATATGTGCCTATGCTGTGCCCTCTATGCTAGCGTCCTGCTTTCTGGTGCAGTGGAAGATGCTATCCTGACACCAGTGTTAAACTCAGTTTCAGTTGCCAGCCCAGTAGACTTCTGTACTTGGAATGGTAGTAGGTGACATTGTCCCTCCTTTACTCAGGCAGGAAAATGTTTTAGGCTGGCTCAGTATATGTCATTTCCCTAGTCTTGGAGAGCAGTTTGCCCAGGGTTGGAAGGAATTGGTGGTGTATTGCTTGCTGGAGGCTGCAGGGTGGGGCTGGGATTGGGGGGCAGGCAAATAAAAAATGAGCAATAGCCTGAATCAGTGAGGTTGCACCTGAGGTTTGGCAACCTGGAATGATTATCAAATATGACAATACCTGCTGCCACAACTGCTCTAATAAGCCAAGAAATATCTAACAATGCAGGAAATTCCACCAAGCAATAGCAAAAGTTGCAAAGTTACTTAATTACATTGCTTACAAGTTTACCATGGAATCATACACATAGAATATATTTCACATAAGTTCATAAATATCCCCATGTCCTATCTGAGCTTTAGATGGCTGGCCTTTCTGAAGAATACAGAGAAAGGCAAACTAAGAGAATATGGAAGCCATGCTGCCTTCTTATTCCACCCTGCTTACCCCAAAATTGCCAACAAGGTGTGAAGACATGGGGAAAGGGCTTCCAGAAGGGCAGGAGAAAAGAAAGTAAGTGATCATATATGCTCTAACACTGCCTTATGGTCAGGTGGTGATCCAGCTTTCATATGTCACAGCATTTTATGAATTTCCCTTATAAATAACCAGTACTGGTTTCCTGGCTCTCGTTACCAATGGTGCACATAGAGTTGACTTCTTTCACAATCATGGTGGGCAAAGTTTGTTGCACCTTCAGGGAGCTATAGAAGGAACATTAGGTCTCTTTAATAAACCCCATGGGTCTATGCTACATTCCATTTGCACACAGTTTAAATAAATTAAAGCTATCTATTATAAATCTGTTGAAATCTGCACATGTGGCTGTTATATTTGAATCAACAATGTTCTGCTTGATGGCTTTGCTACTGGGGATCTCTGTGGAAGCATAGCTAGCTGTGTACTGTGCGGCTGCATTTTAAATGTGCATTGTATGTATCTTGTGACTTGTTTCAAAGTATCCCAGATATATATTTGTGTCTGCAGATTCACCCAAAGTAAAAATGTGAATTTTTAAGAACATTCATAATCTAAGAAAACTATTTACTTGATCCTGCATTGCATAAGAGATATTTTTAAAGGCCTGTAAGTGAATGTCTTTTTCTTGTTTATTATGTGACAGTGCATTCCACATTCACTAAATGTGCTTAGTGTTGACAGCTGCTAATTCCTTGAAAAATTGTTAATCGCTTCACAATATACACAGTAAATATGACTAATGCATGTACTATATGTATATAAACTTTGGCAATATGTTTCTGTGCAAGAGGAGAACACAGTGCTATTACATGCTCGAGTCCAAGTTCTTTCAAAATTTCAAATTGGATTATACAGCTAACAGATATTTGCTGTGACTTAATAATAAGAATGGGACATGGGTGATGCTGTGGTCTAAACCACTGAGCCCTCTGGGCTTGCCAATCAGAAGGTCGGTGGTTCGAATCCCCGCGATGGGGTGAGCTCCCATTGCTTGGTCCCAGCTCCTGCCAACCTAGCGGTTTGAAAGCACACCAAAAAAGTGTAAATAGATAGGTACTGCTCCGGCGGGAAGGTAAACGGCATTTCAGTGCGCCGCTCTTGTTTCGGTGTTCCATTGCACCAGAAGCAACATAGTCATGCTGGCCACATGACCCGGAAAAACTGTCTGTGGACAAAACACCAGCTCCCTTGGCCTGTAAAGCGAGATGAGCGTTGCAACCCCAGAGTTGTCTGTGACTGGACTTAACTGTCAGGGGTCCTTTACCTTTACCTTTAATAATAAGAATAAGAATAGTGAACAAATTTCCCATTGACCATTCACTAGACTCTAGTGACTAGATTCTTGCTACCTTTGAAAGTCAGGGCAATATCAAATTAGTAATGCATGATTATGTCGCCAGTCAGCAATGGAGCTTGGTCTGCATCTCATCAAGTGCAGTTAAGCTACACAGAGCATCCCTTATCTTGTAGATTTTCCATATCCTCCAGCAGCAGAGTAGGGACATGGGTCTGTTGGAATGAGTCCTATGCTAGGTAATGTGCATGGGTGAGTGGCAAGTAGTATGGTGGTTGTCTTCTGTACCACTACGTGAAAAGTTTGCCACCTTCTTGTTTTTCTTTAAAGGAAAACCCCAGTTCTTAAGTTGAAAATGTGATTCACATACCCTCAAGTTTGGAAAAGCCCCCCCGCCCTTTACTCTTAAAAATGAATGGTGGTGTTTGCTCTGGTAGGCCACCCCCCCAACAATGAGAGAACATTTATCAATGTAAACAAAAACTTTTCTTTACATTAATTCCTCAGCAGTGTTGGAAGCTGAGATATGAAAGCTAGGAGCTAAATAGCACCTTAAACCTAGGTTTTGGGTGCAACAACAGAGTGTCTAGGTGTGCTTTTTAATAACAAGAATGCAAAGCTGAAAATGAATGAACTACAGGTAAAATATTATGTTCATTTTTCACATTGTCTAGTCCTTCCTCTGCCCATCCCCCAATATTCGTAAGAAGGTCTTTTCTCAGTCTTCAGAGAGTAGCTGGAAGTGGGGAGGCAGAAAAAGGTCCTCCTTTTCTTCTTCTGCAGTTTTAATCTGAAATTGTAGGCGCAGTACTGCATCCAGAGCTCAGAAACTGGTCATGCTAATGAAGTCCCCTGTCACAAAATGCGCCATGGGAGCATGGGAGTTTCGAACAGTGTTCCTCAGTCCCATTCAATTCCCCCATTTAAAAAAAAATCTGCAAAGAAAATATACATTTAAGTGAATATTTTATTTTATATTTTTTAAAATCACATTTGAGTCAATTTTATCTCAAAATATGCATGTTTAAATGGATGTCTCAAAATATGAATTTTAATATGAATTTTGATATGCGTTGAGCAAAGTGTTACATTGCAAAATCCAGAGATATGTGAAATCCAAAGGATGTTCTGATGCACAGGTTATAGTCTATGGTGCAGATCAGGTCAGATTCTATTTGAATTTGCAAGAGTCAAATTCCTTAAGCATCTCTGCTGTTATGACGTGGACTGGGTCTTTCAAGGATTTGCATTGAACAAGTGGACAGTTAGAATGTTTGAGCAATATTTTCTTGGAGCAGCCTCACGAAGAGTCCTTTAGGTGTCGCACTGCAGCAGAAAGTGCTGCAGGAAGGATCTCAGAGTATCATCCCCTTTCTGCCCCCCTCCTTCTCTCCATCCGTCTGGCCCTCTGGAGACTTCGGTAACTCTGTCTCGATGTGTCTGGCTTTGAGAAATTCATGAAAAGCCGTGACTGCAGCATCTCCTGGCATGTGGATGGAATCCTAGTAATGGCATGTTAAAAAAAGGTTGGCACAGGTTTTAGTTAAAGGGAGTGTGTTAGGTTGAAGGCAGCTTGGAGGATTTGGAAAGTTTACCTGTTGCCTTTTCCAAAGGTGGTGTCTTGTTTGCTTCTGCATTTATTTTCCTCCAGAGAATTTGTGTGTCATTCTCCTCTTCTCCTTACTTATAATTGCCTTCCCTTCAACAAGTAGTCAGGTGTCTGATTTTGCTGGCGCACCCCTTCAGTAATGATCACGTGTGGCTGATGTGGATATCTGTTTCCCTTTCCATGGTCTCAGTGAAGTTACCCCAAAGGCTAGGTGTGTCATTTGAGCCTTTCAGAGTTCTGCCTCAGAGCTACAACTCTGAGGCAGAGTTAGCACATCGTCTATCCTTTCTTGCAAGGCTTCAGACTGGGATCAGCATATGTAAGCTTTTGCAATATCCACCACATATTCTGATACTTTTAGGATCCCTTCAAACACTCTTTTTGAGATGGATCAGCTCATCATAAAACCCAGGGTAGATAGTTCAATTGGTACAGCATGTGCCTTGCAGGGGGTTGCACTAGATGACCCCTGTGGTCCCTTCCAACTCTATATTTGTATGATTCTCATGGGAGGGGGCTTTGTACCCTGCATTACTTACCCACAACTCATATTTTACTGGATAAAATAAATTTGCAGCAACATATTGATACTTGAAGATAACGGTTTGCGTGTAATATGCCTTTAATTAGCCCATATTGTTCCTAAGATTGTTCCTAAGATATCACCAAGAAATGCCCTCTCTCCCACAAAAAAAGCATCTTCAAAGAAGAGGACTTTTTCTTATTTTGATCCTTTTAGCCCCTGAATAAGCCCTCGCTACCTCTTTTCACTAGTTAGCCATCACTTTCCAGTACTTTAGCTTGCCTCTTTCCCCCTTCCTTTTGTTGCTGTGGCATATACGTTCCCATTCCCTAAGAATGTGTTGAGTGCCCTAGGATAGAAAGAAGACTTTCCAAACATGATTGTAGTTGATTTCATATTTGAAAATCTTTTGTTAAGCATTATTGGTCTGAGCAATAGCCAAGCTAAATTAATTATCACCATCAGAGATTGTGTTCTTGCTCTCTCCTTCCATCCCCCAAGTAGATCTGGCTTTATATTTTCCTCATGTGCCTTGGCAATGTGTACTGCCTTACAAAATTGCTCACATTTGAGTTAGGTCTGGCTGGATCATCCTGTTCCTGACCTGGCATTTCTAAGCACAGCCAGTGAGTGTCTTTGGTACAAGCTCCAGAGTGCAACCACTTGAGAAGAGGGATTTGTTTGAGCAATGTGGAGAAAAAATAGCTCGAAGGGGAGAAATGTCCCAAACGTTTGGATATCAAAGAAATGACATGAAGCTCAAAAAAATCTGACCTTTGTAATAAATTGTCTCCCCACTGTAAATCAACCTGCAAGGAGTGGAGATGAAATGAGAATTTCTGGAAATACAAGTCCACAATCTTGTTCCTTGGTCCATATTCAACCTCACCCCCTGCTGTGTATCTCAAATGTGTAACAGTGATAATATATTTGTTCTCTCTGCTCTGCCACCCCAGCAGCACAGAGGTAAGAATGATAATTGACAAATGGCAAGCACTAAAGCTACACCTTTTGCCATGCCTTTAGTGGTACAGTATTCTTTTTAAATGATTTTTGCAGCTAGTCACCGGCTTCCCTTTGTCCACTAGGGGGAGCTCATAGCATGGTCCACCAAGGTAGTTTCTGTCAATTTAACCTTCTGGGTTGATAAGTTGTATCTCTAGAATTTTCTCTCTCACTTCAAACTTGTCTTCCCACAACACCTGGTACTTTTTGGAACAATTTTATTGCGGACTTAAGTAACAGTGGTTCCTTCTGTGCTTGTCTTCTGTTGGTTCTCTAAATTGTGAAATGCAGTCAGTCCCCTTTGGATAGTTTGTTTCTTGCAGCCACTTTTGTTGGCTAATGGGGTGTGTGTGTAAATCGAGTTGGAGAAGGCCTCTATTACATACCGTTGACATTTTGGGGTGTACACTTCTTTTTCAGACAAAATTGCTGTATATCAAGGAAAATGTTGTCCCATCTGTTAGCTGTTGGGGACAGTGGTTTGGACATTTGCAGGCGAGCCATTTTTAGTCGTATAGAAACTTGCAACAATATGCAACAAGAGCATAGTTTGAAGCCCATTTGTTCAGTGGTTGGTCTCATTCGTATTTCAGTGGGATGTAGGATTTATACACTCAGGTTAATACAAATCTTCTCCTATGAGGTTAGCTATTTGAGCTCCTCTCTGCCTGCTCTGTGTTGTTTATTTTAACATATTAATGTGGGGGTGTGGTAGTATCCCCACTTTAGAATTAGGAACACAGAGGCGGACTTGTCCTAGGGCTCTCTGGAAGAACAGGTTTGCCATAACTTCTTAAAGTATAAAATACAGGAAAAAATTGCCTTAAAATCTGTCTTGAACTTTTAACAGAGCTAATGCATATTTCTTTGGTGGTGTTACTTGAATTAAAAGTAGTTTTAGAAAGTTATATTTCATTGCCATATTTTAACTGGAATATATATGCATTAATAACTATTAACAAGGACACATTGGATGAGAATATATATTAGAACAACATAGAAATGTTGTTTAGGCTGTAATGGGAATGTGCTGTGAGATTGTCACAGTTTTTATATAGTTTATTTTTAATAGAGTAACCTGTAGTTCTCAACAGATTACAGTCACTCACTGATAGGGTGTATCCCGAGTCACAATGCAGCTTTAGAGCTCAGAGGTCAACAGTCGACATGATTTTCTCACTGCACCAGCTGTAGGAGAAATGCTAAGAGTATAGACACCCTTTATATATCGCCTTGATGGACCTGATGAAGGCCTTTGACCTCAGCCAAAAAGGGACTCTTCACATTGCTCAACAAGATAAGATGCCCACCTAAGCTCCACCAGATGATTGTGTCCTTCCACAAGAACATGCATGGCACTATCCAACATAACTCTTCATCCTTGTATGCTTTCCCAATAAAAAGTGGTGTGAAACAGTGCCGTGTTTTTGGCCCAATACTCTTTGACATATTCTCCCTGTTGCTCTCCTTCACCTTCAGAAGACAGTGGGTGCTTCTATTCAAGGAGTGTTAGGGGTCTGTTAGATCTGGCACTTCTCCACACAAGACAAAAGTGTGACAGATTCTTATCCATGAGATGTTGTTTGCAGAGGACACAGCCTTGACAGCATGCTCTGAGGAAGCTCTATAGAGACTCATCAGCAGTATTGCCCAAGCCTTCATGGAGTTCAGCCTCACCATCAGCCTGATGAAGAACAGCATCTTGGGTCAGTATGTCACCAGCACTCCACACATCAGCCATTGGTGACCACATGCCTGAGGTGGTAGACAATTTTGCCTTCCTGGGCTCCACCATAACCTGCAACCTTTCCATTGATGCTGAGCTGGATAAGTGTATTGGAAAGTTAACTACGGCAATGACTTGCCTCTCCAAAAAGGTATGGGAGAATGTGATGCTAACAGCCAATACCAGGATGAAGGTCTAACAGACTTGTGTGTTAAGTGAATCATGGGAAACTTACACCCACCAGGAGCAACGCCTTAGTGCCTTCCATATACTCTGCATCAGGAAGATTTTGGGGGATTACATGGCAGGACAGAGTCTCAAACAAAGACATGCTCCTTCCAAGCCCACATTCCCAGCATGTTTTCACTCCTGTCTCAGTGATGTCTATGCTGGCATAGTCCATATTTGAAGAATGGAAGATGGCAGGATCCCCAAGGATGTGCTTTAGGAGTTGGCTTCAGGCACCAGGCCTATTGGCAGACCAACTCTGTGTTATAAAGATGTCTGTAAACATTAACCCTGCCATGTGGGAGTTGCTTGCAGATAACCACAGCCCCTGGAGACAGACAGTCAGGTTATGTATCCACAGCAGTGACCAGAGGAGAAATGATCACTGACGGGAATGCAGAGAGAAGAAATGCTGTGATGCATCTGTAGCAGCAAAACGGAATGCCTTCATCTGCCCCAGATGAAATAAACATGCCTCCCCCATTTTGGTCTCTGCAGCCACAGCAGATGCTGTGCCTCTCCAACAGTTTGACTGTAGCCCCAATGGCACACTCTTCTATAGCTTCTCAAGACAGATGGATGTCAACAAAATAGTGTCAAATTTGGATGCAGCCTTTTTTTTTTTACAGTGGATACTAGATTATGACTTATGGGGAAGCTGTGTACTTTTGTGTGTGTTAATTCAACAGCTTCCCATATGAAATCAGAGAAAGGGTTTTCAGAGAGTTGGGCTTCATCTATACAATACATTTAAAGCAGTATCGTGCCACTTTAAACAGTTGTGGCTTCCCCCGAAGAATTATAGGAATTATAGTTTTTTTAAGGGTTCTGAGAATTGTTAGGAGATACTTATTCCCCTCACAGAGCTACAAATCCAGAGTGGTTTAACAGTCACTTCCTCTTCCCAGGGAATTCTCTGGGAATTGTAGCTCTGTGAAGGGAATAGGGATGTCCTAACAACTCTCAGAACCCTTAACAAACTATAATTCCCATAACTGAGGGAAGCCACGACTGTTTATAGTGGCATGATACTTTAAAGTATGGTGCAGATGGAGCCACATAGAATAGTGGCTAATTTAGAATCATGTTTTAAATATTCTTAAAGCTCCGTAATTAAAATGTTATTTGCAAAAGATAGAAGAGTATAAAGTTAGGATCAGATTGTGTGTTGGGAGCCATGAGTCCTAGAATGGAACTATTGCCTATGTGTGGGGCTGCCCCATGTTGCTAACCATTAAAATTGCATCGTTAAGCATCTTCCTGGGTTCTTAAGCTCCAGACTGGCCCCATCCATCCAGGCTGGCCATTGAGCCTTCCTAGCCGAAGCAGATTTCCTTTTGGACTGGGACTTCACAGAGGAAACAGCTCAATTCCTGGTCCTGGCATGGTTGTTGTTGTTGGTTTTTTTTTGCTTTGCATTTTGACTGCCTAGCTTGATGACCCTCCATGCACACATAGTTCCTCAGTCTTCAAATCATTTGCTTGTCAACAGTAACTCCAACTATTCTGAATTAGCCCAAGAAAATTACGACATCAACTCTGGAGATTAATCACAGTGCAGCCCATCTCAGGTGAAACCCAACCCCACCCACACTCCACTTTGCCCCTCCCATTTGTTTCTGTGTTCCTCTTTGCATGTTTACAATATATTTGTACAAGGAATGGCCTGAGAAGAGGAGAAAATGAGAGGCAAACAATGTCCATGCTGAAGTATGTTTTCAGGCGCATTGTGTAAAAATAAGTTGATACAGACATTCTCACAATATTGTCCATTGTTGTGTATCTTGCTGTTTCATGAACAACTGTTTAGTGCAGTAGCCATTGTGGTTTTGGGATTACAACTCCCATCAGCCCCAGCCAGCATGACCAATGGACATGGATGATGTGAGTTGTAATCCAGCAACATCAAGAGTGCATTATGTTGACTATTCTTGGTTTAGCATATGAAACTTTGTCTACGTATGCATAAATAACAGAATTGGGACTGGAGGATTGTTGTTGTTGTTTTAAAAATAGGACTTCAGAGTTTGCAACATCAAACTTGAAAATAATAAAAGGGGTCAGAATCATTTGTTTAAAGGACCATGCTGTGTGTGCCCCCCTCTCAAAAAGTTATTTGCAAGCAGGCATGGGAGCACAGCATTTGACATAGCAAATTCTGACTGTATTAGCAACTATATTTATTGTGAATAGGTAATGCTTTATACCGCTTAAATCAATGCATTGTTATATCTGCCTGTATGGGATGACTGCATATTCCTGCATTTCAGGGGATTGGACTAGGTGATCCTCCAACACTACAACTCTACATTTCTATGATTTCTACTTCAGGGTTCAGCAAACTTTTTCAGCAGGGGCCAGTCCACTGTCCCTCAGACCTTGGGGGGGGGTGGACTATATTTTTTGGGGGGGGGATGATGCAAGAGCACCACAAGCCCTGGTGGTTGCTCACCTGTGTCTTGCGAGCCGCAGGGCCTGGCGGTGGTGGAGTAACGATGAGTGACATGGAAAGGGATCCAGAGAGGGGCTGCTTTAAATGGCGGCCGCTCGAGAGGGGCGCCCAGCCAACCATGGCTCCTGTGTCTTGCGAGTGGCAGGGGCTGGTGGTGGCGGCAGCAGAGGGATGATGAGTGGCGCATGAAAGGGCTCCAGGGAGGGGCTGCTTAAAATGGCGGCCGCTCAAGTGCTGCTGCTGCTGCTGCTGGCACCAACAAAGCCCAGCCCCTTCCTCCTCTAGACAGGGCAGGGAGAAGCCAGGATGAGGGAGGGAGGAGGGAGAGGGAAAGAACACACGTGCTGGCGATCCATGCGGTGATTCCCGGACCGTCCGTGGGCCGGATCCAAAAGGCAATTGGGCCTGATCTAGCCTGCGGGCCTTAGTTTGCCAACCCGTGTTCTACTTGCTTGTGGCTGTTGCAGATTGTACCATTTGAAAAGATGGCATATTGTCTCATTATATTGGCCTAGTTTGAGAAAATGTGTACCTCTTTTCCTTCAAGAAGGCCATAAAAAAGTGTTCAGAATAATAGCCTGTGCTAGGTCATGGGAATGAGGTATGGACTACATTAGGTTTCTTCAGTATGTTCTAGAGCTCATTACCCGCATGACAACTTCTGTATATGTATCCAAAAGGGTAACATCAGTAGCAAAGTTTTTGGCACAGCTTTGCCCCCAATCCCTATAGTTTTGTCCTTTTGAAAACTTCGCATCGTTTTGTGTAAAATGACTCCCAATCGTTTTAGTTTCTGTGGTGGCTGAAGTTGTTAGCATTCCTATAGCTATACTATACTAGCTATTTTTTTGGAGCACCATTCATGAGTATTCCTGGTTCATCATAACACTCACTTTGTAGTTCAGATTAAATTGCTCTGAGTTTGTGAAGGAGCAGTGAAGAGAGGAGCTTTCGGGTGGCTGAGGGGAGGTTTCTTGCATTTATTGAGCATACAATGAATTCCTATAGGGTGGAATCACTCAAGGGTATTATCCTGCGAATGAGCTCATGCATGAAACATTCCGATTATTTGTGCGATTCTAGCTGATTGTTGAACACCGGTTGTAGATTCTCTAGTAGTTATGCACAGTTGTCATTTCCATGCATTCCACTGTTAAAGGCTGATCAAGTTTCTGCTTTCACAACCCTTCTGAGCCAGCTAGGGGAACAGTTCTGGCAAGATGACTTAACTGTTTTCTAAAATATTTTTTGCTCACCTTATTTTACTTTTTTTGTTAGTTCATTTCTTGTCCTCTTCCAGGCGGGGTGTGTGTAAGTGGCTATAGGTTTTCCCGCCACACTGACCATCACATTGACACTCATGATTTTGACAAAGGTGTTGTTTTAGAGAGCTCAACTGTATTCTTGAAGCTATAGACTTCTTTCAGAAATAATGCCATGGAGTGGTTAGGCATTGCATTTATAAGAAGCCTTGAGCTAGCAAGCTTCCCTCTTCCCTTCCTCCGCATGCAGGGGGCGATGATAAGAAGTTTTCATTTATAATTTGCAGCAAACCATAGTTTGTCATTTTGGCTAAACCTGGCAAAAATGTTTTGCAGCAAATCAGAAGCAGAAGTGTACGGAGGAAGGGGAGAACAAAGCTTGCAAAGTCAAGGCTTCTTGCTCTGATAATTGCCAGATGATGGTTGTATGAATGTAACTACCATTCCTGTATTTTTGCATTCTTAGGACACTCATTGGACTACACTTAGTCATAGCTGTCAACTTACAGATTTGAAAATAAGGGACCAGCTGCCTTGAAAATAAGGGACCAGCAGCCAAAATAGGGACCTGCAGCCTCAACTGTTTCAGGCACTCCAGTCTTCCTGTCCTCCTGCAGTCTGGTCAAACTCATGCTGGTAGCTTTGAGAACACTGTCCAAACAACTTTGTAACCAGAGGTTCAACTGAATAGAATCTGAATCACAAGCACCACAAGGCCTATGTAACCACAACTTAAGATGGCTCCCCGGCCTGACTTTGCACTGCAAGGTTTGCAGCAGCATGTGCAACAAAATGGTGTCCAGCATTCAAAAAACCCCTCAGCTTGCATTAACTAGCCACACACAAGGCATGCAAGCTCCACCCCCCAGTCGTTCTTAGACTTCTTATTGGGTGAGCAACACAGCCAAGCAACACAGTTGGAGCCTCCCTCCTCCCTGGCCGGCAGGGAAGGAGGGAGAGGAGCTGCTTCCTTTGAAATATAAGGGACATCATTTAAGGGACATCCATCAATAAGGGACAGCAGCGGGACATGGCGCTGGAGTAAGGGACTGTCCCTTCAAATAAGGGACACTTGACAACTATGCACTTAGTTTAGTTAAAATGAAAGGAACAGGAGTAACGTTAGTTCAATAACTACCCAAGTTTACGTTTTAAGCAAATCTCCTCAATACAGTATAAACAATACAATATAAAAACAAGCAAAAAATGGGGAAAATACTGCAAAAGGACCTGGGCAATCTACAAGGTACATCATGGCTTTCTCAAGGTACAAAAAGTTCCAGAGTTCCCATTGTCAAGTGATGGTTTGTTTAGCTAGAATTATCAAATATGAAATTAAGTCCTTAAACCATATATCCTTGATAACCTCTCTCAACTGCATTGCATCCAGCATCTCTGCCTGCCCTGTGGCTTCCCAGCATACAGTAAATAAATATAGTGGGTGGGAAATAATTATATTTGCTTCATGATGATTTTCAATTTAATTTAATTTTAATATCCCTTAAAATGTAAACATATATTATGTATGGAATCATTTCACTCACGTGAGTCTTCTCTTCTCATGAGGTGGTCAAACTATTGGAGCCTTAGCTTCAGGATCTGTCCTTCCAATGAGCACTCAGGGCTGATTTCCTTAAGAATTTCCCCCCCATTGAATCTTTGAATTGGAAGGGACCCCAAGGGTCATCTTGTCCAACCCCCTGCAATGCAGAAATCTCAACTAGATAATAGATGACAGAGACCAACCAACCTCTACTCTAAAACCTCTAAGGAAGGAGAGTCCAGCACCTCTCATAGGAGTCTATTCTACTGTTGAAAAGCTCTTACATACATTGCCATAATTCATTGGGTTATTATGGAGCAATTTATTATCATTTATTTTTAAAGGTCTCTTTTAAAAATATAAGGGATGGGCATGGAAAACAAGGATCAAGGGAAGTAATCATATAGTTAGTTTTGCCCACAGGTGACAATCACATAAATTTCCAGCCCCATAAATTTATAGCCTGAGAAACAGAAGCAGAGATATTTCAACCTTGCAGCTGGTACAGTTTTCAGTGTGATGGTACTGTGCTTCCACTACCCACCCAGCCCCATTAAAATAGAACAGATTAAGCTCATCCAATATGTATTGCTTATGCCTCAAATTAACACAGGCTTGTGCACCCACTGTCTGAATTAGCTGATGTTTATAAAATAGTGGGGATAAATGGCTAATAAGCAACATGAAACTGGGCTCTGTTACTGTGCCTATTGGGGATCAGGCTATCAGAGCTTCCTTCTTTCTCAGTTATAAACAAACCTGCATATTTGGATCATTTTCCCCAATACCCTGCTATTGCTGCTGCATGCAATAATGCTTAGTAAATGCAGAGTGGGAGAAAAGAAGTCAGTCCAGCAGCTGTAAGATGTTGTTCTCCCTTTGTCAGCTGGAGCAGGTGGGCTGGCCACTTAAGTAAGCACATTAGAACAGAAGACGGAGGCTTGGGTGGAAATGGAGATGGAAGGAACATTTATGCCATTTCATGTTGTCATGCTTGGCACATGGGTTAAACTTTGTATCCTCCTAGTATATGTCACTGCCTGAGCAGGAAAGCAGGTGTGATGTTGGTAATTTGTATTTCAGTAGTGCAAGCAATCAGATAAACAGTCATGCAAAGATTCACATGAAGAGAAAGCCAGACACACAAAGATATTCTGACCCAAATTACAAAGACTGATCACAACCTGGGATCTGAAGGTGTAGCCAGGTGTCTATATTTCACGCCCATCTTTCTTCTCTAAGCTGTTTGGTATTCCCACTAATATCCCCCCCCCTTTGGATTGCAGATTTGCACGCTCGTCAAGTTTTGGCACTAAATTTTGAACTAAGCTTCATTGATTGGATTACATTATGAACAGAACTCTTTCTTCACCCTAGAACATTTAACTCTTTCTCTAAAGTGATTTATAATGTACTGATGGTATAGGTACTGACTTTGCAATTCTTACTGAATTCATTTCACTTAGCTATGAGATGTCTGTGAAATGTTAGATCAACCCTGAAGCATCTAGGGTAGAGAAAGATTTTTCTCCCTCATCATGGAAAGCTTTCATTGAAAAGCTAAGCCTGTTCCTACACCGTTCCCAAATCTCCTTGCCTGAGAACTTGCTTGATATTTGTATCATTACTTATTGTGCGGTGACCTCATAACTATGTTCAGGATGGGAGGATGAGGTGATATCACAGCCCTGGAAATTGTTCAGTGCGTGCCTGCCAGGAGTGGATGCCAGGCAGTGGGATGGAGATGCCAACTCCAGAGGGAAACTATTTAACTGAATCATAATGGAGTAAAGTCAAAAACCTAGGCAGCATTAAAAATAAACTGTTAAAATGTAATGGTTTTAAATGTTTACTTTTATGTGACAGCTGCTTATAAAATCTGGCTGTTTTCCAGATGATTCAAAAGTAGCTGGGTAGTTGGTCAGAAGAGCAAATGGCCTATTGACAGGGGAGAGTGAAGAGGTAGGTCCATAGTCTAGGGCTGTGGGTGAGAAAATACACAGTTACCAAGACTTCATATGAAGCAACTCATAAGGCCCTGCTGTGTGGCTCAAACATGGCTCCATACTCCAAGGGTGGCTAGCACATGTCTCCCAAGGTTGTACTTGCAACCACACACACACACAGTTCTTTGTGTCCCCCAGAACCCCTTAAAATCTGTCAGTTGTGGTATACTTTTTATTTTACTTTTAAAAACTTTCCTGTTGTCATACTAAGTTCCATGGGTTTTCCAGGGGACCCAAAGCACTCTTAAATCCCCCAAGAAGTCATTATAAGTGGCAATGGCATGATGTCTAGAAAGCCACATGCCACTTCCTTATTCACTAGCACTTCTGCTGTGCTCTGAAAATCTTTGTTTAGGATTCTTCTGCTATCTTTGGCTGAAGAGCAGGAGATGGCACCCCTAAAACCAATTGCAATGCTATGAGGAGGAGGAGAGGAAACACTGACTCTTGTCTTTCAGAGAGAGGGTGGGGTCAGAGGTATACCTAGGGATTTGGTGAATCTGGCCCCAATCGAGAGTGCAGGCCCATAAGGGTGCAAGCCCAGGGGCACAAAAATCATCCCAGTTATCTGTTTCCAGTTATCATGCTGCACCAGAGCGCTTCATCGTTCTCTCTTCCTCCCCACCAGCCAGTTCTGTTGGGACTTTCTCCACTCAGCCTTGGGAAAAACTCCTGCCCAAGCCCCACCCCCTCCTCAAGCATTCAGTCCTCCTCTGAGCTTAGGCAGAGTAATTGTTCTCCAGGCAAGGAAGTTTGGGAAATGGAATTATCAATCCTCTCTTCTCCTACTAGGGGTTTTGTTTGGCTTTTGAGCTTCTTCTGGTGTCTCCATTATTGTGTCACGTGTGAATAAACTTATTCCTGGAAGTCCTTTCAGGGGCAGACATTGGTAACATGGTGCCCTGTGTGAGGCCAAAATGTGATACTCCCTTCCCCCTGACCCCACAGCCCAAAGCCAACTTCTCAGAGCCTGGTTAGTGAGGTGCTAGGTTTTGGAGGGAGGTGCAAGACTCTGTCAGGGTCCTAGAGCCCTTCTGTTTCCTTCCCAGAGCTGGGAAGCGCTAACTAGGCTTTGGGAAGGAGGCGGGAAAGTGCCTCATTGGCTGCTGTACACTGTCACACTGCCCTAAATCCACCTCAGCACCCCTGAGAACCTTATGGAAAGTAATGGGCTGTTATTCTTAACAAGAATCTGTCTGTTTTATCCAAAAGTTTGTTCTGGCAGCTAAAAACCAAAATTAGGACTCTGACTCCAAAACAGCTTCAATGGCAGGATGTGCTGTTATTTTGCATTTTAAACTTCAAATCCTTTACTCTCTGTGTGTTTATATCATAGTGTCCAATGGATTTCCAGGGGAAAGCTCCCCAGAGGGAACTCCACAAAGAAAGGACCCTACACATATGGGGGTTCTGGTTTGCATCGTCTCTGGGGCCCAGCAAGTATGGTGCAGGGAAGCAAGTCTGCTGCAGTAGGGAGCAGAGTGATCTCTCACCCTAGAGAGCACAAGACCCCTGTGTTCTCTTCCAAAGCTTCCACCCAGAGGGAACCCTCCTCTTAAGAGTCACTTCATGGGATCCACCTCAATCTTCCTCCCTTTATTTGGCTTCTACACTGTAACTGCATTTAAAGGACATTTTTGGGGAGGGTTCCATCTCATGAGTGCTCTGCTATAATAACAGACTCATAATGGCCATGTCCCATGAGGGGCAACCTGAGAGTCATTGGCTAGTGTGTTTAGAAAGCTGGAAGGAGACAGAGAAAAAAAACCTACTACATCTTTATCTGGAAGGCTTAACATTTGGCTGCTCCCAAACAAAGAGGTAAAACAGTTCCTTGACAAGAAATCTGAAAGAAAAAAATATTCTTGTGGTTGTAACACAAATCATAGAATTGTAGAGTTGGAAGAGACCCCGAGGGTCATCTAGGCCAATTCTTTGCAGTGCAGAAATCTCAACTAAAGCATCCATAACAGATGGCCATCCAACTTCTGCTTAAAAATCTCCAAGGAAGGAGAATTCACAACCTCCCAACGTAGTCTATTTCACTGTCGAACAACTCTTACTCAGAAAGTTCTTCCTGATGTTTTAGTCAGAATGTCCTTCTTGTAACTTGAAGCCATTGGTTCAGGTCCTAGAGATGTGCCTGTGAAGACCACCTAATGAGTTTTTTATCTCCCAGAAGGAAAGCTGTGCCCAACCTGGTGATAAAAAGAATAAAAAATGCAAGGAAGAAGCTGAAACTCAAGATAGGAAAAGATGTGGCAACGAAACACCTTGCTACTTTAAATGAATTCAGCTCTCCAGGGCCTGATGAGCTGCACCCAAGGGTACTGAAGGAGTGTATGTATGTAATCTCAGAACCTCTGTCTATAATTTTTGAGAATTCTTGGAGACCGGAAACTGCAGGCGGTCAAATGTTGGTCCCATCATCAAAAAGGGGAAAAGAAGACCCCAGTAACTACTGAGTGGTGAGCTTGACCATGATACCAGGAAAGGTCCTAGAACAGTCAGTGAGCACTTAGAAAAGGATGCTGTGATTACTAACACCCAGCATGGATTTCTCAGCTTGGTGGATCAGGGGAATGCTGTGGACATAGTAGATATTGATTTCAGTAAGCTGGTAAAATGTGGACTGGGTGGGGTAATTGTTAGATGGATTTGTAACTGGTTGACTGACCAAACCCAAAGAGTACTCAGTAATGGTTCTTTGTCATCTTGGAAAAAAGTGACAATTGGGGTGCTGCAGGGTTCTGTCCTGGGCCTGTTGTTGTTCAACATCTTTATAAATGACTTGGATGAAGGAATTGAGGGGCTGCTAATCAAATTTGCAGATAACACCAAACTGAGAGGGATAGCTAATGCTGCAAAAGACAGAATCAGAATTCAAAATAACCTTAACAGATCAGAAAGCTGGGCCCAAGCTAACAAAATATAACTGGTTTATGCTTATAGTGTATATTGGTTTACTGCTTATAGTGTATAATTGATTTATGTACTTAATTATTTACACACCTATGTTACATGAGGTATCTAATTAATGAAATTAAAGCATTCACAACTAAATGAACAATATTTAATTTAATTTTAGCAGTAATTCTAAGGCAAATAATGTGGTTATTGCAGGGCTGCAGATACAGCTCCTTGCCAAGGGCACAAGGGACTCTAGGTACACCTCTGGGTGGGGTGGCTATGTGTGCATGCTTTTGTAGCCCACAAGTGTGGTGTCTATGCACACATTTGAGCAAACGTGCACAGGACCTGGTTACTGCTGACATGCAATACTGGGAGCCAAAAAAGGTTAGCCACCTCTGCTATCTGTGGAGTATTCAGTCTGCACTAGTTCATGTCTATAAGTGTGGTTGTCCATGACAACCATAGATAATGCAGTCCATTCAGCTTTCTGCAAGTGAGCATGAGAGTGCCACAAAGGAAAAATATATGCAATTATACCATACAGCCTGGGAAGCTGCCACTTATATCTGCCTTAAGTCTCATGAATGTGTTTTATTTAGCCATAGTCATAATATATGAATCTCCAAAGGGGTTAGGGTAGCACACATGGACTTATGGCCTTTTATCCCTTTTATCATCATAACAAATTTCCTGAAGGAGTAATATTTTTCGAAGATCACCTAGTTAGTTTTGATAGTTGAGCAAAGTTTTCAGTTTAGGACTCCCACATGAAAACCCACTGCTCAACTTGAGTGCATTACTTTGCATTTTCTTCCCCTTTTCTTTTGCTATTTGTCAAGCTTTATTTCTTGTGCAGCAACTAGTTCTCACGGGACTCTTTGAAAGGATTCCTTTCAAATACATATTTGATGTAATCATTCTATTGGAGTTTACAAATGCAAACTTTGTTTCATTATGTTTTGTTTTGCACTACATTGTATGATCCAGTTCCTTTGCAAGCTGGCGATGTGCTATGTTTTGATGCCATACACATGCCTGTAGATCAAGGAATTATTTACTAATCAGGGTGTGGTTCATTCACCACTTCTCCACCTTCTCACAACACTCTTAAGTTAAAAATGTTGTGCAAGTATTTCTGTTACTCCCAAAGTTGCATTCTCCTTGGAGCTAGTGCTGGCATGTGTGAAGTTTGACCCAGGTTTCCATAAAGGTACAAGTTTCATAGGGTCCACCCACTTTATTATAGTATCTATGGACATACCCTAGGCAAGAGTTATATGGGGGGAGCCATTCCACCAGACTGCATCAGTAGAAGAGATAGGAAGCAGGGCTCATTTCACCAGCTTTTCTGGAGGCCCAGCTCATCATCAGGTACCTCCTGCTCCTCTACTGTGCCAGCTGGTTGTTATAGGAACAACTATTTAGAAAAAGGTGCCTGAGACTAGATTGTTATTTTCCTCTTCCCTCCCCTGCCCCCTTTCCCTTGTGTTTTGTGTTTTTCTTTATATTGTATGTCTGCAGGTAGAGACAGTTTTGTTTTTGACTGTACGTAAGCCACTCTGGGAGCCTTTTTGGCTAAAAATTGGGGTAAAGATGTTTTAAATAAACACAGTTGAACCTTGGATCTCAAACGCATTGGATCCTGAACAAATTGGCTCCCGAACGATTGAAACATGGAAGTGAGTGTTCCGTTTTCAAATGATTTACGGAAGCTGAACATCTGGTGCCGGCTTCCACGGTTTCCGATTGGCTACAAGACGCTCCTGCAGCCAATTGGAAGCTGCACCTTGGTTTTTGAATGGTTTTGGGAGTCGAACAGACTCCTGGAATGCATTCTGCTTGAGAACCAAGATATGATTGTAAGAGTAAACAATCATTCTGAAGCAGCATCTTTTAAGTTTTCTAGCCCATGTTCTTTTAGAACACAGAGGTTATAGGGTGAATGAAAATAATGAATGAAAGTAATAGATGAACTTGCGTTGTTTTCTGGTGCCCTGATGGTGGCATCCCCCTTATACTAACCACTGGTGCAGATGGAGCTACCAGCACCAACCCTTGTTCTGTCCTCTCCTGAGGAGCTGTCCACACACTTAGCCATTGAAGGGATCTTCTCTTGGGTCACCAGTGTGAATTTCTGCACATCTTGGAATGCCACCTCCAGGAGCTCTGGGCTGACCCCAAACACCACATGCTGACAGAGCTCATCCTTTCCCAAGCAGCTGTCCACAGCTCCTTGAGGCCTTGACTGGTCAGGCACTTGGTCTATCCTGGCTTTGTGCCTTTTGGAGCAGCTCTGTGGCTGCTCAGTCCCTGTGCAGTGCCCTTGGAGCAGCTCCACTAACTTTCCACTCTTTATTATGCTGTGTCCTTTGGCTGAATTGCAGTGTTGAGGAGGGACATTTTATTACATACATAGTGCTAATACTTGAAATTCTCATAAATTTTCTGAAGTTGTAGCACACAGTGTTTGGATAATGTTAACAACAACAACAACAAACAAACAAAAACAATATTTATACTCCACCCATCCAACTGGGTTTCCTCAGCCACTCTGGGTGGCTTACAGCATATCTAAAGACATAATAAAAACATCAAGCATTAAAAACCTCCCGATACAGGGCTGCCCAGATGTCTTCTAAAAGTGGTGTAATGTTGCTTTCTCCTCCCCATTTGGGCTGCTGTGCAGAATAGAGAGGCCAGCCTAGTACATGCATATGGTATGTCTATCCCTGTTAATGACAGTCCCCACTACACTTTGCTACAGCTTGCCCTTTAAATGGTGCTAAAAGAGTGTCTACTGTGAGCCACATAAAGGCATATTTTACCCTGGCTGCAAACTGTTTGTGACAGTTATCATGAGGGGTGAGATAAAAAACAGATGAACCTGGCTCTCCCTAAATGCCTGATTGGGCTAGAATAGCCCTCTCAGGGGAAATGACTCTGCTATGACTCCTGTGCTCACATGCTTAGCTTTGGCACTTAGCTGGCATATCCAAATGAATAATAAAACTGTTGATTTGGGATGCTCTGAGAATACAGCAACAAGGGAACTTGGAAAGAATTGTGTGTGGAATCCCTCTAGGTGGAGTGGGTGTGCTTATGAGTTGCTGTGCTTTGCTCCGACGCATCCCTCCTCCCCCTCTCTTTTCACCAGCTCACTAGTTAACTGGAAAAGACATTTCTAATTTGAAAAAGGCAGCTTGTAGTATGTGTGGCGCCACTTTTAAGAGGCTTTTGAGAATTCTCTTCATTGCTGATATGAGGTTACTGCTTTCTGTTATTCAAATAAATTAAGGACACATTTTGCACATCAGCAGATGAAGCATGATGTTTAAGATCTTCTTCTTCTTCTAGACAAAATTTGCAGGTATGACTCATTGCTGGGATTCAGTGTAGTCTTGGAGGCCTGAACCCAATCTAAATAGGTACATATATGACAGAAATGTGGGTCTGTCCCAGCCCTGCACCTCAGTATGGAGCTACAGTCCATCTCTGTCAGCAAACACCTGCCACCTTGATGTTCTGGATCCCCTCCCTGCTCTTCCTTTTTATCTGGTCCCAAAAGCTTGTAGTCACCCTCTCATATCTCCAGTTCAAATCTACGACAGCTGAACTGGTCCCATTCCACTGCTGAACTTCAGCTTATCGGTCTCTGGATTTCCCCTTGGGCGAATGCAGCAAATTCAGGTCTTTGCCTTACAAGCCAGTGGCCATTTCACTTGGGTAAGCTGATGTAAATGAGAAGGCTATTGGGCTTTGCTCCAAGTGACTTTGGCCTGTAAAGCGGCAACAGTAAAGCTGTCGAGAATAGGCTGGTGGCAATCTGGAAATTCCGATACAGCTGACAACTGCAGCTGAGGATGACTTGTAAAGCCTTCGATTTTCTGAGGAGGCTTTGAAGAGAGACAAATGCTTTGTGGCAGACCAGAATGCTGTAATGTCATGGGATTTCCATCCTCAGGCAGTGGCTTTGTGGGGATTAGACCACTGCTTGGGAACTGCCTGCCTTTCCACTCCCTTCAGCCTGTATTTTTTCCATCTCTGGATTCAAGTTCCCCAGAGAGGCGCCATTTTGGTGCCTATGCTGCTAATCAGGGATTGAGGTATGTGCTTGGGGGCGGGGAGAGTGAAGGAAGTCACTGTTATATCAAAAGTGCCTTTGCAGCTAGTGCCGGTTGCTTAGGGAGCCATGGAAACATCTGCTGTATAAACCTTAGCTGGAGCCATGGAAATCAGTGTTGGAAAAGACTCATTTGGGTCCAACTCCTTGCTGGTGTGTATTTGCATTAATTAGAATCTGCTTTCCACTGAATGTTTTGGAGAAGTATTGGAGCAATTAACAGGAAGAGCCCCCAACCACACTTGTTCCTTCAGGGACACAAAGCTGCAATGACTGACCTACTCCCATAATTTTTCAAGTCAGTTTTGAGGCTCCTATTTCAGGCTCTTAAGCATAAGTTCAAAACCAATGCGGTTCTGAGCAGGGCTTGAAGAAAGAAGGGCAGAGTGGGCATTTAGGAGGGAAAACTAGGAAGGGGGGACTTTTAGGCTTGTTTCTTAAAACTGTGATTTGTAAGATATTTTTTTAAAGGGTGCCAGACACCTCTGAGATTTAATGATAAAGCAATTTTATAAATAAAGGATAGGTAGTGCACCAAGTGGTAAAGAGGGGGTTGTAAAAGTAACAGAAAGAAGCATAAATTTACCTCCATTCTGTATGAATGTCTGACCCTTTAAAATGTGCCCATGGTGCTATTAATATAATAGACTACAGAGCTGCAATGTGGGGAGAGAAGGCAGGCATATCAGTGGTTCTGGAACAACTGAGTGTGGAGTTCACAGTCTACCTGCAGACAATCCTCATTTTTAAAATATCCAAGATGTGCTGGATTACTGTGTGAATCCTTGAGAAATTGCAACTCCTCATCTATTGTGAATATGCTAATACCACCAATTCTGGAAGTAGAATCATAGAATCATAGAGTTGGAAGAGACCACAAGGGCCATCGAGTCCAACCCCCTGCCAAGCAGGAAACACCATCAGAGCACTCCTGACATATGGTTGTCAAGCCTCTGCTTAAAGACCTCCAAAGAAGGAGACTCCACCACACTCCTTGGCAGCAAATTCCACTGTCGAACAGCTCTTACTGTCAGGAAGTTCTTCCTAATGTTTAGGTGGAATTTTCTTTCTTGTAGTTTGGAACCGTTGCTCCGTGTCCGCTTCTCTGGAGCAGCAGAAAACAACCTTTCTCCCTCCTCTATGTGACATCCTTTTATATATTTGAACATGGCTATCATATCACCCCTTGACCTCCTCTTCTCCAGGCTAAACATGCCCAGCTCCCTTAGCCGTTCCTCATAAGGCATCGTTTCCAGGTCTTTGACCATTTTGGTTGCCCTCCTCTGGACACGTTCCAGTTTGTCAGTGTCCTTCTTGAACTGTGGTGCCCAGAACTGGACACAGTACTCCAGGTGAGGTCTGACCAGAGCGGAATACAGTGGCACTATTACTTCCCTTGATGTAGATGCTATACTCCTATTGATGCAGCCCAGAATTGCATTGGCTTTTTTAGCTGCCGCGTCACACTGTTGGCTCATGTCCAGTTTGTGGTCAACCAAGACTCCTAGATCCTTTTCACATGTACTGCTCTCAAGCCAGGTGTCACCCATCTTGTATATGTGCCTCTCATTTTTTTTGCCCAAGTGCAATAATTTACATTTCTCCCTGTTAAAATTAATCTCACATCGCTTTCCCTTTCTTATTTGGATGGTTAAATCATGCATTGTAAGTCTGAATGCTAACATTTTGATAAATAAAAATGAGTCTTATTGATATTCTTCACTTAACAGACAATTCTGTTTTCCTGGCCTAATGTAGATCTAGAGTAGAGGCTAAGGGTCCTCAAATCATGTGAAAAGAAAAGTGTCAGATTTTTTTATTTCTTTCTGCTCCATCGGGGCTCAGTACAGGCCACATGATCTCCTGCAATGATTTTGCAAAGTTTTTTGCAGATAAGGTCACTCAGATTCGGGAAGAGGTAGACTCCACCTTGGGAGCAGGGCCGGGGTGGGAGAGTGACAGGACTTTACTAGAGTCCTGTCTAGTAAAGTTGCGTGGGATCAATTCCAATCTGTTACCTCTAAGGATGTGGACAGGCTGCTTGGACGAGTGAAACCAACCACCTGTCTCCTTGATCCTTGCCCATCCTGGCTTATAAAAGCTAGCAGGGAAGGGCTGGGCGATGGGTTCCGCGGGGTGGTGAATGCTTCTCTCTGTGAGGGAGCCTTCCTAGACCCGCTGAAAGAGGCGGTTATCAAACTGCTTCTTAAAAAACCATCTTTAGATGCGGCCAATATGGCCAACTATTGCCCAGTCTCAAATCTTCCATTCTTGGGCAAGGTGATTGAACGAGTGGTTGCTGAACAACTTTAGGCATGCCTGAAAGAAGTGGACCATTTGGATCCCTTCCAGTCGGGATTCAAGCCTTATCATGGGACTGAAACTGCCTTAGTCACACTGGTTGATCTTTGGAGGGCCAGGGACAAAGGTGAGAGCTGTTTCCTAGTTCTGCTGGATCTCTCAGTGGCTTTTTATACCATCGACCATAACATCCTTCTGGACCGTCTAGAGGGGCTGGGAGCTGGGGGCACTGTTATCTCCCACTGGCTGGATGAGGTTCAGCAGAAGTTGTCTATGCTGAACCAACTGCATCAGTCTATGGACAACATAACAACTGGCAGCTGGGCAGGTTGAACAACATTTCTGTGCGCGATGCCTGCACCACACTAGTTCTGTAAAGTTGCAAACTAATCTTTAATCCAACACCTGCTCCCCCACTCATGGCTTCACTGACTTCACTGCACCTGTCTCCACATATACATTTGGTACAGTGGTACCTCAGGTTACATATGCTTCAGGTTACATACACTTCAGGTTACAGATTCTGCTAACCCAGAAATAGTGCTTCAGGTTAAGAACTTTGCTTCAGGATGCGAACAGAAATTGTGCTCCGGCGGCACGGCAGCAGCGGGAGGCCCCATTAGCTAAAGGGGTGCTTCAGGTTAAGAACAGTTTCAGGTTAAGAACGGACCTCTGGAACGAATTAAGTACTTAACCCGAGGCACCACTGTATAAGGATGTTACAGGGATCTTTGTTTTTTCCTGTGATACGTCACAGATACTGTTTTCAAATTAGTTACAAAGGACTGTACTACATGAATTCACTTTGTAAAACTCCCCATGAACTTTACCAAACATTCACAGCACACAAGATAAACACTATTAATACTGTATTTCTGTTGCTTTCTATTTTACTCCATCTGAAGAGCTGTAGCACTGAAAATATGACAAATATTTTCAGAAGTGTTATAAATAGGACTGACGTCCGGTGCTTGCTTGAAAATAAATGTCTGAGCCTTCATTGGGATCCTGCGGCTGTCTTTTAAAAGCCAGTCCATGTTGTTCCAGGTAAAAGTGCATCATGTCTCCCAACAAGAAATTTCACAGAGATGTTTTTCTTATACAATAGTGATAATTCTGTTTCAGAAATGTCAGCTGTTGCTCGCATTTTTGTGGCCCCCATGAAGCTTCCATAGCCCTCATCAATCACCACAAAGTACTGCCATTTGGGGACTGCTTCCAACTCCCAACACTAGCAGTGGTACCTCCAACAGCCCCATCACCCTCTTTACCTTCCTTTTAAAGATGGAAGCCAGGGGACATTTAACCTTTTTTAAAAAAACACAAAAAACCCCTCAAGTATCTTAAGTACATTGTCCTATGAAATTGCCAGGAATTATCTCTCTTCACATAGTAGGAGCTAGTGATGTTATTTCTGATGGATAAAGACCCATCTCACAAACAGTTGAAGACAATGACTCAGGAGGTAATGTATCTGTGTGTATTTGCAAATGTATTGGTTGCTTTTCTGTGTAAACATAACATACTCAAAGAAATATTGCATGGAAAAATCGATAGTGGAAAAACACTATTGTTCATTTATTTTATTGAAATGTGTATATCTCCCTTCAGCAGAGGTTAAAGACAGGGTGATATCCAGTACTAATCATACACAGAGGTAGACCCACTGAAGTTAGTGTACTAGTCAGTGGAATTATGCTATGACTTAGGGTGATATCCAACTATCAATAAAAACATGGACATTTGCCAGAAAAGAAAGAGATTATTTATTTATTAGATTTCTTACCTACTCTTTACTATAAGATCCCAGGATGCATTGTAACGATAAAATGTACAGTTATAAAAACAAAACAGTTACAATAATAAAACGAGAAAGTGCAAAAACAAATAAAAAGTTGCTTATATAAAAACAATGCAAGCATTTGAAAAATAGTTCCATCTATAATATCACTTAAAATTTATTTCAATACAGATACAGACCTTTGAATTTTTAAGGCATTTTCAGTTATGTTGAGCCTCCTGTCCCTTCCCTGATGCAAGGGAAATGCAGAATGCAAGGGTTTTTTGTAGTTCCATATGCTGGATCTTTCATCTTTTCCTGCACTTCACAGTGTTGCTCCTTTTGGGGTTTTCCCTCCTCCATGTATGACCTTAAAGCTACTTTCCCCCTGTTTGATCTGTGCTGCAGCTTACCATCTTTAGAATCTAATTAAAATGTTACTGTATATGTTAAACTTCAGATGATAAAATGTTCCTGGGTATATGTTAAAATGTTCCTGGGTATATGTTAAAATGTTCCTGGGTATATGTTAAAATGTTCCCGGGTCAACTGTCTTGCTACAATTATATAAATTATATGATTTATTCTAGCTTCTGTTCCACCCAAGTGCTGTAGCTCAGGGGCATATAATAAAATGCAATTAAAATTATACCAGCTATAAATGGTACATATTTAAATATGGATTAAAATGTCACTATGTCTGCTTAACCTTGGCTGTAAAACTGCAAGTTCAAACAAGGAAGTTTTATGGCGCTTCCAGAAAATACTAAGTGTTGGAAAAGATTCTAAATGATGGAAGCTATGGAGTGGTCACTGAGAGTGCCCCTCTGTGTGTACACTGTTAGTAATTGGTGCATGGCTGTTCATTCAAGATGGCATGCTTCAGATCTCATAACATTGGTATGGCACATATGGGGAGAAGTTTGGATCACCATGCATGGAGAGTGCAAAGTATTTAGAACTTTTAAGGTTCAAGACCACTGAACACTAGTGCAGAGATTGTGGCTGCAGTTATTGATCTTTGAAAGACCAGGCAGAATCACAGATAAATTGAGAACATAGACTCTATTTGTTTGTCCAAGTCCCACTGGGTCATATTCAATACTAAACTTGAAACTGCAGCAGGGAGCACTATTCTTATTAACTTTGCCACCATAGGGAGGCTTCTCTTAAAGGTCTTAGAGCAGAAAAATAAAATATTTGTGAATTGGGGAAAATTCTATTACAAGGTTTCTCTCCTTTTAGTTGATGGCAGATAAGCATTTATACTAACTATGCCAGTGAGTTAGTTCTGTTACCTCATACACCTTTGGGGGCATTAGGTGGGGCTGGGCATATACTTTTAAGGTACATTAGAAGTATATGGGGTATTGTTTTTGTTTGTTATTATGGTATGTATTTTGGAGTTTTTATATTGTAAGCCATCCTGTGATCTTTGGATGAAGGGCAGTATACAAATTTAATAAATCATCACCATCGTCATCTGGGCTTTTCACTGGAGCTCAGTTCCAGCACTTCTCAGATGGGCACCATTGCCATTCTAAGAGAATGAGTGAGTGAGTTAATGGTGACTTCTAGCACCTCTTTTTGTAGAAAATAATAATAATAATAATAATAATAATAATAATAATAATAATAATAATAGAGCCAAAGTAATTAACTCTAAATATTTAGCTTCCTGGTGGTCTGTCTTGATACATGGTTACAGAAATGGATAATTAATGCTCTCTTATATACCAAAAAATCTTTACTTGTGATTTGACTACATAATAATCAACTCAATATGAAGTTATCTAGCAAGCGTTCGTGGGTTCTCCCAAGATTTATTTATCCTAGATAAACTAAATCTCAAAAGCAGGGTGATTGATGTACATACACAATATTACATGGTAGAAGTGCATCATGCCCGATTTTCTTTTATGTTCGGGGGGGGGGGGTTGTTGTAAGATGCACTACAAATTAGGAAGGGATTTTAGCTTTGTACTTATAAACTTTGAAGAGTGAAATTTTAGAATGTACCAGCACACCAATCCTGTATGGAAATAGATTACTTCTTTGTGGCAAAAAGTTGATAAAGAGTTTAGATGACTGAGCTGCTCACTTACCAGGACAGCCTGGAGCCAGGTTATTTGTAGGACTGCCTACAGCTCTACAAACCTGCTGATACATTGAGATTGGCAGCAGAGGCCTTGCTTGTTTGCCTTTCTTTAAGATCAATCAGATCAGTGAGCATAAGAAGTTCTTCTCAGTGCTGGTGCCTAATTCATAAAAAAAGTGTTCTGAGACATGTATGCTTGTTCCCATCTGTGATGGCTTGGCTTTTATAAAAGGGCTTTGGAGGCTCATATTTCAAGTAGCTTTTAATTGACCAAGCTGCTCTCTGTCTGTCTTTTTGTGGGTTTTAAAAACATGAATATGGGCTTGAACTATTTTAAAAATAATTTCAGCTTTAGGTATTGCTGTTGGTCATCTCTTTGGAATTTTTGATACTTGTAATTTTTGGTATTGTAAGTATTGTTTTTATGATTCTTGTATTTTGTTGTATATTTTTTAAGTCACTTTGGGTGGATAAATGGTAGCCTAAAAATACTTAAAAATTCAGCCTTGCATGTGGGCATAGGAAAACTCAATACTGGCCAGGACTGAGGAAGACCAAGTCCTTTGTCATTTGCAGATACTACACTATGCATTGTGTTGTGAAAATCAGAGTAAATTTTCTGAAAATCTGTTGTGCGTTATAAAAGTAATATTAATAAAGTATGAATTATGATTATTTTGCACTCCTTGACAAAAAGAAATACCAAGTCATTGCTTGGTTTTTTGAAATAAATTGGTGACTTCAAATCTTGTTGAAATTTAAAACACGATACAAAGTTTATCCACTGGCTAAACGTTCTACATTCCACGTACCCTAAAAAGCAGTATGGTTAGAGACACATATGCCAAGTGAGTCAACTGATCTTACTGGTGATATATTACTACTACTACTACTACTGTTATTATATTTGTATTACATGTATTATCTGCCCTTCACCATTAGGTTACAGAGGGTGGGGGTGGAGTCAAAATTAATCACAGTTAAAACAGATTACAGTCACAGGGTGGACCCTGAAAACACACACCTCAAGTGTCAAAGGTCAGGATAAAGAGGTGCATTTCCCGTATTTCCTGAAAGCAGTATAGTGTAGAAGCCAGATGCATCTCTGTGGGGGACGAATTCCACCACTTAGGGGCTGCTTTGGAGAATGCCCTCTCTTGGGCCACACCCTCAAAACTACTGAGGGAGGTGGAAACACCAAGAAGACTTGCTTTGTTGATCTGAACACATGGAAGGGTCTGTAGGATAAGGGTGGACTTTCAGATATTTGGGACGTAAGCTGATATCTGAGTAGCAGCTTCTTTCCTTCCTTTCCTGCTGAGCGTTCACATCTGCTTTCTGTGTGAGAGGAAGATGCCTCAGTTGATGAAAGACACCACACCAATAGTGAAATCTGTATTGAACTCACTGTTTTAGTTCAGCCAAGCCTCTGTCCTTGGTTGGTTTATTCACATGCATGAGCAACACAAACAGCCTATGTGCATTCTATTAGTTTCCATTTTGGAGACATCAGTGTTATGTATATACAGTGCTGTAATTGGTTGTTAATGAGCTAAAACCTGGATCTATATCTCTGGCTTTGCAGTCTCTTTGCATGGGTGGTATTTTGGAGTGACAGTCCAATAGAAGATACTCCAAGAATACTTTGCCAGGAACCACTGATTTATGACTGTCTATTGTCCATTTGGCCTGAAGTTTTTTAAAATGAGGAAAAATGTGGTTTGAGATTTGGCTGGGGTCACAGGAAAATAAGCTGCTAGGAATGGAGAGCAGACCGCAGACTGGGCTATCCCTCCTATTACAGGAGGTGACACTTGACTCAGTTTAATCAAAGGGTTTTTTACTCACTCTCCCCACGATAAGCAGCCCACAGGAATACTATTAACATAAGAATTTTGTTCAGTAAATAGCAGTCCACATGATAGCAGTCTGGGGTATTTAGAGATTTAAGTCTGCAAAACTTTCCTTTCATTATATAACTTTATATTTTATATAATCAAATATGTAAGGAGTATATACATAAGGAACACAGCTAAGCTATAGCTCTAGCAGCTTATCTGGTACTTGCCTGTACAACTTCAAGTATCTAAAACAAGATAAAAAGCACAGGAATTATGTATTTTCAAAGGTCACTTATAGCTAGTGGAAAGAAAAACCAATCTTGAATATCCACCTGATTGAGCTTTATTCATACTATATAGTGTCATATAATTTGACTGCAAAATCATGAATGTGTTTATGCAAGGATCCTCAACTTTTTATTGCTCTATATCAGCTGCTGATGTAAGCAACAAACAGGCATGGGCCACTTTGCAGGAAGCTTCCTCTACTAAAGCAGTAAGGCCCAGATGCTTCATAAGACAATAATGGCCCAGGATAATGTAGGGCAAATTTGCTGGTCTTAGATACTTTTGATGGGGAGGATGATGGGGAACAAGGAAATATCTGGGCATGTTAAGCATAAAGTATAAGCAGGCACAATTTGTGACATTGCCTAATAACATTACTGATCATGGGGCACACATATCAGCCTTAGCTTTCAATTTCCCAGCTTTGTGGGGCTTAAGCCATTCTGAGATAGCCCTAACCAGCATTCAATTTTACCATTGAACACACATTTGCCTCTTTGTGGTTCTAGGGCATATAGAGTATATTTATAATTCAGGTTTTCAGTATTAACTTTTTACTTGGTAAGATTAGAAACTTTGCTTTTTTAAAAAAGCTGCCATCTGAAATTATATGGATTGGTTGAGATAAATTGTTCTGTCTGCAGATGTGGAATTTATTACTGTTCCATATGCATAACATATTCTTCTGCTTCATAATGTGTAACAGAGCTACATAATTTGTTTATTCACTAGACTGATAATGTAGAAAATGTATCAGGGAGCTGGGACTCATCACAGCTTCCTGTTTTTGCATGTGGTGGTGGGGAAAGACTTGTAGCCATATCATCTGTTATGGCATTGAAGCAGGTACACTAAATCCTTTAGTGCCTGCGTTTAACGTAATGTGTGAGCACTTCATTGCAGAAGGGAAAATCCTTGAACCATCTTAGTTTGAACTCAAGGAACATTGCAAATCCCAATGATATCATACCCTAATAGAACAGCCCTAAGTAGTAGTTTGCACAGCGGTGGCATATAGCAGCTATTAATGTCTGGCTGATAGGGTGCTGAATCTAATTTGGTGCCTGGAAAGCAGAAAACATAATCTTCTGTTCAGTGTGACAGCTAGCTAACATGCTGCTCTGTACCTCAGTGTGTGCTTCTAGCCAATTTTGATATAGGAACAGGAATGAACTTGCTGCTGCTTTATTGTGGAGAATCATGGGTGAAAACTAACAAACCTGGCAGCAATATTAAGATGAATTGTGATCCTTCTTGGCTGCAGGAAAAACTGACTCTACATAAAGGCAATGAGGAAGGATGGAAAAAAGGCACAAGTTGAAACTAGAGGAGTAAGATCCTGAAATCTGACCAGCTTTAGGCCGGTTGGTGAATTCTTCATATTCCTTTGGATTAGCTAAAAGTGGCAACAGAAAGTCCTGATGAAACAGTTCCTCATAGACTATCTTGTCGTCTGTCCGATCTATCTATCTATCTATCTATCTATCTATCTATCTATCTATCTATCTATCTATCTACATCTATCATCTATCTATCATCTATCTATCTATCTATCTATCTATCTATCTATCTATCTATCTATCTATCTATCTATCTATCTATCATCTATCTATCATCATCTATCTATCTATCATCTATCTATCTATATCTATCTATCTACTATATCTATCTATCTATCTATCTATCTATCTATCTATCTATCTATCTATCTATCATCTATCTATCTATATCTAATTTTCACAGTCTTGCCTGTAATCAAGCCTGTATGATTACTAAGGAGTAAATCATACATGAGAGTAATTAATTAGAAGTGGTATGTTAGAACCGGGAAGTTTGTATAAGGGGTAGTAAGAGTTATGGTGGACCCACTGCTAACCCTCTATTGTTAGCACATGTAAAAGCTAGTTCAGTTGGTATATTTCCTGGGTTGTGTATTGGACATTCTATCTAAATCTACAAGTATTAATGAAGCCATGCAAACTTCTTTGTAAGGTGACTGCGGGGGGGGGGGGGGGTTAACCATTAGGAATTCAATGATCAAAGGAAAAAGGTGTTAGAATGCAAATGAATAGAATCCTCCCTCCCTCTGTAGATGTAGAGGGCTTAATTTACCAGGACTCCACTATTACCAGCAATCTTACCATTGACACTGAGCTGGACAAGTTTATTGATAAGACAGGTATGGAAATGGCTTGCCTTTCCAAAATGATATGGGAGAATGTGATGCTAATGACCAATACCAAGATGAAGGTCTACCAGGGTTGCATGTTGCACACAATATTTTATGGGGGGGCATGGGCAACTTACATGCACCAGGAGTGACACCTCAATGCCTTCCATATGTGCTGTTCCAGGTGCTGTATTGGTCTGTACAGCCATAGCAGGCTCTGTAACACTCCAACAGTTTGACTTTACTCCCAATGGTGCATTTTTCTGTTGTCTCTTGAGATAGATGGATGCCAACTTAGTTTAGGGAAGGAGTACGTAGTGATGTAATCACAAAGCAGAGAGGGACGGTGAGATATGCCTTGCAGAGCAAGAGAGGCTGCAAAGAAAGGATGCTGATGCTGCTACTATGAAGTAAGCTGCCACGTTTTGGGTTGCTGCTGTGAGCCTCTTTATCGAAAGCTTCAGGCTTATGTAAATAAACCATATATCATAAGGACACGAAAGCTGCTGTTGTGCCTAATTTCCCAAAGGAAACACAAACCATGGTTAAGTGCCAATATCCCTGGAATCTCATGCACAGCTCAGCAGAGATTGCCACAGGTGTCCTGTAACAATATTCAAAGAAAGACTTAACAGACCCAAGTGGAAAAAAGAGCAAATAAAAGAACAGTGAGCCACCCTGGATGGATTCTTGAGGAATACCTACTGACAACAGAAAGAGGGAAGAAATTTGGAAATAAACAATAAAAGACGATATAATCCAAAGAAGAAAGAACATGTACCTGAACAATACAAAGAGAACAGATTGATCAGTACTACATGCTGTAATTTTGAGACCATGTGGCTTCTGGGAATTTCTTTAACAGTTGGATTGAGGGAAGTTTTACCTCTGAAACAGATCTTTTATTGAAGATAAGTCATCTTCTTCCTATCCCTTATATTGAGTGTATCCATAGTGGTCACAATACTGTGGAAGATCCAGAAGCAGTGATGATTCCGGGATTAGTTTGTGTAACCAAGATCCCTACACTTGGAGGGTAGAATGAAGGGATTCTGAATCCCTTGGAGTTCTCTTTTCAGTGAGGGTAAGAAAGGGATTGTCCTAATTGTAGGATAATTTGGGCTATGTTCTATTCCAACTCATTTTTTTATTACTTTGAACAATTGCCAGATTTGAAAATCATCATGGTATGTATGATATCATGTTGGATTCTGCCTTTACTGCTAGCTCTAAATAAAGCTTTGCTTATGCGAACTATTTTCCCCTTTCCACTAAGAGAGTCCGACATTTTCTGTTATGTTTGAAATTCATAGACTGGATTCTCTTAGCAGGAGAGTTTGAAATAAGAATGAGAATTTGAGGAACAACTCATTTTAAGTAAAATGCTACAACATTGTTTGATCTCATTTGTGAGATTGATCCCAAACTACTTTCAACTGCCACATTTAATTATGACTTGGGACATCTGTTGGATTTGCTTTGGGGCAGGTCTGATCCAATGGAAGAAGCCAGTGCCTTCATTGCAATTGCAAAAATGAGTGGGATCGGGGAGCTTCCCTTAGTAATTTGGAACTCTTGCAATTCCCCAGTGGTACCCAGCATCATGGAGCCAGAGTAGGGTCGCTTCAAGACTTCTAAACTTGGGGCAAAGAAGCAGCAAACCCAGGGGAATTTCCTGCTGTTCACTATAATGGATTAAATTAAGAACTTGTCATACTGAATCTGCTAGGTGGCGCCCTGGTATAAACCCAGCTCATCTGCTGTTATGCAGTTAGTCACAAAGTGGTTCAATCTCATAGCTAAAATGGACTAAAATAGCCTAGCATCCTGATTTAGGAGCACAGTGGAGCAGTATGATCCCAGAAACCCCAAATATCTTACTGGCTTCAATTTAACTACCAGCCATGGCCCTGGGACCACCACCTCCACTCCAAAATACTATTGAAAAGGTGTATCAAAAAAAGGCATAAATGTCTTACAACACTCCTCCAAACCCATCAATTATCAAGACCATATCCATGTTCTAGCCTCAGAGACCTTTACATGACCTCCACATAGGGCTGTAGAGGGAAGCCAGCTCTATGGGTAAAAAGAAAGTTTTGTGCCTTTATTTTGGCGCTTGGTATATGGTTACTGTTTTTTCTGTCTGCTATCTTGTTCTATTATCCAAGAAAGAGGGGGGACAACTTATGAATGGTTGGAACATGGATAGGGTCTTGAAGATTTGCTTTCTGGAAGCAGACAAAGAATTGGTCTATTGGGAACATTTTTGCTTCAGATACATATTATTTTTTGATCCCATATCCTTCTTTGATTGTACAAAATGACTGACCTACGTATGTGCACATGGAATGTTAGGGGGTTGGGTAATAATATAAAGCGTTATAAAGTTTGCACATATTATCAAAATGAGTTAGACATAGTTTTCTTCCCAGAAACCCATCAAAAAGGGCTTCAAGCCATTTATATATAAAGGAGAGGATACTTGGTGCACTAGCCCAGGATGATCACATTTGGGGGGTAGGGGTGGCCTCATGGCTTAAGATTTAAAATTTGAAGTTGTTGGCATCCATCTGTTTTGAGAGACAATGGAGTGCATCTCCAGAGGTGAAGTCAAACTGCTGCATTAGCAGCACCAAAGTAGCCTCCCTAGGATGTAAGCCCGGCCAATGTGTATAGAGGTCCTGGGTTGCCCAACTGATAAGACCCCCCCCCTTGTACAAGGTAAGAAAATGCTAGATGCAAAAGATAACTGTTTTTAAACCCTTGGCGACACATTGTGTTCAAATAGATGTTGGCTCTTCCTAAGAGGCTGGTCTAACTGCTTGTGCCTCTTCAAATGCCTCCTCAAGTGTGGAGACAGGAGGGGGTTCCAGGGAATGCTGGTGGCATGGTCTCATATTGGGGCTCTGAAGGCTCTAAGAATTTTGGTATCCCTGGAGGCTTTTCCCTCAACTCCTGAACCTTGCTTCCTTCTCCCTTGCTCTTGCTGACCTTCACCTGCCCCCCCCCATCTGTGTCTTCTGACTCTACCAGCAACTGCCTCACAGATACTAGGAACTCTTGATGGGGGAGTGTTTTTCCTCACTGGGGGCACTGAACCCCCACAACTCACTGGTCCCTTCCGCAAGATCCTCCTCCTCATTCCACCACTGCCACACCATCAGCTTCACTCCCTTTCTTGTCCCCTCTCTTATCAACCCCTTCATCCTCCAATTCTTGCCAGTCCCTTACAGACACATCTCTGTGGTCATTATAGGAGGACCTTAGGACTTCAGATGTGTGACTTGCACAGGCAAGAGTAATGCACCAGGGTGAGGCCTATTAATGTGAGAAGCACTGGGGGGCGGGGGGAGAGAAAGATTGTAGGATTGTGTTATGTATCAACCAAGTCCAGCTGCTGTCAAGGAATGGACTAAAGGGGTTTAAGAATGGTGATCTTGACTGGTAGCCTTACAGTTTGTTCTTGTTATGCATTAATATAGTACAACCAATGCAAACCATAGTTTTTACCCACAAGAGTTCTTATTGACTCTGAATCTAAAAGAACAGCTGCCCTTGGCAGAACACGTGTGAGTGGAGTAACTACTCCCGCTTTCCATAGCTGGCACATCTGATTTCTGTCCCTCACTATATCCATATTATCTCAGCAGTTTTCTGCCTGTTTGCTTCATTTGTGAGCACCTGTTGAAGGAGGTAGAGCGAGCTAAACTAGAATTACAATATGAACACATGAAGAATTTTAACCTTTTGATTGGCCAGTTTCCGAGCCAGTCATCATCACATTGGCTGGAATATTTATTTTCATATTGCAAAATTCCATCTTAGTGAAATGTCTTGATCTCCTAAAGAATTTTGAATGGTTGAATGAAGGAGTGGAATCAAAATAAACAACATTGCCAGTGGTTTTACACATGTCATACTCAACCAACCTCAAGTAGGAGGTTGTCTCCAGAAGGGCTGGCCACAAAGTGCAATAGGCATTCCATTCTGAAACTTCTATTAACACGGGGAGGGAGGGGATAAAACAGGGGAAAAAGAAAGCATGTGCATGTTGGAAAAGAAAGCAGGAAGTTGTTTGCTTCTCAGCAGTTTATCCATCTGCTACCCCATTATAGGGCCAAGTCAGCAGTGGTTTTGAATGCCTCCTCTCATATGTTCAGTGAGATTCTAATAATAATATAGTATGGTTTATAATCATGAATGAACCAAACCTGGTTCCACTAGTCCCTGAGAGTTGTTGCTGATTCAGAGTTGGTTACTCCCTATTCTCTGGGTGGGAAAGCTAATACAGGTAGAAGGGAGATGCTGACCCTCAAAGTTGTGAGGAAGTAGCAGCACAGCTTATTCTTTTAGTTCTTAAATTTAATTGGTTGCATTCCTTCCCAAGGTGCACAGAAACACTTAAAAAGAAAACACATAAAATCACACTAAAACGTAGAACGCCTTCCCTCATCAAAAATCTATATAACTAAGAATCATTAACATAGATCAACTCCTAGAGATACCCCATTCTATAGATCAAAATGCCCACGAACTGCTTCAGTTTCATCATAACAATCCAGCATCAGTTGTCAGAAGTTGCTACGGTTGGTTCTTTTACTCCTGTAAAGAAAAGAGGTATAGAGCAGTCACTGGTGTAAACCAGAACATAACAACCCATTCTTCTCATACAATCTTAGATTGCTTACAGTTCCCAGTATCATTTCAGGAAGTTTTCCCTTGTAACCACCTCAAGTGCCATTGAAAAAGCTGGCAAATGCACAGGACTATCCTCAAACGGGCCCTTGAGGTGGCTTGAGTTACACTTGCTAGTAAATGAGAAGGTAAATGTGTCACTTCAAACTGCAGGACAGGGGGAGTCCAGTTTTGAATACTCCTCCATATAAAAACAAACAAATCAAAACACCTCATGCAAATAGAAAAGTCGCATATCAGATATTCTTTCCCAGTTCCTTGCCTGCTGTGCTGTTTTCAGCATGTGGAGCAGAGGTGTAGGTCTGGGGTAGTCAAAGACTTGTTATTGTTTCTGTTTCTGTAACAGGGTTCCTGTATACCCACGTCCTTGATCTTCCCAATCAGCGTGAAAGGAGGGCATTTTAACACTTGAGAAGAAGTCTTCTCACCCTTTCTGCTGACTGGAGCCAATCAGAGTAGAAGGAAGTGTGTCAGACAGTTAGGATTGGCTTTTAGGTTTGCTCTGTTCCATATGCTCCCATGCTAAGCATTTTGGAGCACTGAAAACACAAGGTGCTTCAGTTTCAAGAGAATAATGTTCAATTTCTGTTACATTCAATGCACATAGTGTGCAGCAGTCTGCAACACTGTTTACTTGTCTGCAGGGTGCCTGTAATGGGGTGTTTGTGGATATCGGAGTTAACATGTATCCAAGACACATCTTTTCATGAATGTAGGAAACATCCTAGTTTCCCTCTGAAAGAGCACAACAGGAGTTTCTTAACCCAAATGTCCTACAAAAGGCCCATGGTGGGACTTTACAGAAACATTAAGCCCCTCGCTTGGATCTCAGCCAGGTTTAGCAGCACTACTCTTCACTGGGTCAAAAGACTTTACTTTGGATTTTGTGACAGCAGGTGTCAGGCTAAAATGCACCTGTTCCCACATCCAAGTCCTGTTAACTCTAGTCAAAACAGTGTAGGTTTGAGTTAGGAGACAATGCTTTAGATACCAATTGAAAAATGATCTACTTTTTGACTACTGTCCTCAGTTCTTACATCTATAAACTCTGTAAAGTAGGAGTAAATACGAGCTTCATCACCCACCAGTTACAGTAACATAGTGAGATAAGAATTATGTAGCATTTTGTCTGTTAAGTGTGCAAGTGTGTTTTTACTCATTTATAGCAAATTATGGTCCTGTTGAGAAAAGAGCTGATTTAGGATGTATTCCCATTACCACCCTAGAGCACAGTAAAGCTGTTTCCTTAGCACCACCATGCATTTCACACCTCTTCCCCCCTCAGCTTTTCACATCAGTATGCCTTCAATTTGTTTGTTTATGTAAACACCAGGGGCGTTCACGGAGGAGCTATTTCTACCCTATGCAAAAATGCTCACATCTTGGCTAGAGGTGGATTAGAAATGGCTTAAGGGCTGGTACTTCGACTGCCCGTAAACCAGACTGTGACAGACCTGATCCAGCAGGCTCATCTTATGTTCTCATGAGTAAAGCTTATTGCTTTTCAGTTCTCCAAACAAACAATTCGAACGAGGAGGTAATGGTTCTTCCAAGAAAGGGAGTCCAGGGAGTGTTCTACAATGATATGAGAAGAACTGGTGGAGCAATCAAAACTGAAATGTTTGCCAAAACCAACACACAGACTTGTGTGTTGTTTGTTTTTGTTGAAGCTGGAGAAAGGTACTTGCATCTAATTTTGTCTTGCCTAAGAGGGAAATCCCCCCACAATGTGTATTCTACTGTACAAACACCTACAAATGAATAATACTTACGACCACTCTACCTTCAAACATGAGGCATCCTAGCTCCATTTGAATCAATTTTCTTCGATTTGATAGTCATCACTAAGAGGATCTTGTTGTTTTCAATAATGTTGAGTAATGCTAGGTATTTAGAAACCCAAGCCACACATGTATACTGTAACACCATCAGAAACTAGGAATGCTTTTCTGTTCCTCTTATTGGTTGTCCATAGAAAGTGATTCAGTGTCGTGTTATGAACTTGGGAATGACTTGTACTAGGAATTCTGAGTCTCTCCAAGCATTATAACAAGCAAAATCTTTCTGTTTGAATCGGCTTCCTCTATATACCACAACACAGGCTGGTGCTTTGAAATGTGATTGTCAGGCGGCTAAGCTAAGAATAAAGTTCCCAACAGATTTGCTAGATGTGGTAAACAAGTTCCAGATCCTTTACTCACCTTTTCAATATATGAATGTACACTCCTGTGGTTTCTGAAACCAGTTACTCCCAGGGTGGCCTCATAACGATGATTTTGTAGATGGTTTCTTTGTGAAGGAAAACATGCTTGAAGCACTGCCAGTGTGGCTACACATGACAGAGGAAAGGGAAGGTGATTTTTGTCTAACTTCCCTATACATTTCCTTCATCTGTCAGTGCTCATTTTCAAAGTTAGTTTCATTGTTGCGAAGATGTGCAATTGCAAATACATCAACAGTTACTAGGCAAAATACAGACATGTGCAAGGTAACAACATTTAATGTGGGACTACAAATAAGTTACTGGACTGTTATTTGAGGGCTTGGGGAAACAACCTTGCATATAAAATTAACAGAGCCCAGCACAATATGTTCTGAGCATGTGCCTAGAGAAGATGTGTTAATTGGACCTACTGGGGGCAGCAAGAGGTTACACTGACCTGGTTTATTAGAAGAGTTCAAGCAGCTGTTGCTTCAGCACTGGGAAGGGGGATGGCCCATAAGGCAAACAAAGGATATCTCAATGCATCAGAGAAAATGTAAGGTTTTAAAAGGATAACTAGCTCCTAGAAGTAATTAGGGTGATCACTTGTGTGTTGCCAAAAAATTGGAAATGCATCGAAGTGCAGGATAGATTAAGATGGTCTGTCCCCAAGAGTTTTATGGAATTTGAAATATCCTTGAATGCTGCAGGGAATTTTCCCATTGATGTGATTGAAACTTCCTATACAGAAGCACCAGACAATGAAGGAGGTCAAACAATGGGTATTTCATTTTCCTATATAGATTGTCTCAGGCCCTGAGATTGGTAGACGGGCCTTAGTTGGAGGCATGACACTGTTCAGTAACATGATAGTGCCTTCTTTGTAGTGGTGCCTTGTTTCTATAATTTACAGTATGGATGGCTTTAATGTTATTAAGCTTCTGGTGCCTGCCTAAAGGATATGTATTCTGAAGAATTTAAGTTGCTTTTTACTCTGTTGTTTGACCTTGTGCTATTTACCTATAATGATTTTATATAGGATTTTATTGGTATGGTATGATTTGTTGTGTTTTTATTATGTTTTTAGATATTACGTTGGAAACTCTTCTGTGATTATCATGTACAAATATCATGTACAAATTTGCATATGGATGCATACGAATTTAGAAAAAAAATATCATCACACCATGGTGGGAAAGTCTGTGACCTGCTTCATCTGATGTCCTTGTGCTAACAGTGGAATGAGTAGTATCAAGGTCCATGCTTATGGTTCTTTTTCTTTTAACTGGACCTGGACTAGAGAGCCCTTCAAACAGAGAGGATTCATCTAAAGTACACTACATGACCACCATGGACTTGATCCCAAGGCAAAACACAAATATTAAACACATCGTACAAGGATACCATAGAAACACTGCTCATTGTTCAGCAATAGGGCATACAGTTGTTAATTTATTGCACCAAGTGCAATGTGGAAGACACCCCCCCCCGGGGGGGGGGAAGGTGGTGCTTGTTTTCCTTGATATCATCATTTATTTGTATGCTTCCTTTCCACAATAAGCTGTCCTCAATGCACCTCACAAAATGAAAAAGATGACATAATTCACTAAGTTACAAAATATAATGAAAAAGTTAATAAAAGCATCTCATTAAGAAATATACAGTAAGATAAAACACAAACAAAATTCCAATGAAAGCAAATATAAAGCACCCCAAGAGTAAATATTGCCTCCTGACAAAAGCTCCTAAACACCCCACACTAATAGCCTCTGAGGATTGCTGAGTCCCTTTAGCAGTGCCAGTATCTTCTGTAGCTGGAATCAGTCAGGGCCCCACACTCCCAGACATGGGAATGTGTCAACAAAGCAGGGAGCAGGTTTCCTAATCTAATCCTTGAATATCAGAGTAACTGACCATGATAATAAGAAGGCAGAGAAGAGTTTTGTTGAGATCTTTGGGGATCTTGGATGATTCCAACTTTTGGCCTGAAAATCTTTGTGCAGAGCTGGCATTTTAACTGTCCCACCAAAATTTTATAATAAACCGCAGCAACCCTAAGAATTGCCTTGTCTCAGGCCTAGTCTGGCTGAATTACTGAGTCTGCGATGGCATTAATTGCTGTGACAAAGTCCAGATGAATCTAGTGGAGTTCACTAGGATTACATTGCTTCTGGGGCAGAAATAAGGGAAACAAAAATGTTCAATTTTAGCTTTCTAACCTTCCAAAAATTCAACCATATCAGCAAAATACCATATTTTCCCATGTATTGGACGAGTGTTTTTTTTACTCAAAAATTATGTTAAAAAACTGGGGTCGTCCAATACACTGGATAGTGGCATGGGGGGGGGAGAGAAGCAGTGCGCTGCCAGCCATCTGATTGGCGGGAGCACGGCTTCGTCCGATGCCGCAGCGAGCGGGGGGCGCTCCCTGGGTCGTTTCCCACACGTAGCGGCATCGTGGGAGGTTGTGCTCCTGCCCACTGGATGGCTGGTGGGAGCGCAAATTCCTCTGATGCTTCTGCGTGCAGCGGGCATTCCCTGGATCCTGGAACAATCAAGCGGCTAATGCCGGAAATCGCTCACCCGCCGAACGAAGTGCGAGCCTGTGATTTTAAGCGGCAATTGGCCGCTTGATATTTTTTTGGGGGGGGGTATCCCGAAAATCGTTCACCTGCCAGAATGCAGCACACAACCGCTTGCATCACAGAAACCACCTATCCGCTGCCCGATAGCCACTGCTAATCACAGTCCTGCTTGCTGCGACAAGAGCAGCTGACTATTGGCTGCCACAGCAGCAATCAGGACTTATGGTGGTGACAAACAGGTTTCTGAAATGTGAGCAGTTGTGTGCTGCGTTCTGGCGGGTGAGCGATTTTCGGCATTCCCCCCAAATAACACCCCCCCCACAAAGCTCAATCCCCCATTTTCTAAATTTTGAGGCCTCAAAAATAAGGGTCATTTTATACATGGGGGCGCTTTATAAATGGAAAAGTACAGTATATAATATAAGAATATATTTGAGTTACAGGTGGTAAGTACTTTGGACTGTATCATGGGTATTTGAACATATTGCTTCTCAGTTCCCTATATTAGAAGGATAAAAAGATAGAATTTGTGTTTTTTTGTGTGTGTGTGCGCTCGCGCGCTCGCGTGCGCGTGTGTGTGTACACAAACACACTCCAAATATGCTCCTTGAAAGAACAGTTCACCTGAGTCTCACTTCAGCATTTTTAAGACTAAAAATGTCAAGCAGCAGCCAGGAAGAAATGCCCAGTGGAAGTCCATCCAACTTCAGCTTAATCCTGATCACTAAAAGCCAAGCCAAAGAGACTTATTGTTTTGAGTTTTTAAGCTACCATATTATCATCTGCAAAATACGTTCATTAGGAACAAGAGCATCATAAACAACAACACAAAGCTCTAATGCTTACTTTGGATCTGCAGACAGAAGAATGGACTAAATGTCCCATTCATTAGTCTGACCCAAATTGTCCTATAGTAAAGCAGTGTACACTCAGGAATGTAAAACTTAAGATTTTCCAGTGTACTGAAACAGACTGTTTTGTTGAAGTAGAATTGTATCCCCAGATTATATAGTATGTTAAAAATATTACTGTGCTTAAACTTCCCTCAGTGGCTTGTTTGACTTTCAGCAGTTGCCACAATGGCAATCAGTTTCTCAGTGGTCTTTCATTTCATTTCTGACATGTCAGCAACCACAAAAATAAGTGACATTAAATAAATACAGGCTAAATGTTTATTTTATTCAGTGAGCTCTTTCTAACTGATCTCTACACATGTGCACTGTATTGACTAGTCACATTCTAATGCATCATAATGTCATCATAAAATGGTATGGCACAGCAATGCTATCATTATGTTTAGTAAAGGTGAACCACCATCAGCAATGGAGCAGTGGTAACGAAAGCATCCTCACTTTGATGAAAAATCAACCTTTTAAAAAATCAGGGAATGCTTTAATTACTATTTAACTTGCATACAATTTTCTATTTTAACAAGTCTACAGATAGTTTACATATCCCAACAAAAATGTATTTTAAAAAGTCTTAATATGATATAGGTTCCACATCTTATTCTAAGTGCTGCTGCTAATAGTGAATTCCACATTTTAAGTAACATAATTAAACTCTCTCTCAAAACAATGTATGCAAGTTCTTAAGTACATAAATGTACATTAAAAAAAAATCACAAAAGAAAATCATATACAGGACCTCAAAATGCCACTTAAATTATATGTCTAGAAAAGCTAATAAATGTTATTAAATCCCTTACTTGTAATAAGGCAAGCATCAAAATCATTCACACTACATAAAATGCATCTAAACACACAATCCCCACATACCCAATCACTCAACAATCACCATCTTCTTCCCTTAACCACAGGCTCCATCCACTCAGCACTTTCTAAAATAAAACATTCAGTACATACAACAACCAATAATCATGTACAGAAAAATCAGTATGTTGAATAAAAGCAATCCATTAATAGCAGGGGGGGGGATATTAATTTCCATCACATCTCTCACCTGAGCAATGCAAACATCATCACCCCAGTTTTCTCATAGAAAGATTGAGCCCTTCCCCACCAATAGATTCTCATCTAGTTGGGAGTTTGAGCACAGCCACCAGCACACTTGATCTTCCCCTCATCACAGGGAGCATCCCAGTCAATCACATGAAAACATCTTTTCTTTTTTTTAAAAAAAAAACACCAATGCCTGAAGAGCAATAAATCAAGAACACATCCTAATAGGAGTCAAGCTACACAAACAATTCGGCTAGAAATCTAGTCATTAAGATGTTACAGATAGAGCTTTTTCCAAATGCCATTTAACTCTAGTGTTATAATTTGTTGTGAGGTTCTGCTGACTTTCACTGCTGCTGTAGTGGACTGAGCTGCTGGAAACCACCCATTTCCAAGTACCTAATTAAGAGAGTATGACCTTTTCATATGCCATCAACAGTAGCAGGCAGTGCTGTTTTTCTAGAAAAATAGGTGCCAGTCATCCAAGTTGTTACAGTAGGTGTCACACTTATAACCAAAAAAAGAGGTGTGCTGGTACTTAGCACGAAGTTGTTAAAGTAATTACTACACTTTTAAACAAACAAACAAACAAACAAAAAAGGTAACAGTACTGCGTACCCTTGAGTATCCCCTGAAAAAAAGCACTGGCAGCAGGTATTCTGACTTTGTTTGTAGAAGAGGAATCAGCTGAGGGGTGGGAGGAGCAAGCACAAACTTAGTTTCAGACAGCAGTCTCCCAGGTATTTCTCATCCACTCCAGTCCTCCTCAATAACAGCCTCTGTGCAAACCACTCCCTATTACGTACCTAAGGGGTAGTAGGAGCAGTAGTCTCCCAAGTGTTTCTCAACCACTATAATCTTCCACTCCTAGGTCCATGCTCCTGGCATTAGGGTTGAACTTTGATAGAAAAAATACCAGACAGTATATAAACACCTCCAAAAAACAGTTGTTACTATAACCAGAGTACATAAACCTCCTCACTGTAGCAAATGCTGACTTGCATTGGTTGTATATTTTGTCTGTCTCAACCTATAAACTCTTCTGGGCAACTGCTGTCTCTTTGCTGGCTTCATGACTAGAGAAGTAGGTGCCTGGCCATCAGTTTAACTTGTCACAAATAAAAATTATATAGCAAACCTTATCTACTCTGTTTGGAGAGCGCTGCCTTGTGCTGAACATGATTACTGCTTCTCTTATGTATGCAGAGTTAACAGCTGATGGAGACCATGGCATTTATTAAGTTTCAGGCTCCTTTCACAGTTTCCAAGTATTTCATTCTCCAGGAGACATGAATTAGATTGAGGGTTTGGATATGAAACTGAGAATGTTGTTGAACTGAACAGTCAGTGATATCATCAGTTAAGACCCCCTGTTTTTACCTATTCTGATACTAAGCTCAATTTGTTATTTCCCCTCCCAATTTTTAGTATGCTGTGATTATTTATATTGGCAGTGACTGCTCCATTGGGAAAGTGATTTTGAGAAATGGGAGAGTGGAGGTTTTCACTGCTGGGAATTGGAAAGATTTTGACTCCCAGAAAGGTGTGGATATTTTATTTGGGTTTTTGGCAATCTGAATGTGGGTGGAAGTATCTGGCACTAAGCAGGGGACATTTTTCATTTTGGCCTTCATTTGAGAGTATGGCTAGAGATTGGTTTGTGTGTGTGTGTGTGCAGGAGCAGGGAGTAAACTACTACCAAACAGTAGTAGAGTTTTTAAAAAGTCTAAATGGCTTTTGACTGGTCAGAAAGTTTGCAAAAATATTGTGAAAGTGATGTGTTCATTTTTACACTGCTTCCGCATTCAAAACTGCTCCCTCAGCTATTATACTTATTTCACATATGCTTTGGTATAGCACATTTATTGTCTTGGACCTGAGAATTATTTATGACATAGTTTTGTAACTCTGCTTAAACCTGAAATTGAGAACTATACATTATAAGCATCTTTGGGCTGTTGATTCTGCTTGAGGCAAATAGTAAAATAGGAGTGGAGGCTTGCTTTCATGTTCACGGAATCACCTGTTACTCTATATTTGGGATGAACTTGGGTCAAGTCATCTGTGTAACCAGTATATGGTTAAATGTGAGCATTAACTGTAGTCGTCTGTGAGTCAATGCTGTCTAATTATTGATATAGAATGCCTGGGTCTGTTTTCTTGTTCTGTTTGTCTGAGTAACCTAGTATAATAAATTAATAACTGCATAGAAGCTGGGTTCATCTTGCCCACCCACCAGTACAACAAATCATTGCTTTTACTGACTATGCAATGAATTCATCATCCTAGTACTATGTCCAGAATGATTATACACAGTCTGTCTCATATCTGAGACCAAGAGACATAGCATAGTGATACGGGTGCAGATGTGAACTGAATCTCTAGTAGCATTACAATGAATTATATTGCCAGTTTTAAAAAAATAACCATAGTTAAAATTAACCATAGTTCATAATTAACCACAGTTTAGGGTTCAGATGCAACGTTAAACAAAGATTAATTGAAAACAGAAGCAAAAACTTCCAATTTCTTCCTTGTAGCTGTGCTAGAGAAGAATGCATAAGCCTGAGGTTCATGCATGTAACAATAACATTTTTTATCATTACATTCAGACCATCTTCATATTTCTTATGGCTTATGTTGGACTCCCTAATGCCCATCAGCCCCAGACCAGCATTATCAAAAAGTCAGGGATGATGATGGGAGCTGATATCTAGCAAATTCTAGAGGGCCACTAGTTCCTCATCCTTGCTGAATAATCTGGGAGTATTTTTGGCTCTGCAGGGTTGCTCCCACCCTGCTGTCTCCAAATTTAAATAAAAACTTTCCACATCCTTCCAGTCCTCACATTTTTATTAATAACTATCATGATCCAGTTATTCCCTGAAAACTGAATAGTAAAGTGCTAATGGGAACAGCCTGAGAAACAAGAATGAGAAGCATCAGAACTATTTAGCCTGTATGGGTTTTATCTATTTTTCATTTGCTTTCCTGTGTGCTCTCAGTTTTCATTTATATATTTAACCCAGGCTGTGTTTGGGGGTGGGGGGTAAAAACAGGGAGTACATTATATCCTCCTTGGCAACTGAACCTCTCTTATGAATGTTGATAAAGAAAATAGCATATAGCTATTTACCTTTCTGATCTTGCCTCAAAATCTTACAGCATGTTTTCCCCCATCCCCATCTTCCTATTTCCCAGAGCACATTCTGCCAATTAAAATGAAGCAGAAGGAAAACTGGAGCAGAGTTAGTCAGCTCTTCGAATCTGACAGGCTGTAGTTCCAAGAATAAAGACTCATCTCATTATTATTTCTCAAGTTTTTCCCCTCATCTCCCACAGTTTGGAACTGTTTTGGAAACTGCTCTAAGTCCAGCATGACGTCACCATGAGTTTGTAGTATCTCTGTCTCCATCCTAGTTAGGCACTTCCTGCCTTCTGTCTCTCTGCTTTTGACGCCCTTGTCTGGGTTCTTCTTCTTTCTCCACAACTCCTGTTCCATTTCTGTGTTCATCTCATTTTCCTCATTTCCCCTGTGTACATTTTCATTCTGGAGTCCCACCTCTTCCTTGGCATAAAAATTGGAAAGGACTCCTCCTTCTATGAATAGGGTTTATAATTCAGATATGCAGCAAGCATCTGGGGTTGATTTTCATTCTATGACTGTTAGGAAGATTAGAAAACATCCAGTTATGGTCTACAGCATCCACACATTTAAAAAAAAATATTTTTTTTATAAGAAAACAGCTCAGAAGTGAAAGGGATAGAGAGTAGGAGATACATAAATTTTGCATACTACTTAGCATGACTGCCTATTTTATAGTGTGATTTACAAATGCAATGAAGAACCCACAACTTGTCCCACCTCAAAGGTGGGTTAATTGCATGTCTTAGTAGCCAGCTAAACAATGTCCCAGAAATGTTCCATTTTTACACTTCATTTTTAAAAATGCTAACAAAATGAATTTCATTAGGGACAAATGTAAGGTTATGCACTTAGACAGGAAAACCAGATGCATAAATATGGGAAGGAGGACACCTGGCTTACTAGCAGTACACGTAAAAAGGATCTAGGGGTCTTGGTGGGCTACAAGCCTAACATGAGGCAACAGTGCAATGCAGCAGCAAAAAAGAAATGAAAAGAAAAGAAAAGGAGAGGAGAGGAGAGGAGAGGAGAGTCCAGATCAAGGGGCACTCTATTCTGCCTTGGTCAGACCACACCTGAAATACTTTGTCCAATTCTGGGCACCACAATTTAAGAAGAATGTTGACAAGCTGGAACGTGTGCAGAGGAGGGCAACCAAGATTATCAAGGGTCTGGAAACAAAGCCTTACGAGGAGTGTTTGAAAGAGCTGGGTATGGTTAGCCTGGAGAAGAGAAAATTGAGAGGAGATATGATAGTCATCTTCAGATATCTTAAGGGTTGTTACATCGAAGAGGGAGCATGCTTGTTTTCTCCTGCTCTGGAGGGTAGGACTCGAGGCAATGGCTTCAAGTTACAAGAAAGAAGATTCTGACTAAACATTTGGAAAAACTTTCTGACAGTAAGAGCTGTTCAGCAGTGGAACAGACTCCAAGAGGTGGTAGACTCTCCTTCCTTGGTGGTTTTTAAGCAGAGATTGGATGGCCATCTCTCATTGATGCTTTAGCTGCGATTCCTGCATTGCAGGGGGTTGGTCTTTCCAACTCTTAAGATTCTATGATTCTATGATATGAAGAAGTTTGTAGAATTGGAAACCTGGTTTCAATTTCCACTTAAGATGCAGACCCTTCCAAGTCTTGCCCTCAGTTATCTATTTGGGCAATGCAGGTGGGATGGGAAATCTTATCTGTTCATACTGAGTTTGTATTATTTTAAGGGTGGTTAGGGTGGTTTATGCATCCTGTTCCCCGGCTGTGTATGAGTGATTTGTGGCTCAGTCAGTAGAGCATGAGACTCTTAATCTCAGGGTCGTGGGTTCAAGTCTCATGTTGGGCAGGATATTCCTGCATTGCAGGGGGTTGGACTAGATGACACTTGTGGTCCCTTCCAACACTAGAATATTCAATTATTCTAAGCCACAGTTTTGGTTGGTCAAGCTTCAGCTGGTGAGGCAGAGATGATGGTATCCCTGGAGAGAGGGGGGAGGATATGGTCTTGCTTAGTGGGCATATGTTCAGTGTCTGCCACACACTTACTTTTTCTTTTAATCATCAGTGCTAGCAACCTGAGTGAACTCCCTAAGATGGTTGGATGGCATTTTGTATACCTCCTTCCAGCAATTCCTGCAGCCAAGCTGGTGCCAAATGTTTTGCTCTGCTTTCTTTTGGACCTCATAAGTGAGGCCAAGACAGAGGTCTTGTCATCTGGGAAGCCTAGGACCTCCGAGCAGTTTGACTTCACCCCCGGAGGCGCACTCCATTGTTTCTCGAGACAGACGGATGCCAACAAACTTCAAGTAGAAGCACTGTTATCTACCTCAATGCAAGTAGCATTGTTAGGGTTCGTGGGGGTCTGAACCCCAAGGTTTTTTTGCTGCAGGCCCCTCACCTCCTGCCCCTTATCTCCATTTTTAGTCAAACTTTGCTTACAGGGCATCTTTCCGGTTGAAAGTTGGCTTCCATTGTATCTGTTTCAGAGGCCTACGACCTGAATCTTTCAATGCCTCTGACATCTGCTAGCAAAAGAGGAGGAACCAATTCACTTTCCCCCATTTCACTTCACCATGTAACATAACTAGCACCTTTTGGAAAGAACTCTCAAAGTCGGATTTTGCATTCTAGAGTTACAGTGTTAGAATATTTAGAAACACAACTGATATAAAACACAATTCATGGTAGAAAGTATAATTCTAATAATGGTGCAAAATTAAGGAAGAAACAATATGTGATTAGCCAAGGACGAACACATAAATAACATCTTGTTGAATCTAAGGAAAATAGTATCCCGTCCCTCAACAAAGGCTACTTGAAAACAACTACCACAAAATAAATAAAGCTATAACGATGAGCTTTAGGAGTTGAAGGAACAGAAACAGGTGGGAGTATCTTCTTATAAAACAGCAAGTTTAATATATTAAACATAATAGTTTAAATCACTGAAGCAAAACTAGAAAGCCAGAAAATAAAGCAAGCAAATAGAAAGAGCCTTATGTTCTCAGGACAAAATTCTATAGATGCAAACTAATATAAGAACAAAATTCATACATACAACACACACAACTCATAGCTTGCAGTTATTCAGATTTTTTTTTATTCTGATAGCATGCAAATATTCAAATCTGGGAGCTCCCTAGATTTTGGCTTTGAGACATAAGCCCCTGTATATTTAAAGTGGCATCATACCAGGCAGTCATGGCTCCCCCCCCCAAACCCTGAGAACTGTAGTTTGTGAAAGTTAGGAGACCCCATTCCAGAGCTACATGTTCCAGATTGGTTTTGCAGTCAACCTGTAGTTCTTGGAGAGGAACAGGGGTCTCCTAAAAACCCTCTGTACCCTTGACAAACTGCGCTCTCAGGTATGAAAAGCTAGCATGTCTTTAGCATTCACTAAAAAGCTGTATAATGAGGATACCAGATACACTTCTATGGGGAAGGAAATCTACAACTTAGAGGCTGCCACAGATAATGCTCTCTCCCAAGCTACATCACTCAGCTTCTATGGACAGTGAAACAACCAATAGGGCCCCTCTATTAATCTTATCACCCAAGTGGGCCTGTAGGGAAGGAGATGGCGCTTCATATATTTGGGGCATGAATCATTTAGTGCTTTAAACACAAATGGGAGCATCATGGAATTAGGCCCCCAAACAAACTGGCAACCAACGCAGCTGTTTTAAAACAGGCAGTGGCGGCGGCGGCGGGGGGGGGAGCAGAGGGGCCATGGCCCCAGGTGCAGAATCATGGGTGATGTGAATCAGGCGCCTCCTCATGCGCCCGGCGTGAGCCCCCCATCACCTGATGGGTATAGAGGGTGTTCTTCAGTCTCCTTGCCCTGCCCTGCTCCTGCCTGCTAGCTGACAGGCAGACCCCTCTGTGCTGGGCAGGGACAGCGTGCAGAGGGTGAAGAGCATCCTCCATGCCCACTCCCGTTCAGCGCACGAACACTTGCCTGTCAGCGGTGGGGACTGGGTGAGCTCCGTGCTCACCCAGTCCCCACTGCTGACAGATGGGCGCTCACATGCCAGGCGGGGACAGGGCACAGAAGTTGCTCTTCACTCTCTGTGCCCTGCACCCACCAGACAGTGGCAAGGGCTGGGGTAGCACGCTCCGTACCCACTTGGGGGGGCGCATGCGTCCCTGCCTGGGTGTTTGTGGATAGCGCTACACCCCTGAAAATGGGTATGTAACTTCCTGAGGACTACGTTTTTATACTTTTATTGAAGGTGAAAATTGTAATAAGTAGGATAGTGTAGATGAAACACATGAGTGAGTACATATAAGTATATTTGTACTTATAAATATACATATAGTATATTTAATATAGCCTTGACTTTGTTTCCATTTAAAGTTTCCTGCCAAGAGTTTTTATTTCAAATTGTAAATTACATATAGCAGTATTTGCCAGTGCCCTCTGCTCTGGCATGCCCTCCCCTTTTGATGCAAACTAAATATACCTGTAAATGTCTGCATTTGGCATTTCTGTTATTAAAACTTCTACTTTATGTTATAGCCAAAATGCAGAGATCTTATATTCGTAAATGATTTTTCAGACAAATAATTAACAAAGCATCAATAAAACAATTGTAATCTATAAAACACTGCTAACAAAACGGAAAGAGGGAGAGGGAGGGGAAGGGAGGGAGGGAGGAACAGGAAGCACTGTATGCTCCCTCTCCAGAAGATGGGAAATGCCATCACACAGAGCTCTCTCTACCAATTATATTTCTATGGTCTGGTTATCTATCACCTATACAACTCTGTGGTATTATTGATTCATTGGTTATATTTCATGCCAGTTTTCATTCCCAAAGCAGCTTGCAAACAATAAATGATAACAACATGATAGAACATAATAGAATATCACAAATACAGTATAAATCATATAGAATAATTAACAAATCATCAGTGAAACAATTACAATCCATTAAACACTGTTAACAAAGCAACAACTAAAAATAAGCTAAACATCCAAACTAACGCAAAAATCATATTATATGGTTAACAAATCAAATCTATAAAGCAATATTAACAACTTTACCAAAATAGCAGTCAAAAAATAAACTAAGCACTGTTAAGCACTCTTCACACCCCCATGACTCATAATATTTTCTTCTGTTCAGCTCATTAAAATACATATACACATAATGCCCGTGGCAGCAACTCCATTCTCAAGGTTCCTTGGACTGGAGGTGGGGCAGCACAGGTGAATCCACCCCCATTCCACCCCAATGGCAGAGTCTCTCCCTCCTCACAGTTCTTCCTCTGGAAACAGCTCCCTTATGAAGGCTCTTAGGGCTAGAGGGTAGAGCACGGCAGGTGGAAAAAGCCATTACCTGCTGGTCAACAAAGACTTTTCATGATAACTAGCAAGAATATTCATTTGTTAGGTTTAGTTGCTAATCTCCCCAAAGAGTCACTGTTCAGTGGATGTCCACTGTTACTTATAACAGTTACTCATTTCAGAGAGAAAGAGACTGTATGCACTGTTCTTTGTGATGGCTGTGCACTGCAGTTCTACCTTTGGCATCATGCATGTATAGGAGAGGCTACTCAAATATCAGTTACAAGGAAACAGCTATGCTCACAGGTCTCTTAAGGTGAAATTCGGACCTGTCTCCACACTGGGCTGTATTGGATGTCCCTGTGTCCCAGTCAAACCTTAATGTGACAAGGACCTTTGTACAATATGTAGTAAACATGCACATGCCTATTTGTGGTTGTTGTTCCCACTGTTTGTTCAGTGAGCAGAAGCACTCCAGAGAGCAAATATCTCATTGACTGTGTTGTGGCAGTGGAAACTTGGCATTTCCCTGGTGTTAGGGTCTCAGGTACTTGATCAATGTGTCAGGCTCAAAGAAGTTGAGAAAAACTTTTGAAGCCCTAAAGAATGCAGAATGCATTCATACTTATTCTTTTCACTAGATTTTATTTGGGTGAAACACACAATATTCAAATTTCAGGCAGAACTGTTTGGTAGGCAGAAACTTCCATATTCAAATTCTTTTATCCTTTATTCAGCCAGTAACGAATGCCAGTAAAATAAAGGCTGGGTGTGTTTTGATCTGTTTCAGTAACAGTTTTAAAAGCTTCCAGAGCACTTGAATTCTGCATGGGGTTATAGCAACTTAATAGAATGAACAGTTATGGTGAGTGTGTTTATGTTTTGTGTGTGTGTGTGTGTGTGTGTGTGTGTGTGTGTGCAGTGAATGGCATTTTCATTCAAATTGATTTTGAGATTACAAACAGCTAGGCATTTTTAATATGATAAAACACACTTGACATCTAGTTGCTAAAAAACATCGAATAGTGAGTACTGTATTTTTCCATGTATAAGATGCCCCCATTTATGAGACGACTCCTATTTTTTTGAACCAAAAATTAAGAAATCAATATTTTAAACATCAAACAAAAAGAATGGTACATAATATATACAGCAAATATAGATCAGTAAATAATTATTTATGTCCACTATTCAAGTACACATAATACATCACTAAAAACTACATCTGTGCCAAACCTGTTATGGTAATAACAGGTCTCAACTTATGCTTAGGTTACGTTCCAGGGGTTTGTGCACAAAATCATTCAAAGTCAGAACACACACCCCCCGATCTACCCCAGCTGTCCAAGATCTCACAAGATCTGCCTGAGATCTCGCAGGAGCTTCCTGGAGGCCTCTCATGACCAATCCAGAGCCCTGCAAGCAAGGCACAGGACTCAAAAAGCTATTTTTGGAAAGGAAAACCCTTTGTGGAAGTAGCCTTTTAAGCCTTGCACCTGGGATGGTCACACAAGGCCACAGGATGCTCCCACAGAATCTTGCAGGCTCTCAGACAGCCCCGTGAGATCTCAGAAGAGCCCCTAGAGCCTGGCAAGAAAGGTTCTTCCACCCCTTTCTATTAATTTATTTATTTGTGATCTGCGTAAGGTTGTGATTGTCATAAGTAAAATAAGCATAAGTTGCAATCGACTTGGTAAACTTTGTTTTTAAAACTTGTTATGGTAATAACATCTTGTTATTAATCTTGTTATACATACTTGCTCATTTTTGCTAAGTCATTGGTCAATGAAAGAGTAATGATGATGATGATGATGATGATGATGATGATAATAATAATAATAATAATACTCTGCTCATCTGACTGGATTGCCCTAGCCACTCTGGTTGGCTTCCAGCAAAATATAAAAACCCAGTAAAACATCAAACATTAAGAAATTCCTGATACAGGGCTGCCTTCAGATGTCTTCTAAGAGTCAAGCAGTTGTTTATGTCCTTGACATCTGGTGGAAGGGCTTTTCACAGGGTGGGGGCCACTACTGAGAAGGCCTTTGTTCAGTCACTTTCACTCTATAATAATTTATAATTTAAATTTATGGTTTAAAACATTTTAAAACATATTTTAAAGTATTATAGGCTACTTGGGATAGAATAAAATTAGAACCAACAAGGTTGGCCTAAGACATTTTGTTGCCTGAGGCAAAACAGTACATAGTGTGCCTCATCCCAAGTCAAGGTGCCTAAGTTACTTTGGCTTCTGAGACATAAATCCCCTCCAGAGTAAATATACAGTGAGAATAAGCTGGATGCAATTTGTTACCCTTTAGATGACACTCAAAATCAGTTACCCAAAGCAACCTTATCCTTCTTCCTGATGCTAGGACCATGCTGAGTTTAAGCTTGTTTGGTCACTGCTGCTTGAAGTTCTGCTGAAAAAGGGAGGATATAAATGAAATTTATAATAAAGAAATAAAGTCCACAAACAATCAAAGAATTCAGTTGAATAAATAAATATCTGGCAGGGTTGCTGCCCATGCTTCCCATTGAAGCCAGAGGAGCATTTCAGTATGGGAATGTTTCTAAGTGTAATTTAGGATAGAGTTTGTTCACATGTCTAATCCCAAGAAAGTCAAGAGGTCTGCGAAGTCACTCTGGAAGCTATGGATACCTATGGCTGTATGGGAAATACACATATGTATGAGTTCTTCCTTCATTACCTAGCCCCCCCCCCTTAAAACATGGGAATGACTTATGGGAACCCGCACATTATGTATAAAAATATAATGGGAAGTAATCTTCATAGTATTCTCCTCAATGCAATCTTGGCATCTGTTTTCTTCTAAATGTATTTCCCTAGCACACTGTCTCATGAGCCCTGATTTGGAATAGAAAGAGTGAGCCACATTTTCCATAGGTTATAATGTACTGTATCAGCAGAATACTGTAATTTCCCCCATATTGCATGCTAGTCTTAAATAAGTTAAGAGCAAGACAAGTTTTAAAATGTGTGGGTAGATTGCTTGACTTCCTATTGATGAGCATTACAAATTATATAATCTAGGTACTTCAGTACAGTATAGTGTTGGTAATCAGAGTTCCGCTAGAAGGTTAATTAGATACTTCTTCCCAGACTTTCAATGAACATTCATTTCCCTGGATCAGTTTTGTTTATATGCAATTATTTTCTATATTTCCTGAGATCTATCAGACTTTTGAAAACCTGAAAGTTAAACACACGCAAGCAGCTAGTGTGTAACAAATTAGAATGCACAGTCTCTGCTGAAGAGGTGATAAGATGATTATACAAATAAGAAAAATATTTCCAGAATTCTGGAAATCTTTTATCTTTTCATAAAACAGAATCCCTGTGTTGGGAAATCTGTTTTTCTAAAATAAATAAGTAAATGATAGTAACACTTTAACATTCCACTAGCAATCTCCATGTTGTTGTTGTTGGCATGTGTTTAATGAGTTATTAGAACTGTTCCTGCATTCTTAAGTTGACTAGCTGTCGCATACATTAAGCGGATAGGGTTGGGTTATTTTGGGCGGGAGGGATTATTAGTTGTTTCCAAGATTGCTTGGGTGGAGCCCCTTTTATATGGCAATATTGGTATGTAGTGAATTTGATTTGGCACAGTAGTAAACTTTTAAAATTTGGAACAGATAGCTGTCTCCTATCTTTATATGGGAACATCACAGTTTCTAGTTTTATTCTGGGGTTCTTGCCATTACAAATATAATTTATTCTTTTATATAACTGTTTTCATATGATAGATTCCGAAGAGTGGATAATGATTCAGGGAAAAAGAGTTTTTTTTTCAAGGCTGTCTTCCCAATTAATAAGATTGGGAACATGTCCCAAAAAAAATCCCTTTCCCCCTCCAGGCTTTTTATAATGCACTCAAATTATTCACTAGTATGTCTTGTGCTTCCTTTTTACAGTTTGGTGCCTAAATATTTAATAGAGATTGGAGCCTGTATAAATAGCAAATCATTTGCTCTTGGCGCCATTGGTTGATGCTAAATGTCTACTTCTGCCTTTTTTTAAAAAAGGACAGTGAATAGGATTTGGGGTCATAAACAACTTAACAGAGCAATCTGATGCATGTTTACTCAGAAGTAAGTTTCACTGGGTTTAGTGATGCTTAACTTGTAAGGATGTGTGCATAGGATTATAGCCAAAAGGTTTTAGATAAGCTCTTACAAGCCTGGAAGAGCAATTTGATATCTGTGAGGCTGAAATTCCATCCAATACCTCATCTAGCACAGTACAACTCAGTATTTCATACTTGCTTCATGTCACTGGGTTTTAGGAGGTCTGGTTTAGCACCCTGCTGTGCCATAGTCTACTTTTGTGATTTGGGGCAAATTGCACAGGGACACACATATAGAACAATGCCAAATACATTAGATTGCAATCCAGTACACACTTACCTAGGAGTAATCCCCATTGATCTCAGTGGGACTTACTTCTGAATAGACATGCATATGATTGTGCTGTTAATGCAATACATTCTTCTGTGCCACATTTGAAAATGAAGATTGTGGATCTATAAAAGGTGCAAAAAAGGGAACCAGAGTGATCAAGGGCTTGGAGCACCTTCCATGCAAGGAAAGATTGATCAGGGACACTATTAACACTTATAAAATGTGACACGGCATGAAGAAAGCAAATAAAAGGAATTTTTGTTTTTGTTTCTCAATGAAGTTGATTAACAATACAGTGGTACCACGCGTTACTGATGCTTCAGGTTACAGACTCCGCTAACCCAGAAATAGTAATTCTGGTTAAGAATGTTGCTTCAGGATGAGAACAGAAATCGGGCTCTGTCAGCGGGAGGCCCCATTAGCTAAAGTGGTGCTTCAGGTTAAGAACAGTTTCAGGTTAAGAACAGACCTCCAGAACGAATTAAGTTCTTAACCCGAGGTACCACTGTAGATCAACAATAGATTCTAGACAGACAGAAGATGGTACTTCTTCACATACTAGATAGATAACTTTGTCAATCTGTTCTCTCAAGAAATGACAGCTAATGGTCCCTGGTTTGGATGACTTTGAAAGGGCATTAGGCACAACACATGCAGGCTAGATCTATTGCCTACTAATTAAATGGAACCTCCACTTTCAGAGGCAGCATGCCAATGAATACCAATATCTGGAGATGGGGTGGGGGGAACAGCAGCGAGGGAGATCTGTTGCTTTAAAACTCTGCTTGTGGACTTCCTGTTGAATACACTGTGAAAGAGGATGTTGTAATGGTGGCTGCTGTTCATTGGGACTGGTAAGTCAGAAGGCAGAGAGTGCAAACAGATAGTTGAGTCAACAATGTTGTTGTTGTTGTTGTTGTTGTTGTTGTTTAGTCGTGTCCGACTCTTCGTGACCCCATGGACCAGAGAACGCCAGGCACCTCTGTCCTCTACTGCCTCCCGCAGTTTGGTCAAACTCATGCTGGTAGCCTCGAAAACACTATCCAACCATCTCGTCCTCTGTCGCCCCCTTCTCCTTGTGCCCTCCATCTTTCCCAACATCAGGGTCTTCTCCAGGGAGTCTTCTCTTCTCATGAGGTGGCCAAAGTACTGGAGCCTCAGCTTCACAATCTGTCCTTCCAGTGAGCACTCAGGGCTGATTTCCTTCAGTATGGAGAGGTTTGATCTTCTTGCAGTCCATGGGACTCTCAAGAGTCTCCTCCAGCACCATAATTCAAAAGCATCAATTCTTCGGCGATCAGCCTTCTTTATGGTCCAGCTCTCACTTCCATACATCACTACTGGGAAAACCATAGCTTTAACTATACGAACCTTTGTTGGCAAGGTGATGTCTCTACTTCTCAAGATGCTGCCTAGGCCTGTCATTGCCCTTCTCCCAAGAAGCAGGCGTCTTTTAATTTCGTGGCTTTTAAGTCAACAATAGGCAGAGCCAACTAATTCTCATTTTGTCCCCTTTCCCGTAAGGAGATGGAAAAAGCTGACAGCCAGGGTCGATCTGCACTCATTGTGAGTAAGAAGGCAGGAAGGTGGAAGTTGATGGTATGGTGGCCTACTATCCCCAAGGGACCAGCATCTAGTGGTATATTGGACGAAATGGATATTTTGTCTGATCCACCAGGGCTTCACACTCACTGTTCTTACAATAAGAACACTAAGCCGTTTACAACTCAAAACCAGTTTGAGAATTTGGTTTTCTGAGCCATTGTTCACTAAATCCCTGGTGGCCCACCAACTGTTTGGAGTAGAGCTCCCATCATCCCTGATCATTGGCAATTCTGGCTGGGATTGATAAGAACTGGAGTTAAACAACATCTGGAGGGCCATAGGTTCCCCATTCCTGCTCTAAGCATATTGTGATTGAAGATCTTTAGTTTCTGTCTTTCCTTGATAAGAATCACAGTGTGAAATGTAAATACCATTATCCTGTTCTAGACCTATTGATAGTCCCATGGAGCAAGGTGGGTCAGTTGCTGTAGCACCAATAGTTAAACATAGTTAAACTATGGAATTTACTCCCATGCAAGACTGTGATGGCCACCAACTTCCGTGGCTTTAAAAGAGGATTTGGCAAATGAATGGAGGAGGATGAAGCTATCAGTGACTACTAACCCTGCCAGATGTGTTTTTCATCCACTGTCAAAGGCAGTTTGTTTCTGAATACCAGTTGATAGAAATCACAGGAGAGCTATGGAACTTAGATACTGTTTGTGGGGTTTCCATTGGCATCTAGTTGGCCACTCCGAGAACTGGGCTGTTAGCCTGATCCAGCAGCTGCCTCTTATGTTCCTGCATTGCAGGGGGTTAGATTAGATGACTCTCATAGTCCCTTCCAACTCTGTGATTCTGTGTTCTTAGGTTCCTAGTGAGAAGCTTGCTCCCTCCAATCTGCCACTCCTTGCCTCCATTTCCTTTGGAAGCACTAAAGTTTCTTAAAGGGACAGTGCTTTGTGCACTTCTGTCCTCCATGGCCTCTTACCTTGGGTGCTTCTTGTCTTGCAGTTAGATTGGCAAGGCAGTTTGGGAGGTACTCAGTTCTTCAGAACTAAAAGATGGCACCAACGAGGACCCCATCTATAGCTAGCCTATCATCAATACCATCAGGAACCTTGTCTGGCTCCTTACCTGGTGCCACTGTAGCATTTCCTGGTGAAACTGTAGCCTTTCACTTGGTATCCTGGTCACTGCTGTATTCTGGGATTATGAAACAATGTCTGCTAATATAAAAGTCTCAGAAAGCAGGGAAAGCAACTCCCTATCCCTTTCCCAAGGTTGATTTTCTTGTCCCATGACCAATTTCTCTTCTTCTGTCTTATTTCCCAAAATATTCTAGAAGCTATGAAACTCTAAATGCTGCAATGTGTGTGTGGGGTGGGGGTGGGAGGTTTTGTTTTGTTCTTGTTTTATTATGTATTTTGTGTTTTTATCTTGTATTTTTATGCTGTGAACTGCTCTGAGATCTTTGGATGAAGGGCTGTACACAAATTTAATAAAATAAATAAACATTATGCAGAGTTTCATAACTTGCTGTAAATGCTGATGTGGGTTAAAGCCTCAGCGCCTAGGACTTGCCAATCGAAAGGTCGGCGGTTCAAATCCCTGCGGTGGGGTGCGCTCCTGCTGCTTGGTCCCAGCGCCTGCCAACCTAGCAGTTCGAAAGCACCCTCGGGTGCAAGTAGATAAATAGGGACCGCTTACCAGTGGGAAGGTAAACGGCGTTTCCGTGTGCAGCTCTGGCTCGCCAGAGCAGCGATGTCACGCTGGCCATGTGACCCGGAAGTGTCTCCGGACAGCGCTGGCCCCTGGCCTCTTAAGTGAGATGGGTGCACAACCCCAGAGTCTGTCAAGACTGGCCCGTACGGGCAGGGGTACCTTTACCCTTTACCTTTAGTGTATACAGGTATATTGGTGATTTGGTTATGTGCCAGTACAGCACTTTATAGGAAAATAAATGGCTGCGGATTATAAACTGCTGAAGCTAGTCCCATTCGGATTAGAAATGAGGCACAATTTTAAAGTAATACAATTACCAAGGGGACCCTGCTTCTGTCAGGATGACCCACCTTCCCAGCATTCCAAGTCTTAATGTGAAGTTTTTTCTTCTTAGGAGGGAACTGTTGTTCAGTTTGAAGCTACAGGCCAAAGCTTATGACTTTCTTTAGAATGTGAACTATTAAAGCTGTCATTTTCATCTCTGGTATTTCTGTAGTGCTTTCCAGATTCTCAAAAAACTTCATGTATCTGTGTCAGTAACCAATACAACAGCCATAAGGCAAGTCATTCTCTTCATTAGTATTATATCACCATGGAGTCTGAGGCTGGCTTGCATAAGAGGATCCAGTTCATTGTTAAGATGATATTTGAACAAGGGACGTTCTGGTCCATAGCTTATTATCCAAGTTAATGTGCTTACTGGCCTTCCTAGTGTACAAGCTCATTATCCGGTAGCCAGGTTACATGAAGGATCACCTCCTCTCCTACATGGACTTGTCTTTTTACCATGGATTCTGGTTGTGGAATATTCCTCCTGATGAGCTTTGCCTGTCCTTTGTTTTGGGGCCATTTTAGTGCAAGGAAGAAATCTTTAAAAAATAAAAATAAATGCCAGGCCTGTTAAGATACTTTAATCTCTCTTAAATCTTTTAAAACTTATTTAAAACTGCTGTTTTATTATTTTATGAGGTTTCTTATTATATTTTATCAATTCATAACCAGCTATGGGGATCTTGCTATTGGATGGCAGATAAATGCTGCAAATAAATAAATCCACTACATTCTGAAGTTGCCCCCAAAGCAAATTCTAAAGTTCTCACAGAACCCAGAGCACTTGATTTCCCACTGTATAACAAATGCCTGGTGTTTATTTTGCGAGAGGCAATGTTGGAGAGTTCTGAGAACTCTGCTATGTCTGTGCTGAATTTGAAGAAGCTGAAGCCTGGTGTACTTCAAATGGTTGAGGTTTGTCCGTGGAAATTCTGTCTGTCTGTCTATTACAGTAAATAATAAAAAAGAAATTTGTATAGCAAAATGTTTCAGCTTTGGCCTTCATCAGTTGTTCTTCATCTGCCCATCATGGCTGTGGCCTGGTCTCTCAATAATTTTCTTCCCACATGGCTCTTGGGAAATGCCACAACCTTCCTTGGCAGCTGTGGGGTTTCAGCGAAAAAGCTCATTCAAACAGCCCAATCAGAAGGCAGATTCCTTATACACACCCTGCTCCTCCTGTGCAGAATGTTGTTAGATCCCCCACCCTCTTGCCCTGTTTATATGTGTCCTGCCCGAAGGTGAGCGGTCAGGTCAGTGTGAAGACATTGCTATGGAATACTCAGTTTCCACATCTGGGGCAAGGGAGTAGTTTTTCCTGCACTCAGATTAGCCATTCTCCAGGTTTTTTGCTTACCTCATAGCAAGTAACTTTGGGCATAATGGTTAAGGCATTAGGTTGGATCCTTAGCCATTTGGGTACCCTGTTAAAGGGGTTCAGGAAAAGGTGTATCCAAGCCTGTGCAGGGAGGTGGAGCTGGGTACACTTGCCCTGGGCCTCGAAGGGCTAAGCTGGATGGGGGACCCTGCCAGGCATCAGCTGCTTTTTTGTTTGAGTTTATAACTTTATTCTAACAAGACTCCTGCCCCGGGCCTCAGACAAGCTCTGCATGGGCCTGGGTGTCTCTGTCTGGAAGTCCACATGGGGGCCAATGGCAGTGACAGACTTTGGGATTTCATATCTCAGTGGCACCCTGTGTGATGCCAAAATTGAGCGCCCGCCTGTCTCTCACCTTCTGTTCTAAGTCTGTTGTGGTGCTTCCTGTGGCACCCTCTTGGCTCGGCACCCAGTGCGGCCAAACACGTTACGCTTCCCTAAATCTGCCTGTTCCAATGGGCCATAGCATCTTTCCAAGAGGCGGCTCTGATCGGATTATCACATTTGATGTATGTCAAGGGGCAATCCTCAACCCAGGGTTGATCCACCCTACTGATCAACCAACAGCTAGACTACTTGATACTAGATACATATCCAATGCCTTCGCCAAGACCCACTTACATCTGTTATTAATAAAAAGTTGTGCCCTATTTCAACCCAATACCAATGTCCTTTATCTTATTTCTACCCTTGGTTGCCCCCACACATGCTGCATGCTTCCTGAGCCTGTGCACGCAAATGTCATCTGTTTTGATCCTAGTGAAGCATATTTTAGATATGTGGACCAAATTTTATGGTGGATGAGATGAAAGCCTTCCACCCATTGCTTCTCCCCACCAAATCTTATCCCAAACCTCTGTCCTTTATGGATTTCAAATCTGTTTTGATGCTTAAATCCTACCCTGTTTATTGCTTCAACCCCCCTCCAAGCTGTTCCCTCTATGAGGTTTCAAATCTGCCCTTACGGGCATGTACAGTGATACCTCAGGTTACATACACTTTAGGTTACATACGCTTCAGGTTACAGACTCTGCTAACCCAGAAATAGTGCTTCAGGTTAAGAGCTTTGCTTCAGGATGAGAACAGAAATCGTGCTCTGGCGGCACGGCGGCAGCAGGAGGCCCCATTAGCTAAAGTGGTCTTCAGGTTAAGAAGAGTTTCAGGTTAAGAACGGACCTCCAGAACGAATTAAGTACTTAACCCGAGGTACCACTGTACTTAGTAGCGATGAAAGCAGCTGCAAAGGTGTTTTGGGATGGAGAAGTGGAACATAGGAAGAGAATTTAGCATATCTCATCTGCTGTTTTGCATCTCCTCATTGCTTTTTCTGTGAAGAATTTTTTTGGGGCGTAGCAAAGGGTATTTCTAATGTTTAGTTTGTCCCTTTTGCTCTGATGATAGCTTTGAAAAAAGAACTAAAGCTACATGCTTGGTAAGTCATAGAACCATTCCTAAAAAGCCCTCAGATTCTAAAATATTGAGCTGGATTTCAGGGCCTGTTTTTAAAAGCATAGTAATATTTCAGCCTGAAAGGGCTTACTTTATTAGGCATGTGTGTGCGTGTGTGTGGCAAGTGTGAGAAAAATAGTCCTTAAGTTTCATTCTTTCCTGTGGAGTCATGAGCAGATTTTTTTGTATAATTTAGTGGTTAAGATCCATAAAGGGCCTTTGGTATAAATAGTGCCTTCTTACTCAGTGTTTCTGCTCCCTCTGAGGCTGAGTCACATCTACTCACTTTACTGACCAAAACAAACTCGTTTTTCTCCCCTTCAGATTTTCTACGAGGCCAATATAGTGATTTTCCTCACGCGCCTTTGACAGCAGAGTCAGCTGAATTCATATTACATAATCTTTATTTCTGGCTGTACTAAAAGTGGCAAAAAACCCTCTTTCCAAAGTTTAATTTTTCATGCTGCCAACCCTGTATTTCAAGCAGCTAAAGAAATTGTAACAAGACTTGTTAATGGAGTGAATTTAATGTGGAAATTGAGATAATTATGAAACCAAAACCAGGTCACTTTTTGCAGACTCCCTTCTGAGTCATGGCCCACTCCAAGTTAGCACTAGGACTGTGCAATGTTGTTTCATAGAAGACCACCTTGGAGAAAAACCTTCCATTCTAAGGGTATCAGCAGCATTCACTTAATTTTGTTTTAAATGGAGCTTTTGTGTGTTGGCAGCATTGCTAGCACGCATACTGGTATCCCAAGTATGTCCTACCATTCATTTGCATAATGTCTTCTGTGTTGAAACTAGGGTTGAATCCAGAAATTTTCTCTCTGTGGGGCCCCAGGAATTTTGCTGGAGCATGTTATAATTCATGCATGAGGTATATAACATTTTGTAATTCGCTACAACACAACTGTGCATTTATTATTGCTGTGTGCATGCTTAGTTTCTTATGGTCACATTTAGAATGCACAGGGTGGCAGAAAATCATCAGAACTTGAGTTTAACAGCACTAATGCAGAAAAGTGCTTTATCAACGTGAAGGCTGGTTTCTGTGTCCCACTATTTTTGAGGATATAATACAGTGGTACCTTGATTTACAAACTTAATCTGTTCCAGAAGTCTGTTCTTAAACCGAAACCGTTCTTAAACCAAGGAGCGCTTTCCCTAATGAGGCCTCTCGCTGCCAGTGCCCTTCCCCCGTTCGGATTCCGTCTTAGACCAAGGTAAAGTTCTCAAACTGGGACACTATTTCCGGTTTTGTGGAATTTGTGAACCGAATTGTTCTTAAACCGAGGTACTACTGTATTAATACTACTACTACTACTACTACTACTACTACTACTACTAAATTTATTTATACCACGCCCATCTGGCTGGGTTTCCCCAGCCACTCTGGGCAGCTTCCAACCGAATAGTAAAAACAATACAGCATCAGACATTAAAAACTTCCCTGAACAGGGCCGCCTTCAGTTGTCTTTTAAAAGTAAAATAGTTGTTTAATTCCTTGACATCTGCTGGGAGGGCGTTCCACAGGGCAGGCACCACTACCGAGAAGGCCCTCTGCCTGGTTCCCTGTAACCTCACTTCTTGCAGCGATGGAACTGCCCGAAGACCCTCAGCGCTGGACCTCAGTGTCCGGGCTGGATGATGGGGGTGGTGTCTGCTCAGCAACAAATAGTGAGTGAATATCTTTTCCCACTGCTGACCTTTTCATGTTTGTAAAAGAAGAAAAGAAATGCTCATGAATTTTTGTGAGGACTTAAAAAGAAATCTCAAACTGAAGTGGGAGTGTTTCAAACTGAAGACTGGCAAAATGATAAATTGAGAGAAAGCAAAACTGACAGAATTATCCATTCTTAAATACAAGTGTTTTGCACCTATTGCCTCTACGAGCAACTGACACTTTATCTCCCTATGTGCCACACATGAAGTCAATATATTGCTATTGGGAAAACTTTCTGTCTTTCCAAGTAGGCAAAATCACTTTATGGAGACAGGCAAATGTATCATCCAGAAATATACTTTTGTGAAAATACCCACAGCATAATAAAAACGACTCCCTTCCCCATTATTTTGTTAAGTGATTTAATATGTGGTTCCTACACTCTGATTCATCAATGAGGTGAGTAATCAAAAAGTAACATGCAGAACCTTGGTAGTGAGTCATAAGACGCCACAAGGAACCCAGAGGCGGAGCTTGAATGCTCAAAAGGGGGAAGTTGAGAAATAAATCAAAGTACTTAATCCCCAGATAGCTCCTCAGATGCTCTGTAAATTCTCAGTAGTTCCAAAGTTAAAAAATATCAGAATCTTAGAGCTCATTTATGAGCTTAGAATCAGAATGCCAACACAGATATTGTTTGAATGCCCATTCCCCTAATTTACCTACTTCATAATGAAAACTAGCATGTCAATGAAACTAGTAGATTATAACCTTTCTCCCTGGCATTGTTATGTTTTACATGCAGAGCCTGGGATTGAAATGAGGGGCATTCAGACACACAGTGGTTTATGTGGTTTCCTTATGTACATTTTGAGGTGACACTTTCCTAGGAGGGCTATACTGAGTTCTTTTTATGCATGTCTAGATAAACCTTATGTTGCTTCCTAAATTATGTTTTCTTGGGGAAACGGCTATCTTGATGGCTACAACATGTTAACCTCATGAAGGAACTTTCTCCTACTCCTATGTGTTACCCGAATGCTTGCAGAGAAATCTTCCAATACAGTTTTTTTGTGTTTCCCTGGTACAATAGTATTAGTTTTTTCCCTGCTGAAAATTATCTGCCTTGAAAGTAACTCTATATATGTGTGAGTAATTTTTATTTATGCAGGGCGTTTTTGTATTTCTCATACATGGCCACTAGAGCCCAGTCTGGAAGTTTGACTTTTTTACTTTCTGCCTTCCTGTTCCAAATTGCATTTGGATAGTAGAACTTTTATATTGTTAATTTGTCACTGCACCATACTGAATGAGAACAGATATTTAGTTAAATCACAGCTGAGGAAACATAAATGTTTCTATGTAAGTATTTAGGTACACCTGCCTGCAAATATGTAGGTTTTCGACTTCAGCCAATAGGTACAGTTGTGTTGTTTGGTAATTTTAAACTCTGGGTGGAATAGTTTCACAGGGACCCCTCTTTAGATGGTAAGAAGTATTATTTTGCTTCTTTCAAAATGTGAAAAGCTAGCTCTTTATTTGGGGCTCCTCTTGCTCATTTGGCTGAGTTCAACCCTAGACTTGGCCACAAGGTCCTGTTCTGAGAGCAGTACTAGTGAGGGATAGAAACTTGCTCATCATCACAGTAGCTGAAGAGTCAGATGGTGAGTTCTGTTTTAAAAATAAGACAGGGAATTTCCAATTAAGAGAAAACATGCCTTTGCTAATGAAACTTGCTTTGTGACATTCATAAATCTTTATGGAAGTGCAGTCACCTTTGAACTTATGTGGGAGTTAGGTTCCAGGGATTGCACATGAAGCCAAAATTGCATATAGCCAGAACAAACCCGGAACCACTCCCATGGCACCATCCCAGAGCATATGTGCCAAGCAGGCCTTGCCACCTATGCATGGGCTCTGAAAGGTTCCCATGAGACCTCCTAGAGCCCACACAACAGCGCAGAGAGCTTAAAAGCTTTCTCCACAATGGGAGAACTTGGCACAGAAAGGGGATTTAAGCAATCTGCCTTGCTTAATGGGACCTGGGAAGGTCTTGTGAAGGCTCTGGAGGTCTTTGCAAGATTTTGGACAGCCCCATCAGATCTTGCGAGACCTTCCCAGAGCTCGGTAGGCAAGAACTACTGTTCCCAGAGTTCGCTGGGAATAAGGATTGGCTCTTAAACCAGTCTGGGAATTTTAGCTCTGTGTGGAGAATTTCAAGAGAAATTGCATCAGAGAAATTTCAGATTGGAGAATACACAAGACCTGTCGGAGAGAGGAACTGACACCTCTCAGTGTCAAAGAGGAACTGACACCTCTCACACCTCTGAGTGGGAGACACCTGCTTGATAATGGATCAGGCTGTGTGTCTTTGCAGCTGTCCAGAAGACCAAGACAGACAAAGGAAGCTGTTGTCATGCCAGGAGAGATAAATGGATTTACAACCAGAGGAGTTGGGAGACGATTGCAGATGGTGGAGATGGCCATTTCCCTTCCAGCTACAAATCTACAACAAGAAGCCTCTAAACCTCTAACAACTGATGTTGGGGGGAAAATGGAAAAGCAGAGAAAGAAGGACTAGTATTAAGATCTGCTGGAATCACTGGAGAGAAATTTATCACATTGGACTGGAAAAGGACCATCTTGGATATATTATTAATTATAATAATAATAATAATAATAATAATAATAATAATAATAATAATAATAATAGTAGAATAATAATTCAAGAGCTACTTCTGGACTTTTTGAGTGGGAAAAAGTGAACCTGAGTTGCCTGGGATGGAAGAGCAAGAAAACAACACCTAGCAGATTGAGAAGTAGCTATATAATATAGCCTGGTGTTATCTTGTAGTGCACTTTTTGGATATTTTGTAATAATTTTTTTATATATATTTCAAAATTAACATTTTACAAACTTGATAAACTTCTCCTTCCATGGTTCATTTACATATCATACTCTTCTGCATATTTTACTATAACCATTCAAATCAGTTTTCCACATCCCTCAAAAATTATATTTTATGTTGAAAAAGTGTTACATGGAGGGTTGGAGCATTGATTAACAATTGCCATTTTACATGTCCACTTCTATGTCAAAAAATTATTCTCTGTGTCTGCTGCCCCACTCAATGATTCTCTTGTCTATTAATAACAAAACAAATTACATTAGATAATTCTCTATTGTGCGAAAACAATTCATTGAAATCCATATGGGTAGAAGACAATATTTTTGTTGTGCTTACCCAACTGTTGAGGTGACTGAGGGGATGTGGACAAGCAGGGATGGAAGTGTGGACAGCCAGGGAGGCTGCAGCTGTACACTCAAGCCTGCACCTACCAAAATTCTAAAGTGGCCTGTGGATAAGGCAGAAAAGCAGAAACCTCTTTTGTAAGGGAATAAAAATTTCAGAGCGACTGAAAAGTGATGGAACAAGTACTGGCTGCAGCCTGTGGAATTTGCTTTGAGTTTACTTTGTGGGATGCTGATCCATCAACCTCTACCACCTCCTGAGACTGCCCCTCTCCAAAAATTGTTGCTTGCTGTTGATTGTACTGCACCTGTTGCCTGTATCTCCCAAGTACTTTTGAAGGTCCAGTTTAGTGAGCAAGTTGGCAGATTTTGTCACCAATAAACTCCTCCCCCACACCAATTGCATAGTGCACAAATAAGGAGGTGAGTGGGTATTAGTGTAATGTTAGCCTCATTTGCAATTGTTGTAAGAAGCTGTTCACTTACAGGAAAACTCAATGCTACACAAATGATGGTTTTTGAAAACCCAACCCCCCCACGGCTTGCCCTCCAGAATCGAAGCCTGAGGTTTTGCTTTTCAATTTACTTTGCACATAGGTAATCTTAAAGCTTTAGTTGCTTAAGCTGCTGTTTTAGGGGGCAGGTCTCATTTTTCTGAGCCTTGGGGAGGGCAGGTTTATTGCTCCATTGATTAGTATTCTGCCTGGTTGCTGCCTACTGCTTTGGAGTCAGCTTGTAGCCATTGCCTGGCAACCACAATGTAAAAGTACAACAGCAGCTCTGGAGTGCAAACATGCTGCTTGCAAGTAACTCTCAGCCTCATCTTTCTTCTGCAAGGCAAAGAAGGATTAAAAGAAGGCACATGGGCACATAAAACAAGGAGAGAATAGAACTACAGGTTGAATGCACAAGAAGGTCCTTTAGGTCTTTTGGAACATTTGGGCTTCCTGAACTAAGGTTTGGTCTATCTGTTTTATATTTCCTCTTTTACTCCTCCCACCCTGTAAAGTATGTGTTGGTGAGAATATTCAATAAGCTTCTGGAAGTGAGCTTGCCAGGCATAGATTTGCTTTCCTATTTCTGACTTTTCCCCATTCCTTCCCGTAAATCTTCAGGTCAAATAACAGTAAGCCACCTTTCTCAGGGCAACAGGGGCATGGCCTTTGTACAGCTGCATGTTTATTTCTGGTATGCTTATTTCTGGGGAAACATTTCCTCCCAAACTTCTTTCTCACAAGCAGAGTAGATAGTGTTCAGCAGAAGAGAATTGATGCATCAAATAGTGGTGTCTGGTGGGGTGGAAAGCAAAGAGACCAAAAGTGCATGGAGCTGGAACCAATGACAGGTGGAACCAACTCATTCTAGTTTTGTCTCCATCCCCATTGTTTAGCCCGGACACTGAGCTCCAGTGTCGAGGGCCTTCTGGCGGTTCCCTCATTGCGAGTAGTGAGGTTACAGGGAACCAGACAGAGGGGCTTCTCAGTAGTGGCACCCACCCTGTGGAACGCCCTCCCATCAGATGTCAAGGAAATAAGCAGCTATCCTATTTTTAAAAGACATCTGAAGGCAGCCCTGTTTAGGGAAGTTTATTTTAATATTTAATGCTGTATTGTTTTTAACACTCGATTGGGAGCCACCCAGAGTGGCTGGGGAAACTCAGCCAGATGGGCAGGGTATAAATATATCATCATCATCACCATCATCATCCTCTCTGGTGAGTTCTACAAAGACAACGAAGAGACTACAGAGGAGGAAACTGATAACCTGTATCATTCCATTGACTAGTTGTAAGTCAGAAGGTGGCAGATGCAGTGTGGCTGCAGGCAGTTTGAGACTGAGTGTCCCATTCACCCTAGTGACTTAGCCTCCAGTGGCATCATGACCTCTCCTCACCTAATAAGCATAATAAAACTTCATTGGGAGCAGTTGCTCCCTGGTTTCATTTGTAAAGGTAAAGGGACCCCTGACTGTTAAGTCCAGTCGCGGACGACTCTGGGGTTGCGGCGCTCATCTCGCTTTACTGGCTGAGGGAGCCAGTGTTTGTCCGCAGACAGCTTCCGGGTCATGTGGCCAGCATGACTAAGCCACTTCTGGTGAATCAGAGCAGCACACGGAAATGCTGTTTACCTATTTATCTACTTGCACTTGACTTGCTTTCGAACTGCTAGGTGGGCAGGAGCTGGGACCGAACAACGGGAGCTCATCCTGTCGCTGGGATTCAAACCGCCGACCTTCCGATCAGCAAGCCCTAGGCTCAGTGGTTTAGACCACAGTGCCACCCGCGTACCCCCGGTTTCATTTGTAGGTAGAGGTTAAAGATGTATGACTCTGTGCACCACAAATCAGCTGTCTCTTGTGACTGACACAGGTTGCCAAAGATAAAGAATATAAACCTTTTATATATCACAGGTACCCAGGCACATTCTTTCAAACTTAAATTGCTGTGATTTTGCTATCTCTGCTTGTTTTAGAAAGTGCACAAAAAGGAAGTGAACAGATGTGTGTATACACCTAGTACATCCTCGTAACTCAAACTGGGAGTAACAGCTTGCTGAGTCCACAGTGAACTGTTACTTCTTTGCAAATGAATGGTTAATGTGTATGCAAATTGCCAGGCCTCCAAGGAATTCAATCTGTCATGTTCTCTTTTTGGACTCCCAATTGGGGTTTGCATTTAGAAATATATATATTCTTTGACTGGCAGTTGAAGGTTCTATCAAAAACTTAGGTTTCTTGGGCATTGTGATGTCAGCCTGGAAAAATATGATGGATGAGTTTCACTTTGGGTAGATTACCTCATGGGACTTTCTCCCAACCTTGCAGGCATACTGAGTTGCTCATGTCTGAGGTTTCTGACAGTTTTTAGTGCTTTAAGAAAGTGCATTAATTTAGCTAGTGATTCAGTATAGTTTGCACTTGGCAGCCATGTTTGCTTTTATGGTTGTAGCATTTTCAAGATTCCCTCCTGTCTCTCCACTCAGCCTTCCCTTTCAGTGCATTGAAAAACATTTGAAGTGAACAAGGTGACTTGCTTGGCATGGATTTTGGTACCCCATTTCCTATAGGATAGGTGCAGTTGAGGTACTGGCAATTATGCAAGCTGAATTTCCTAACTGAAATAGGAGGCTTGACTTTGCTGGTAGCACCAAAAAAGGACTGGACTTGTAGTAGGTCTAACATACAGTTAGGAATAACTAAGACTTGTGACTTGTGAAGAAGGGAGCTTTCCTTATGGCTAGATTCACACTGTAGCACTAAATCCAGAAGTGGAAGAAGCTCAAAGAAGAGGTGATAAGTAATACTGAATCAAATGCATAAATCATGAAATTATTCAAGCCTTATACTGAATACGATCATTGGTTCTGTCTGGTGTGTTGTATGTCTGTTGACTAGTAATGGTTCTGCTGACTAGTAGAGGGTTTCAGACAACTATTTTCGTAGCTACAGTTTCTTAAAATCTCTTTACACTGTTAATACCAGGTAATGAAGCTCCTTGCATGCAAATATATGCTCTTCCCCTCAGCTACACCCCTTCCCCTTGCATGCTTACCATTTTTTTTATCTCATGCTGATCCTGCTAGTCTCTAGTCAACAACTCGGACTTGCAGTTATAAGGCCACAGGTATTGGCACATTCTCCTCATGCTTTGCATATGTCAGATATGCTGATTCAACCATAGGCACTTGAAAAATTCCTCATATGAGAGCACCCTAATGTCTCATTATACTTCCATGAAGTAGCACTCATTTATTTGTGACACAAGTGAATCAAAGAACCAATGATAAAAGCTTAACAGCTACCAGCCCCAACAATACTGTGTAATGCTTTGCTTTGTGTGTTCCATGAACCTGGGGAGAAAGTAGGACTTAACTGAATCCTTTTATGTCTTCCAGAGCCTTGGATCAGCAGACAAGAAGGACTTGTATCCATCAAAGTAAGTTTTATATTCTTCTGTGTGTGGTTTCAATGGCATTTAAAATTTTAAATTTAAATGTGTTAATAATTGCAATCTTAATAGTATAAGCAAAATCTGTTTTTCTTCTGCATTGTTTGTCTCTGATATGTTAGAGCAGGGATGGCTAACCTGTGGCTATCCAGCTGTTAAGTCACAACTCTCAGAGTCCCTGCCAGTTGACTATTCCAACAGCATCTGGAGAGACACAAGTTAGGTAACTCTGGATTAGAGGAAGGAGAGCCAACTAGAATCTATCACAGTGGACATGATAGTAACGTGATAACCTTACCATAAATGACACAAGGTGGTTGTTGTAATCAGGGATGCCACAGGGATGCCATCTTCATGTAGCTGCTGTCTGAACAGGTTTGTTTTTAGTTCAGCCAACCTGAGCAGCCATAATTCAGTACCCAGCACTAAAAAAAATATCCCAAGCTTTGGTAATTGCTGTGGACCGTTACAACATATCACCACCAACAAGGATTATTCAGAACAATTGTTCAGTGTTCTGATTGTTCAAGACTGCTCTTGTGTCAGCTCCCAGTTCCTTCTGCATGTGTAGGGCACGACTTTATTGCCTTGCATTTGTGGTGTGGTGTGATATTTAACCAGAAGAGTTCTGTTAAGAGAGATTGGCCCACAGCTATGAAGCTTCTTTCCTGTGGTCATTCATTACAGTATTTTCTGGTGGAAAGTATCACATTCCTTTTTGATACTTGGTAATAGAGAAGGAAGTTGTTAGAGTCCTTTAGCGGCATTATTTTAATTCACTGCCCTTTAAGATTTGTTTTTTCTGTCTGGTTTTAAACACAATGTTTGCTTGACATTTTGGATATAGGGCAGAATACAGATGTAAATGTAACAGTATGTTCCTAAAATATTACAAATGAATCTGGATTTTTAATGTTTCCACTTGAGCATCTTTTGCTGGATATGCCTGTTATGCATTTGCTGCCCCAAATCACATGGAAATTAATTTTGTGGCATATTTTTTAAATCTTTAAATAACAACATCTATATTTAAATGCATAGAACTAATGTTTATATTGTTGTACAGTCAATTTCTTACATATGTGGAGGAGAATAAGCAAATGTGTATGACAAGAGGTTCCCAACTATCCATATTCTTATTTACTTTTTTGTTCGGTATTCTTTGTTCTGGGTCTTCCTTTGTCACATGGGAAATGTAAACATGTAGCAGAGAAATGTGAAAATAGGCACCTGTGGCATAAGTGTGCACTTGGTGTGAGGCAAGAAGTGCAGGTACACCTGAGTTTGGTTCTCCCTACCCCTCAGAATAATCTTGCTAACTAGCCATTATCATGATGTTGAAAAATGCCACCTACATAAGAATAGCTTCTAAATCAGCATTTGGATTTTTTAAATTTAGAACTATTAGTCTACTTGCTTCGGGGCATTTTTTAATTGCTAGTTCAGGGAAAGGGAATGAGAGCTTCCAGCACCTGGTAGTTTTCACAACTGCTCCCCTTCCTATGCCGCTGGCAGCATGGTTCCATCAGGAGGTTAAGGTACACTGTCTTGAATGATGTGAACTACATTAGTCAGTCTTGGCATTTTTGCTGAGTCATGTAGCATCACTATGACATTGGGATTTTAAAGATGTACAATAAATGCTGATCCTAATGATGTGCTTATTCAGAATGGTTCTGCTCTTGGCAGAACTGGGTCTTTTCTATAAGTAGGAGACCTGCACATCCCAGTAAGCCAAGCTTATATACCTACCAACTTAGCAAGACTTTGCTACCTGCAGCTATCCTATAGACAGATCTTCATCCGACATCTATAAAGATGTTGTATATGACAACAGTGTTCAACCTTTTCATATACTGGACCCACCTTTAGTCTCAACCAGCAACATTCAACACACACTAATATATCCACATTTTCTGTCACCTCGTATTTCTGGTATTCCCTTTTCTTTTCTTTAAAAGCAATAACAAATAAATAATGCTTGGTGGCAAAATTGACACAATAATCTTATTTTCCCACTGTGCAGTCAAAGTTCATTTTAACTTATTGTATCTTTATCATATCTTGTAACCTTACTGTACACCAGGTAGAGGTTCCAAAAGGACCTCTCCAATGGACAGTAAAATGGCAGGCGCGATTCGGTGTAAGCAAGGGCAAAGTGATGCATGTTGCCACAAAAGAAATCTCAGTTTTAAATATAGGTTTAAGGGGTCTGAACTATGGTGAATGACCAGGAATTGGACCTTGGGATCATAGTGGATAGCTTATTGAAGATGTTGACACAGTGTGTGGCAGCTGCGAAAAAGTCAGATTCCGTGCTAAATATCATGACAAAAGGCATTGACAATAAAACTGCTGATATCATAATGTTGTTATACAAATCTATGGTGCAGCCACATTTGTAATACTGTGTATAGTTTTGGTTACCTCACCTCAGAGAAGCTATTATAGAGTTGGAAAAGTTTAAGAAAATGAAGTTAAACGATCAAGGGGATGGAGTGACTCCTCTTTGAGGGAAAGTTGCAGAGTTTGGGACTTTGAAGTTTAGGGGAAAGGCAAGTAAGAGGTGACATGATAGAAGTTTATAAAATTGTGTATTGTATGGAGAAAAGTTTCTCTCTCTCATAATACTAGAACTCATGAACATTCAGTGAAGCTGAACGTTGGAAGATTCAGAACAGATAGAGGAATGTACTTATTCACACAGTGAATAGATAAACTCTGGAACTTACTCCCATAGGAGGCAGTGATGACCACCAAAGTAGATTGCATTAGAAGATGATTAGATAAATTCATGGAGAAGAATACTATCAAAAGTTACTAGCTATGATGGCTACGTTCCTGCTTTCAGACTTCCCACAGGTATCTGGTTGGCCATTATGAGAACAGGATGCTGGACTTGATGAGCCACTGGCCTGATCCAGCAGGCTCTTCTTGTGCTCTTATCTTATCTTCTTCCTATGGTGTTAAGCAGTGTATAAACTGTAGAAATGAATAAAATAAAACATAATTCAATCCCTCACTGCTGGGATTGAATACTCCATTGGAGATCTGCATTGCCCACTGCAAATGCACGCCTCCTTTCTGGGATGCTCATGCATCTCTAATTAGAATCCTCAACATCAGAGTGGAGGGGAGTGTTTGATGGATTTGCCCTCCTCCCTCACCTATGCCAGTGGCAGTTCATTCTATCTTGGCCTCAGGAGTGGGGTAAAGAGCAGTTCTGCCATTTAACTGTATCCTCTCTCATCTGTGCTGTACCACAAATCTATGAACCCAAACGGTTTTTATTTACATTTAAGGTTACATGTAGTTATGCTGTCCCTGGAAGTGAATGTTCTAGTGAAGGGCAAACCTTGGTTGCATAGATTGTACTGTTCCTTGAACTGTAGAATTGTTAAGAGGCAAGATAGCATTGTCCTCTTTAAAGCCCAGTACATTATTTTTGTTTTCCTCCTCAGCTTGCAAAGTCTTTTCCAGGTTAGACAATGGGCAGCTGAAAGCTTATGTATGTTTCAATAAATTGGTTGTCAACAACATGTTGCTTAAGGAGATACTTAGAGGTGTTCAGGAAACCTAGCCTCTGAGCTAGGCAGTGGACAAAGGAGTTAACAGGTCAATCTGTGTCTAGCACAGCATGCATGGTTAGCCTTGGGTGTCAGCAAATTAAGTAAGCTGCTATGTCTCATATTTCATACCTTCTGTGTTGAATATTTCATTTAGAAAAGCAAAAGCTGTCCCTGGTGACAGCTGGCAATTTCTCCTGCCCTTTCTCCCTGGCCATCTCCTAATGGGGAGCATGACAAGGGTGTCACTTGCTCAACAGGCAGTTGAAATAATAAAAACTTCCTCCACAATCTTTTGCTTCTGTTCAGAGTGATAAAATCAGACTGAGACATTTTGAGAAGGGGCTCTAACACTTGGAAGCTTAACCCTACATTTTTATTACTGACAGCTGATTTAAACCTGCCTGGATTTTCTGCATACCTGCCATATCCAAGGCTGCCTCAAACCTTAATCATCAGTTAAATTGTTGCTTTAAATGACACTGTATGGGAATTAGTTTTGCAGTATTCGGATTTGAGCTGTCCAACAGTATAGGAGAGACAGTTTGTTCAATTTATGCATGCCATTCTATTAGGCACTAGAAGAGATGATCAAGATCACTGCACACAGACCGATTTTGAAACTTTTGAGCCATGTCTACAATTAGGATGTTCAAACTTAACGTGGAGCATTGTCTTTAGTCAGCCCTTGAACGCTTGAGTCATAGCAAACTATTATTCTAAATAATATCATTATTATTGTTCTATCATATTGTATTTTCAAGACAAGGCCATATCTCTGCCTAGAGTTTGGTTCCTATCTCAAAAATTGTTAGTTTAATCAAGCTCAATTTATTTATTTGTTTATTTCTCTCTCTCTGTCTGTCTTGTGTTCTATAGCTTTGAATTGATTGAGATTACATTGGGATACTTTTTACTGCTTTGGTTGCTATAGAAACACATGTGTCCCCCGCCATAGTTAGTAACAAACATGGCCTCTTCTAAAATTTTAGTCCCATTTCAACCCACTTTTTAAAACCTGCTTGGCCAGGACTCTCATTGCCATAAGTGGCTAGGACAATTCAATATTATTATTATTATTATTATTATTATTATTATTATTATTATTTACTGCACTGGCATAGAGAGGGAGACTTGAATGCTGGTTTATCAAACCATAAGGTGAACTTTTTCCTGCCATGCTGCCCTCTACCCATCCTAAAGGGGCCACCCTGAAGAGCAACAACAGAGAAGTCATTCTCCTTGGCCATTCAGGTCTTGGCCTCTCTTTGAGTCAGGGGTCATTGGTGGTGGTGGTTAATGACTGGTCACTGCCAGTTAATGAGCAGTTGAAGGTGAACAAAATGAAACAAAATGAAAGAATGCATGGCTAGCAGAAAGACCTTGGTGTACTCCAGTGGATTCCTTATACCCCCAACATGAATTCATTGTAGGCCATGGCTGAAAACCATTTGTATGTGATAAAAATCCCAAGAATTAAAACGTAAAAAGGGGGTCAGGGGTTGTGTGATGAGGAATTGCATTGATGCCTACCAAAGAGGCTGGGCAGGGAAGTGTGCATCCCTATGTCAAATCTGACAACCATCACCAAAATTAATGCAGACAGTGCTATCATAACTTCATTCTTAACGTGATCAAGCAAATAGATGTAATGGGTGTGATGCTCATACTTTATCTTCAGTGAGTGAAAAATAGTGAAGTCTTCCTTCAAATAATGGATGTGCTCTTTAGTCCATACTAAGCTAAAGTAAGGATATTGTGCTTGGTGTTTAGAATTGGCCACATCTGTTCACATCTACTCTCTGTTTAGTACAGGGAAATATGCAAAAGTATTGTCTTTGGAGTTTTTCAATAGTGAAGCCATGTGGCTCTAAGTGATGGAAAATATTTCCTTATGAATAGGGAAAGTGCAGCAGAACCCAAAGGGCAAAATGATCAGCGATCCTTAGTCTAGGGGTGCCAGACAGTAGTTTTCTTTGTTTTTCTGCTTGGATAGAGGTAGGATGAGTGTACAAAAATTGTAAACCTATATGGCTGCAGGAAGGTCTGAGAGAAAAAACAGCTGAAGGAGGAGGAGAGGACAGAGGGTGAAGAAAGAGCTGTGAGTGGAGGGAGGACCCTATTCCCACCCCTTGGACACCCTGGGAAACTCAACAAACCTGCTGTGCCTGGGTGTAGAGAGTTCAGCTTAATGGGACACAGCTGTGGGTAGCCGGTGAGGGTATTATCTACCTTGTGTCTGCCTATAGAAAGCAAGTCTAGAGTGAGAGCCTAGGGTTATGCCTGCTGTTTCCAGGAACACATCTCATTGTGAGACTTGTGGGTGAGCTGAGAGTTTGTTGGACCTTGGGTGAGAACCCAGAGGCTGAGAGGGTATGTCAGAAGAAAAATGAAATGATATTGTTTTATATATATTAGTAACTTTGTGTTAATGGAACATTTTTATATGAAACTTTGCATTTTTGTAACGTTTTCTGTTGCTGTTTCAGTTTTTTGTACACCACTTAGAGATATATTTTAATAAATTAAGTGATGTAGAAATTAAATTTAAAAATAAGTAGGTTATGGTCCATAGGGACTGGACAATGACTTGCCCAAACTGAAGGATCAGCAACTGGTTAAGAAGCAGGAGGCTGAGAGTAAAATATATGGACAGTTTGCCTGAGGAGGGTTGGACATTTTTGCAAGGCAGTCCCCTTAGTTTGAAATGATGACTCTACACAAATAAGTTTTTGACATCATATTTTACTGAGAATAATACCCGCACTATGTATAATCATGTACTGGAAGGGGGAAATGTTCTAGGTGGGGTGGATTATCAACATTAACAAAAAAAACCATAGTACTATATGAAGTAAACAATACTGCTGCGTGAGCTTAACAAATGGGATATTACCTCTCACAAAATACTTCAATAAGAATTTTGCATTCATTTTCCCAGCAGGAAGTTACACCTGCTATTGCTTCAATTTGAAAATAGCAGAGCTGGGGCCAAGCATCACTCACAAAATTTCTGGCAGTTTTGTCAAAATCTGCAAGGCCTATTTGAATTTAGAACATTTGCTGGCTGGCCATGGTTATTAAATCATCCCATGCTGCAGTATGATATACAGTGGTACCTTGGGTTAAGAACTTAATTCGTTCTGGAGGTCCGTTCTTAACCTGAAACTGTTCCTAACCTGAGATACCACTATAGCTAATGGGGCCTCCCGCTGCCACCACCGCGCAATTTCTGTTCTCATCCTGAAGTAAAGTTCTTAACCCGAGGTTCTATTTCTGGGTAAGCGGAGTCTGTAACCTGAAGCGTCTGTAACCTGAAGCGTCTGTAACTCGAGGTACCACTGTATGGCATATTTGCATGCACAAGTGTTCCTAAAGCCTGTGTGCAAGAATTACAAAGATGTATTCACAATATCTAGTACATTTTGTAATTTCTTCTGATAAAAATCTGCTGCCCAGTTCTGGGGAGAATAAAAAACAGGACTAGAATTCTCCTGAGATTTTAAACCAACTCTAATTTCAGTTAGGAATGGGAAACAATTTATTTGGTTCTCATTTTAATGTAAACCTAACTAATTCACATTTTCTGAACTATCCATTGAAATTAGCATTTTCCCATATTTTGCAATGCAGTACTTATGCCTAATAATGCACACAAAAATGCCTATATTGGTGAAAATAACATACAAAAATACACCATTTTAAGATATATAATACTTGCAAAATGTATATATTAGGCAAAAATGCATACATTAGGGGTAAAATGCACAGGAACCTTAATGAATTTTTGTGTGGGCCCTTTTTTAAAAATTGCAAAATGATGCAGAAATGGAAAACTGAGAAAATCAAATTTCACAGGTGTATCCATCTGTCATGTAAATTCATTTCCCAGTACCCAACCATTTATATTTTATTTATTCAGTAGTCTTTATCCTAGGTTGCAATAGATCTCCTCAGTTAATTTCCACCTCTTACTCCCATTCAACTTCTGTTCACATCTGTGATCTACAACCTTCTTGTATCTGAAAATAGCCACATTTCTGAATCATAAATCCACTCATGCATTAGGAGTTTTGATCCTCATTTCTCTTGCTCTAAGTCAGAATGAGGCAGAAAACTGGTAGCAGTTTTCAGATTGTGCTCAGCTGGTCTTTGTGCTGAATATTATATGATCAATTTAACCAGCACTTGAACAGAACACACACTTCAAAAATGGAATGTACAGTCACAATGCCTGTGCATTTTCAATGCCTCTAGGCTGCAGAGACTGTTTTTTGAATTACAATTACATGATTTACAACTGGAATATAGTCCTGGTAAACACTTAGTAATTATGTATACTTTGTCCAGAGCTTATAATGGGACTGAGGTTGAAGCAAATTCTGATTCTAGAGTAGTACATGTAAATTTGACTAAATAAAATATCCCAGTCTCTGACCAGATGTGGTTCATAATAGCCAGGGCCACAGCTCATGATATTATTTTGAGAAAAGTAATACAAGCAATCAATTCTAATAGATGTGGAAAACACATACCAAGTCTTTATAACCATTTTGAAGCAGACTTGTATGTACTGGATGGAATTCTGTTCAAAGGTACCAAATTGGTGGTTCCCAGCTCTCTAAAGGAAGAGATGGTGAAATGGGTGCATGGTGGACATTTAGAGATGGAAAATGCAATTGGCTTGCTCCCAGTGTCCTATATTGGCCAAATATTAATTAGGATATGGAAAAACATTGCTCAGCATATCATTTTCCACCTTAAATCTGTTTTTTCAAGATACCTAAGTCATAGTCATGTTTGATAATGTGCCTCAATTTGATTACTATGACTTCAAAGCATTTGTACAACAGTATGGTTTCAGGCACATTACTTCAGGTCCTAGATACCCACAGTGTAATGGGCTGGTGAAAAATGGTGTCAAGACAAGATCATCAAAAGAATGCTTAAAAAATGAGAGAATTCAAACACAGATCCTTACTTGGCCATGCTGAATTACAGAATGGCACCTTTGAAAGTTTGACTCTGTCCTGCTCAGCTTTGTTTGGGAGAAGGGTAAGAAACAGGTTGCCTGGTTACTTAGACATAGAGTTGAGGCAAAAGTTGATGTAAATTGTACATATGTATAGTGGGGAAATGTGGCCACTAAAGGCTGTGGCCACTCAAGAAATATCTCCTCAATCTTATGAGGTGATAGAAGAAGAACAAACATATCAGAGAAACAGAAGAGATCTTCAACTGATTCCTAAACAGGAGCAAAGAACAGAATTGGCTGCAGACACAGCAAAATCAAAAGATCTTGATGGTGATCAAAGCCATCATGCAGTTGACATGCACAGAAGTGACCAAAGGAAAGCAGAAGCTGAAATGCTACCTATACCTCATAGAGCTACAAAACCGAGGAAGCCAACCCAGAGGCTAATAGAGAATTCTTGATCGATAGGTTCCGTTGGTTGTTGTTGTTGTTTGTTTTTTTTTTTGTAGAAGGGAAAGATATGAGGATACTATCACTTAAAGTGGGTTGTGCATACGTGAATCACATGAGACTGGAAGTGGCCTCTGGGTAGGAAAATGGTTCTGGAATAGAGTAGCTATGATTTGATTTAACAGAGGCTCTTCATTTTGTAAATACAGCCCCCCTCCACATTCCACTCATGCGTGACCACATTTACTCATGTCACCACGAAATAAATAAATTAACTGATTTGAACCAGGAAATGTCACCAAAGCAGCATGAAAAAAGCAGGAGAGAGATGGAGAGTGGGGCAAAGCAGCTTGCACAGCTGTTCTAAGTGTCTCGCCGGCCCCCACTGACTTGCTCTCCTTGGCTTTCTTCTTCCTGGCCAGCAGAGCCATTGCGGGGTGGGTACATCACATCTTCCTGCCTGCCCATCCCTTCCTTGCTCTCTCACTCGCTTGTGAAATTTTTTTTTTTTTTACTTGGGCAGGATCTGAGAGTCCTTCTGCTAGCCATTGCCCTCACCGCCCCACAAACAGGCAGCAACATTATTTCTTGGTGTGAAGGGAAAAAACCCATCTCCAGCAACTTCCAAGACTAACAGGGAGAGTGCTGAGAGACCCCGCAGCACGAGGAGCTACCCAGCCACCTACCCACCAACCCCCAGCTCAACTTTCAGGTCACCAGAGGCAGGCAGGGCATGAGTGGCGAGGTGGGGGAGAGTGTGAACAGATTTCTTTCTGGAATCAGATAGCACAGAAATGAGTGCTCAACATGCATTGTATTCCATAAGTTTTCCAGAAGTGACTTTTTACATTGTGCGAAATTTCAAATACAGTGTGGAAATAAACAGGGAATAACTGTTGGGAATAAACTGCTGTGTGAATGCTCTAGAATGGGTCTGGACAGACCAGGCTTGCAGAATCATCTTCTTTTATTAGCAGCTTGATGTCAACCTGCCAGAGTTGATGCAAAATCACTGCTCAGCATGTGGTTGGGGTGCAGAACCAGATCCAAGATGGTAGTTGGGGGATATAGCCAATTACATAACTCTCCTGTATAAGTACAAATTTGCACCTGAGATACTAAAGATCAGTGTTTCCCAATGTGGGGCCATATGGCCCCTTGGGGCCCCCCAGGATATTCCAAGAGGGCCACAGGTGAAAAATGGGTAAATGGGGGACCATAGCACGAGGCTAGGGGACCACAGTGGGAAGTGAGAAGTGAAGTTGTTGTTGTTGTGTTTGTTTGTTTTTTAATCCTGATTGGCTGGCTATCCGCTTGGCCAATCACAAGCAGGTAAGGGGGCAGCCCACCAGGACCTAGCACTCCTTTTTGCCATTGGCGTTTTCTTGAAGCAGTTGTGTCAGCACTCTTAAGCATAAGATCAATGTTACAGTTAGGGAACACTGAGGCTTGAATTTGAACTGCTTGAAAATATGCTATGGATTAGGCAAGTAAGCGTGCAAGAAAATTGCAGCCTTTAGAAACAATGGTTTTATTGTTTAACAGTTGAAATCAGACACTCTTACTCATCTACTGCAAATTGCCCAGATCAATAGATCCTGATTGGCTCAGCTTGTTCACTGTAACTAGTCATAAATATTTTCATGACAGCCTACTCCTTTGCCTAAGCGGTAGATTAGTTAATCTGTTCAGACACTGCTTCTTGAAAGGCCTCATCAGCCAGCCTTTCAAGGTCCTTTTCAGAGACCTTTCTCTGTTGCTCTACCTTGTCTAATGAGGTGGGTGGTTTGGGAAAGGACCTTCTTGCTAGTGGTGTCCCAACCAAGGAATGCTTTCTCTGGGGAGGTCTGTTTTGGTATGACTTCATTTGTTCTTTTACTACCCTAGTGAAGTTGTTTCTATTCGCCCAGGTTTCTTGGTGTTCATTTCTGACTGCATACACACCATACATTTAAAAGCACATTTCTCTGCTCAAAGAATCCTGGGGACTACAGTTTTTAGGGGTGCTGAGAATTGTAGCTCCATTAAGGCAAGCTACAGTTCCCAGGATTACTGTGGTGGTGAGGTGGGTGTGTTTTAAATGACAGGTGTGTACGCAGCCTCACTTTCATTTTACCTGGTGTTTTTTGTTGTGTTCTATGATTACTGGTGCTGCTGCTTTTCAAATGTGTTTGATATTTGATGTTTTGAGTCTTCCAAATGAAGAGCAGGATAAAAAACTGTGTTTTCTGTATTCCTGCTACCCTTTGCTTTTCTGCACAGCCTGCTTATCCTATAGTGCATATTGCTACTCACTCCTCTTGCACCAGTTCTCTGACAGATTCTTTAATTATCAACCTAGTTTTTCATGTGAGATGCTTTGCTTTCACACTACTGATTAACCCTGGCTCCTGACCTTGTCTCACCCTGGACTGTGTTTTTATCTCTGGTCCTTGGAAGAACTTTTCTGCTAATGATCCCTGCCCTTGATCTTAGGCTTAATCCTGTGACATCGCACCACTTCCACAGTACAAAATATAACTATGCCACATCATTGTTAAAGATGCACAGAGGGCTAGTCTGAAAGGCTTTTCTCTTGCCGTCTGGATACTTTTTGAAGAAGGGAGGCTGTAGAGGAGAGACTGAGAGATTTTGATGTCTTTCTCACTGTGCCTGTTACAAGAGACCAGCTTCATAGGTATCCTTAGGTAATTTAAAATACACATAAATAACCCTTCAAAATGTCTATCCTGGTTTATACTATGCAGTTAAAACCAAAACCAAGCAAAAATAAATTAAAATCAATTGTTCGTATGGAAGAAAACAATCTTCAAGTTTTCTGGATCCCATGCCATGAAGGCCTTTAAAGCTTTACCCAGCACCTCTCTGCTGTTTTTTGAACTAGTTGCAGCTTCTGTCTTCAAGGCCAGCACCACATAAAATGCATTGCAGCAGTCATAAAGGATGTTTCAAGAGCATGGATCATGGTTGCCAGACTACTTCCTCTCCAGGAGAGGTCACCACTGGTTTACCATCCTGTAACTCCTGAGTCCTAAGCTTAAAAAAAATATGAAATTAAAATCTCTCTGGTATTGGTATAATCTATCTAATTTTCATGATTTGACCATAGAGGATTTATTTTCAAAGGACAAAAGAACTTTCAGGTTTAAGCAGATTCAATTCATTTTGTGTATTGATGGTATAAGGATTTTTTTGCTACCATTTGTTGAAAAGGTACCATTCATTGTAATTAACCATTGTGATAATATTTTTTAAAAAATATTTAGTACTTTAAAGTACCGTAATTGAAATGCACACCACGCCTCTTAGAGGTGTGAACCAGTTCAGGAAAAAATGCCTTTTCTGGCAGCATGTTGCTCCTTAGTAGGCATTGTTATCTGATCTTGGCCATGAGATAACTACTCTCAAAGATCTGTACAGTCTTTGTGTCTATACATTCATTGTGCAGGGAAGAACTTGGAATCCGTTGCAGAGTTTGGCTACAGAGAATCTGTTCATATTTCAACTTTATATCTAGTTTTTAGACCACTTGGAAAACAGAAACCAATAGCTACCAAAAGGCTTGGAAATCTGGTGTGGGTTGCTAGTTTTTCAGCTCTTAAGATCAAATTTTGGTACCATTCACAGCTTGTCATTACTCCTCCCATCACTTTTTGTCCCTGCCCTCTGTCATTTCTTCTACTTCATAGTTGTTTCCCCCCCACCTGCTAGTATCTCTCTTTTTTCCTATTTGAAAAAAGCCACAATTTTGGTGGGAACTCCAGTATATATTTTGTAAATTGCATATTTTACAACATATTTCTTCTAGAGCAAAGTATTTCTTGGAATATTTTGATCACAGAAATGTGATATTTTAGGTGTAGAATAAATATACACATGCTTCTTCCTGAAGAAGCTATATAGAGTTGTCTCTGACACCATCCAGCTACAAGCAAATACCTGGTTTGTACAATATAACACTCAAGCAAAGAAAACTGCAGGAAGTCAAAGGGACCACATTGCAGCACCAGTGTCAAATTGTACAAAATAAATCCAAAAAAAGTTCTTGAGGGTAGGCAATAGGTGGTGGGAGAGAGAAGAAAATAAAATGCTAAATATTTGTACATCACAGTGAAGGTGAAGTCCACATCTCCAGCCAGACATCTGATGTGTCATTTTGGATTTCACAAACACAGAGGGAGCTTTTTTCAGGGCTAGCCTCTGCAGACACTGCAGCTTTAATGTCCAAGCACTCTGCGTGTTTCCACTCCCCTCAAATTCATCAATCAGCTCTCGGTAAGGCTCTGAAAGGGCCAGTTTATTAAACAAACACACTTAGTGTAAAAAGTTTATTCCAGTTAATTAGGACTTCATTGCAATGGAAACAAATTATCCAGCTCTTCCACGCCAAGTTAAACAGAAAGGGTGTGAGTGCAGGGGGAGGGCGGGGGAGAGGGTCCCATATTGAGGGGAGGCAAACAACCATCTTAAGCAACTTTATTTATGTTCTTTTAATATATTTATTTGGTCTTTCCCAAGCTGTAAGCATGGGCTACTAGAGGGCTCTGCATCTGAGTTGTTCCAAGGCAATCTCTAGAAAGGGTTGAGTCTAATCCCCGTGGCCTGGTTCGCACATGCATGCTCATCATTCAGTTAGAGCGTGGGGTGGTGACTTGCATGTATAAATGGGCTGTGACAAGCTGTGTAGTGGTCAAGGACCCATTACTATTTATGCAGCAGTCCCAGCAGGGTCCCTGTCTCCAGCATAGTAGAGCCACCCAATCAGCATAAAAGGGGAGATTTCTTATCCTTTGTTTCTGATTGAAGACAATCAGAGTGAAAGGAGGTGTGTCAGCCATTGAGGATAGGTTCCTAGGGTTAGTCTGGAGATAGTGCATGGAAAGAACAGTGTGGAGTTGTTCTGTATGTTCCAAAGCTAAGTATTTAGGGACAATGAAAGCACAAAGTGCTTCAGTTTCATGAGAATGGTATGCTAGTTCTGTTATTTACAATGGAACTTTAAGGAAAACACAAGTCACTCTGAAATAAGGTATTGGAGCACTCAAAATCATTTGCCCATGAACCTGCACTGGAGATAGTAGATCTCTCTGAAAGTCAGCACATGAAGATTTGCATTGATCATTGTGATGCATCCTTAATTATTATTATTATTGTATAATTTAAATGTTAATGTATAATCTTAGAAGTGGAACAGGGCTGTGAGAGGGCATGGCTGAATTTGCCACTACCCTGTTGTCCATGACAGATACAACATTAGAGATAGAACTCTCTTATCACCTTGTGTAAGCTCAAATGTGAGGTGATAACATTACATGAGAGCTAGTGTAGTGTGGCTGTTAGTGTTTCAAACTAGATCTGGGAAGATAATGGGTCTATTTTTAAATAAATTTTCATTTTCATTTTTTTAAAAACAACAACATACAAATGGAATAACTTCCCAATAAACATATATGTTTTTACTTCCCTCCACACCTTTTGTGATTTCTTATAATTTTAATTTTTAATACTTCATTTCCTACATTATTCCATTTATTAGTTACTCCCTGATTTTTCTTTACTATTACATTTAACTGCTTGTTTTACGTCAGTCCTGCTAATGAACGTAAATGTATACAGAAACTTTTCAGGTATTCAACAAATTTTCCCTATTCCTTGATAAACTTACTTTCTTCTTGGTTTCTTATTGTTCCAGTAAGTTTTGCCATTTTGGCAGAGTCCATAATTTAGTCTGGCACTCCTCCTTGATTGGGACAGAATCTTCTTTCCATCTCTGTGCATAAATTATTCTGGCTGCTGGGAAGATAATGGGTCTAAATGAAGCTCTGTCATGAAGCAGAGTCACTATCTCTAGGCCCGTTATACCTCACAGGGTTGTTATGAGGATAAAATGAGACTCGGGCTATGTGAGCCACTCTGAGCAAATTGGAGGAAAGGCGAGATAGAAATGTAATAAGTAAATAAATGCAGTGCTTCGTACATTCATCTGTCAGGCAAATGTGCAGTAATCCACATCGGAGAAAGGTGTTGCAGTGGGATGCCAAGGTCATAGTTTTAAGGATTTGGGATGCTGGACTCACAATCTTGACTCAGCTACACAGTCTCCTGAATAGTCTGAGCAAATCATTAGCTCTCAGCCTAGCCTATCCCACTGTGAGTTGCTGTGGGGAATTTGACATACATTCTACAGTTATAGCACTATAGAAACTATTTATCGTAATGATAATGTCGGCTGCCTGACTCATCCTTTCTGTGCTCTCTGTAGGCCTTCTTCACATTGACTAGGATATTGTGCTTTCTTTGTGGTCTCTTCATTCTCTGCTAATATCAAGTTGTTGAGGATTATCTCATTTGCTTGTTTATCTCACAGGTTCCCAATAATTTTTCTAAGGATCTCTGCTAGGATGGTAGGTAGGTGTTGCAGGTATATATGTTACCTCTTTTATGTCACACCAGGACCACCATTCATTGTTAAATTTCCAAACTATTACATAATCTGGTGCATTCTATTTCTTCAGCTAACCAGAAGCACTGATTTACTCGACCTACCAATGTAACCCAGCTGAGGTTTAACATTTTGGGGCTCAATGGATGGGTAGGAAATGTGAGCCTACATTGGTGGTAGAAGCATCTGAAGCATAAAAAAAGCAGTGTCATGGGGTGACTGGGCTTTGGGCAATTAATGAACAGCTATCTGCTTTTTCTCTGTAGCATGTTCTCAGCAAAGGGACTCTACACTCATCACTGTCATTTATCATGTAGCAACCAGAGAAACTTAACATTGCTTACATTTTTTTCCTGTTCTGTACAAATCTCACCTCTGTGATAACGCCCCAGCTAATCTTGGGCATAATTTGTGTCCTTACAAAAATCCTAGTTTCCTAGAGGTCACTTCAAAGTATTTGTAAGAACATAAGATGAGCCTTTTGGATCATGCAAATGTCCCATCTGATCCAGCATCCTGTTCTTTCCATGGCTGACCAGATGTCTATAGGAAGACTGAAAGCTGGGCATGAGCACAGTAGCATTCTGCCCAGCAGCTGGTATTCAGAGGCACAATGCCCCCGACAGCATCAGTGCCAAGGAGCCTTCTGTATCCTCTGGAAGCTACAAGATACACCTACTAACCTGAAGGCACTGGCTTCCTTCCGGGCACAAGTGGGGTCCTGCATTTTTTTGGCTTCCTCTTTTTATTTATTCTCTTTTACTCATGTGTACATGTTTACTCTTGAGAGTCCCATGGACCGCAAGAAGATCAAACCTATCTATTCTGAAGGAAATCAGCCCTGAGTGCTCACTGGAACGACAGATCCTGAAGCTGAGGCTCCAATACTTTGGCCACCTCATGAGAAGAGAAGACTCCCTGGAAAAGACCCTGAGGCTGGGAAAGATTGAGGGCACAAGAAGAAGGGGACGACAGAGGACGAGATGGTTGGCCAGTGTTCTTGAAGCTACCAACATGAGTTTGACCAAACTGTGGGAAGCAGTGGAAGACAGGAGTGCCTGGCGTGCTCTGGTCCATGGGGTCATGAAGAGTCGGACACGACAAAACAACAACAGCATGTGTAAATAAGAATATAAGAAGAGCCCTGCTAGAATAGAAAAAAGTCCATCTAGTCCAGCATCCAGTTCTCACAGTGGCCAACTAGATGCTCTTGGGAAGCCCAGGAGCAAGACTTGAGTGCAAGAGCACTCCCCTGCTTGTGATCCCAAGCAGATGGTATTCAGAGGAAGGAGGAATTTTGAAGAAACTACTTTTGGGTGTCAAGATATTGGGAAGTGCTATCTTAAACCTAAGGGTTAGTAGAATACATAATGGCATGTATCCTGCATTTTCTGAGTATATTCATCACCCCATTTAGATCAGTAGTTTGTTGGTACTGAAAAGTGTGAGTCTTTGCAGTAATAGTATGAATTATTACCCTGCCTGGGTCCCCCCCCCACACTTTGTATTTGCCTTTTGTTTTAACAAATAACTCCATAACATAATTCATTTCGCTCCTCCCCTGATAGCCCAAGTAACCAGGTAAAAGATCTAGAGTGAAGAAGGGAAGCCCACTCTCCTTGATTTATCACCCTAAACTTTTATTGCACTAGCCAAAGGCCATGGCATCATCCAAAAACATCAACAGTCACTACATATACAGTAAAGCCACAGTCAAATCTATTAAAATTCTTTTTTACATAGAATAAAAGTTGGTTTTAAATATAAAATGTACAAATTAAATATCTGAGTCCCCTGGTTATTTCACCCTAATCTTCCAAGTTGCCCTAATCTTCCAAGTTGCCAAAGCGGCCAAGGCATAGAGAACTACTTTAGACATGCCTTGATTGGGTGTTACTCTTCTGTTGCATTCTGTCATTCTGCTTCCTGTGAGTTAAGTTAGATGTACACAGGATGCCATAATGCCCTGGGAGGCCCATGTGTGGATTAGAGAGAGGAAGAGAGAGCGCACACATGTAGGCATACATCTGAATACATCTAGACAGTGGCAGATTAAGGTTAATAGGCCTTGTGACAACAACAGTTTGAGAATAGTGCAGGGTTTAGTAGTTCTTTGTATTAAATCCTGCACTGGACTCTGAGGATCTGAGATTAACTCATTAAAACAATGTTCTAGGAAGAACATTAGAATGCTCTTCAGGATTAGGATGGTAATGTTGAGTCTGGTGGCAAAATTTTTATTTTGGGCATCAGAAATACTATTTCAGCACTTCCATTACCCACTGTCCAAGATCTCCTGTTTGCTTTAGTCTGCTCTGGAACCTTTCAGTCCTTATGACTGACAAGGTTACCTCTGGTCTACTGCAGTGCTATGCAGTACACACAACTGGTGGATTGCATTCATTGTGGAAGGCATCTTGCCATATGTTCATTTCCCTGAGGCATTTCTTGCATGTCTAAGTGTGTGTGCTACAGTGCCCAAACCAGGAGTGCAGGAGGGAGAGAAATTTATGAATACTGATTTGCAGTGGAGGCAGAAAAGATGAAATGGAGTACCTATGAAAAAGAAGAAAGTAGGACAGCAAATTAAATCCCACTGTCAGAATGCTGGAGGCCATCTAATTTGCTGAACATAGAGCACCGAGTATGCGGTCTAGAGGCTAAGGGCCGATGGGTATGATTGTTGGCACTAGTAACAGCAACTGTCCATTTGCCATAACTGCCGTAGCTCCCTGTATTGGCAAATTTTTCAGCATACAAAAAGAAGGGAGCAGAAGTGGAATCAGAATTCCCTATGCTAGAAGGCATACAGGACTTTTTAATGAGTGGATCAACTATTTCTGCTGCCTTCTGAGACAGCAAGAATCACACCAGCAGAGTAGCAGAATACATATAAATGGTGACCGTGTGGACATTCACTATAGACTTACCTGGCATTACAATATACAGTTTTTCTTTTGAGAAGCCTGCCTTTGCAAAAAGGATTTTGTGAAGAATAGCTCAGGGTGAAGCAATGCAAATGAAGATTTCTTACCATATTTGGGGTGCACTGAGTTTTTAGATGCCAAAGCCCTTCCATGTCTAGAGGGTCAAAAGAAATGATTATTCCAGTGTGGTACCTAGACATACATCTTGACCACATTCACACCATAGATTTAAAGCACCGTTACACTACTTTAACTAGTCATGGTTCTGTCCAAAGTATCCCAGGGACAGTAGTTTTTTTAAGGGTGCTGAGGGTAGTTGGGAGACCTCTGTTTTCCTTCAAAGAGCTACAGTTCTCATAGTGGTTTAACAGTCAGTCCCTTATTCCAGGGAACTCTGGGAATTGTAGCTCTGAATGGGCAATTCTCAGTGCCCTCAACAAACCCAGAGTCTCTGGATTTATTTGGGAAAAGCCACAACTACTGGTACTTAAAGTGGTGTCATAGTTTCAGGGGTGGGTACCAGGAGCACGTCAGTAATAACTAACATGGCATCAGTAAAGTTAACTCTTTATTCAAAGAAACAAACAGGCCAGGAGGCCATGCGTCATGAGCACAGCAACTCTTCCCGGTAGATCTTGCCCCCAGTGAGGCAGTTATGAGGACTGAACGTCCCCACCTTGCCACAATTGCCTATGCCTCCTCCTCCCCTGGGTCCTTCCCAAGCAACCTGAGACTCTGTTGACATGTCTGTCTCTGCCTTCTTCCTAGCCCTTTGGGTCCTGGGAGACCAGAGGGGAGGGGAGCTGGTCGCAAGAGGGCAGGGGATACCCCCTGGCTTTTCCAGCAGCCTGCCAGATCTCTGCCTCTTCGTCCCCCTCTTCTTCTGCCTCTGATTCTGGACTGCTGTCAGCCACAGCCTCTTCCTGCTCACTAAACCCTGTTGCCTCTTTAGTTTCTGACACCTCCTCCTCCCAGTCTGCTCCCTCTTCTCCCTCTGACCACTCATTGTCATCCCACCATCAATCCCCTGGCTCTGAGCCTTATTCCCTTGGGGGTTCACCAGCAGGTTCCCCCCCCCACTTTTCTGCATCCAGCTAGTTCATGGAGCATAGTCCTTTAAATGTTTGATGTGAATTTGTCATATGGGTTGGAAAGCTAGTTACCAAAATACTTTTTACAAAAGCAAGTGTACCAGTGGAATTTTATCTGAATATCTATGCAATCTGAAAGTAGAATGATCCGAAGTCACAGTTGCTAAGTTATATGCCCTCTGCTAAGGCAGAGAATAGGGAAATACTGGCATTATGGTACTTTATAAACTTTGGATATTAGTGATTATGGCATTATACCACCCTGTGGCTTCTTTGGGAGGATTTTGTTTTTTAATTGGCTAAGTGGAACAGTTAAAGCACATATCTGGTCTCTTTCATAGTAGAAGCTGGATATTTGACTGAAATCCAAGCAAAGGAGGAAAATCCTGTGTTTGCTATCCTGGCTCAAGCTTTGGTGAAACTCAACAAAGTCTTTGTGCCTTTTCTTACGGCTAATGGAGAATTCCGATGAGATGTGGGTGTTCAGAATCCATAATTATAATACTCTGCAGGTAGGAAGCAACTCCCAGAGAAATTTAAGATACATACTGGAGAAAAAATAAATAAAATATGAAAGGAACATTTCTTCACCCGTGTTTCCTGATGGTTATTACTAATGAAAACTCATGTTAGCTTGAGGGTTTTATATGGACCTGGGCATAATAAAAATGGGTGGAGTATGAAATATGTTCCACCCGGTTTGGGCTGTGGGTGTAACTCTCTGTGACTGCTCCAGCCATTTTGTGTTTTACTCCTCCAAATGAATTTGTCCTCAAGTGATGCTCATTTATTGCTAAATGTCACATCAAGTGGTGTCACGAACTTTTATAGGGTGGCCATAGCAAGCAAAAGAAAAGACATAAACTGATTTTGGTATCTTCCTTGCTCTTCCTAGCAACCTTGATAGGAAATTTCAAGAAATGTAGGTCTGTGTTAGAAAAGAATGGTTAGATTTTTATTGTGTGAATTTTCCATTGTTCTACATCATTAAAATGCCACCATGGACAGTTAGAACTCTACAAATAAGTAATAATGATGCATGGATAAAAAATATATGATAATCAGAGTGAATGACGGAAACACACAGCACAAAGCCCTTTAAAAGATAAACGGGCATTTCTCTTCAACCTTCCCTAACCAGCCCACTATTTGCATCTGAAATAATTAATGTCTGACAGTCAGTATCAGCTGTTTTTCGGTTTCACAATAAAACAGCTGGTCTGCAGAGTGGTCAGATGGAAATTTTAAAGCAATGTGTAAAGTACCTGAAAACAAGTTTCAAGTATATTTTGGACTCTTGAGGAGTTGTCGTCGTCGTCTTGCTTAGACCACTGGCTGTCTTAGACAAGGACTCACTTTGAATTTATAATTCTGCTGAGCAAGATGGAATGTTTTGATTCCTAATTTAGAGTATCCGTCTTGACAGGTTCCAACCTTCCAGTCTCCTGCTGAGAGAGGCTAAGAGTGTCTGGAGGGTGCTCAGAGGTGCTCCACAGGAGATTTAACTATCACTAAGCAATTTTGCAATTTAATAGTTTTTGTATGAAATTTATACTCTTTAATCTTTGCTTCCCTTCTGTCCTTTTTAAAAAAATACATTTGCCAGTCTTTTTTTCTCTACCAATTGTCAGCTATTTTTTGGAGTTGATTTTACTTTAGACTTGACCTCGCAAAACAAGTTCCTTAGGGCCACAGTAGATGCAACATGTTCACTATCTTTCCCCTGATGGAAGTGGAATTTTTGCCGAGTGATAGATCAGTGGGTATGATGTTTATCTTCTGCTTCTGCTATTTGTCTTCTAAAAGAGAAATAAATAATATTACACCAACAGTTGCTTGCTCACCTATAGGGAGCCCATATCTTTTCACTCTCAGGGAGAAAAGTGACATTGCAGAAAGCAATTTCAGCAAACAAATGGAAGAAGGTGAAAGTGTTAAGCGCTCTCACACACTGCTGCTCCTCAAATGCAGCCTTTAATTGCTCCTTTTCATTTAACACACCACACAAAAACACCAGGGGAAAGACACTTAGCTCTCCATGTCATATCTAGTTTGACTACATTTTCATATGTATACCTTTAAACACTTTGACTTGCTTTCTGTAAAATGCTGAGAGTATTTAGTTGCAAGGCTGTTAAAAACCGAAAGTCTTTCAGAAATTAGAGTTCTAAGTAGCAAGTAGTACTTCTGCAGCAGAGCAGCCCTTTTTTATTTCACACAGTAGGATACAGCATAATCTAAGGTTTACTTAAGACATTATATATTGACCAACATTTATTTTATTTTGATATACACATGGTAAGGTGTTGTGACCAATCTTGTCTTTTGGGCATGTGTCCATCTAATACAGCTGTTGTTAAACTCATTTATTAAGAAACATCCACTTCACCGGGGGCAAGATTCACATGAAAAGCCTTGTCAGTGGAAGCCCTGCAATGGGGCTTCCTTACTCTCTGCTCCAGTGCACCCTGCAAACAGTGCAAGGGGAAGGAGAGGGGGGATTGTTCTGTCTAGCAAGCTGAAATGTTTATGCAGATGGAACATCCACACTGCACAATATTGAACTCCACCTATTATGTGTATATGACACGTTTAAAAATCCTGTGTGTTAAGAAGACTTAGATTTAGGTAAAATGATCCTGCTTCAGCATAGGAGATTTTATTGAGGCCCAATCCGGCTACATTATCTTAATAATGCCCCTTCCTAAAAGTCCACAGACAACACTTCAGCCCTGCAATTATTCTTCATTGTTAGGGTTTTACATACCAAATAAAAATGGAAACTCTTGTCATAGTGACTTTTCCCAGGCCAAGTCATGTTGCTAAGGCAATCTGCAGACTTTCAAATAGCATTAGGTACACAAAGGCAAGAGTAGTGACAAGATATACAGAGGAGTGACAAGAATACAGAGCGAGAGTAGTGACAAGATAAAGATGGTAAAGAATCAAAATGGTATATATTAAAAATAGTGATGCAGATGTGTATAGCACAGCCCCTTTATCCAGAAAATGCCTGTCATTCAGATAAAATGCATTAAAAAGCAGGCATCAAAGTGCTATTGATCCAATATCTCATTATTTTTCTTCCATTAATGCTGCTGGAAAAACCCTTGCTCAAGGCAGTAATAATCTCAGCTGCCATAATGCTTAAAGAGTTCTTAACCTATATACTGGCCGATACATGTGCAATAATGTGTGCATGCAAGTGGACTTGCTACCTTTAATTAGTTAGCTAGCTAAACTGGCTACAAAGCCTCACTCTGTTCTTTTCTGTTTGCTGATTCAAGGGCTAAGCTGAGAATCCCCATGTTAGGAATGGTGCACCAGGGAAAAACTTGTGAGTGTAAAGAAGTAGGGGGAGGGGTAACACAACAACATTTTAATGGATTATGTTCACTAAAGTCTTGAGCATGGAGGAGATACCTATTGCTGATGTATAAAGATGTTCACTGTAAGGGAGGTCCCTATGATATTCATGGAAAAATATTTTGCTGGATTCAGATGGAGGACATTTCTGATAGGGGCGACACCTCCCCCTGGTGGTGACAAGCAGGGTTCTATGCAGTCTACTGCTTCCTCTTCAAGGGGTGGAGCCATCTCCCTCACCAGTTTCACCCTATCTGTGCTCAGTAAAGGTTTGGGCCTGATAAGCTCTCATGGAGGCTTTCTACTTCTTTGGCAGTGTTTTTAAAATTCTCTGCCTTTTTTCCTTCCTCATCTCCTCCCATTTCTCTTTTTACTGTTGTTATGGGTATGTTTCTGGTTTGGTTTGAATGATTGCATTTTATATTTATCTCACCACTTTTTTTTTTTTACTTTTTCCTTTCTTCTCTAATTCCTTCTGGGATATTATGACTGACTAGAGGGTGGGAGTGTTTTTTCTTGTACTATGGCCAGCTGGGCAAATTTCTGTGAAGCAGCTTCTGGCTGTGGCGGGGTAGAATTGGTTTTTTTTGCTTGTCCCACCTATAAACGATCTAGGTGGGAGCACAATATACACCAGGAGAGTTAGTTTTGTCAAAATAGAGTATATGCTTCCAGAGTTCACACAAAATACATTACTTCTGGTAAATGAGCCGCCATAGCCACTAGAGGGCTGTGAAAATTTGTGTCCTGGGCTTCTTAGACTTGTCTACCCATTTACTATCTGAAACTAGGGTAGCCATATGTCCGGGGAAATCTGGACATGTCCTCTTTTGGGGTGCCAACATGTCCATCCGGATGAATTTTATATTTTAAAGGAAATGTCTGGGTTTTTTTGGTCTGGGTGTTTGTTTTTTTAGTGGCTCACGTGGATCAGGCTTGGGCTGCTCTGCATGCCATGGCTGCTGCCAGCCCAAGCTGGGAAAGAGGCGTGCAGGGGCAGCAGCCCCCGCACACCTCTTTCCCTGGCTCCGGTTGGCAGCAGCTCAGGCTGTCCTCTTTTTTTGCTCTTCAAGGTATGGCAACCTTATCTGAAACACAAGGGGGGCATTGGTTTGTCAGATGTGAAATATATTGGCATTATTTTCAGCTTTCCTACCCCACTATTTGTGGGGAATGGCTGCTTTGGCGACTTGCCAGGGAGGTTTCCAGTGCTTGAGATATTGTAGGGTTATCACCTGGGTTTCTGGCCACAGCTTTGTCTGGCATTACAAGGTGGACACTTTCTCTTCCGTGGAAGCCCACCCAGATTTTCAAGGTATTGCTCTGATACATCTGTATCTGTCTGGAAAGGAGAGTATTCTTACTGTGAATTCTTGTTTGTGTATCTGGATAGAGTACTTTCCACCCACTTCTCCTTCCTCTGCTGGGTATATGGGTTGGGTGTGTGTGTGTGTTGCACTTTTTGTTTTGGTACATCTTGATTGGCCAGTTGCTTTTTCTTGGCCCAGAGCATCCTTTCCTTCCTATTCTCATGTGTACTTTTTATGTTGGTTGCATGTTTGAGTGAGTTCATTTAGGGATGGGGGAGGGTCATTTCTAATCTTGTGTGGTGAGGAAGATGGCTCCTCCCCCTGTAGAGGAGGCAGAAGACTGTAGGACCCTGTCTTTCCCCACCAGGGGGAGTCGTCATCCCTGTTAGAGGAATGTCCTCCATCTGGAGCCACAAACAAAAATTCACTGTAAGAATTCCTGTTTTCACAACTTCCCACAAAGGTAATAAATATTTTAAAAATGTATATGAGCAACTTCCTTGCCCAAAGCACAGCATTTTGTTGCTATTAGAAAGATAAACTAGACAGATAAAGGGCAAAAAGGCAACTCCTCTATGCCAAGTAACAATTGTACATACATTGTTGCAAAACATCCTTCCCAAAAGCCAACCACCAGAAAGACCTCATGAAAAATTGTTTAAAAAGTTGAATAGGAGAGATTGGATGCTTTTGTTGAGATTCCTGCATTGCAGGGAAGTGGACCAGCTGACCCTTGGGGTTCATTCGAAATCTGTAATATGATGATAAGTTCTCCAGAACTCTATATCAGGCAAGATGTTACACAAGCAAGGGCAAGCAGGAGGGAGTACCAAAATTAAGCTAGGATTCTGGCTGCCTCTTATATTTGAAAACACAAATCCTGGCGTAATACAATGTATATGAGCCAGCAACAATGAGCTAAAGTTAATCTTAGACCAGTCCAAGATTGTGTAAGATATTACCATTCTTTCAGTATTGTTTTGGTGAAGTCTTTATTTTTTCAGGGAGAGGTATAATTTTCTTTAGTGGTATGGGTATTGTACTGTTAACGTGAGTCTGGAGACTGCAAGCAACAACAAAAAATGTTGCCAGTTTGAATAGTCACATGTTGTTGGTTTTTCTACATAGCTTAAATTATTTCCAGAAACTGCCCCATTTATCTGTCAATGGTAAACATTTGATTTTTGAGTCTTGCTGTAGCCTCAAAGGCCTTAGATCCACAGGAGCAAAAATACCATACCATGTAATCTTGAGTTACCCATGCAGTGCCATACGTCATATATGTGTCATCACGTTTCTTCACTATGCTTTTGCAGGCATAAAAATATTGCCCAGTGGTTGTGCATGTGTGTGGCTCCATCAGAACCACAGTACATTTTCAGAATGTGAATTGAACCATAGGCCCGTGATGAAAAGAGGCTGGTTGGGAGGTCACTTTGTTTGGTTTGAGTCACATACAGTTGCAATACCAAGAGTCTGTGATTCATACAAGCCTGTTGAGCTGGCTATTTATCCCAGTCACTGCCGTACATTGATGTTCAAATTCTGCATGATTTCCTCAATGGTTTTTCTTCTGACTTCTTTGATCTTCTCCTCTCCTTGCTTTTTACTTTTGCTAAATCGTTGTTACCTACCCCATTTTTTTGCTTCAGCTTCTCCTACAGCAAAAACTGGGGTATACTTTAAATCCACTTTCCCAGTCTCTAATATTCTATTCACTAACCTGGGAGTCAGTACCATTGAACTCAGTGGGGGATGCTTCTGAGTAGGCACATGGGACTTCATTGCATTTTTGTAAGATTCACTTTGACAGAAGGGAATGCGTACAATCCATACTTACTAGGACTCGCTTATTTTCAAACTAATGAACTAGCAGTTCTTGGTGCTTATCCTATGTCTTTATTTGATCTCCTTTTCAAAGTTGTTTTAAGGGTATGAAGAGGCAACCTGTTGCTTCCCCAGTAGGTTACTTGCCCCTGGGCTTAATGGGTTTACCAGAAAATTTTGAAACAAATTTTCCATTTCCCCTTTTTGATTGAAATCTGATTTTAGTAAGTTTGCCCTTTTTTAGTTAACAAAGCTAAAGAAAAATGCTGTCTTAATTTTAAGTGCTATATAAATATCTCAGTTTTCCTCACTAGTCAAAAGAACTGAAATATCTGGTGAGGCTGTATAGTATTCTTAATGTGGTTTAAATGTTAAGTCCAAATAAATTTATAACTTTGCTTGGAAATTATGTTTATAAGAATACTTGTAAATATTTTAAGACATAACTCAATAGTATAGATTTCATTTACAATTTTAAAGTTGGCAGGGGAGGAGAGAGATGAAGGCACTGAAACTGTTAACATACTAATTTAGAAGGCCTCAAAAATGTTGTACTTAAGTACATGTGCTTCCTAGGCATAGTCAGCTTTGTGAATGAGGGTAATTACAACTTTGATTTTAGACTAGTTTAGTATCCATTTCAGTTGCACAATTTGGCTCCTGTTTTATTCAGTCATTATGTTACTAATTAATTTTAGGAAACAAAACATTTCTAAAAATAAAATTAAAAAATCCATGGAAAAATTAAGCAATGGAAAAAATGTGCACCGTGTAGCGATGGAACATTTTCCACTGCATTTGCAGTCCACATGTGCAAAATTTCAGCAGTTGAGTCAGTGTTACAAACACTGGATATACGTTGGGGGAAATAGCTGGTGTGAATACACCTTACATCTGTGGCAGGTGGTAAGATGTGGCAGGGACCAGTGAGTAGATGCCACCCCAAGTGGCTGTTGGGGAAAGCAGAGACAGACACAACTCAGGAAATACCATGTAAGTGCACAGTTAATGGATAGTACCTGGAATGGACAGTGATGATATCTGCCTTTGTGGGATTCTGCTGCCAATTCACCATCCTAATTGCTGCACAGTGCCTACTTAGCCATGCCCTACTACCAGCACACCAAGTAACAACTGACAGTCGGGGTTTAGTAGACCCTTTGTCATTATTCAGTAATGGCGGCCTCTTACAGCCTGTTTGGCTACTTGGTTTACTCCAGAGCTTACCACGAGGAAGCAAGTTGGGAAACAGCTTCAACATGTGTAGAGGAAAACTCCAGTCGAAAGCAATCAAACACTGGTGAGAGCTCAGCATCGAGCCTAACTAGTTGAAGTGAAGGCAGCAAAGACAGCATATTTTGCTGCTTCCATTGCATCCTCATTGTGTCATCCAGTGGAGCTTCTGTGGGTCATGTGGGGCCTTTTACAGTCTGGTCCGAAAAAGGTGACAGAACTGAGGATAGTTCACTGTGACTTGTTTGCAAAGCATTTTAAGGATTAAATTACTTGCATCCACTGATATCTTGACTCCACTGTTATAGCAAGGGCATCTCAAGGGGTGTTCAGTGCACTGTCTAGCCCTGTTATGTTAGATGAGTTTCAGTTAGTAAGGCTTGAGGATGTGGCCAAGGTGTTTGGACCCTTGCTCCTCTTGGCTGATCAAAACTAGCAGGGAGGGGATAGCTGGCTGGGCCAAGGAGGTGATTAATTCCTCATTGTGATAGAGGGTTGCCCCTCCTGCCTACTTGAAGGAGTCAATGGTAAACACGCTTCTTAAGAAATTTCCCCAGGATTTGATAAAACTAAGTAATTACCAGCCAGTTGCTGATCTCTTCTTGGGTAAGATTCTGGAGTAGGTAGACACAGACCAGATCCAAGCACTCTTGGAGGAAACTGTTTTTCTAGATCCATTTCAGTTGGAATTTAAGCCCTGTTTTTGACCAGAAACTGCTTGGGTTGCTCTGTGTAATGGCCTCTGTCAGGATAGAGACAGAGGAAATGTGTCTTTGTTAATTTTCCTCAACCTCCCAGCAGCTTTCAATACCATTGACCTTCTGGAGTGGCTGTCTGAGTTAGTTGGCCGTTTCCACAGGGTGATACTTGGGGAGTGCTCTTTGGCCCCATGGAGCCTTCAGTGTGGGGTCCTCAGGGTTTGATTTTATCTTCCATGCTGTTTAACATCTACCTGAAACCTCTAACTGGGTTCATCCACAGTTTGTGAGTACCTTGTCAGCAATATGCTGATGACACACAGCTATGCTTCTCCTTTACATCTGCAGGTGAGGCAGTGGATATGATGGACCAATGTCTTTACTTAGACTGGATGAGAGCCAATAAACTGAAGCTCAATCCAGATAGGACTGAGGCACTGTTAGTGGGTGGTTCCCTAGACTAGATCAATGGGAGATGGCCTGCTTTTGATGGGGTTACACGCCCTCTGAAAGAGCAGGTACATAGTTTGTGAGTACTTCTGGAGTCATTGCTTTTGCTTAAGGCTCAGGTGGCATGGAGTGCCTTCAGCTGGTGGCCCAGCTAAGCCCCTATCTGGACAGGGATTATGCTCTGGTAACCTCTAGGTGCTGCCTCTGGGGCTGCCTCTGAAGATTGGTGTAGAATTCAGTGGCCAGGTTGTTCACAGGGGCAAGATTATATAATATAACACCAATACTGCCCCAAATGCACTGGCTGCTAATTAATTTCTGGGCCCAATTCAAAGTACTGCTTTAGACTAATAAAGCCTTAAATGGCCCAGGGCTGCAATAACTCAAGGATCACCTCTCCTCATATGCATCAACCCAGAACCTGCAATAATCATGTGAGGCCCTTTTTGTGTGCTTCCTCCATGACAGGCCCAGAGGGTGGCAACAGAAGAATGGGCTTTTTTCCTGTCGTGGCTTCCCATTTGTGGAATGCTCTCCCCAGGGAAGCTCAGTTGGTCCCTTCATTAGACATATTTAGGTGCCAGGCAAAAACATATGTCTTCTCCCAAGCCATTGGCTAATTAAACAATCAATGGCCTTTTAAATGGGGGGGGGGGTTATTCAAAGGGTTGTTTCTATGTTGTGTATTTTTGCATTTTTATATTGTAAACCACTCTCTAATCCTCAGATAAAGGGCAGTACAGCAATTTACTTAATAATAGTAATAACATTGGAAATGTATAGTGAATTAGTGGGTTTGCACTGTTAAATCCTATGTACAAGAAGACTGAAATTCCCCTTAAGTAGAATAGGTTTCTGCACACATTTTTTCAGGCTTGAAAAAACTTCCCAGAAAATCAAGAAAAAAGAGTGGGAGCTTGTAACTCCCTCCCTCTCTTCCATGAAGGCTCTTCTCTAGATGCCTCTTGTGACCTAGACGCCAGGGAGCTTGCCTCTCAATTGGCTGCAGAAACATGCTCAGCATCCCAGTTTTTGAGCTTTCATGTGGGAGCCAATAGTCACACAGTGCTCATCCAGAAACTATCATTATCTGCCCCTTGCTTTTCTCGGTTTCTTTCAACTACAGCTCCCAGGATGCCTGAAGATATGCAGACATCCGAAGACAGTGGTTTCCTATAAAACTTTTGGGGTTTCATGCTTTACAGGCAGGAATGTTTTTATTGCATCACAAATCCCCTTCTAGTCTCTCTACCTCTATGGCATTCCTTAGCCGTGGAAAGAAAACAGAGGTTCAAGCTATGGACATAATGAAGAAGAGAGGATGGGATGCTGAATGAATGCCACACACAGGCAGTTGTTCTTTGGGGTCAAGGATTTCTCTCCCCTCCTTCCCTTCTTATCCCGAGGGTGCCTGGTGCCTTTGATAATAGGGCTTTCACATTTGGCAGAGTTCTGGAAACCCAACATTTCTCTTACTACTGAGATTTACTGAAGAGAAGAACATATTTCAGTAAGCTGCATTTTCCTTTTGGTTACCTTCTCAGTGGACTTCAGAAACTGTTGTAATAGTACAAACATCATTTAAATTTGCAGTTACAAAAAAACAAACAAAAAACCAACCCCCGCACACATTGTCTAAAGGAATTTCAAGAGAGGACACATGGAGCTGGCTCGCATTGCAGAGATATTTTTGCTCATTTCGAATCCTTAGAGGAATGAAATTTCTGGCAAACTTTTTAGCACTCATTTGAAGTTGAAACATAAGGAGGGAGTGAAAATGGCCTCCATGTTTCACTGATTCCTATGTATTATAGCAGTTTTTATAATAGCTCAATGTGTACATTTGAACACATCATTTAAAACAGCAGTAGCCTACTGCTACTCCATTTTGAGCAGTACAATATTTTGCTTCTGGAATCACAAGTCCACTGCAGCAAGGATTAAGCTTCTGCTCTCTTATGTTCCTTGGCATGTAGAAAGGGCACCCAACTGTTTTTTGCCCAAGAGGGCAGGAGTAATTACACTTGACTTCCAAACTGGCCGCACTGTCTGTCCAAGCGTTACAGAGTAAACTGCAGTAAAGTACTGCTGGGTCTCCCACTATTAATTTAATACTAAAATATTGTCCTTCAAGTCAAAACCTTACAATGATAGGGGATATCCACCAGACGTTTTAGCAGCAAACGAGTGGTAAATTCCAGCATGAATTAATTTACTTCTGCTGCCAGCTTTTCCTGAAAGCCAGTGTAGAAATTAGGGAAATCTCAAGTGTAGTAGCTGATTTGGCATGCTCTTTAGTATATACAGTCCACCTATGTGACAGTGCATTAACTCCTTACTCTGACACATTCCTACTACCAATCAGCCACACCAATTATAACACTGAATTCCATTGAAAGGCCAACAGAAAGTGACTGTGTCTTATTCCGGGATTGTGGATACTGGACCATACTCACTGGAGTTTACAACCAAATATATTTTTTAAGTATGGAAAGGGGTCTTGCTTATTTTTTTTTCTTTGATTAAATTGTGAAACTCTATTTAATTATACTACATTGTAGTGAATGCCCAAGATCTTAGCCATCAGTTTTATCAAAGACATGAAACAATTTGTTACATTGGAACTGGACTGGTTTATGTTTTGCTGTTTGTTCTTGGTGGAAAAAGATCTAAATCTAAAGCTGTTATTGCAAAGATTTTACAAACAGTGACTATTTTTAAAAGGACCTGAGCACAAGAGCACTACCCCATTCTGCAGTTTTCAGAAACACTTATTCAGAAGCATGTCTGCCTCTGACCATGAAGACAGAGCATAACCATCATGATTAGTATTTATCTAACTACTTGCTTGCTTATTCATGCTATTAAATTTATATACCACCCTTCATCCAAACATCACAGGGTGGTTTGCAACATAAAGCACAAAAAACAACATTACAACAACACAAAATATAATGCACCCCCTTATAGCTTTCTCCATGAATTTGTCCAATGCTCTTTTAAAGCCATTTAAGTTTGTGGCCATCACTGCCTCCTTTGGGAGTGTGTTCCATTGTTTAACTTATACATGAAGTACTTTCTTTTATCTGTCCTCAATCTTCCAACAATCAGCTTCATTAGATTCAGCTTCACAAGTTCTAGTGTTATGAGAGAGGGGGGAAACCTTTTACCTATCATCATCATCATTAAATTTGGATACCACTCTTCATCCATAGGTGTCAGGGTGGTTCACAACATAAAAATACAAGGTAAAAACACAAAATTCATAATAAAAACCAAACAATAAGCACCCTTCCCTACCCCTTCCCACAAACACATCTAAAAGGATATAGGATGTTAGTCAAGCAGAGGCCAAAGGCCTGGTTGAAGAGGAACGTTTTTGCCTAGTGCCTAAAGATATATAATAAAGACACCAATAAAACCTTTCTGGGGAAAGCATTCCACAAGCAGGGAGCTGCAGAAAAGGCCTGTTAAAACAACATTATATATAGATTTATAAAAACAAAAGGTGTGAGAGGAAGTGTGAGTATGAATCCATGTGTTGGATAGTTTAATGGGACATACTTCTCTGTATGGCTTGTCAAAAGGATTTGTAGTTTATCGGATAATTTGTCATATCCAGTTCTCAGTATGTTTACTTTTCTTGCCAAGGTAATTACGACTTTGCCCATCTGGCTGGGTTGTTGCACCTGGCAGGAAACCTCCACAGTGGGAACCATGTTGCACACCTGTCTTGGTTGGAGTAATAACTCAGATATCTTACTAGACTGCTCTCACCCCACAGCTGAGCGAGCCCCAGCGTCCCTGCAGCTCGCATGGGGGTGGGAAGGTTCCATATCTCCAGCTCATGCGCAAGGCATCAGGGCTCACTCAGCTAGGGGGCAGGAGCAGTTTAAAGACTCGGTTCAGCAATACAGCTTGCTCCTTCCTCTGTGGTATGAGGGACAGAGCAATGGTGGCCTTACCCGGCAGTATATCGCAGGTGAAACTGCTGCTCTTCCTGAGTCCCTCTGCTACAGGTGACCTGATGTTGAAAGTGGCGCTGGTAGCAGAGGGACTGAGGAGCAACCTCAGTTTCACCTGCAATATACCCCCACATAAAGTCACCATTGTGATCTGCACCTCATGCTGATCCTGGATGATGTATTGATACATTGCCCAGGTCTACCCATGAGCAAAAACAGTAACATCCAGTATGATCATTACCTTTCCATGACATCATAAAGAGCCTCATCATGTTTGTATAGGATATAAAGAATTGGGGAAAGCATGGAACAAGTCCGACAGTGCTCTGAACTTGTTGCATGTGTGGTATATTCTCAGTTGGTTTCTTTTGCTTTTCTTATCAGGGTAAGTAGCACCTTTCTTCCCTGTTCTGTCTTAATCCTTAGTTCACCCCATCTGTCCTTGTGTAAGAGGCCCTTCAAATTAGTCCCACTACCTTTCCACGCAGCCCCGTCCCATTAAAGGTTTCATTGTGTGCTGAATTATCAGATTTCCAGCTTTTTCAGTATGCTTGTCTCTTCTCTCATTCTTTTGTTTTATACATTATGCACAAGCAAGCACATGTTTCCTGGCACCTGCCTGGAATTCCAGATAGTGACTGATTATATCAGGCAGTGTGGTCCACTAAAGGATCTTGATGCACATCCAAAGAGGAAAACCATTGAGACTCTGTGGCTAAATCTGTGTAACCACATCACTGCTTTCCTGAACTTGGAAAATGCTGGCTGAGTTGCAGCCCAGAATAACAAAAGTTTTCCATTCCTGACAGGATCTTTGGAGGCTTGGCCTCCAAAACCAAGAACAGGCTCCAGTGCAAGTACTGGGCTCAGACTAAACAATAGAATAACTCCCCTAAAAAGATTGGAAATGTTTTAAGGCATGTGTTCTACCGCAGGTTAGATTTTAGAGACATCCTGCATGACAACTCCAGGATCTCAACTAGTAGAGCTGATGAAATCAGAGGACTGGGAAAGGGTAGTGACACTGTAAGTTAGGGACAGAGATAATCAGTGGAGCTGTGTGTGGGCTCTGGCCTGTAACAGGAAACTTGCTGGAGATGAGCTCTGAGTAACTAGATGATTTAATGACTAGCTGGTTTCACAGTGTTAGTCTCCAACACTGTGATGTTTGCTTACCAAGATTTTCCCACTGCATTTATGTATTGCATAGACAGGACACAAGAAACTAAAGCAGGGGTGCCAACTTCAATAAAATATTATGGGGGGGGAGGTAAGCTTCGCCCCACAGAATCAATCACATGACATGGCACATGCACACCATTTGAATGGCAATACCCATCAACTTGGGGAGGGGGACAGACTAGGAATTGGCTCCTAAGAACTAAGGCCACAGTCACTCTTTATATGTAAGGACTTTGACATTGTTTAAACAATTATGGCTTCCCCCAAATAATTCTAGTTTGTTAAGGTGGTAAGAATTGTTAGGAGAGCCCTTCCACCCCCTCAGAGCTCCAATTACCAGAGTGGTTTAACAATCAATCCCTCTTCTCTCTGAGAATTGTAGCTCTGTGAAGGGGAATAGGGTGTCAGGGAACTGCCATCAGTGCCGGAGGGAGAGAGCAAAAGCCAGAGGGATTCCAGAGCGCGTCCAGGGATCGGGAGAAGCAGCCCATCTTCTGGGGAAGAGAATCAGCGTAGCACCAGTAGAGAAGGGGGCAGATGGGGGAAGCGGTGAGGCGGTCCCATGACTCCTTGCCTGGGACCAGCGGGGAGAGTAGGGGTCCTCCGTTGCCCACGCCCTCCTTGCGCAGAAGGCTTTCGCGCAGACAGAGTAGGAGGAGACTGGGCGTCAAAGAGCTTCTTTGCTGGAAGAAGTTTAAGAAACCCCCACTGAAGGATTCTGCCAGCGATTGAGTCAGCCATGGGTGAGTGGCTGTCTGGACAGAAAAGGTTCACTTTGGCAGCCCAGCCAGGTGTTTGCACCCAGCTGGGGAGATAAGCACCGGCTTACGCACGAGCAACCCCTAGAACCATTACATAGGGTGTCCTAACAATTCTCGGAATGCTTAACAAACTACAGCTCCCAGAATTATTTGGGGGAAGCCATGCCAGTTTAAATTGGTGTCATAGTGCTTAAAATGTGTAGTGTGAATGTGACCTAAGTCCCATGTAATGCTCACTTTAGTGTTAAGGTTGTTCTAGAATACTTGCATTTCTGTATATGGCACTTCCAGTCTCTTCTAATTTGATCAAATTTTTTCTAAGTTGTCGGACAGATAAGCAGAATTAGAATTTTCAATGCATGTGAAAATGTAAAGATTTTGTTGGAAGGATATGTTGGGGAAAGCATATGTTGTATCTGGATGATTTGCTCTGAAAAAAACATTTAGATCAGTGTATGCTGAGGAACCCCTTCATGGATCACTGCCTTGCCGTGGCGAAGGGGCTTGAATAACTCAGAGAAGCTATGAGCTATGCCGTGCAGGGCCACCCAAGATGGACAGGTCATAGTGGAGAGTTTTGACCAAACATGATCCACCTGGAGCAGGAACCGGCAAGCCACTCCAGTATCCCTGCCAAGAAAACTCCATGGACAAAGACAAAAGGCATATAAAAGTTATGACACTGGAAGATGAGCCCCTCAGGTCGGAAGGCATCCAACATGCTACTGAGGAAGAGCGGAAGACAAGTACAAGTAGATTCAGAGCTGATGAAGTGGCTGGGCCAAAGCCGAAAGGACGCTCAGTTGCGGATATGCCTGGAAGCGAAAGGAAAGTCCAATGCTGTAAAGAAAAATATTGCATAGGAACCTGGAATGTAAGAACCATGAACCTTGGTAAGTTGGATGTGGTCAAAAATGAGATGGCAAGAATAAATATTGACATCCTGGGCATCAGAGAACTAAAATGGACGGGAATGGGCGAATTCAGTTCGGATGACCATCATATCTACTACTGTGGGCAAGAATCCCATAAAAGAAATGGAGTGGCCCTCATAGTCAACAAAAGAGTGGCAAAAGCTGTATTGGGATGCAATCTCAAAAATGATAGAATGATCTCAATACGAATCCAAGAGAGACCTTTTAACATCACAGTAATCCAGGTTTATGCACCAACCACTGGTACTGAAGAAACTGAAATTGACCAGTTCTATGAAGACTTACAACACCTTATAGAATTGACACCAAAGAAGGATGTTCTTCTCATTATAGGGGACTGGAATGCTAAAGTAGGGAGTTAAGAGATAAAAGGAACAACTGGCAAGTTTGGCCTTGGAGTTCAAAATGAAGCAGGGCAAAGGCTAATAGAGTTCTGCCAAGAGAACAAGCTGGTCATCACAATCACTCTTTTCCAACAACACAAGAGACGACTCTACACATGGACATCACCAGATAGGCAGCATCGAAATCAGATTGATTATATTCTCTGCAGCCAAAGATGGAGAAGCTCTATACAGTCAGCAAAAACAAGACCTGGAGCTGACTGTGGCTCAGATCATCAGCTTCTTATAGCAAACTTCAAGCTTAAACTGAAGAAAGTAGGAAAAACCACTGGGCCAGTAAGATACAATCTAAGTCAAATCCCTTATGAATACACAGTGGAAGTGAGGAACAGGTTTAAGGATTTAGATTTGGTGGACAGAGTGCCTGAAGAACTATGGATGGAGGCTCGCAACATTATACAGGAGGCAGCAACTAAAACCATCCCAATGAAAAGGAAATGCAAGACAGCAAAGTGGCTGTCCAACGAGGCTTTACAAATAGCGGGGGAGAGAAGGCAAGCAAAATGCGAGGGAGATAGTGAAAGATACAGGAAATTGAATGCTGATTTCCAAAAAATAGCAAGGAGAGACAAGAAGGCCTTCTTAAACAAGCAATGCAAAGAAATAGAGGAAAACAACAGAATGGGAAGAACCAGAGATCTGTTCAAGACAACTGAAGATATGAAAGGAACATTTCATACAAAGATTACCATAATAAAAGACAAAAGTGGAAAGGACCTAACAGAAGCAAAAGACATCAAAAAAAGGTGGCAAGAATGCACAGAGGAATTATACCAGAAAGATAAGGATGGCTCGTACACCCCAGGTAATGTGGTTGCTGACCTTGAGCCAGACATCCTGGAGAGTGAAGTCAAATGGGCCTTAGAAAGCACTGCAAATAACAAGGCTAGTGGAAGTGATGGTATTCGAGCTGAACTATTTAAAATTTTAAAAGATGATGCTACACTCATCTAAGGTGCTACACTCAATATGCCAGCAAGTTTGGAAAACTCAGCAGTGGCCAGAGGATTGGAGAAGATCAGTCTACATCCCAATCCCAAAGAAGGGCAGTGCCAAAGAATGCTTCAACTACCACACAATTTCACTCATTTCACACGTTAGCAAGGTTATGCTTAAAATTCTACAAGGAAGGCTCAAGCAGTATGTGGACCGAGAACTCCCAGAAGTGCAAGCTGGATTTAGAAGAGGCAGAGGAACCAGAGACCAAATTGCAAACGTGCGCTGGATTATGGAGAAAGCTAGAGAGTTCCAGAAAGACATCTACTTCTGCTTCATTGACTATGCAAAAGCCTTTGACTGTGTTGACCGCAGCAAACTATGGCAAATTCTTAAAGAAATGGGAGTGCCTGATCACCTCATCTGTCTCCTGAGAAATCTCTATGTGGGACAAGAAGCTACAGCTAGAAGTGGATATGGAACAACTGATTGGTTCAAAATTGGGAAAGGAGTACAGCAAGGCTGTATATTGTCTCCCTGCTTATTTAACTTATATGCAGAATTCATCATGCGAAAGGCTGGGCTGGATGAATCCCAAGCTGGAATTAAGATCGCCGGAAGAAATATAAACAACCTCAGATATGCAGATGACACAACCTTGATGGCAGAAAGTGAGGAGGAATTAAAGAACCTTTTAATGAGGGTGAAAGAGGAGAGTGCAAAATATGGTCTGGAGCTCAACATCAAAAAAACGAAGATCATGGCCACTGGGCCCATCACCTCCTGGCAAATAGAAGGGGAAGAAATGGAGGCAGTGAGAGATTTTACTTTCTTGGGCTCCATGATCACTGCAGATGGTGCCAGCAGTCACAAAATTAAAAGATGCCTGCTCCTTGGGAGAAAGGCAATGGTAAACCTAGACAGCATCTTAAAAAGCAGAGACATCACCTTGCCAACAAAGGTCCGTATAGTTAAAGCCATGGTTTTCCCAGTAGTGATGTATGGAAGTGAGAGCTGGACCATAAAGAAGGCTGATCGCCGAAGAATTGATGCTTTTGAATTATGGTGCTGGAGGAGACTCTTGAGAGTCCCATGGACTGCAAGAAGATCAAACACATCCATTCTTAAGGAAATTAGCCCTGAGTGCTCACTGGAAGGACAGATCATGAAGCTGAGGCTCCAATACAGTGGTGCCTCGCAAGACGAAATTAATTCATTCCGCAAGTCTTTTCGTCTTGCGAGTTTTTCGTCTTGCGAAGCACGGTTTCCCATAGGAATGCATTAAAAATCAATTAATGCATTCCTATGAAAACCGCCTTCAGACCAGGTCCGGGGACAGTCTGTCCCCCGACCTCTTCTGAAGGCCGGCGGGGGCGAAAGTCTTTGCTTCCCCCCCGCCTGCCTTCCCGGGAGAGCGGAGAAACGCAGCGCTGCGTTTCTCCGCTCTCCCGGGAAGGCAGGCAGGGGGGAGCAAAGACTTTTGCTCTTCTGAAGGCTGGCGGGGGCGAAAGTCTTTGCTTCCCCCCCACCTGCCTTCCCGGGAGAGCGGAGAAACGCAGCGCTGCGTTTCTCCGCTCTCCCGGGAAGGCAGGCAGGGGGGAGCAAAAACTTTTGCCCCCCGCCAGCCTTCGTAAGAGGTCCAGGACCTCTTCCGAAGGCGGGCGGGGGGTAAAAGTCTTTGTCCCCCCTGCCTGCCTTCCCGGGGGCTTTTAAATCGCCCCGGGACTGTCCCGGGGCGATTTAAAAGCCTCCGGACGGCTTTTGAAGGCAGGCGGGGGGGGGGACAGCCCTCCTGGACAGCGGTGCGTTTCTCCGCTCTTCCGGGAAGACAGGCGGGGGGGAGCAAAGACTTTTGCCCCCCGCCGGCCTTCAGAAGAGGTCCAGGACCTTCAAAAGTCATCCGGGATAGCGGGAAGCGCTTCCCTGCTATCCCGGACTACTTTTAAAATGCTGGCGGTGGGGAGCAAAGCCTTTCGGCCCCCGCCGGCCTTCCTGGACCTCTTCTGAAGGCCGGAGGGGGGGGGAAGGCTTTGCTCCCCACCGCTAGCATTTAAAAGAGGTCCCCGGAGCAAGCTCATAGGGAAATTCGTTTTGCGAAGCGCCTCCAAAACGGAAAACCCTTTCATCTAGCGGGTTTTTCGTCTTGCGAGGCATTCGTCTTGCAGGGCACCACTGTACTTTGGCCACCTCATGCGAAGAGAAGACTCCCTGGAAAAGACCCTGATGTTGGGAAAGATGGAGGGCACAAGGAGAAGGGGACGACAGAGGACGAGATGGTTGGACTGTGTCCTCGAAGCTACGAACATGAGTCTGACCAAACTGCGGGAGGCAGTGGAAGACAGAAGTGCCTGGTGTGCTCTGGTCCATGGGGTCACGAAGAGTCGGACACAACTAAACGACTAAACAACAACAACAACAAACATGCTGAGGAAAAGCCGGGGTGTCCATGCCACCACACACATACACACACACACACCAAGGACCCTACCCCCTCAAAAAAAATCAGCCTGAAGTAACTGTGCTATTATGTCTGTCATATTTTTTAGTTTTGGTAAAATAGATTGTAAATTGCCTTTAATGCATTGGCAGAAAGGCAGTGTATAAATAAGAAAACCTTTTTTTAATTTATTTTAATTTTAAAAGCCAATAAAATAGCCAATAAAATAGGTTAAGGGGTCAACCAAATGTATCCTGGGAGAATTTACTATATAAACATATTGACATACTCAGAGCAGATCCATTGAAATCATGTCCGTTGATTTCAAGGGTCTGCTCTGAGTATGACTTAGATATTGGGTGGTGAGCCCGTCACCCTCCAGAAGTCATCAGACCCCAACACCCATCAGCCCTAGCTAGCATGGCCAATGGTCAAGGATGATGGGAATTGTAGTCCAGCAACATCTGGAGGGCCACAGGTCCCCCCCGACTTAAATGGATTTAATCCATAATCTCTATTTCATATATTTGTTGTCTTCCCTTATCAGCTGATAAATTCTTAGTATTTTTCTGATTTTGACAATGTGTATTGTAACAGCAAGGCCTGTTTATTACAATTCCTTGAGTATAGTATTCTCAATATTGGGTCTAACTGCAAGAATAACTCTGACATATAACCATTTTGTAACAAAATGCTATGCGCAATAGAATCTCTATTATACAGAATAGAATAATTAAGTATTCCTTCTCTGACTGTCCTCTATAGGATGTTGTATGTGTTTCAGTCACTTGGTATAAATTAATTAAAGTAATCCAGACATGGCCCAGAAATGCTGCTTACAATTTTTTTTAAAATAAAAATAATAGTTATTCTGTGTTCCTCAATACATTGTTGATTCTGGAACTCAAATTCCAACTTTATAAACATGCGAGTGACAGATAATGACTTACAAAATACATCATTCAGTAATTAATGAAATATATGAGCAAATTCTTTTTTAGCTTTGCTTTTATAACTTTGCTACTTATTTCAGAAGGGACCCACATCATCTGGCAGAATATTGAATCTTTGTGGTATGTTGTTCAGTCTCTCTCTAGCTGCTGTTTAATGGGGAAATGGTGTTGCCGGGGGGTGGTGGTAAGAGCAGTGATCTTCAGAAAAATGCCTAACAAGGCCAAAAGTCTGAACTACAATTATTCTTTTTCTAAAGTTCAGTGCATTATGTCCAGCCCAGTCGTTCCTGGCTCACATTTGCATGAACTCTAGCATACACAATGGAAGCAGCATACGTTGTGCATTCCGGGGAGATGGGGAATGGAGCTAAATCATTAGGACTCTTTGGAGTTGCCAGTTATTCAGTTGGTTCCAGGTTTCTTGCTATAGCAGCTAACAGGCTCACTATCCTTTCTCATTGCTTCTTATGTTTCTTGAGAAACAGGGTCTTGACAACAGACTATATATTCTTCAACAGAATAGACATGTTAATTGAGAAAATGTACCAAGTGGAAAATTTACACCAACAGGCACTGTTTTCTACTTCTCTTATCTTTATTTGGCTGCTCTGTGCTAGCCATATATGACAGTTCTACATAATTTTTATTTCTATAATTTAATTTATATTTCCTAGTGCATACCACTCTTCTTTCAGCCAAGTTGTTGCATTCTGTAACCCACATCATCCTGCATTTCATCCAGGACATTTCATCCATCATCCTCCATTTCACCCCTATGATCCAAGGCCTTGTTGATGACACTGCCGTTGGGGCTGCCTGGTTAGGGTTGATCTGTCCCATGGTCTTTTTAGTTGCAGTTCCCTGTTTGTGGACTGCCCTCTCTAGTGAGATGTGTCTGCCTTCCTCAGTACTGATTTTCAGAATAAATGTAAAATCATTCTCATGATTTTCAGAAGAAATGTAAAATCATTCTCATTTTGGGAGGAAGAGTGGGGTATATAAATCCTTCTTCTTCTTCTTCTTCTTCTTCTTCTTCTTCTTCTTCTTCTTCTTCTTCTTCAACAACAACGGTAATTTATGTTTACAACAACAGCAGTGATTTATGTTTCAAACAATGACAACAGTGATTTATGTTTCAAAGCAAGAATAAGTTTCATTATTGTGTTTCTCAAGCATTGTACAAAATCCTGGGCCAAAGTACAGAGCCAAAGTCTTTTCCTACCTTAGTGTTAATGTTCCAAGTTGTGTCTCCTAGGTTAGATCTACTCATGCAGCGCAGTGATTCTGTGGTTGTGCTGTCTTGAGCTGGTAGAATGAACTATACTGCTTCAGTCTGCATGTAGGGAAATTCCTCTTCCCATATGTATATACAATTTGTGTGTTTAATACACTGTAAAAGTTGTTTGAGTGTTAAAACTACAACCACCTCAAAGCAGTTTTCAAAAAGAATAAAACAATGAAAGTGTTGGTATAAGCTGTTAAAAACAAGTTTTTAAAGCATTCAGAAACAATAATAATGAGCAATAAGCTAAAAAGCTAAAAAGCTGATTACAACACATGTCAGCTTTCAACTACTGTATTTTACTTGCTTTGTTTACCCATGTCCTGAGATAACCACCAGAGGCGCTTCTCTGTGTTCTCCTGCAGGCAGAAATAAGGTGGGTAGTCACAAGAGAAATAACCTTAGCAATATGGACAAATAGGGCAGCAAAAAGATGGCAAAAAGTCTGGTGCTCAGGTACCTTCTGGCAGAGTCTAGGTGGTAAACAGTGGTCCAGCAATACAGCTCCCACTTGTGTGCAAGTGACTCGTGTGCGGCCACATATACCAGTACATGCAGCTCCAGGAAATAATTAAATAATTTAGTTCATACCAGGAAATTGAGGAAGAGAACTGGAGAATCTTCATAGCTCTTGAAGAGACCCTCCCAGGAGCCCAAAGAGAACTTCAGTGAGGGCAGAGAAGAGACTGAAGGCGCAGGGGGCTTTGTTTAGGCTGCTCAACCTCCCCGCCTAACAGCTGGTGCATGCTGTAGCACAGAAGCAGCAGCTGCTTTTCCATACATCCTCCAGCCTCCAGCCAACCCCAGAGCTTCAGTTTTAGATGTGGATATTTTTAGATACAGTATTTTGGTCTGGACTGGAGGGAGAGTGGCAGAAAGGGCATTTAAAAGGTGTTAAGAAGGTGCTCCCCGCTTACACGATTTTCACTTATGTGCGTGGGGCACCGGAACGTAACCCCTGCGTAAGTGGGGAGCCGCCTGTAATTCAGGAAATGCTAGTATTCTACTTCTTTCCTATTTTTTTAGCATTCAGTGTTGTCAAAGGTGTTATATTTTTCAGCCTAGCACCATGGGCTATAGCTTGATGTTCACTGCTATTTTCCAATTATCAGTGAGAGAAACCTTTGTAAAAGGTTGTCTTTATAGAGCTGTTTGGTTAGCTTTCTGTTAAATGGGTAGATACAAACATATTTCCTCAACAATGAGAAAACGGAGCTGGCAACAACACAATAGTAGCTTACAGTCAGTCCCACGACATTCCTCTATTTCTCTGAAATGTGCAAACCTTTAAACATTCCAGAGTGTTCTAGACAGCAGTGGGTACAACTCATCTGATCTCAGATAAAATAAAATAAAAAGAGCAGGAATACTCATATTCACACCACAAATTTCTGTCTTGTTTGTTTTCCAAAGCTGTCCCCATTTTAAAAGCCAATTTAACTGCAACATGATGTTTGGGTTGCTTTTTTCTGGTGTCAGAATGACAATCTGCCATTTTTTCCTACAACTATATGAAATATTACATATGTTGATTAAAAAAACTCTAATATATTTTTGTTTGCAAAATTTTGTTCCCAAACCATCAGAAATTATGATGATTATTTTTGCACTACGAAACTAGCCAGAACTTTGGGGCTGGCTTCAGGCTGAACTGTTTTTTGTTTTTTAAGTGTAACTTGCTTTGGAAGCCAATTTCCTATCCTTTTTTGCATTTAACTATTGGAACACTTGCTTTGCATGTTTAAGGTCACAAGTTTCAATTCTCAGCACTTAAGGAACCAAAAGATGAGACATGAAAAAGACCTCTCTGCCTAAGTTCTTGTAAAGCTGCCATTGTGTCAGAGCAGACACAATTAACAAGACCCTGATTTAGTAGAAGACATCATATTTTCACATATCAAAGTCGAATTTCCCCCTTGGTTAAAACCAGTTTGCCAGCAAGTCTCAAGAACTGCTCCAATACCTTTGTTAGGTTCCCCATGAAGGTAACCCACAGCAACCTACCCCCCCCCCCTTGGCTCTGCTTTAGAATTCTGTGCCTGCGCTTAAAAATAGACCATATCCATGGGGCTGTTAATTGTAACTCTCTGTTAAAAGAGTAATTTTGCTGATAGGTAGGGCTGGACCTTGGGACTGAAGTCCACAGCTCCTCGAATGACTAGCTAGAGAGTGGCAGAAAATATGTGCAGGGGCAAAAATGCCCAGTATCAGTGTCTAGCTAATGGGTCTGATGCTGGTCATCACTGTATTCTTTATTCCTTATTGTCCAGGCATATACACTGTTACAGATGCTGAGCTAATTTTATTTATATTATTATTTTTTAAAAAAACATTTTCTACGTAAAAACGGTGCTTATTTCAAAATACAGTAAATGTGTTTACCGTCAGGGCAGAGCCCATTCAAAGTGATTTTAAATGAGTTTAAGGGAATTTAAAATGTGAAAAAGTAAAAACCAGGACACCCCAAAAATGCCCCTCAAAGTGATTTTTCATTTGACTTGCCTAAGATCCAGGACAAAGTGCCGCCTTTTGGAAATTCCCCCTGGATATCAATTCCACCTTTGAAATCCCGATAATATCTGGGAAAATCTGGATGTATTTCAGCCCTATTTGTTCTTTTAAAAATTGGGATTAGCAAGCATTTTTGTCCCTTTGCATGAGGAATATAGAAGCAGTTGTAAAACATAGTATTGGGATGGTGGAGAAGAGAAATACAAGCCCATAAGTCCAGTAAGTTCACAGTTTAAAATTACCTGGCTACACCAGGTGCAGTACCTGTGTGTATTCTTGCAACATCTAACTCCTGCTGTTTCTGGAACGCTGAAGGGGTGTCTGCATTGCAGTGTATTCTAGTTATACATTATGAAGTTTTGATTCACATTGTCCACAGTGAATTTTCCATATATCTTCAAATATATTTCCCATCTCTAATCCAGGGACACGGGTGGCGCTGTGGTCTAAACCACTGAGCCTCTTGGGCTTGCCAATCAGAAGGTCGGCAGTTTGAATCCATGAGCTCCCGTTGCTCTCTTCAAGCTCCAGCCAATTTATCAGTTCAAAAGCATACTAGTGCAAGTGGATAAATAGGTACCGTTGTGGCGGGAAGGTAAATGGGTTTCCATGCACTTTGCTTTCGTCACACTGTTCTGTTTTGCCAGAAGTAGTTCAGAAGCGATTTAGTTATGCTGGCCACATAACCCGGAAAGCTGTCTGTGGACAAACACCGGCTCCATCCCTGAAAAGCGAGATGAGTGGACTGGATTTGACTGGATTTAACCATCCAGGGGTCCTTTACCTTTACATTTTTAGCCCATCTCAAATTAGGGTTGGTGCTGATATTTGCTAAAATTGAAATAGAACCATGAAGCTTAAACAACGTTCTCTTCCAAAATGCACTCTTTCAAGTTCACCCCATATGCAGAACAATCCTCCCTGCTACAGACAGATAATACAACAGAATTTTTGGCTCAAAACCTGATTGATCCAGCATCTTGTACATTTATCCTCAGTATTCTCTGCACTAGACCAATTTCTGCCATTCTTTTTGTGAAAATGAAATTTATGTTTCTGGTGGAGGATCTGCAGAAGAAGCTGATGCTACTGCTATTTTACACTTACTGTTTTTGCTGCTTCCTGTTTCTCTAAGGAGCTTTCAGGATGGGCCCATCACATTGGCTATGCATGTTGGCAGAAAACTTAGTATGCTCAGTATTTGGTAATGGACGGTGACTTCTCCATCGCTCTCAGTCACAGTTTCATCAGAGTTTCTTTCAAATGACAAGTATTTAAAGTGAAGGTAGAATATTGGTCAAGATTGTCATCTGGGAGTGATCAAATATAATCTCAGCTGTAAATTCTCTAAGTATTATTACTTAGACAAGTCACTGTCTACCAAGTCCTATGCACATAACATAACTGTGTCTAAAGAGCATCCATATAGGAGAGAGGAGAAAACATACTAATGCTGTAGTTGGGTCCTGCATTGCATTATGAGAATTAGATAACTTCCAAGTCCCCTTCCAACCCTCTGATTCTGTGTTATAGATTCCTAAAACCACTGATTTACAGGTTAATAGCATAGTGAATGCATTGGTGTAGATACAGTTTAATCTCAATTTGTCATGCTATTTGGCAAGCATTACAATGCAATGAATAGAGACATGTGCAAGCAGATCTGAAGGCGGGGAAGTGCAGTCTGAGCTCAACATAAATTGTAAGGATCAGATTTGTTTGATGTAAGTATGCACTAGTGCCACAGGTGCACAGTAGAAATAAAAGCACATGGCTTGCGGGCCTATCCACAGTGAGCCTGCAAGCATCCGAGGGAGGGGGGCCGACCCATGGAGTCTAGCAATAGAGATTCAAAGAGGCCAAAGCACTGTAGGGTAAAACACATGTGCCAAATACTTTTGGAAAGAGTTAACAAGTATGGGTGTTTCTATACATAAAACCTCTGAGCCAAAGTAAGTGAGCTAAAGTGCTTGATCTTAGAGGAAAGCATAGATATAGTGGGTGGAACGGAAGCTTGAGGGAATGGAGAAAACCAGGGGGAGACAGTTCTCTCTGGATACGTGCTCTATAGGAAGGACAGAGAAGGTTATAAGGGAAGTGTTATGGCTCCATACATCAAAGAGGAAATAGAGCTCAACAAATTAGAAATCCCAAATGGGGCAGAATTACTTTGTCTTGTGTCTACAGAGTAATTTAGTACTGGCGACTTACTATCTCCCCTCCCTGACCAAAACACCCACGGTGCTATCGAGATTGAAAATGGGTGATATTGACATGAACAATGAAATCAAGGTGGCATCCAAAGAAAGAAGTGTGGTAGTAATGGGTGATTTCAATTGTTCTCATATAGACAAGGTCAATGCCTCCAGTTCGAACAAACAGGTAATGTTTCTAGATACACCATGTCTCACTGAAGCAGAACCAACATGGCTTCTACAAGGGCCATCTCACTAAGAGTTCTTTGAGTGTCAACAAGCATATAAATAGAGGTGATCACAGTCAACACTTGTACCTAGACTTTCAAAAACCTGGAAATACCCCACCCCCCACCCCCCACCCCCAGGCAGAGCATTTCCTACCGGCAGTGGCAGCCATGGAGAGGCAATGGGATCAGAAGCCAGGATGGCTTTTGTAATTCCAGTACTTGTTCTTGGAAAATCAGGACACTTGGAGGGTATATAATACAGACACCTCACTTACACATGATTGACTCTCGCATGGCCACGTATATACACGGTGCCGGGAAATAAATAGATATAGTCAAAACAGGAAATTACAGGAGATAGTTGGAAAGTCCTCGTGACTCATAAGAAGAACCTCCCAGGAGCCCAAAGAGTGGGTGGAGGTAATCCCAAAGAGACCGGAGGTAGAGCAGGGCTTTGTTTAGGCTGCTCAGCCTCTCCGCCTAACAGCTGATGCATGTGGTAGCACAGCAGCAGCAGCCACTTTTCCGCGCATGCTCCAGCCAGCCCATGAACTTCAATTCTAGTTGTGAATATTTTTAGATACAGTATTTTTGGTCTGGATTGGAGAGAGAGTGGGAGAAAGAGAGCAGCAGAGAGGGTGTTTAAAAGGTGTTTAGAAAGTGTTCCTCCCTTACACAATTTTTGCTTATGAGCGGGGGAGGGGGGGCAGAATGCAACCCACACATAAATGGGTTGGTGGAAAGACACTTAAAATCATATGTAGTTTATTACTTCAGTTTTCTACCAACTTTTCCTACTTGTAAAATGGGTCAATGCTTAGTAACTAGTCTTCATAGCTAGGGAAATGTTAAGAAACTGAATAGCTTCAAGTTATCTCTAGTGATAATGGGTTATAGCCATGTTACCCAGTAATCTGGTCCACATATGGTCCACCAAGTCTCTTTAGTTGGCCCATGTTGACCTCTCTGTGTCTCCCTCCCAACACATGTCCCCTCCCCTGATTGTTTCTCACAGTTGCACAACAAAATATAGAAGCTGAGACTAGGGCACTGGTGTGCAGGACCTGCAAATGAGTGAGACAGTTTACACTCCCAGTACATCACATCAGGGAAAGGGATTGATTTAGTTGATAATTCAAGCAAAACTGGATTGTAGCTTCATTTGAAGGATATTGAAATTGTTTGAGAAGTTAAGATGTAGCTGCTTTTACCTTACAGACCCATCCTGAAATGATGAAGTATGGGTTGCTGTTGACTCTACAACTCCCTGCTGCCTCTTTCTCTCACCATCACCACCCTCTTTTTTAAAATCCCTGTACAATGACTTGTTATGTAAAACACCAGTGTGTGTGTGTGTGTGTGTGTGTGTGTGTGTGTGAGAGAGAGAGAGAGAGAGAGAGAGAGAGATTCTTTAGTGTTGGAATCTGAGTCACATGGGGCTGTTTTATTCCCCCCTCTGCTAATCTCGTTTCTATAGAAACAAGATTGGGGGGGAAACGACAAGCGGAGAAAGAAGAGAGAGAGAGAGAGAGAAAGAAAGAGAGAGAGAGAGAGAAGAGAATTAAGGTGATGGGAGAGGAAAATAAGGGTGGCAAATGAAGAGGAAGGTCTTGTTTTGGTGGGTGGGGTTGAAATGTAGCCAGAATAGGCTGTTAGGGAAAACTAGCAGCCCCTGAATGGGAATTTTGGCCAGCAGTAGTTCAGTTTAGGTTATTGTCTATGATGGAACGTGTGCATGTGTGCATCTTGGAGAGAAGATGTTTCAAAATATTTCCTGAAGTGAATTCATCATCCTGAGCAGGAGGCATCAGAAAAAGAACAAGCCCCAAGTATTTAGCAGGTGAGTGAGAAAGCAGCAGTACCGGTGGGGGACCTAGGGAGGAAAGCTAAAGTGACACCCATTCTAGCCATATTTTTGGCACTCTTTCCTAACTGATGGCGCAGCCAGCTGGCAAGGGGTCTCATTCTCCAGGATGTTGATTGGTTGATTCTCTTTCCCACCCCACTTCCAACCCACCAAAGCTCTGAGCACGTTAGCTTAGGGATGAGGGACAGAATATTGTGATTTATGTGCAGTTTGTCTTACTACTTAGATATGTGCATGTATGATGCCACTCCTGGCCATCCAGTTGTGTGACAGGGTTCTAGCTTAGATAAATTTACATTGTGTTTGTTTCTTGATAGGTTGATTTAAAGGAGGGATAGCATCTTTGCATTCAGTTAACTAATTTCCTGTACAAATCCTGAAGAACTTCAATTCACCCACCCAAAAGGCTTCTGATCCATATGGCTGTGTTTCAGCAACTTGATATTATTGCCTGCATCCATCTATGTCAGGAGTAACCAATGTGATGCACTCCAGATGATGTTGGGCTACAACTCCCTCATTCCTGACTATTAGCCATGTTGACTGAAGCTGTTTGGAGTTGCAGTCCAATAACATCTGGAGAGCACCACAATGGCTACTCCTGATTTACATCTACAAGCCATGGTAAGCAAGGTTCCACTGGGCTGGTGATGAATGCAGTCAGCAGCACCCTCAGCAATTTGTCTTTCAGTATTACTGTCATGCAGATTGCTAAGTGATTTAGCTAGAGGTGTATGTGCTGTAGATACCCCTCATGCCTAAAAAGGGCTATATTTTTTGAGTACAGGCAGTAGAGAGGTCCTTCAGAATTTGCTTGTTGCATGTGCACTTCTCAAAACTCCTTTATAAGTACATAAGCCCACCCTTGGGACTTATAGTCTACTCTAAGAATTATGCTCATGCATCCTAATCCTTCCAGTTTTCATTGCATAAGCACATTGCAACTCCAGAGCTGTAGTGTTATGTGCAGAATGATATCCATGTATAAGTATATGACAGTGGCTTGCTTTGTGCATCTTTTACATACAGATGACTTAAGCTTACATGTAATAATGGCACAGACGAATGCATAACTTCATGGGCTAGTTGCTGTGTGTCACCTTCCTGACACATAGCCTTTTTTTAGCCAATTCATGATTTATAGAGCAGCCTAATGATAGACCCTGGTATGTCATCTGTAGGATTTTTAATGTGTTCTTTCATCAGAGGAATGTGTTCAATTAGTGTGATTTTATTGTGAGTCTTTTGACTTTGGATTCCTTAGCTTCTGTTTTTTTTGTAATAAAAGGGGTTATCAGTCCTTACAGCTGTTTTTGTTGTGTGATGGATTTACGTGTTGTATAACTTTGGAAGTGAAGCGGTACCAAGGTAGTAACTTAAATATAATGCACATATAAAAATTCCTGGAGTGGGAATATGGGAAGACACTGGCTTGTGGTTCCTTGGTGTTTGGGAATAACAACTCTGATTTCTTAGAGTGGAAGATTTCATTTTCCATTTGTGATACTCACTTCAGCTGGATAGAACTACAGGGTTCTCTGAAATAATAAATCTCTGTCCATCCTCATAAAATCAAAAGTGTTATAACTCTGGATATGAGAGATAATTTCCATTGCCTTCTACATATATAAATTAGGAGAATATTAGGGCCTATATGTTGTCTTGTTTTGAGAGATGAGCAAGTGGAAAAATAAATGCAGCATGATGGACCAGCCCTTGCTAGTGCATATACAATATGATCTTTAGGTAGACAGAGATTGCGTGCTGCTCCATAATAATGCATGCCCTACTTCAGAAGTGATATTCTGAAGCACAGCCTTCTTGGTTGTGGTGCCTTGGCTCCTTTTACTTTTTAAGGTGTTATAGAAAAGCTGCTTTATTTTCTCTTGCTCCAAGTGAAACCTAGTTTTCTTAAAATAAAATTTACAAGCTGCCACTGAATTTATTCTAAAGCAAAATTTAGGGCAATTAGGCTAATTTTGCTCAGGTGAAACAACTATAGTAATTACAAAGAAAGCTGAAGATAACTTTACTGAAATTAAGAAAATTTATCAGGGCTTCATATGTCTTTACTAATAGTTAGCTAGGGTAGGTGATGGTTGTTTTGACCCTGGGAAATGCAAAAATCATTATATATTGGTTTGATTTCTGACATTACACAAGATTCTTACTTCAGGCTGAATGAAAGGGGAACTAATTCTCAGCTGAACTTCCTTCCTGAAAGAAGAGTCCTTTAAAAATGTTAATGCTTATAATGGCATACCTGCAAAAAAGGTGTGCCTGCATAGCTGCTACCTGAGCATTCACTGTACATCCATAGCAATATTTTGATGTATCTCAGGAGGACATTTCTGCCTAGGACTGGCTGTGCTCACAAGTAGTTAGGAAGCTTGACAAACTCGTTACATTTGACCTCATCAACCAACTTGTAGGACATTGTTCTAAAGTATTTTGTTCGTTTGTTTTGCTGAAAGGGTGTATCAAATACACACGAATGTTCCTTAAGAGATAACAATGTTACTTTTCCCATTTGATAGAGGCACATAACTGAACGTTTGTTCCAGAGCAACTTTAAGTCAGCCAGTTACCTGAATTCAGGGCTTGTGTATGCTTTGATTCTGTGGGAGCACAGAAAAGCTGCACAAGGTGGAACTGATTGTAGAATTTGGCTTTCTGAAAGGGAGGCTTTTGTTTTAAAGCAGTGTGGGGCTTTCTAGTCCTTAAGGTTTGCTTCAGAATGCATGAGCAATGCATGGTGAAATGTCAGAAGCTGGAGGAACTACTGAACGATATTTCCAGTGGCCAGGAGTGTAAATTCACTGCCTTGTATTGCCCCTTACTGAAACTATACAAAACTCTTTGTAAATAAATGGCCACAGCTTACTAACAGGCCCTCCTCGGTATAATTTTAAAGGTAGCAAGGCATGGTTTGAATGCACATGATGTAGCTGAGCTAAGGAGATATGTGTTTTATGTATTTTTTTATCCATTCAGTCCTTAAAATTTCTATCCCATTCTTCCTCCCAAAGGAGTCCAGGGTAGCACACAATAAAACAGGCCAAGAATACACATTTTTTAAAACAAAACAAAATTAGGAAAAACAAGCTGAGCTTGAACCCTGGCAAGACGGAGGCATTGCGGGTGAGTACCAACACATGGTCCCATCAGGATACCCCACTCGCCAATCTAGGAATTGTATTCTGCCCTAACTGCAACTTTTAGACTGTCTTCAGGTGCAGCCCCATGTAGAGCACATTGCAGTAGTCTGTGCTGGAGGTCACTGGTGCATGATATTGTTGTCGTTGTTTAGTCGTTTAGTCATGTCCGACTCTTCGTGACCCCATGGACCAGAGCACGCCAGGCACTTCTGTCTTCCACTGCCCCCTGCAGTTTGGTCAGACCCATGTTTGTAGCTTCAAAGACACTATCCAACCATCTCGTCCTCTGTCGTCCCCTTCTCCTTGTGCCCTCCATCTTTCCCAACATCAGGGTCTTTTCCAGGGAGTCTTCTCTTCTCATGAGGTGGCCAAAGTATTGGAGCCTCAGCTTCACGATCTGTCCTTCCAGTGAGCACTCAGGGCTGATTTCCTTCAGAATGGATAGGTTTGATCTTCTTGCAGTCCATGGGACTCTCAAGAATCTCCTCCAGCACCAGCATGATATTGTAAGTTTCTGCAAATTCTTTGTACAGTTTTCAGTTCCATGGAAGAAAGGCAGCAGTAAAATAAATATGTAAAGGATCACAGGATCACAGAATTGTAAGTGGCTTACAAGTTATCTAGTCCATAACTTGCGCTCTTAATTAAAAGCCAGTATTCCAAAGCTCTTGAAACAACCAAGTGAATGCTGTTTGCCAAAATGTCTTGCTATTAAAAGATGTACTTTGTGGTGCTAAATGCTAAGGCTAGGTGAAATTCCCCACCCAACCCCCACACTTGTTTGGCTCAGCATTATTAAATATGTATCTTTAGTAAGCTCTGTTTAAATCAGTGCAACTTACTTCCACAATGTAAATATTATAACATCAGGATAGTTTTGTGGAACTATGAATAACTAGTTTTTTGAAGTTGGCATAACATGGGTACGAAGATGTATCTTTGTCTCTCTTTCCTATTTTTCTGTTCACAAATAAAGGTTTGAAGAATACTTGGAACAAAGGAAATTGACTTCTTTTTAAATGGAGAACAACTACTTTTTGGCTTTCATCTTACTGGTTTACTTCATCGTTTTGATTGCTTTGCTTACACATTTCCTGTTATAAGGATGTACTAGCATAGTGGTACCTTGGTTCTTGAACAGAATCCATTTCAGAAGCCCGTTCAGCTTCTGAAATGTTAAAAAAGCGAGGGGCTGCTTCCCATTGGTTGCACTCAGCGGAAGCCATGTCGCACGTTTGGGTTCCGAAAAATGTTTGAATACAGAAGCATTTACTTCTGGGTTTTTAGCGCTCAAAAACTGAAACGTACAATAACGGAGGCGTTCAAGAACCGAGGTACCACTGTACTTTAATAACCCTTGACCTTAGGAAGGACTGATATCAGTCTGCTTCAGTTTGATTTGCTCCTAAAGAAGAGCAAATATTTGGGAGCATGTTGAGCATCTTTACCTTGGGCAGTCTTGCCGCAGAAACCTATGTAAAGCTACAAAAGAATTTATACCAGGTGAGATTTTTTGCTTATCTTATCCACTGTTGTCTGCTCTAACTGACAACTGATCTCCAAATTCTCAGGCAAAGGGACTTTCCTATCAACTACTACTTCATCTGTTTCACTGGAGATACCATGGATTGAAACTGGGACCTACTGCATGTAGAACACATACACATGCTGCACCACTGAGCTATGTTAACTCCTCTTTCTGTATGTCCCAGCACTGTTTACTCTTACAGCAGTTTTCTAGGGTCTCACACCATAGGTCTTTCGCATCCCAACCCTTTTAAATGGAGTCTAGGGATTTGGTTTGCATTTAGCGGTGACTCTATCAAATTACGCACTTTCCAAAAGAATATGAGAAATGAAACCCAGCTACCTCTTTGAAATTTGCACTAATCTGAATTTTCCAATGAAGTTATCCAACCAAATGGTTACCAAAAAATACATTTGCAGGTGTAGTCAAGCTCTGTGTGGAGCAGCAGGTGGTGAATAACAACAAAAGCCACAAATTTGGGCATGGATCCCTTAATCACCCAGCCTGCCTACTGGGTGATCTGTTGTTAGCTGACAGATGGGGATTGGCTGATGTCGGGATCCCCCATGGCATGAACCACTTCATGTGGTTCTTGTGGCATTAGGTCAGTAATAGAGGGCTCTGTGGCCTGTTAGCCTGACTAGGTTTCTGGATAGAAAGTGCTGCCCAGCAGAATCCTTTAAGTGGAACCTCCTATTGGATGGGACTGGGTGCCCCTTCCTCGTAAGGATCCAGCCAGATGTTACAATATGCCACCCTCCAGGGAGCCCAGTGCAGCTGCTGATTGGCTCCCTGAAGTCTCCATGTCCTTTGGCCTCCTACACAGATGCAAAGCACATGAAGCATTTCACAGCTGTGCAGGAGACCTAAGATGCCAATTACTCCTCTCTCCCCTGCTGCACCAGGCCACAAAATGGGCCTCCCTGATAAATTGGGGAATTTAGGAATGTTGGGGGGAAATATGTATAAAAATAAATACATATTTGGTGAAATTGCTTGCAAATATGTGTACATTATTCAAAAGGTGTACAAAAATGTGTTTATTAGGAGAAATTGGCACTAAATTGTAGGATATTTTTTATGAGATTTTTTTTTAAAATTGCAGGTTGCTGCAGAATTGTGGAGAATTGAATTTAAGGCTAGAAAAATGAGAAACTAAGAAAATAGATTGACATATCTTTGCATCCCTAATTGAGACACCAGATTTGAACCTGGAACTTACTGCATTCCCAGCACGTGCTCTATCACAGACATATGAACCATCCTCATTGACATTACAATATAACAAACTAATAATAATATCCTTCGCCCTTATTTTTAGAAATAATTCCCACCCCCTGCTCAGCATACTAAGTGTTCTCTAGGGCATTGTTAAGAAGGACGCAGCTGTAAGCTGTGATGCGAGGAGCCACTTTCATATGGAAAGGAACAAAAATATTGTGTGTGTAGAAAAGACTGGTTGGGCTTTATAATGCATTGTTTTTCACACTATGTTTTCACTATTGCAGGTGCTGTACATTGTTAATTCAGTACAAGTTTTCTAAAGAAATCACATACACAGTAGGCTGCACAGCCAGCATTAACTGGGCAAACTAGACACAAATTGCTTTTAAATTACAATTGGCTTTGAGGTCCATCCTGTATTGGACCCCTTCAGAAAAAAACAAACAAACTAGTACTAAACCAACTTCATGATGACTGCAGAAATCTGCTTACTGTACTTTTAATCCTTACTTGAACACCCTGTGTGTGTTTCTGAGTGATAATAAATTCCCGAATTTTGACTTATGATATAGGATCATAGTTTGTAGAGGTCTAACTGCAAAATAAGCAAATACAAACATTAAGCAAATAAATAAATTGAATAGCAGATGAGGAAAAGATGTGGCTATCCCATTCATCCTGGATACACTATTATTACACTTCACAATATACCATATTTTTCGCCCTATAGGATGCACTTTTTCCCCTACAAAAATGAAGAGGAAATCTGTGTGCGTCCTATGGGGCAAATACAGGCTTTCGCTGAAACTTGGAGAGCGAGAGGGGTCAGTGCACACTGACCCCTCTCGTTCTCCAGGCTTCAGGAAGCTATCAGCAAGCCTGGAGAGCCTGCGGGAGTTCCCGCAGGACTCCCCACGCTGCGGATAGCAGCCTGCCGCCCGGCGTGCAAGGCGTCCTGAAGCAGAGCGCCCCGCGCGCCGGACAGACATCGGCCAGCCCCACAAGCTCGGGGGACAGCGGGGAGGCGCAGCGTCGCCATCTCACTGTTCCCTGACCTGGTTTGGGGGGGGGGAAATAAAGGGGGGAAATTTCCTTTATTTCCCCCCCAAAAAAACTAGGTGCGTCCTATGGGACGGAGCATCCTATGGGACGAAAAATACGATATAAACTAGAATCTCTTTGTAGTGTAAATGATCTGCATGATCACATATCTACATGCTGTTAATTCCATGTTAAGCCCTTGAAAGACAAAGACAAATCTAAAGCCTCTTTATAAGAAGCCATGTTATTTGTTCTTGAAAGTTACTACTTCCTATTAGAATTAGGACCTTGAAGGATATTCTCTGTAGGAATATCCTTGGAGTAAAGACTTACTCTACAGAAACTTAAATATGTTCTCTACTGCAGGCCCAACAGTGAGTTTGTTGCTGAAATAAACTCCCATACACCTCAAGAGTCCCAATCCTTGTATCCTAGAGAGGAGAGCCCCCAACAGTGGCAGACTTCGGGCTTTAAAATTTCAGCGGCATCCTGTGTAATACCAAAATTCAGCACACACACCCCACCTCTCTCCTTCTGTTGTTCATCACTGTTGCAGTATCCCCTGCAGTGCCCTCTTGGTGCCCAGTGCAGTTGAGCCAATAGGAATGCCCCCCCCAAGTCCCCTAGATAGCTCAGTTGCTTAGAGTAAGGTGTTGGTAACCTTCACAAATTATTGGAGAGCCAGTAGAGGAAAACTGGGTTTCTCCATTTTGCCCGAAAAGCTGATCAAGAAGTGTATATTGAGTGCCACGTAAGAAAATAGTACATTTGTCCTTGATAACTGTGATAAGTTCATCTGCTTGGTAATAAAGTAAAATTATTATTACTGAATATGCTCACTAATTTGTGGGATCTGTGTTTAAATATTGGTTACTTAAGTAAGTCTTGAATTAGACTGAGCTCGCTGCTGTACATTCTACTAGATTTCAGCAAGCACCACTTTCGTATTCACAAGTACAGATAAAAAAATTGAACAGAGGAATAACTTCTATAAGAGCCATTTCTGTGGCCCAAGGCATAAAGGACAGAATGACCATAAAAAATAATAATTCTATGTTCCTCGGAGGTATAGCAAAATTCTGCTTGTGGATGTCATTGTCTTGGATTGAGTTGTTCTTGTTCATTATTGCATTGACTCTGGACTCATCAGAACCAGGAAGCAGTGACCATAAAGAATAACAACTTGCCATGGAATCAGTGGTAGCATGGTTTACCAGTGCCCAGGGCACACGCTGTGCTGGGAAGATGTGGTGCGGAGGGTGAATGGAGCTCACCGTACCAGCCCAGCCCTTGCTGCCGCTGCTGGAGCAACCCCCTACCAGAGTCAAGTGAGGCTGTGCTGCGCCTCCTGCCTGCCCATGCAGAGGGGAGCCCAGCTGGCTAACAGGGCACTTGGTGGATGACTCCCCCAACACCAGACAAAACTGCTTTTTTGTATTCAAGATTGCTAGAAAATTTAGATATGGCATTCATTTGTTAGAGGCAGACCAAGTCAGGCCCATTGACTGTGGTGTCCGTGGTCCAGGTGAAACATAACTCTTATATAACCATATATTTGCTGTTCAACTGCAGATTTCTTTGGCTTGCACTAGATCAAAGACAGCAGATAAGGAGGAGACAAATAGACCAGCATCACTGTTTTTTCTCATTAACTCACTTTTCAGTGCAAACACAAAATAATCAAGCAGCACCTGATGTGCCATAGACTTTGGAGAGGCAGAGGAACAGATTTGGAGCTAATAATGAATAGTGTATATGCATGCCAAACTACTTAATGAGCTATGCTTAACTTCCACATTAAGGTGGTCACTAGTAACACATTTAGGTCTACCTACTACACACTAATAAATAATGATTCAGATTTTTTCTAAGGAAATTTTAAGCGAAGGAAATCAAATTGAAGTTTCATACAATATTTGCTCCACAGCCTTTGTAGTGTATAGTCATTTGGCTCCCGGAACAAATTTACCTGCTTTTGTGAAGAAAAATCAAAGTAATGCTCTTATTATATGCTCTGCTATGACCTTTGATGATTTGCCTTGCATAGTCCAGTTGGTAGAGTCATGAAACTAGATCCTGAGATGACTGTAGGAATAATCTTATTTTAATCTGTAGCTATCCATGGCCATAGAATACTTGGTCTTCCTTTTTGAAAGCACCGTTTTGCATAGTTAATAGTTACAATTTTCTCCTATGCTAACCTGCCAGTCCAATGAGCTATGCTGCAAGTCATAACCAGGTTTGCAAGATTAAGATGGACTCATTTGCATATAACAGGAAGTTAACTTTAGCAGTGTTTAGTTTAAGAGGATGAAAAGATATTGAGGCCAAATATTTGGGAAAATGAGCAAAGTAGAAATTAAATAAAGTGGGTGCAAGTACATATCATTGACTTGTTCCACATGTGGAAGAAAGTACCACTGTTACTACAACACAGGCAATTACCCACTTACATGGGAGTTACATTCTGGGGGCCTTGTGTGCATAAAGAAAAAGTGCATAAGTGAGGAGAAGCCTCTAAAACTAGGGTGATTTAAGAGGCACCAGAAGTACCTTTTTCTTTCATACCTTTGCCTCTAGATTGCCAGAAAGGGCAGGGAACAGTGGGTCCGAGCCCACTGCAATACAGCTTTGCACCCAACCGCTGTTGAATGGGGTTGTGTTGTAGCAGTGAGAGCTCCTGCACACCATTTTGGAATCCACAATTTCCTTTTTTTAAAAGCCTTTTAAACCTTTTTTTAAAAGCCTTTAGGCTCTGGGAAGGGTCTCCTCACGAGCCACGAGGACTTTCCAGATCTCCCACCATTTCCAGGTTTGAATTGAATTATTTATTTATTTCCCAGTACTACACATATCTGCGATCACACATGAGTTGATCACACTTTAAGTGAGAGTATGTCTGTATAGTTAGGTTGATGTGCTTAGATATAAGCTTGGATCAACAGCAACCGTCTCTTAAACATAGTAGTCTAATTCAGTTTGCTCTATAATCTCTGGCAGTAAATAAGACCAAAGGTTGCTTTTAAATCAGTGCAGGCTGTCTTCCTTTGGTTTTGTTTTATTACTCTGCCAAGTATAACAGTACTAGGCAGTGATCTTGTTTAGAGTGACCTGATGTAAACACCATTTACTTTCACCCAAAGTTATTATGGTCACTAATGCAGGCATTATGTTTTATTGCATGGAAAGCTGGCACAAACGTTTCCTGTAATAGATCTTAAACACACAGGGCAGTAATTATTAGGGTCCTCTTTGGGGTGTCTGGATTCATCTTGTAAACTTCAGACTATAGTTTTCAGATCACTATGAGAAATTATGTTGGACTAGATGGGCCATTGGCCTGATCCAACAGGCTCTTATGCTGGCAGCGATACCTTTTCCAAAGAACAGTTCCTCAGGAGATCACAGATAGATGTGACTGATCACAGAACATCATGTGTTGCCAGATAACCTACCTTCTTTCCTGATGTACTGAATGGCTGTTAAACAGAATAAAGGGTAAATGTGTGTGTGGTTAATGAATAGAAATTACAGTGAAATTTTACCTACCTGTGCAGTGTGTGAAATGGCTGGCTTATTGAAAGCAGTTTTTCATCTAAGCCATTAAACCATTATCACTTGGGTATCTCCCCATTGCTCTGTTCAGCATCTGAATGTAGAAACAGCCTGCGAGGTAATAGTTTGGTTTTACTGAGACCTAGTTAATTGAAATATGACTCATTACCACCTGAGCTTTGACTTGGAATTGCAGGGGAGAAATTTAATGACAGAGATAGCTTTTGAGCTGTGGGTTCTGTTTTGCAGGCTTTAATGAGATACGTAATTGTTCCTAATCTTTTCCACCAGTATTTGCTTTAGAGCTGTTTCATTTCCCCCCATAAAAAAGGCAATCACCCATTCCTTCCATCAAAGTAAAAATAAATAAATGATTATTTCTAAAGAATGATATTAAAAAAGCCCAAGCCTATTCTTTCTCAGTGTAATATTTAGACATTTGGCTTCCTCCTCCAAAAAACTGCCTTCACTCTGTCATGAAGAACAGCAAATTTATAAACTGAAAAATATATCAATAACCAGAGTTAATGAATTGAAGATGCCAATGTTTAAAAACATATCTGAATAATAGCTAGCTATTTGAGGTTTATTCCAGTATTGTAAAGAGAGAGACAGTGGGGCTGCTTTTCTGGGAAATGTTTCTGAGGTAATTTGCTTGGTTAAAGTAAGTCACAAAAATGTACTGGCTTAGATATATATGTAACACACAAGCAAATACCAATATGGATGCATACACGGAGGACCACGAAGTTGCTGTTTTTGTTTTACTAACCTTTAGCAATTTCTTTGCTGACTCCCTCACCTTCATTCTGAATATCCCTTAAATCGGTGACTTCAAAACTTTCAACTTGTGTTTTGAGACTGAAAGATGCCACCAGACTCCTTAATAAAAATGTCTTGCCGCCTTTAAAAAAATGCTTTACTTGCCTAGTTAAAATATGCAGTTTTCAACTTTTTTTTTGTTTATAGTAATTATACCCCACCCTTTAGCCAAAAAGGGTCTCAGAGCAGATTTCAAATAGCTTTCGAACCAGCATTCAAATAGCTATTGTTGAATTGTTTTTCCACTTGGAAACAGTATTACATGCAAGTGTAGAAGAAAGACACACTTTACACTTATTTGATGGAAGCCTAGCTATGTGAGTAAATCAGGCTAGTTTTACATGCAGTGAACCACCTATAGTAGTAGGTGGTCCTGTGAATTCATTGCTCTGCTCCTTCCTTTTCTAAGATTCAGCCACCTACCTTTCCATCTTGCTCCTGCCATTCTCTTTGGTTACTGTCATGCTATGATGGAGTTAACACCTCTCCTTTCCCCCTTCCCCAGGTCTGAGGGCAGCCTTTCTAAGTTCACACACCGGTTATCAATTAAACAGAAGCAGGAGAAGAGAAGGAAAGCTGAGTATGCCTCGGCTGAGCTGTCTGCTTTCCGTCCCAGGTCTCTGAGCATTGAATGGTAAGAGATGCAGTGTTGGGCTCAGGACAGAACAAAATCATACCCCATGCATTGCCACACTTTGACCTTTTTGCTGTCACACTTTTCCATGCCAGGGAGAAACCAGCACATTTAAAGCAAATTGAGTTAAAACTGTTGGCCCATATAAGAATCCATCTTGAGGGCAAGTCACATTTAAAACAGCAGGCATCCTTGATGCATTTGCAACAGTGATCCTAGTGGAGATCAGAGATGCACCTAGTGTGCAGAGATGCATTTCTCCAAATACATATGTGCCTTGGCCAGTAGTGTCCCAGGGTGTTAACAGGTGCATGTCTGCATTTCACATGTTCCAAAAAGGAAATACCGTAGTAAACTCTGCAAACTCACTCCAAGTCAAACCACAGGACCAAGATTAACAGGCCACACAGTCAGAAGCAAGCTAAACAAAGAGTTGATTCTCAGAACTGCTTTGTAGCAGAATGCTTAATTTTTCAGTCTGTTGCTTCACATTCACAGCATGTGGATCATCTGAATCATTCATCACAAGTACAGACTGCAGTTTGGCACATGGCTGCTCAGTTCAAACTAAAAAGGTTCATGATGGCATGCCAAATTGCAATTTGTACTTGTGATGAACTGCTCAGAGGATGCACTCACCATCTTAAGATTTAGTTCATGCTGTAAAATAAAACAGCTGGCCATGTTCAAAAACTTCTTCATACAATCAAGAGTCAGAGGATATTACTGCACAGTTCATATCACATGAAAACCCTGTCTATTACAAAAAATAAAAAATCCTTAGATCCCTTAGCCACACCACCTACCAACAGCCCTACTGTAACACAGTCATTTATTTAGCTGTAAAAGAGTGGTAAGCTAGAATCTGATAACTAAATCTCTCTCAACTCACATAACCTCATCTAATTTTTACAAAGATCAAAATGGAAATCAGTTTATGAATTGTTATCCCTGGATTGTGTGGATTTTCCCAAGCTTAAAGCAAAGCTAGGCCTTGATCAAGTCCAGGATGAGGGAGAAATTCAGTGTTGGAGGGCAAAACAAAGAGGCAATGTTGTGAAGTCAGCACACAATTTGGAATAAAGTAGAAAATGGACAGCAAGTCATCAAGGAGGGACTCAGGACTGGAACAAAGCAAGCTCAGCAAGGCCCAAATGAGGAAGAAAGTTGTTCAGGCAGGTGAGGGTGAATGACAAGTTTCTCTCTTGTGATATTTTAGACCAGTGGCACACAGTTCCCACTGAAATGGTAACTACATCTTTATGTCTTCCCTCCCTTTCCATAGCATCTTCAAAAATCTTACCCATATCCTCACCTTCCCCAATCTTACTCCATGGCTGCCTCTTGCAGAAGACAGAGAAACATGGAATGCTATAATATCAAGTAGGGCTCAGCTGGACATTTTGGTCAGCCAAAATTTGGCCCAAATTCTTGATGCTTGAAGGGAAGTTGCAGGAAAAACAACCTCTCCCAATTTATTTATCTATTTATTATTAAATGTGTACATCTTCATCAGAAGATCACAATGCAGTTCTTAACATTAAAAGTACAAAATAAGAACACAAAATACATAATGGAACAAAAACAAACCAATACCTCCCATAAACACATATTTGATTTCAAAGTTCAGGCAGTGGCAGTGAAAGTTCCAGGAGGTGGAATTTCAAGGGGGGAAGTGAAATGGAAGTGGACTGAGGGCTCTTCCTTATTAAAAAAGAAAGAAAGAAATTTATTTAAGAGCCACTTGGAATGGCTCTTATCTTTAAACAAAAATGCTTCCTAAGATGGGATGGGGAGGGAGAAGAAAACCTTTGACTACCTCATAACTGCTGAACATCAAATGGCTTTCTCTCTATGGGTGTCACCTAATAGCTCGCTCCTTTGGTAAAGAAAGGTCCAAGGAGGTTAGGGGTTTGGTGCAGCTCTAAAATCAGGACATGCATAAGTTCTATCAGTGGTTACAAACACAAAGTTAAATAGGTGTCCACTTTTCAGCAGCAGCCATATGTATAACATCTAGCTTGGCCCTTTGTAATGCCCATAATAACAACTATACTGTTAAAGATGTTGGATCTGAAGACTTCCTTAGTCCATAGGTGGCATAGGTGGCCTTTGGTTCTGTGAATGAGACAGAATTCTAGCCCTTACCCAATGAATCCCTACTTCTTGCATGGCAAGGGAAATTTGATTTGTTCAAATGTACAATTTAGAATTTACTGTTGCTTAGTGTGATGGTGGTGGGTAACAAGCCTCCTTGTTAGCATGTGAGGGAGTCTCTGGAGTTAAAAGACTTTTGAGGTCTTGCCTCAGTCAGCAGAGTTATTCCTGCCTACCCTGTTAGTCCATGAATTGATCTCTAGCCTGTGCAGCTCATGGGGGAAGTAAGTGATGAGTGCTAACTATGTAGGATAGATGTAGTGCCACCAAAACTTTTAATGAAGACACATTCTACTTTCTGAGTGAACAAGCCCAAACATTCTACAGCGAAGGTTGACTATAAAGCAAGGGGCCTCCAAATATTGCCCATCATCCAGGCTCATTATTTCCCCACCGCTTCTGCTGCCATCCTGGAAGAGCATCATTATAACTGACAGCTCATCAGAAATTTGTCATACATACCTAATTAATATAACATTATTATTATTATTATGAGAAGAAGCAGTGAAGCCTTGTGGTTAGAGTACTGAGCTAAAAAAAAGCCAGGAGTTGAAAGATTAAGAAGCCATCACCACTGGGATGTCACTTTACAAAATCTTTTAGTACATAACAAATGATATTATTGTTCTTCTCTTTCCTCTTGAGTACTCTTCTTTCCTACTGGAAGTCTGTCAATAGAGCTGCCTGGCAGCATCTTCAGACTTGTCTGGTCTGCCACTGTCTTTAATCAGTGTTTGGACAGGTGCAGGTTTCTCCATATCCAGAGTGGGAACAAAGTGCTGCATGGAACCCCAATTCTCTTTCTCCTAAGAGAGCTCTCCAGGGTCTGGGTCAGCCATGATCCTGACAACTTTATAGGTATAGGTATGGAAACAGGGTATGGAAACAGGAGCAAGTGCAGGTTCATCTGCTGAAGGATGTGCTCTGGTTCCTCCAAATCTTTGCTGTTCAGCTGACACATGCGTTTTGTAAAATGAATACTTATATACTCTGTTTATCAGCCCCCACCACCACTTAGTTCTTCCCCACTCATCAGAGTTCCTTGTACAGCCTCTTCCATTGCGAAGCAGAACTGTTTTGATCTGAGGAAGAAGATGGTACATGTTCCCAAATGTACTAGGCGTTCACAGCTAGGTCATCAATAAAATGTGTGTGTTTGTGGTGGTAAGTTAATACAATAAATAAGGAGGTGGTTCCTATTGTAAGTTGCCCCATCTTTTCTTTAATTTCAGCCTTGGCGCTTAGCAATATTGAAATATGCACCCACATGCATATATGTAAGCAGTCCCACCCCAGTAGCTCTATAAAAGGGTCTATTCACAAATCACTTATTTTTAGTATGGTCGCCACTGGAGTCAAAGGGACTATATCAATGTAAGCCAGTGTTTTTCAACCTTTTTTGGGCAAAGGCACACTTGTTTCATGAAAAAAATCACGAGGCACACCACCATTAGAAAATGTTAAAAAATTTAACTCTGTGCCTATATTGACTATATATAAAGTAATTCTCTTGAATAGGAATCAAATAAACACAAAGTATTTTATAATTACTTTATTATGAAATAGTATGTAAACAGAAATGTGAAAAATTATAAAATACTTTATTTTTAAATCTTTCGAATTTTTCAATTTTCCCCACGGCACACCAGGCAACATCTCACGGCACACTAGTGTGCCGCGGAACAGTGGTTGAAAAACACTGATGTAAGCAGTCTGTGACACACCTTTCAGTTATTTTTTTTCTATGGAGCCCTTCACATAAACAATTTATTCATTAAATGTTGCCCTGCTCTCTTAGGTAGATTAAGTGTGTGTCTCCTTATTCCCATATGGAAATTAAGACATATAGAGATGGAAGCTGTTAATTTTGACAGACAAAAACAATATTCAAGGCCTAGTATTCAGTGATACCGAACATGTGTGATGTCAATAAAAGCTGAGAAATTTGGCATTTCTGAGGACCTCCAAGCTCAGCATCCCCCAAACAATACCAAATTTTGCAGAGACGAGTGAGCATTCAACAAATTTAGTTGTATCTCTTCAAAATGTAATTTCAACACTGCTCCCCATGTTATAATCTTGGTAACATCTACACATGTAGCAAAAAGAGGTGGTTGAATTATGAGGTCGTAGAGTGAACTGTACCAGTGCAGTTGGGGAATGACATGGTTGCTCAGTGTTCCTCCACAAAATATTTCTAATGTGCAAGTAGAAAACTAGCACCACAGGGAGAGAGGTTGTAGCTTAACAATTTCTTTTTTATCTAGAGTTCAGCTTGCAGGGATTTTTTTCATATAGGAAAGCATTAAAAATGTGATCCACTACCAGCAGCTTCAAGTATTGAAGTATATTTCTGCTACTCTTGTTAACATTATTTCCACTTCATTCTGTTACATGTGTAAACCAGACACAGGCATGCTCTTATGAATCTCAGTGTGGACAAATCATGGTGGGGTGTGTGAAAGTGAGCACATTTTGGAATGTGGGGATTCCTTGGGTTACCGAGATAAGGTATTGTGATAAGGTATTACTACTCAAATAATTCTGGTGGCCCCAAAATAATTATTCTGAATGCAGATTTCCCAACAGACTATCAAGCTGTTTCCAACCTAACCTTTCTGGATATGATTATTGAGTTATAACGTACCCAGCTTCAGGCATGCTTAAATGCTGAACATTTTCTGGATCCATTAAACACTGCACTTTATCAGTGACTGTCACCTTGAGAATAATATTGGTAATAGCACCCTGCTGATGTGTTAGACCTTTTTGTGACCTTTGATGCCATTGATCATGAGGTATTAGTCACTTTACTGTGGGGCCTGGCAAGAATTTGTGGGACTACTCTAGGGTTCATCTACTTGTTTCCAGCAGGGTTGTGATAAGAATTGCATATCTTCCCTGTGGAATCCCACTACAGATATATGGATCATTCTGTGCCAATTTCACATGTGTTAATTCATAAGCCTGTTCTGTCCCTCCTCTGCATTTAAGTAAAGGTAAAGGGGTTGAGTCCTGACAAGACTGAGGGTGCTGTTTTGGAGGGACGGGGTAGGTGGGTATGGGATACTCCCTGGTCCTGAATGGGGTAACTGTGCCCCTGAATGACCAGGTGTGCAACCTGGCAGTCATTTTGGACTCACAGCTATACATGGAGGCACAGATTGGACTACAGCTCCCATCATCCCTGAGCACTGGTCCTGCTAGCTAGGGTTGATGGGGATTACAGTCCAACAACAGCTGGAGACCTAAGTTTGAGAAACACTGGATTATAGTGTCTGTTCCTTTGGGGCTCTGTTTATTGGATTTGAAGAGAATGCATTCTACCCAAAGTGTGCAAAGCAGAGTTCTTATGGGAGGCATCTCCCATGCTGCAATTTTAAGTATAACAACAACAACAACAATCCCTACCCATCTGGATGGATTTCCGCAGCCACTCTGAGCAGCTTACACATATATAAAACATAGTAAAACATCAAATATAAAAAACCTTCCAATACAGGGCTGTCTTCAAGTGTCTTCTAAAAGTTGTGTAGTTCTTTATCTCCTTGACTTATGAAGGGAGGGTGTTCCACAGGGAGGGCGTCACTACCAGGAAGGCCTTCTGCCTGGTTCCCTGTAACTTTGTTTCTCTGAGTGAGGGAACCACCAGAAGACCCTCGGAAGAGGACATCAGTGTCTAGGCTGAACAATGAGGGTGGAGACGCTCTTTCAGGTATACTGGGCCAAGGCCGTTCAGGGCTTTAAAGGTCAGCACCAACACTTTGAATTGCGCTTGAAAACATACTGGGAGCCAGTGAAGATCTTCACTCAAGTTCTCAGATCTGGTCAAAATCTCAAGCGTCAACCCACATTTTCAAGCCTGTGCCCTGTCAAAAGTGGAACATTAAAAGGAGCTTGTCCTTCCTGGGGTACAGTGACTGTTTTATTTAGCTAGTGCAGCACACATTTATGTACTTTGAAAAGTGAGGAAAACAGCTCCGCCCCCCTTGAAAGTTTAGCATTAACTATACAAGTCTGCTGAATTCCTCTTGTAAAAAAAAAAAATGGGGGGAAATGGCAGGGAGAGACTTGAAGTATTGAGAAACACTTATTTCACTCATATGATATTTACTAAAATAAGTACTTCATTATTAGACTTTTCTTAGGTGTTCCCCCCCCTAAAATCTAGTGCCACAAAGTCCTTACTGTTAGGGACATATGAATATGCTGTACCATCTCAGACTTTTGGTCCTTCCAGTGTTCTTGGATCTTGCCTTTGGCAAAGGCAGTTACTTAAATTTCCAGAGGCCAGATATTCAAGCTGGTTGCTGGATGAATGTGTAGGAAGTTAGACATGGGAGAGGGGTCTGGGGTTTGCTTGTTTCTAAAAATATTGCAAAGCAAAGATGGCTAACTTTTTTTGGCCTGAAGGTTGATTAAAGGTTTGCCATCCCCCCAAAAGCTGCATGCTTTTAGGAGTGGTTTTGGCCAAAGTGGATCTGTCCACTCACATGTGCTCACAGATGCATGCATACTGATGTGTGGATTTTCAATTTTAGAGTAAGAAAAAAGTTGTAATCACTCCAGTTCATAGGGCAGGCAATCTCTTAATTTGGTCTTTCCTCCATATGGAGGAAGGGGTGTTCTGGAAATAGAGGGGCTGGATATCACCCCATTTTCATGAATAGATTATTTCCTGATGTAGTTGGGATTTATGGCACCAATTCCTCTTTGCAGGGCTCATGGACTGCTTTAGGTGGTCCAACACCAGGAACTAGTGGAACCCGATGAATTCCTGAATGCTCTTTGGCTTCCCCCCCCAGTGCATAGAGCAGACAATCCTGTTGAAGCTCTTGTCTTGCCGTAGAACAGTGACATGCCCCAGGCTTTTGTCACAAACTCCCTGAGTACTTTCTCTAGCATTATGGAACCCATTCTGTTTCTTGCTATACAAGGGAACTAAAGGCAGTGAAACAGGCTGGATAGCTAGAATGCAAGTGGTGAAATATGTGCTGCAAAACCAACAGAATACAGTTGTGTCTACTGCATGGCAGTGAGGGATGCTGTGGCATCATGGGAGCAGTTTCAGTTTCAGAAGCAGCCTGATGATCTGGACAAGGTGCTTGCAGTGATACAGCCAACTACACTTATCCTGGCTTATTAAAGCATGCTGAGAGGGTATGTTTAGATGGATCCTGTTTGTGGTCAACATATCATCACAGAAGGGAGTGTTCCTGTTGATGCGGCCTATAATGGCAGTAGCTTTTTTGCTGTTGCATCAAACTATTGACTCAGGTTAATAATAATAATAATAATAATAATAATAATAATAATAATAATAATAATAATTTTATTCATATCCCGCTCTCCCCAGCCAAAGCCTCAGAGTGGCTAACAACAGTAAAATGATACAACGTTCTAAAATTGTTTCATTCTAAAATCAGTTCAAATCAGATTAATGGCAACCATTGGCCTAGAGTTCTGTGAGGATTGCCAAAGGAGGGGGTCAGGCTGTGCCCTGGCCAAAGGCCTGGTGGATCAGCTCTGTCTTGCAGGCCCTGCAGAAAGCGGTCAAGTCCCGCAGGGCCCTAGTCTCTTCTGACAGAGCGTTCCACCAGATTGGGGCCACAGCCGAAAAAGCCCTGCCTCTGGTTAAGCTTGTGGTCTACTAAGACCCCTAGATCCTTTTCACATGTACTATTAGCAGCCAGGTGTTTCACATCTTATATTTCTGCAGCTGGTTCTTCCTGCCTAAGTGCAGAACATTACATTTGTTGCTATTGAAATTCATTTTTTCTGGAGGTCTGTTCTTAACCTGAAACTGTTCTTAACCTGAGGTACCACTTTAGCTAATGGGGTTCCCGCTGCCACTGCTGTGTGATTTCTGTTCTCATCCTGAAACAAAGTTCTTAACCCGAGGTAATATTTCTGGGTTAGCAGAATCTGTAACCTGAAGCGTCTGTAACCCGAGGTACCACTGTACTGATAGGTTCCTCTTATCCAGTTTTCTTCCTCTAAATCTTTTTATTTAATGATTAATTATAGTTCACTCTTTTTATACTTGTAATATTTTTGCTAACTGTAGCGTTGCCATCTTTTTACCCTTAATAAAAGGAGTTTCAAGGCAGAAAGGTCGGAGAACTGTCAGAATGTAACAGAAATGATTAAAGAACCCTTGCAGTTTTCTTGTTGCTGATCTATTCTCAGAATAATGTGAATGGAAAAACTAGTATCAAAGCATGCAACCAAGTGCCTCCTATTGAAGTAGTGATAGTTAACAGAAAGCCATGTCTACCAATATATCTTCTGCGAGTGCCATTGTGCCTACGTCAGGCCTCTGACACCCTCGTACAAAAAGAACAGAAAATGAAAGTGTAGACCAGAACAAGCTCATCCATCTTCTTCCATTCACTTAAGAACCGACAAACACATATGAGCCCTTCAATGTATCCATTAAGAAAACCAGACCAGAGAACATTTGTAATTCCGAATACAGCTCAGATACAAGAAGTTGCCCTGTATTTGTTCTAATATGCCCCACTTTTGCAAGGATGTCAGTTTACTTCCTAGAACCAGCTCACATTTCTCATGGATATGTAGCAATGGAGGTGATGGGTTTGTTGAACATCTCCTCTGAAAAGGGCTATAATTACTCTCACTGTGACAGAGGTTTTTTTCTAAGGAAATATGGGGGGACTTTTGATCTGGCTTTTTTGAAACATGGTAACATGGTTTTGAAACCAGTGAAGTACTATTTAACAAGATTTCAGGTTCAATTTATGGGACAATGAGGCACTAAATGCCCTATGAACCCCCCACAAAATATACCTTTACTTAGTTCTTTTGGTGGCTGTTTGCACAGCTGCAGAAGAAGCAAGGCCACATAACAACTCTGGAAGATGGGGAGACTCACCTGATTGCCTAGGAACCAAGTAACTATTGCTGTTGCCTCATACTTTGCTGCAACAGCACACAGCATAGTGCCAGAATATAGGGAGAGTTGCCTGCCTGCATAGCAACTAAGCAATACTCCCTTATCCTTCCAGCTGATCATAGCACAGTCCAAAAAGCTGTGGAGTAACCTAGACACAGTGCAGGAAGAAAGTGAAGCATTTCTATATTGCCTAGGCAATGCAGGGGTGCATTCCTTTCCCTTTGCCATGCTACAATGAAAAAACATTGCCCATGGTCATATTCCTTCCCTGAACAATCATCGGAGGCAGTGGGGGTGGAAGAAAATGAGACTGTAAACTATGTGTTTGCTATACTAAAAAAAAATATTGTGCATAATGTACAATGGAGGCCTTCACCTAAGAGAGAAATTGGAAAAGATATTAATTTAACTTAATTGTGACACTGGAGTACAGGATGTTGTTTGGACTGAACCCCTGACCATACTATTTAAGTGTTTGACATCAGCTCTACTTTCCAAAGTCACCTCACCTTAATAGGAAATGAATGTCCTAATCACTTGAGCAGCTTTATAAATCCCATCCACTGTTGGTTCAAACTAGCTGCATCTCCTCTGGAATTCTTCACACATCTCTCAAACTAAGTCAAATTCAGCAGTTCTTCCCCAGCACAGAGGAGTAGGCTGAAATGAAACTGAAGGCACTTTGTTTTTGCTTGTGTGTGTGTGTGCATTAAACCATTGCACGGGAACAATGGCCAAGATCTGGAGTCATTTGTTCTGGTATTTCATCAGCTTTGCATGATTTATGGGATGTTTTTGTTCTTCTGCTTGTCTCTGTTCTAACGCGCCCCCTCGCCCTCCACCCTCTCTGTTTTCCTTCTCCATTTCCCCCCTCCTCCCCCTTCTACTATTCCCTTAATAACGTTGGAGTCTCTCTGCCTTATGAAGTAATGGTATCTGTGACTTATTGAATTAACTGTATGGAATTGAGCTTTGACACTGTCCTTGTGGTCTGCCGAAGCTTGTGATTCTTTGCGGTGTAGGTCAGAGCTTGCCAAAATGCTAAACAAAGAGCAGGGCCTGATCCTGAAAACTTGGTTAACATGGTTTAGGATTGGAATGATTGAAAATTGGCTTCCATTATGCAGAAATGCCTGGATGAGCAAAGTGGCCAATAAATAAATATATATGGATCTCTCATGCTCCCAGACTTTATGTTATTTCCAAAAGACTGGTCTTGTTTTTAAAGCAAGGCTTTTGTCTTTTATCACCTTCCAGTTTTTAGCAAACTGGGAAGTCTTTGATCTGTTGGCAATATCCATCTCAAAATATTAGATTGTAAATCCAAACAGGCTCATCCAGTTCTTTTCTTTCTTGTTATCCCTTTGGAGATTCTTGTCTTAGATACATGTTGTGCACCACATGCATCTCAGTCAGGCTTACAAGCAACTATTGATTCACCAACTTACTTTACTTTCTTTACACCATGGCAAAACCATGCTATACTTTGCCTGAGTCTTCATTCTAAAGGAAAACAGTGCCCAACCTGGTGATAACAGAACAAATGATGCAGGGAGGGAGCTGAGCCCAATACAGGAAAAGAGGTGGTAAGGAAACACCTTGCTATGTTAAATGAATTCAAATCTCCAGAGCCTGATGAGTTGCACCCAAGAGTATTAAAGCATCTTGAAGATGTAATCTCAGAGCCTCTCTCTGTGATAGGTGAGGTCCCTGCAGATTAGGTGGGCAAATGGTGACCCCATCTTCAAAAAGGGGAGGCAAAGATGACCCAGGTAACTACCAAACAGTGAGCTTGACAATGATACCAGGAAAGGTTCTCAAACAGATAATTAAACAGCTGTCTGTGAGCACTTAGAAAATGATGCTGTGATTACTATGACCCAGCATTGGATTCTCAAAAACAAGTCAGGCTTGGTAGATCAGGGAGAGGCTGTGGACAAAGTCCTGATAGAGAGATGATAACTGTTTAGGTATAATCTGGTTAATCTGGCCAGATTGCTAGGTGGGGAGTGAAAACTGTGAATGGGTATAAGTAGAGGGTACTTTGGGGACATTCTTAATGGAGTTGATTAAATACTTAGGATAATGCAGTAATTAGATAAACTGATGTTCAATCAAATGCTTCTGTAAATCTAGGAACACATCTTGAAGATTACGTAATTTGGGATTAATGTATTTCAACTATCCTTTCATAGTCAGTTTTATTGTATATCCCTACATTTTAAATAAATTAAACAGCAAGTGTGTCTTCTTTTAAAGGACTAGTATGCATGCATGAGTAGGAGTCCTAAATGAGAGAATGGGAGTTAATCTTAACTAATTAAAACAGAATCCAGGGCCTGTAATCCACATTTATTGGGCTGAAGTCCTATAGCTTCTTCATTCTTCATTGATGTTTCTTTGAAACATTGGGTTCATTGATATTATGAAATATCTATACATCTGTGTGATGGATACTTTCTTCACTGCAGGAAACTGCAAATGTTCACACTTCATACCGATTCAGGATGGCTTAGTGCAGCCAGACTCTTTAAAATCAGATTGTTCACTCATTACTCTTCATCGTGGTACAGGCTTTTATTTTCTGCAACATGAGCAGCAATTTCTGTCTGTCAAATGATAGTGGATATACTGTGTAACAATTACTCTCCCCTCCACAAAAAAGAAAAGAGAAAAGAATCTCTTTTGTTTGTCATCTGACTCCAGCAAGAGAAAATAGGCCATTTGGGAAAATAACAGATCACAATAATGACTATTTTCAAGGCAAATATTTTCCAGGTTCTCTATGTTTGGAAGCTTGAGTCCATTCTGGGATTCACTTGTCATTAAGAAAAGAGAAACATATAATCATCATTTGTGAAAGTAAGCAGTAAGGTTATAAGTGACACAATGTCATCTTACTGTTCCTGGCAAGTTGTTGCATCCTGACGGTTGCTGACATTACTGGGAGCCCCAGTGGGATTATCTCTGAATGCAACACATGTATTACTTTCTCTGCAATTTGATTGCTGTCATGTTGCCTATTTGGCTAATGCCCATTTTGTATCTCTTACAGAGAAAAAAATAGTAACTTGTTACTATGCATCATGTTTAGATGGTGATAGGAAAATTAATACATTGTTTCAGGTGATTTCAGATCATGCACTGCCGTTCTCTTTCCTTCTTCTTTGTTGCAAACTGCTTGGGAGTTAAAATACATCTATTTTCCATATTTAATTATCTAATCATTATCTATACCACGGATGAGAAAACAGTGCCCCTCTAGATTTTATTGCACTCCAACTCCCATCAGTTCCCAGTCAGCATAGTCAATGGTAAAATACCCTGCACACCTGGCTGGGTTTCCCCAGCCATTCTGAAGGCCACAGATTCCCCACTCTTGGTTAATACTAATAGCTCTGTATCAGCCAATTATTAATAACGCTTGATTCGTTTTAAATTTTGCTCTATAAATATGTGGTATGTATCTCTGTTTCTGTTAAAACATATTAAGAGTGTTGTGGAACCTACATATGCTGAAGTACCAACAAAGACAGGTGTGTACATACACACCAAAGATTGGTGTGTACAGAAGGATATTCATTTTAAATTACTACCAGTAAGAAGCATTTGAGGAGTTTACAAAAAAAAAGAAAGAAAAATACAAAAAATCATAACCAATAAAATGAACTGATGGTGGAGCACATCAAAACAAAAAGGAACACTAATAATAAAGAAGGCAACTGGTGACAGAAAACCATCAGTGAAGGGGCCTGTTGTTGTTTAACATCTTTATAAACAAGTTGGATAAAGGTATTAATGAGATGCTCATCAAATTTGCAGATGACTTCAAACTGGGAGGGGTAGCCGCAGAAGACAGAATTAGGTTTCAAGATTACAGTGGTACCTCGGGTTAAGTACATAATTCGTTCTGGAGGTCCGTTCTTAACCTGAAACTGTTCTTAACCTGAGGTATCTCTTTAGCCAATTCTCATTCTGAAGTAAAGTTCTTAACCCGAGGTACTATTTCTGGGTTAGCAGAGTCTGTAACCTGAAGCGTCTGTAACCCGAGGTACCACTGTCTTTTAACAGATTGAAGAACTGGGCTAAAACTAATGAATTTCAATAGAGACAAATGTAAGGAAGAACCAGCCACACGTATGTAAGATGGAGGACACCTGGCTTGCCAGTAGTACATGTGAAAAGGATCTAGGGGTCTTAGTAGACCGCAAGCTTAACATAAGTCATCAGTGTGATGCAGCAGCAAAAAATGCTAATGCTATTCTAGGCTGCATCAACAGAAGTCTAGTGTTCTGAAACAGGGAAGTAATAGTCCTGCTCTATTCTGCCTTAGTCAGACCACACCTAGAGTACTGTCTCCAGTTCTGGGCACCACAATTTAAGAAGGCTTTTGACAAGCTGCTGAGGAAGGCAACGAATATGATAAAGGGTATGGAAACTAAGTCTTAAGAGGAACAGTTGAGGGAATTGGGTATGTTTAGCCTGGAAAAGAGGAGACTGAGAGGAGATATTATAGTCATTTTCAGATATCTAAAGGACTGTCACATAGAGAGTAGGACCTGATTGCTTCAAGTTACAAGAAAGGAGATTCCAACAAAACATCAGGAAGAACTTTCTGACAGCAAGAGCTGTTTGACACTGGAATAGACTTCAGTGAGGTAGTGAACTCCCATGGAGGTTTATAAGCAGAGGTTGGATGGTCATCTATCATGTATGATTTAGTTGAGATTCCTGCATTGCAGAGGGTTGGACGAGATGACCCTCAGGGTCCCTTCCAATCTATGATTCTATTAAAACTCCTAGGGTAGTGAATTCTACAAGTTAGGAGCTGCCACACAGAATGCCCTTTTCTGTGTTCCCACTAACCATAGCTCAGCTGACAGAGGTACACACAAAGGCCCTATTATCTACCCTGAGATCAAAGCCGCTTAGCCAATGTCACCCATTTCTCTGAATTACATTACAACAGCTGAGCCAAACAGTGACAGAGGCCTTCATCATCTTTATTGCCACAAAATCTCCAAGTGCATTACAGCATAGGCTTTGCAAAAGGAGACTCTGAAGCAATTTAATTTTCATTTGTGAAAATACTCTAAAAACTAGGCAAGACTTGCATTCCCTACCCCACCCCTCACCCAAAGATGGTTTTGGACAAAGCCAAGTTAATTTCTGAACTGAATTCTGAGAAGAGTGAGAATGAAAAGAATTGGGACACTGGAAACTTGTAGCCAAACTATTTTGGGTGTAAAATAATGAACAGGACCTCTGCCAACATGCGGCTGGAAACAGAGATGCTGACTTTGGACAGTTGTAAATCAAGAAAATAACATTCATTGCCATTCACAAAGACTTTCCTCGGGACATCTTAATCAATTACAGTGCATTATTCTCCCCTTTCATCATTCTGTTTTTGAACCTCTGTTACCTCCAGGTGACTAACTAAAAAAGGTTCATCTTGGGCAAAGATAATACTTGTATCTTGGAGATGTGAGATTTCTTGCTGGTCTTAGCAGAAGCAGCTTCCCTCCTTGCTTCTGAGACATGAGATGTGCCGACTTGCCCCATCCTCACCTCAGAGACTGCAGCTTTGCCTCTTGCTCTTATTAACTTGAAATGATTCTTCCAATACAGTATTTGAGAAAAGTAGAAGAAAACATAGAACTGTTTGTTTCTATAATATGAAAGTGTTAACTTAGCTTTCAGGTACCTCAGAAAATCTGTGATATGGAACAAAAGAGATAGCTCAGTCAGTAGAGCAGGAGACTCTTTATATCAGGGTCATGGGTTTGAGCCCCACATTTGGTGAAAGATTCCTACATTGCAGGGTGTTGGATTGGATGATCCTTGTGATTCTTTCCAACTCTGTGGTTCTATGAAAAACAAAGATTTTACTACAATAAATCTTGGCACAAGTTTGTGATTTTGTGGAAACTAACTACAGTAGCTATATCTCTGTAAGATGGAGGGTTATGATCCTGGCAACGTTTTTGGGTGTCTGGAAGCCAGGTAATTAACAAAAATAGAGGAATGGGCAGGGGGAGACATATTCCTGTGTGTGTGTGTGTGTGTGTGTGTGTGTGTGAGAGAGAGAGAGAGAGAGAGAGAGAGAGAGAGAGAGAGAGAGAGAGAGAGGAAACTCTTACGGTGCTTCACCCTTGCCAAAGCTGCATGAGTAGCCAGGATAGGAAACAGTCGCTCTAATTAGGCTGACAGTGAAGACAGAGGGACCAGAATAGCTGCATTTCCATGATTAATGAGCATTGGCATTGGTTCAGCAACAAAACTCTCAACTGTCTCCTCTCTTAGCAAGAGAATTGTTGTCCAAAATGGATGGCAGTGTCTCAGATCTCAAACAGTGAGAGGTCTTCCCTGTCGGGCTAAAGGAGATTTGGCTAAGCTGACTGAGTAAGATGTGTCTATGGCAAAACCCGCCTTTCTTCCCAAGGCGGTACCCTCAGTTGTTGCAAACAAGGCATTTGGCATATGGATTCAGCAGCTGGAGATGGCTTTGAGTGGAAGGAATGAGAGAGAGAGAAACCAGTGGCTTTTGATATCTCAGAGATGTCTCCTGTATTTAGCTCAAGGCACGGGTACTTGTCTGTGGCACTTGGCGACAGAGTTTCAGGCTGGCTGCCTGCTGTCAAAGCACAATCTGCCCCCTCCCTCCTCACAAACCCCTTCTCAAGCTGTGACGACTCTCAGATTAAGCTGTTGGCTCCAAGCAGGCTTGTGTAACCACAGCAACTTGTACAACAACCTGTTTTAACAGCCTGTCCCTTCTCCTCACTTTCAGAGCAGTACAGCTACAGTTTCTAACTCCAAATGTTCAGAAATTGTGTGAGTTCCACAAATTTATAATAATATCCTTGAAATACTGTATCATCGTGCATTCCCCAACCTATCCTTGTGTACTTTTTGGTTTCATAACTATTATGATACATGTCTAACATAAAAATTTCCACATGTTCTCCACAATAAGAAGGATTTAGAACTTACTGTTTAAAAAAAAATCAAAGGAAGCTGAAATTATCATGACTAAATTTACACAAAGTTAGGCTACAAGAAGCCTCTAGAAATTGTGAATGACATAGCAAAAGCCATATTTAATACATATCTTGACACAATTTTCCATGAATTGCTGGATGCACCTTATTTTTTATTTTTTAAAATCATTTTTTATTAATTTTCCAATAAAAAAACATCCAATTAATACATCCAATCATAATCCAATTAAAATAAAAAACTAAAATAAAAAAGACCAAATTATAATCCAAATTATAATTATTGATTTTTTTGAGCTCCCCATAGTCTGGACCTCTGAAGCATATCTCCACATCTCAGTCCTGCCTCTCCTTGGATGCACCTTATTTTAACCGCTGTTCCTTATTTTAGACATTGTCCCTTATTTTGCACCACCATGGACCTTAGAACATAACAAATGACCCTCATTGTAAGCACTTCATGACACCAAGCTCCACATAAAAGCAAACACCCTTCTTATTCTGCCATTATTATTATTATTATTAATATCCCTTTGTCCACATGCATGCACCACGCCCTAAAACTACAAAGAGGGTTTTGTGGAAACTATTTCTGCATTTTGAGCTCATTATTTTCTGGCTTCAAAGACTTCAAAGCCCACTTTGTTGCTTTTTGAAGTTTTACCCTGTAACTAAGATTTCCAGAGAATTTTCTGCCATAGGATTTTATTATTATTTCGAGAAAGCTCATAACAAATATCCTGGAACATCCCATTTGCAGATATGCCACTTACAGCTATTTAGATAAAAGTGAGGTATGTATGTATGAATGAATGAATGCACTCGATTTAAAGCATAAGAGTTTTTCTAGAAAAGGTGGGGAGTGATCATTTACCCTCATCACTGAAACACAGGTGTTCATATTTGGTGGTTTTGACCTAGGTGTCCTGGCAACACCAGATGGGTAACAAATGCAGGATCTTGTACAAAATCTTGACATCTTCCCTCAATGATGTTCTTCTGTTTTGAGGATATAGCATTTTCCCAGCACTCAAGCCCACAGTATGTTAATAGTCAAATATCAACTTTTTTCACATTGGTGGTCCCACACATGTTGTTGGCACCAATCAATGCCCAAGATTTCACAGTGAGCATCCCTTCACAGGCAAGCACCACGTCTCTCTGAACCATATTGTGTTCATGTTAAAAAATTGTTTTCATTTGTAATTATCCTGCTTGCCCCTTTAAATAGTTATCATTTCCCTGACATACCATTCAGCTGTGGGAGTACTTGTCAAGCTCCAGAAAAAAGCTAAAAAACCCAAGCCAAAATAATGCCAAAAACCAGCAAGGGGTGCATGTTCTAGAGCAGCGCCCTGCTATTTTCTCAACCAGTTTTATTGTTGAAGTTCATGCAATCCTCTGTCCGGCACTGGTAAAGATCTCATGTTGTTGTTTTTTTAAAAAAGCAGAGAGCATTCTATTGAATTGGATCCAAGGTCAGTGCTGATACAGTACTGATGAGGGGCGTTGCAGTCATCTGGGTATATCCTAAATCTGCGTTTCCTTCCCTTGGGCAAGCACTTAAAATGTGGAGTAAAAGTAATGGAGTAAGAAAGGAAGAAAATGCCATCTAACCCAACCCCCTTGCCACGGCTGGACCTTGCATTCATTCCCATAAACGCAGGCTGACCTACACAATCCATTTGTCACAAGCTGAGAAAACAGGTGCACTGCAAGGCTGACTTAGAGAGCAATCATTCCAAAGGAAAGCAGATTCCTTTGCATTCTGAAGATAAGAATGAAGTAAAATTACAATTTAAGACTATCTGCTTCTCATCTGTCTCAAACATTGCTACCAGTCTCTTACCTACAGTTTTGTAGATACAGGAAAAGGTGTTTTGAATCTACTGAATGGTCTCCTCCCAAACTTAGAACTCCGCCCCAAGTTCCTGCAGAAACCCCCAAGGCCAAACAATGACTTAATTAAATAGTTTGATAGGTTAGGGTCACTTTGACTTGCTGCTTAGTTCTCTGTTCAGCGTATTCCTAAAAAAAATTTAAAAATAAAAATCCCAACATGCCACAAACTAATTATAGAGTAGTTAAAGCTTATTCAACAAACTAAAACACATACTCATTTACTATAATTCTGACTCAGCCTCAATTAGGACAGATTCCCAATGCAATCATAAAACTTCCTGTTCAAAAACAAATAATCAAAGCAAACCACATCCAAGGCCTGACAGCATGTCGGCATACTTTTAAAATCAGAGTGGGCACGTGCACACATATACTTTCATACACGAAGGGCTGAGATGAAAACTTATCTCTCGGGTGGAGAGAATTTGACTTGAGATGTTGAACTTGATACAGAGCAGAGGAAGAAGAAGCAACAGGTTAAGGGATATGGTCTGGCAAATGATGGGTGGGGGGAATAAGTAAGAGTAATGGTCAGGAAGAGTGTTTGAAGAGGAAATTGATGTGCAAGGGCTGATACTCTTTGTCTGTATAGAATGCTAAGCATATTGAACTGGCTCACCACCAACAGCAGCATGTCTCTTTAGAAAGACTTGAAGCAGTTTCCAGCTGACCCAGGAAGGGAGGGGCATGCTGTTATTTCACTGTGGATCTGAGTGAGAACAGTAGAGAGGTTGGAATGTGTGTCCCTCGTAACCCTGGGTTGCACCGATTCCAGTCAGTCTGGTGCCGAGATTCGGGTTTCACTGTGGATTTTAAAATCGGCCATATTTAGCATGTGCTTTGCTGGCCCTGTCAGGGAGGGGGAACCCACAGCACAACTAATAAAAAAAAAACCAAACAAAAACAATGTAATTAAAGGGAACTGTGTGTTCCCATAGCAAGAACATTTGCCCAACATTTCCTCACTTCGTTATTTAATGTTAAGCAGCAATTAGGGGTTGGCGATGAGGAATGCACTGGGGAAAACCCGCTGAGCTTCTCCAATATCTAATTTGAGGAAAAGGGAAGGAGACAGTCCGTCAAGAATACCATCCAGGTTCTCCTAGCAAGGATGGCATGCAGTTCAACCATACTGATTAAATAGGTGCAGTACTTTTTTTTTCTGTGCATACCAGTTGTTGATTTGTACCAACCTCATGCCCCTAATATTGGAGCTTAGTCTCTAAATATACCTGTTTAGTTGGCAGGATAACATCATCCTGGTTTCAGTCCTGGACCTGACAATTCTACTAATACATTTCTGAAAATTATACTGAGAGCTAGGTTTGTGTGGCACACTGCAAAAACAAAGGTTGTAATCCCATAAATGTGGGTAGTACATGAAGTTAAGGTGGTGAGATTTCCATAACGGGGTGTGGCAGCCACCAGGCCTCATGGGGAAACCTGTCACTAGATATGCTTTCTCCAAGCTGTCAATGCATGTTGTGCACAGTGGAGACAAGAAATGCTAATACACTTCTCTATCCTAGCCGAATATAATATACCGCTGTTTTCATTATTGAATAAAATGACTAGAGGAACTAACTATTTATCCTGTCCACCTTCCCCCCCCCCCAAAAAAAATAACAATGACAACATTAAAGTACTGTGTAAACTTGCTGAGTGAATGCTAGTAGTAGAGGGACTTCCTCCTTTTCCCATCATGAAAATATGAACAAAAATGGTGCTATGTTACATCAAGCCATGATCGTTTGGGTTGCAAGCATACCAAATGCTCTTCAGTAAAGCTGTATAAGAATTCAGTGATGGACAAAGACCAAGCAGCTTTAATTCTATAAGAATCCTGTAAAATTGTCAGTTTGGTTTAAAGCCAGGTATCTATCCCTTGCTGTCTCTATCTTCTGAGCATTGAAGCTTCAGGCACTATAAATTAGTCCCTCAATGCGAAGGAGAAAGGGAATGAGGAATTGCAGAGATTCCCTTTGGCATCGTCCAGACACCTGGTTGAGAGAGAAGATGCAGGAAGCAATAGCAATTCTATTTAGCTTATATAAATGACAAAATAAAACCAATTTAATTATTTGTGCTGCAGAGAAATCTCTGATAAATGAAAGAAGTGTTACGGGTAGGGCAAACTGGCATTTGCAGGCACTCATTAAGAAGACAGAGAGATGATTGATAAGCTGTGTTTGTACATGTAGAATAGAAACCACAGATGACAGATATGCCAGGTTTCCAGAAGCCTCTAAGAGAAATCCTTTCAGTACTGCCGCTTCTTCTAATGGAAGGATTTCTAAAAATCCCAGTTCAAGAGACTGCTTTATAAAATCAGAAGAACCTAGTTAGTAAGAGGCATCATTCTTACGAGTCACAGTTCATGGAGGAAATGTATGGTATGCTATATATGTTTAAAGATACCCCCTAAAAAAAAAACCCAGGACAACATAGGTTTATTTGCTTCCTTGCAGTTTTGTCTCATAAGTAAATGGCATGGTTTGGTGGGGAGGGGAGGAATTGCTAGTGATCAAGCAGGCCAGTTTTCCAATGAGAGTGACTTGTTTTTTTGTTGGCAACTCCCTCCCTGTTATGCACAGAAAGGAAATAAATCCTTCTCCAGTGAGGTTCTCCTACACTCAGCATATTTCTGGGATGTAAGAATTTGCCTCATTTATATTTGTGTAGGACACTGATGATTTCTCTCCTTAACCTCTGACATCCCTGTGAAGACCACCCACAAGACCTCCAATTAGGATTAACAATGATAGTGATGCTGCTAATTATGTGAGATGGGCACACACTTGTAGAGGCAGAAAGCCTGCAGTCTCTTCTGCCTGCAGAGCTGAATCCAGTTTGGCAAAATGGGTGCAGACTTTTGGTACAAAATCTTGTGCAGTTTAAGAGCTGTTTACTAGAAACAGTTTACTTTGTTTAACTGGAGTTGGTTTAAGCTTTATGATAACATCTGACTATGAAGATGGCACACGTATCTAAAGCAGTAAAGAATGGACTTGCCAAATGTCCCCTTAGACTTTTAATGAACTCTTTCAATTGCAAATAACTTGTGTATATGTAAAAGCTGTAGGGAAATATATTGCAACTTTCTTGGAAGTAATATATTTCAAGTTGCTTGCATGATCTTGAGACGTCTTTCCCTTTCTCTCCCCTTTGCATCTCTCAAGTTTCCTCTCATTCACTATCCGAGAATAAGGGGATGTGAGCTTGTTCATAATGGATTTCCCTCACAATGAATGTTGCTAAGATTACTACTCATTCTATAGTAGACACCACTTTTAAACAACAACAAAAAACAAACAAACCCGCAGTCTGTTGGCTCCTGCTTTGTGGTTAACTGCAGGCCTCTTCTCCTGGAGTTCTGTTGGCATCATTAGGGATGCAGGAGAACAAACAAAAATATTTTTGGCGTGAGTAGAAGCTCTATAAGTTAAGTTATTGTTCTTACAAGACCAAACATGCATGTTAACTTCAGCTCTTTTCAAAACAAGATGGTTTGCCAAATGGGAGAAGGATGAAGTAAAGGCCAGATTTTGAAACAAAATTCTGAGCCCAGCCTTTCATGGATATATAGAGATTTCCCATGCCTTCAAAATAGATTTTAATGTCATACATCCACATTGCTTTGATCAGTTTCAGATAACAGCACTGGTTGATTATTTTTCAGGCCCCAGGCAGGTGTGCTGTGGGGTGCCACAGGGTACCATCTTGTCCCCAGTACTGCTTAACATCTACACAAAGCCATTGGGAGCAGCCATTAGGAGATTTAGGGTCAGGTATCATCAGCGCAGTGATGTCACCCAACTCTATTTCTCTCTAACACCAGAATCAGGAGAGGCTGTGCAAGCTATGGACCAGTGTGTGGACTCTGTAGTAGGAAGGATGAAGGCCAACAAACTGAGTCTGAAACCTGGCAAGACAGAAGTGCTGTGGGTGAGAGGTTCCAAAGTCTGAATAATAGGTCAATTGCCTGCTTTGGACAGAGTTATACTCCCCCTGTAGTCTAGGGTACTTTCGGATCCATCTCTGTCACACAAAGCCCATGTTACCTCAGTGGCTACAAGTGCCTTTCACCAACATTGGCAGGTAAGACAGCAGTGGCTATTTTTGGGCCAGGATAGACTGACCACAGTTGTCCATATACTGGGGATCTCCTGATTGCATTACTGAATTGCACTTTATGTGCAGTTACCCCTGAGGTTGGCCCAGAACCTGCCGCATGTGCAAAATTCATTTACTTGATGGCTCCCTGGACCAAAATACTGCCATCATGTTACACTGGCTGTCCCTGGCTCCAATGGCAAGGCAGATGAGGAGAGCGGTGAAGTGGGGGGGGGGTCATTGATTATTGTTGTTGTTTGAGGTGTTTTTGGTTGAACATAGAATATTATTCGTATGGTGTAGGCGGCATGGTGATGCCATGTCTGGTACGCATGTACTCCTGCAAACCTCTCCCCCATTGTGTCTTCTTTTTTGCTCTTCGGAATATGGCAACCCTATGTTATACAAGATCTAAATGGAATCCCAGCAAGTAATCTGACTGCTGCATTTTGGGCCAATTGAAGTTTCTGGGTCATCTTCATGGGCAGCCCCATGTAGAGTGCATTGCACCAGAGCACGGGGTACAGTGCCCAAGTCATCAAAAGAGGTTACAGCTGGTAAATCAGTCAGAGCTGAAAAAGGCACATCTAGTCACTAAGATCACTTGAGCCTCCATGAACAATGTTGGATCCAGGAGCAACCCCAAACTACGAAACTGCTCTGTATTTTTCTGATTCTGTCAGTTTATTGGCCACATCCAACTCATCACTGAGTCCAAGCACTGGTCCAGCACCTCAACCACCTCTCCTAATTCAGATAGAACAGAGAGACAGAGCTGGGTGTCATCTGCATATTGATGATACTTCACTTCAAATCTCCTGATGACAGCTCCAAGAAGCTTCATATAGATGTTAAAATAGCATGGGGGATAAGATGGAACCCTGTGGGACACCACAGGACAATTCCCATGTTGCCGAACAGTAGCTTCCCATAACTACCCACTTCCAGGTATGTCATGGGAGGGGGGCAAGGGCCCCCAAAATTTTCAAGGAGGGGGCTGGGCCCCCTCAAAATAAAATGACAGCTGTGTGCACACACCACAGGGCATATTCGCATGTGCACAACAAAGCAGCACGCTGCAGAGCATGCACAAATAATGTCAGCATACCCTGTGTACATGGTGTGCTGATGTCGCACAGCCCCAGCCTCTTCAATTGTGGGGACAAGGCCGCTTGCCCACTCCAGAGACAATTGATATACAGCAGAGGACAGTGTTTGGGGGAACATCCACAAGGAGACACTTACAACGGTCATACATAACTGAGTCCCAAGCTCTCACATGGGACAAAAACTTTGTATTCCCTCCTGTCTCACACCAGGAAAGACACAGTTCAATGCAGGGTTGGGCTTTCACTCCAAGGACATGAAACCACTTTCACGTGCCCCAGTCCAGACCACATCCAGCCTCTCACCTCGGAAATGGCCTACAGAAAACATAACAAATTCCCCAGACAAACAAGACCACACACAAACCCATGGCTGACGAAACAATAAATGGGAATGAGCCCTCACTCTCATCACCCCGCCAGTGAATTCAAGGACATATTCCAGCCAAGCAAAAACACCTGACATGTGAAGCAGGGCCAATGAGGAGTGTAGCATGTGAAGAAAGTGTTTGGTATAGACAAAGTTCTGATGTCCAGATAAAGAGGATGCCTGGAGTGTCACATTCAGCCCCCAGGCCTGAGCATCACCCTGAGTCTAAGGTTAAAAAATAATGCATGAAGTAACTCTGACAAGCAGACTGTTTTGTATAATGCCGCATAAAATCCTATGCCCTTTTAAATTATGTGTTTTTTTGGGGGGGAGGGTTATTGGGTTGTTGTTTTTATTTTGATTATATATTTTCTGGTTTTATATTCTGATTTTGTTTTGTTTAAAGCACAGAGACCTTTGGGTATAGGGGGTATTTAAATTCAATAAATAATAAAAATAAAAGTGTCATAGGCAGATGTGGAATATATTGGAATATTGTATAACTTCCAGTGGGAGTTACTCCTACTAAACCCAAGGGTGAGGATCCTCCGGCCTTCCAGATGTTGTTGGACTACAACTCCCATTATCCCTTGCTATTAGCATGCTTGTTGGGACTGATGAGTGTTAAGAGTCAAAACAACACAATTTCCCCCCACTCTGCCCTAACCAGTTCTTTCTTATTACTATTTCCCACCATTCTTTCTAGTCAAGTGCAGGAGGCAAAAGCAGCCTTCAGCATTAAGCTTCTTTGCCCACAATTATGTTTTCTGTATCTTTATATATAGTTTGACTTATGCTAGATTGGTTGTTGTTATCTTCTAGTTAACCAAGGTCATTCTCTACTTCTGGTGTTTCTGTATTTGCTTCACTAGTTGCTTGGGGGGGGGGGTCCTGAATTTTGCACGAATAGAATCAGGCAGATGGGCAAATGAATTTCATTGAGCTATGTTTTCCTTATTATTCATGAAAATTGATACATTCTGTGGCTCTGCTCATGAACAGCCAATGCCCATTGTGCACAGTAATAGAACTGTAGTGGTCCGGGGGGGTGCAGGGTGGGCAGCTGCCCTCCCCCAACCAAGTAAATAAATAGAAATACTTAACTAACTGACCAATTGCACCACAGATATCTCAATTCTGCTCCCTCCTGACATAACGTCTGCCCCCAATAATTCCTGGCTACGCACATGCAAGTACCTACAGATCACTTTACTATGGGACTGAGAGGTCTAGAGTTGACTTGGAGCTAATTTTTTTGAGCTTTGAAGTTTGTGTTCCAAGCCATACATCCACAGAGGAAACTGTTCAGAATTAAAAGGACCACATGCCATTCCCAGAGGTATGTCCTCTTGGCAGAGCTGAGGTGCTTTATTTTGCATTTGGATTCAATATAGTTGTGGAGGTGTGTCCTCGTGAGCTGCAAATCATTCCAGGGAAGAGTTCAGGTCAGAGGATGAGGTGTAGCAGCAGCAGCAGCAAATGGAAACATCACTGTTCCCTTGGGCTCAGCCTCCTTAATGGGAGTCTAATGGGACGCTTACTTTGGTGACTGCCTCCTGAGGGTGTTCATAAAACCAGTTATTCTTGCCTCCATGTCTTTTGTTCCTTGTACTGATGAAGGGGAATTGGGATCCAGGGCCATGGCAGGTTACAGTCTTCTGGCTCCACACAGTATTTGGGTGTCTTTGGAATATTGTTTCTGATTGAATTATGTTGTTTAACATTTAAAAAACCTGCAGCTGCACATGCCCTCAAGATCATCTTCGAAATCTTTACAATTTGAATCTAAAAATTAACCTGCTATTCTTTACAAATGGTTCAGTTAGTTGCATAAATGACTTAACTAGGTTTTAATAGTTCTTCTAGGACTTGGGCACACATGTGGCTTCAGGCTGAGCCAGCAAGTCTGTCACTCAATCATAGCTGTAGTGTGAGAACACAAACACTTGGGGGTAATTGATGCTAAATCCATAGCAATTTACACCTCATTAGAGAGGTGTGAACTAACTCCTAGCTACCTGCCTAATTGAATTTCAGAGAGATTAGGATGCTTGTTCTTCTTTGCCTCTATGTTGTGATGTGACTAAACTGGTGAACTGCAGCTTGAAATCTTGATTCAGCTTATGGTCCTGATTCAGCAAGACCAGACTAATTCCTGAATAGACAATAAATTCTTCCTGCTGAGCCTTGCTCATTTCCAATTTGTTCTTTGCTCCTGCTTCTTCTTCTTCTTCTTCTTCTGATCTGGTTCTGCGATATTACCATGCCTTGTTTGTTCAACCCCAGATTAATCTATTCTCTGATGGTTCTCATTCAGCTTCTAAAGGGAGCTGTCCTTATTAACTGATGCTTCTTGAACTTTATGGCTCTTGGGTTTTTCCTTGGCATGGAGTATACATAGTACATAATAGCTAGTATGATAGCTTTATAGACTGAAACCCCCTGGTTCTTTCTATTTGTGTAACCAGGTTTAGATTCTTGCTTCCTGGTTTGGTGACCAGAACCTACGGTAAATGGTACTCCTTAGGTTAAGACTTGTGGTTTCATGTAAATGGCAATGCAGAAATGGGGACCAGACATCACAGTAAGCATAACACAGATGTGGCTCATGCTGAGTATTGAGAGAAAATTCTGAGGCACTTAACACGGCCCCATCTTTGGACAGTGGCTTGTGTGAATAGGCCAGGGGTCAGCAAACTTTTTCAGCAGGGGGCCAGTCCACTGTCCTTCAGACCTTGTGGGAGGCTGGACTATATTTTTTTTGGGGGGGGGTGAATGAATTCCTATGCCCCACAAATAACACAGAGATGCATTTTAAATAAAAGAGCACATTCTACTCATGTAGAAACACAATGATACCTGAACCGTCCGCGGGCTGGATTTAGAAGGCGATTGGGCTGGATCTGGCCCCCGGGCCATAGTTTGCCTACCCTTGGAATAGGCTGTTAACAGCCCCTTAACAAGAGAGGTCAGCTTTTAAAAGTTAGTGTAAATCACATGGCTGCTAAATGTTCTACATCAACACCTCCTAATAGAGAACGCTTACAACTGTGTGGGGCTTCCATACTGACATAGATAATGTTTAATGTTTGTATGGCACTTTCAAGTGTTCAGACTGTTTCACATGCATTATCTTGTTGTAATCATTGCAACAATCCTATAAAGTCAGTGCTGTTATCACTCGTATTGTACTGTATATGTGGGGACTGAGGCTGAGAAAGAATGACTTGCCTAATGCCACTTTATTATTATTTAATTAACAAAATGTATATAGCTTTAAATTAATGAACAACCTATGAGTGGTTTACTCAAGCTGGAATTTCCTGATTCACAGCTCAATCTCTTAGCCACTACACTGTACCTTTAGGCATCAATAAGGACTCTTAGCTAGTAAGGTAAAGGTAAAGGACCCCTGGATGGTTAAGTCCAGTCAAAGGTGACTATGAGGTGTTGTGCGCATTTGCTTTTCCCGCCGAGGGGGATGGCATTTGTCCACAGACAGCTTTCTGGGTCATGTGACCAGCATGACTAAACCGCTACTGGTGCACAAAGGAAGCCAGGCCACACTGAAATGCTGTTTACCTTCCCACCACAACGGTACCTATTTATCTACTTGCACTGGTATGCTTTCAAACTTGGGGGATCACTGTGCACATGCTGTTGTGTCCCAGCCATGTTGTTAGAGAACCACCAAGTGTTTCCCCACTCTAGAACAGGTGGCAGAATTCAGAAGATCTCAGGTTCAATTTATTGCCTCTCCAGTTAAAGCAGCAGATAGAAGGTGATGTGGAAGATCACTAGTGGAGAACAATATTGGGCTTGATGGACTATTATTCTGACCTGGTATAAGGCCAGCTACATACTGTATGTATCAGATCAAATGTTAAGATTTGAATATTAGATGCTATATATCACTCCTAAGCTTCTTTTTTTGTTTTAGGATAGTTCATGGAGTTAGAACATTCCCTACCATGCTTCTATTAGGCATATTCTGAAGGGCTAATTTCTGGCCATTTTCTGTTGTGCTTACAGAAAATCACACAACTGAAAGGCACACATGGCATACTTTTTGATGGCGTGCTATTAGAAATGAGCCCTCCAGAACTTCTGTGTGATGTAGATGTATGTCAACCCTTTATTTAACAATGGAACAAATGTTTCACATGTCCAAACTTGCCCCATTTGTATATGATCACATCAATAACAATACCAGACAGTGATGAACTCAGATACACTACTACCCTGATTAAACATACAGAAATATGCTTGGTGCTGTCAAATCACTTGGACCTGACCTCTAGTTACTGAGCTATCCTATTTTAGGCAAGAAACTGCTGAAACCTAAGTTCCCTCACAAATTTCCACTCCTTTCAACCTAGGTGCAAAAGAATTACTGCTTTTCTTACAGCACAGGCTCACCTACATTTGTAGAGAGACATGCTAATCTTCACAGCCTATCCCATGAGAATGCCTGGCAGGAGCCAATCTCCCTTAGTTTCTGAGCTCTTAAGAAAGCAACATAATAAAAGGTAAAATAGTTGATATAATTCTGCTGCCCACAATGTCTCAGATAAAATCAAAGTGACTGAGTGAGTCAGTAAGGGTGCTATTAACACCCTCTGTGGGGCTGTCTTTGTAAATATTAATTTGCCAGAGTTGGCTCTTGTTCAGCATGTGCTTCATCAGCATTGTGCTGAATCAAGGTTGTTTCATGTTAACTGTAATTTATTGATGCACTGGACATCCCCAAAAACCACTTCAGCACCTACATTTCTTAGTTCATTCCAGCCAGCTCAACAGATGGTTGGGCGATACAAATCTGTCTGGAGCTTTATAAATTGAGTCTGGATTCATGTAAGACAATCAGCCCAAAGGAAGTACAAATCAAACTGCATCCATTCAGCTTATATTTCACCACCTCAGAATGGCTGTATTACAGATCAGTCCTCATTCATGATGGATCATATGTTAATTCACATTAATTCAGGAAGGCAAAAGATGCTGTAGTACCACAGAGACATTCCAGTTTATTATTCTGACCTGTGGTTTCATAAGCAAGAACTGTACACTTCTGTCAAAGCAACACTATTTTAAGGTCTTGATTGGGTGACTCAAGCAGCAGTGTACAGGCTTCCTTTCTCCCTGTGCCAATGGAGTAGTTTTCAAGCAAATGTTACTGTGGGTCTCAACTATACTGCATTGCAGATGACTGGAGAAGATACTGCAGCTGTCAGCCCAGCAGGATCAGGTGACCTGAGTAACCAGCAGAGTCTTAGCTAGCCCTATATAATTCATCTGATTCCTAGGTTTGGGCAACTTGTGTAGGCCAAGCTGCTCACAGACTGGTTGAAAAAAAGTAAAGGTAAAGCACCAGTCAAAGGTGTATATGGGGTGCGGTGCTCATCTCGCTTCAGGCCAAGGGAGCCGGCGTTTGTCCACAGACAGCTTTCTGGGTCATATGATCAGCATGACTAAACTGCTTCTGGCACAAGAGAACACTGTGACGGAAGCCAGAGTGCACGGAAATGCTGTTTACTTTCCTGCCACAGTGATACCTATTTGCACTAGTGTGCTTTCGACCTGCTAGGTTGACAGGAGGTGGAACGGAGCAACGGGAGCTCACCTAGTTGCACGGATTCAAACCGCCAACCTTCCAATCAGCAAGCCCAAGAGGCTCAGTGATTTAGACCACAGCGTGTCCCTAGACTGGTTGAATCCCTGCCTAAATCTCTACCGAACTACTACTGTTTTGCCTACCTTGAGGCGGCCAGCACTGACAGCTATTTTAGTCAGTGTTTTGATTTGTGAGGAGGAAATATTCATAGTTTGGAGGGTAAGGGATAGACTTAAGCATAATATATGCATGGTTTAGATATTTGTGGTTTTAAAACTAGAGTTGAATCAATAAAGATCACTTTTCTCTGCATGTGCCAAATTTTCCATTCAGAGGTTTTTTTCTGTTATGTGAATTATGTCAGCTTGAAGCCTAGACTTGTGTCTTTACACAATTCTTCCATGTTACAATTTTAAACAAATCTAATTAAGACAAAAAAGTAATTGTTCACAGCTTAGATTTATTGGAGTTTAAATGTTTCCCTTTTTTTAGTCAGCTTGTTATAGCAGCCTCATTTGAACCATGGCTAAGCATAATTGAGCAAACCCAGTGAAAATCACAGCCACTTCACTCCTTCCCTGGACCTGCTGCTGCTATGCTTCCAGGAGCTAAACCATTCTTTGGCTTAATGTTACATGTGAATCCAGAGTCATGGTTTGTTACCTAGAGCTTGTGGTTTGTTTGGAGCAAAATAAAGGTTACAAGCCCAGGTTCACACATTTGCATACACACAGCTTAGCTGCTGTTAGTGTGGCAGCAGCAGGGCCAGGAAAGGAATGAAATGACCACAATTTTCACTCTGTGCTCCTGCATACTTGCTTGTTCATACCAAACCTTATCTTGGCTTAGCATTATGTGCAAATCAGACCATTGTGCATGGCTCTGGATTGGCCCACCCTCTCCTTGTATTTCTAGACATTTAACATTCATCTGTCTTTTTCTTTTTGTTCATCAGGTCTTCCTCACCTAAAATGACACAGCAAATGAGAGACCCGCAGCTAGCCCAGTCTAGGAAGCAACCAGGACCCTCATCTCCAAATGCTGCTAAGAGGCTCTACCGGAACCTTTCTGGGAAATTCAGAGTTAACTACATGTCATTTGATGAAGGGAGCATAGCAGGGAGGAGTGAAAAGGATAAGCTCCGCAAATCCTATCCCGTGAGTACATTGCTCTAACAACTGAAGAGCTCTGAGGGTTTTTAGAATTTTTATGTCCTGTTAGAAGAACAACTTCTGCTCCATCCATACCATAGTTGCTGAAAGACTACCTGGCTGTTCCTTGCCACAGTGTGGCAATAGCTTTGGATTTTGGCTGCCTACCTACCCACTGTTGTGTCATGAACTCTGAATGCATAGTGCAGCTGGTGTAAAGAAAAGGAGGCAAGCGGACTGCTGGACTTTGATAGGAACTTTAGAGGTGTCAAATATCTTCCTGACTCTGAGCTCTTGCAACCCACATTTACCCTGTCTCATTAGAGGTGTTATGGATATGGTAAATTTGGCTTGAGCTGCAGTGGGAAAGCAAAGTGTTGTCTTCTTCTCTTGGCCTCTGCACTGATCTACTCCACCCTCATTTCAATTTTATCTTGCTACTGTAGTGAAAGCAACTGAGCAGAGAAGACTGTGAAATGAGTGGCATACTTACATTTGTGTGACTCTGTTCCTCTCTGCAGTTTCAAGGCAATGCTGCACTCTTCGAGGCTGTTGAGCTGCAGGACCTTGATAAGGTGCAGGAGCTGCTCAAGCAGTTTAGCCTAGAGGAGCTGGATCTTAACACCCCAAACAGTGAGGGTCTTCTGCCACTGGATATTGCCATCATGACCAACAATGCACCTATTGCCAGGACTCTGTTGCTGGCTGGAGCCAAAGAAAGCCCTCACTGTAAGTAACCAGTCAATGGCCCAATCCTGTGACCCAATTTGTCCTTTCCCGTGGATGCTTAAGGAACTCTGGCCATTTAGGTTTCTTGATATCATGAGCAATGGGAATTCTACTCTCTTTTGGTGAAATGTGGAAAATGAAAAGCGTCTGAAAGGAGTTAGCTGTAAAAAAAGAGAACATATAGGACCCTGGAACTAGGGTTTCTGATGCCTAGCGTGCTCCTGTGTCTTTCATAGCTGGATTATATGTTCCCTCAGTACAGGAAAAATCACATTGCTAGATTTTTCTGTGTCGTGCCTAAAGTACAGTAGCGCTTTCTTGAAACATGATGGTGCAAATGAAAGCTATAGCTAAAAGGTTCCAGAGCAGCATATCATCCTAGAAGCTGTAGTTATCAATCTGACTTGGTTTTAGGAATGATGCCAAAGGAGGTTGGCACTGCCACAACCATAAAGAGTCACATCATCCTTGTGGCATGTTCCTAAGAGATTATTTCAGCTGATTTGCACACAATAAGAAGTGGGGCTGCAGGATAGATTCAAGCTGAGCCATTTGTACTGTTTGAATCCTCACCCGAGGGATGCCAAAATTTACTCTCCAGAGTGTTACCTTGGAAGAGAACAGCTTTGCTGCAAGAAGCATTAATGATGCCTGATCAGGTGAAGTGAATAGAATGATGAGAAGGGAATTCACCTCATTTCAGATGACTAGCTAAGAGCAACAGGAAAATCTTCATCTGCTAGTTATTTGCAGGTAGTCTGCCTCATGAATAAGCTGACAGTTCTGGTATTAGGGTCAGGAACAGATTGCCCTTTCTTCAAATGAAGGGATTTCTGTGAATGGAGAGCAGAAGGGGAGTGACTTTGAATAAGTGTTTATTAGTACTTTTTCCCTGGACATTTTGGGGGGGGGGTATTCTCTCACAAGTTTGTGTTCTCTCTGTCTGTGTCTCTCTCTCACACACACACAAAAATAGGTTGCGCTAGATGCAGCCACTGGGGTCTCTGCTTGCTGGGTGGCCCACACAGAGAGTAGCCACAGGCCTAGCTGGCACTGTGTGTAATAATGGAGTTCAGTGAAAGGAGATAGAAAAGAGGTGTGTATTTCTTTGCTGCCTAGCCATAGGAGTCAGGCAAACCAAGAGATTCCCGTGAATAAAGTATTTGCACTCTGATCCTCAATGGGGGTCTTCTCCTCTTGTTCTTAACATATCTAGACTGAGGAAAGGGAAATACCTCACACAGATTGTGCTCCAGCTGTGGGTTTGTGCAAATGTTACTTCTCAAACAGTAATGACAAAAGCTGGATGAAGTAAGAGACCTGGCCATCCTATATAATGGAAATTGTTCCTAATACAAGTGGTGAGCAGTGATATCCAGCAATAGTTTGCTGGGGTCCCTTGCCACTTCTGCCACCCTGGTACATTGCTGTCTACTGAAGGCACCACCAGTGGGGCAGGTAAGGGGGGGCATGCACACACACTGGTATGTTGGGTGCTGGTAGGGATGTGGGTGCAAGCAGATTGGGAACCCTGTGCTTGTGGGAAACAAAGTCAGACCCATTCCAATATTCTGACAGAATGAGGATATTTTCATATTTTAGTCATGAGGTCATCATGATAACTAATATGAATAGATATTTAAATGTGAATGCTGTTAATCCAGGTTTAAAAGCAGAAAACCCATTTTTAAATACAGTATGTTTTAGTCAGTGTAGGTTTTGTTTTGGTAATGCTTAAGGCTCATTCTGGTAGTGAAGGGCAGAATGCTCATCCTTTAATTACCTTTTCCTCTAAGTATTGGAAATGGAAAGAGGATCATAGTTGCCATTTTCCAACAGGTTTCTGAGGTCTTCCAGGGTATGTTAGCTCCTACTAAATAAAAATACCTTGAATAAATAAATAAATACAATGGTACCTCGGGTTACGTACTTAATTCGTTCCGGAGGTCCGTTCTTAACCTGAAGCACCACTTTAGCTAATGGGGCCTCCTGCTGCTGTTACGCCGCCACTGCATGATTTCTGTTCTCATCCTGAAGCAAAGTTCTTAACCCGAGGTACTATTTCTGGGTTAGCGGAGTCTGTAACCTGAAGCGTATGTAACCCGAGGTACCACTGTACTAGAAGCAAAATTTCAGAATTCAGTTCTAGCTTGCTATCGGAAGACTTGCTTTGAACTGGTGGGTGCATCCTGCTGTGTAACAAGACAGGATTTCTGCTCCCTGATAAGCAGCAGATTCTGGGGGAAGGGAGGGCTGGGATTCCTTTGAGCTTGGTCTTTAAATCTGCATTTAAGAGGATCCAGAATCACAAATTTGCAGAAGCAGTTGTGAAGAAGCAACTTTGTGGTTTTATCTAATAGCTCAAACTCCAGCTGCATCAACCATTTATCCCATGCTGTTTGGGAAATGAGGATCAAGCTGTGCTTCTTCGGTTTGAGGGATTGCTTAGCATGGGAGGTTTTCTGAGGGCAGAGGCAAAGAGAATCACTTCAGAAATTTTCAGGCAGGTTTATGCCTGGTCATGTATTTTTCCTCCTCTTCTTGTGCAATGTATTAAATGTTTCCTTTTCCCTCTGTTCCGTTTCCAAAGTTGTGAGTCTAGAGAGTCGGTCTTTGCACTTGTCAACACTGGTCCAGGAGGCAGAGCAGCGTGTCAATGACCTTACTGCGCAGGTGGTGAATGAGCTACCCAGTGCAGATGGCTCAGAAAAAGAGAAACAGTTAAAAGCATGGGAATGGCGTTATCGGCTATACAAGCGCATGAATGCTGGATTTGAGCATGCTCGTAAGTGTCTGAAATAGCAGCATGCATTGACCCCTAAGTAGATCTGGGATGGGAACAGTGGGCATGTCACTGCAGGGTTTTAGAGATAGGAAATTGGGTCCTACAATATGTAATTAGTCCAGAACAGAAATGAAGAAGTGGCCTTAGGACCTGCCATAATAAACCCCATGTTGTTTGCAGCACATGGTAAAGTTCTTAATTTAGTGATTCACAGAATCTTGAAGCAAGTCACTAGTTAATGAAATTGGTAGGTCCATGCTGGATGAATGTGGCTTTCCCCGTGCTGTTCTAGTCAACCTTCATTGAGCAGATTTGAAACTGCCAATATTCTAGATCTTTCTGGTTGATATAATAAATGAAGGTATCCTGTACCTTTTGCCACCTTTCTAACCCATTTGATATTTTCGGAAGCATTAATTTCCTAGCTCAGATATAATTATCATAGTGACCCCTAGACTATGAATGCCAATCCAGGTGCTAAGCTTCACAAAAGAAAACGTTTCCCTCACTTTTCTGTATGACATGTTGACTATTTTTGGTGTCATGTTCTCACTTGTAGCAGTGGCTGATTCTTCAGGGTGGGGAAGATAAAAAAAATCTCAAACTCTACAATGTCTTGACTTGCAGAGGGAGGTCTGTCTCTTGCATGGCGAGTTCCCGACCCCCCCTCCGCCGGTGGAAATAATGAGACATGACGCAATTATTAGGGTTAATGGGCTAAAAAAGGCCACAACTTTATTGGTTACAGGTGAAGAGCAGTATTGGCTTAGGCATTGGTCCTAACTGACTATATCCGACTCCAGCCTGTCTGCTTGAAGTCCGGGAAGGGTTAACCACCAGTAGGGGGAGTCCTGCTGATGCACATCAACTAGGAACTCCCCTGGGGTCACCAATAGGGGGCATGCCTTAGGCCCTAACCTCCCTAGGCTTTGGACAGGGCCATGCCCCCCGAATCCTTTAACGGACCACCCTTCAATATGCAGGGCAGGTGGTGGCGCTACCTCCCCTCTTCCATCTACAGAACTATACCAATGCCTAACCACCAATACCCAGAAAGTTGTGACGATTTGCTACAAGGTAGGCAAAAACCAAGTGGCTGGTGCCAATTTGCCAAGTGGAAAAATTCCTACCAGGCCCCTCAACGGCAACCAACCAAGGTCCATAGCAAGGTCAAAGAACGAAAACCTTATAGGGTGGGGAAAACAGGGACAGCTGGTGGGTGGCAAAGAGGGAGACCCCCGGCCGGCCACACCCCCGAACCAGCCGATTGGACGGCTAGGGGGTGATGCGGCTGAGAATCTCCCCAATCGCGCTGGGCTGGCCTCCACCCGCCGCACAAGTGGATGGGCCATGAAGCCCGCAACCCCACCTCCTCCTTAAGGTGGAAGTGGCTTTGTTTTGTAATGGCTCTTTTAGCTACTATCATTAGAAGGCAAACTTGGAGGAGTATGATTCGGCTAAAATTGTGGGAGGTGGGGTGCAGCTTGTGGATTTCATTAAGGGTTCCCTACCTATCCCACATAATCTGACTACTGAACCAAAGGGGGGATTCTGTGGTCTTGCATCTTCTGCTGATTGAACCCATCTCAATGCATGCAAATTGCCACCATATCTCTTCTCAGAATTTATTTTATTTTGCAAAGGAAACATACCTTCCTATCTCGCCTCATAACAGAGTCTCTGTTATTGTGGTCATTCTGGCTGGCAGTTAAGTTGTAAATTAGGCTTATATTGAAGATTTATTCCTTCCACAGAGGCCTTGATACACCAGGATATGTCCCTCCTTATACCTGTGCTATCTGTTCTCAGGGGTTCCAGATCCACCCATGAATGTTCACCTTTCAGTGGCCAGCAGCACTTCTGTGGATGTTTCCTTCCAGGAGCCCCTAAGTGTCAATTCAGCCATTGTCACCAAATATAAAGGTAAATCCAAAGGATGCTTAGAACCATATTACCCAAGAATTAAACTTACATGGACCTGTGAATTGATTTTTTTCTCTCTTTTGGAACAATCCTTCTTGAACGGGAATCTGATCCAAGTAAATTCCTAAGGGCCCACTGATTCAGTTCCAAAATTCACCTTTTTTGAATTATTTGTTGCCTGTCATTTTGAGGTGAATAATTTATGGATATACATTGAAGATGTGAAGGTCCAAAGAGAAAAAAGGAATGCATCAGCATAGTTCAGTGGTACTGAACTGTAGTTTACAGGGTCTAAAATCTGCTTACATACAGTTATATCACACAACATATGTAGTACAACTGCCATAATGACTGGGAGATGGACATCAAATACTGATCCATCTATGCATCCTCCAAGCCTTAATCAGTTACCATTGCCTTTAAAAATTATATATTAATTTTATGAAGAGCTTGCATAACATGTAATAAATATTTTTCAATGCAATTGTAACTTATTAAGATATGGTAAGTTATCTTTTTTTCGTTTTATGTCTTTTAAGATTTGAAGGTCTGCAGGCAGGGACTGTCCAGTCATAAATCTTTTTACAGTTCCTAGAATACTTTGGGTGCTATATGAATTATGATTATAATAGACCAATCTGATGGATTACATAATCTCAGGCCTAGTTTCAAAAGTTATACTGTCCTAGCCTGTTGGTTGTTGGGAGAGTCTGAAGATTTGTCAAACCAATCTGTTTTAAAGGCCCAGGCACCATAACTTGTATGGGGCTCACAGTGGCCTCCCTACCCATCTCCCTGGGACATAGGAATCTGCTATATATTTAGACTTTACACCAGGCACATTATTTCATAGAGCTCAAGGAAGGCTGCTTTGGTGCCATTGATTGGTTGGTTTTATGATGTTCCTTCGCAGTGATGTTAACAAAGTGAGGGATGTCCCTGTGGAAATCTTTATGAGCAGGTTGTAGCAAAGATGGGGTGGGGTAGAAAGGCCACTTAGATGTATAGATTATGAACCTGAGGGCAGAGACTGCCTTACTACTAATCTTTGTAGACTACTGTCTGAGTCTGTTTGGCTAAGGAACAGGGTAAAAATGCTTTCAAATAATTAAGGAAGGTCAGGAATGAAGTGACCGTCTCCCACTGCAGTCCTTCCTCCAGGCTTTGTGAAATACATGACCTTGCTATCAACACATCAGCCCTGATGGTGCTGTTGCTGAATGCCAGATGAGCCATAATAAAAATAAATGATTCATATTTCTGGGGGGAAGTGCTGGCCTGGCATGTATGGGCCATTTCAGATGGCTTGGGGGACCAACTTTCAAGCCTACTTTGTAGTGGTGTTGGCAATGAAGCAATATTTCTGCTTCCCCATTGCATCCTCAACTTGCTGCCCAATATAGCCCAAGACCTTTCCCATGTTCAGGAACACATAGATGCCTGCTAAGAGTAGTAGCCTCTTTGAGGATAAAATTGCTTACATCTACAGCAATTTGGATACCGCAGTTCTTGAAATACAGTCTGTTCATAATTCCAGAGCACCATCTAGTTAAATACTGTTGGATGAGTTATGATTATTGAGGTCCAATGACACTGATAGGTGCTTGGAAGAGTATCATCTACTATAACTTGCCTAGTTTGCTTTATAGTTTGCTTTGTGCAGAGGGTTGACAGGTTTGTTCCTGGATGTTATAAAGGCCAGCTTGCAAAAGTGGCTGTTCTCAGTCACCTTGAAGTAGCCAGTTGTGTAGTGGCTCTTGGGGAAAAAAAAACCTTCACTGAACCCAGAAAATAGCAGCTAGTTGTTCGTAGACCCTTTGGGGCAAAATGCTCAGATGAGTTGTATAGGCAACTTGAGTCACTCTTGAATGAGACCAAGTATCTAAATGAATTTCAATTTAACGTCTAATATGGAAACACCTTTGGTCATCCTGAAGGATGATATCCCAGGAGATAAATCAGGAAAGTATGACCTTGTAGATTCTCCTGGACCTTTCAGTGGTGTTCAGTACCTTTAAACATCTTTCTGGACTAACTATCCAGTATGGGAATGAAGGGCACCGTGCTTCTGTTCCAGTCTGGATGGCATTTTGATTAGTCTGATCCATTGCATTGTGGGACTCTTCTTTATCCCCTGTGCTGTTTTAACGTATACATGAAACCACTGAGTTCATTCCAGGATCTGAGATTTGATGTCATCAGAATGCAGATTATACCCAGCTGTTTATCCTGTTCAGTCACCTCAGGGGAAGCTGTGGAAGTGCTGAGCTGCCGTCTAGGATCAGAAGATGAGTGGTGATAAGAGATAAGGCCTCAGTTATAAGCACCACCTCTGGAATTCCCTTCCCTCTGTTTTTATCTATTTTATTTGCACAGGCACACAAGAGATTAAACTGAATTCTTAAAGATATGCTTACTGTTTGTTTTCTTTGGTTTATTGTATTTGTTTAAAAATTATTTTATGTTACCTACTTTAGGACTTCTGGCTAAAGAAAGGCAAAGAGATTACTTAAATAAATAAATAGTCCAGGGTTTCATGTGGCAGTTCCTGCGTGCAGTTTCATCTCAGTTACTGCCAAGCTCTTCGTAATTTTGCAAACTGATTTTGCATTTGAAATATTTAGACATTATGCATCCACCAAATTTGCATAATTCATGGAGATTACTGCGCTTAAGTTTTCTAGTTGTTGAATTTGAAATATTTTCATGCCTTTCTTCTAGTCCATCTTGGTTGGTGGCCACTTGTGACATGAATCCATCTCACCACTTCTCCAGAATCTGCTATTCTGAAAATTTGGTAGAAAGTGCCTTATACTTCTTCTGTAATGTGAGAAGGAAATACCGTATTTTTCGCTCTATAACACGCACCAGACCATAACACACATGTAGTTTTTAGAGGAGGAAAACAAGAAAAAAAAAATTCTAAACAAAACAGTGGATGTATGATTTCTGTGGTTCATGCAGTGGCCATAGACATGTGATTTGACAGTGAGTTTGGAGTAGCCCAATACAAAAATCCTGAGGATCCATGTGGATCCATGCTTTGTAACCACGTTTTTGCACCACTGCGACTCCAGGCAACAGTGGGTGCGTGATTTTTTTGGTAGCCATGGACTACCAAGATGTAGCCATGGACATGTTATGTGATCTGATGGTGAATTTGGGTTGATCCGGTGCAAAAATCCTGAGGATCCATGTGGATCCGTGCTTTGCAACCACGTTTTAAGTGGGGAGGGAAGGAAAAGCACTCAAGGGACAAGGAGCATGCATGGGGTGTGTGGAGAAGGATGCTGCTAATAACGCTATTTAGCGAGCTGAGTGGGGAGGAGAGAGGGACAGAGAGCCTGCTTGCTTTAAAGGAGCCAACCGGACAGGAGCCGCTTACACTCGTGTAAGCGGCTCCTCTCCTCTCCCACTTTGCTCCTTTAAAGCAGCAGGCTCTCTGTCCCTCTCTCCTCCCCACTCAGCAGCTCTTCTCCCGCTTTGCTGTTTCAAAGCGAGCCACGGAGGAGGGAAAGAAGGGGAACCATGGATCCTCTACTCACGACTGCAACAGATCCCCCCGCCATCTGTAGTCATTCGCTCCATAACACGCACAGACATTTCCCCTTACTTTCTAGGAGGAAAAAAGTGAGTGTTATGATGCAAAAAATACGGTATATGGCTGATTTATGGTAGTGTCTAAATGGTGCTGGTTCTACAATAGGCAAGTTGCTTTTTGCTAACAGTTTTAGAAATGTCTTCCCAAGTGCTCACTCAAGTTGAATGCCATAACTCTGTCCCATCTTCAGGCTATTTGGATCCCATAAAAGCATGTCCCTTTTTGGCTTCAACACCTGCTCCCTCAACATAGAATTCCCAGCAGTTTAAATCCTTTGTGTCCTGTCATCATAACTTTGGCTTTCAGAAGAATTTTCCTTTACCAGTCTCCACCAAATCCTGCCACTTAATCTACTTTGTCTATTTCCCACCCTCTCTCTGTTGCCTTTGTTTGGTACATCTGTTGTGCTCTCTCTTTTATCTCTGGGTTCATCAGCTTGACTGTTCATCTTTTGGCCTGCCTTTTTTGCCTTTAACTCTTTCTGTTACGTCTCCTGTGCTGAGATAAAGAGTGGAAGTAACCCTAGCTTTAGAGACGTCTCTGCTGCGCTATGTGCAGCTCCTGCATTGCACATTTGGCAGGGAGTTAAGTCCTTTGAATATGAAAAAGGTGTGCCCTGTTGTTGTTGCGCTCTCTCTCTCTCTCTCTCTCTCTCTCTCTCTCTCTTTCTCTCAATTGACACCTTCCCTCCCCGCCCCCCCCAGCTCTTTCATGCCTTTTTTCTCAATACATTTTTCCAGTATGCACAGCTGGTCCCGCTGTAGCTGGTTCTTCAGTTTCACAGTCAATCCCCTTACAGCAGCTGTACCATCCCTGGCAGCCTAGCTTTCTAATCTAGCCCTGACTGACTGCCAAGCACTACATCCTTTGCCTTACTGATGAAAGACTCCCAATTACTGACGGAGTGGCTGTGCTTTTCCTTTGTTTGCAGTCGAATGGAGCTGCTCCCCCACCTTCTCCCCACCGCTGGGTGAAGTGGTGATCAACAAGCTGAAAAACCTACATATCACCATCCATGGCCTCCTCTCGGTGAGTAAGTTACTGTGCTGTGTGCTGAGCCACAAGGGTACTTCAGGGAATGACCCCAATTGATCCCTTCATCCCATACTTCTTGTAAGCTAACTCCAGTGAACCTCTGCCCACCAGACAGCCAGAATATGAGGATGTCTGAATGATTTTCTTAAGTAAAGTGCCCATTTCAGGGATTGGTACTTCTTCACACAACACTGAACTTATTAAGTTAACTGCATGCAGGTAGCCATTTTAAGTTCCCTGAAATGTGTGTGGCCTATTTAGGACCCAATCATTACATTACAAGGCAGCAAGATGCAGCATTTGCCCTAAGCAGGGGATAAGGAGCCCTAAATTCTTTTCCTCTGAAACTTGGTTAAGTGGATTTTGTCATGCTTCCTGATTGAGATAACTATGGTCTAAATAGAGTTTACTCATAAATCTTGTAGTAGTAATAGAGGTGTGGCATAAAACTGAATATGGTTTTTTGGAGTGGGGGAGATAACTGAGGTAAGAGCTCCAACAACAGGCTTCTTGTTTCTGTAGTGTGAGAAAGTAGGTGTCTGAAATGAGGCACATGATATGCAGACGCATGTCATAAATTTATTACTAGGCTGTACCAACTGAGACTGCAGAGGAAAGACCAAATATTTGTATGTTCTCTTCTAATGAAAATCAAGCTGCACATACAACAACAATATATGAAGCAGAAGGGGTCTAACTTAGGTTTCTCCTTATCAGGACATGGTTTTTTCTTGCCACAAATGAGTGCATATTTCCATGCCTGGTCATGAGGCTTCTGGGCCAAATAGTCCAGTACAAAGGCTTGTGGTGAATATTTTACTTATATTTCAGAAACCAAAATGTCTGAGGTTGCCCCTGAGCATAAAGAAGAATTCAAGCAGTCTCAATAATTTAGCAAGATATGAAACTAATTTTTGTTCCTTTTCATGAGTTTTGAGACACGCCTCTTGTGCAACTATTTTTGCCTGTTGTTGTGAACACATTTGTAATTTCAGGGCTGTTCTTTTGGTACCACTTTCTTCCCTTCTTCTTGCTTCCCCACTCATTTTCCCACACTGGCTATCCATATGATTTTGCAATGACGTGACAAGGCTGTCAAACAATTAAGAAACATTTAATGCAGACATAATAAAAACAGTATCTTTAGAAAATAATAATGATTTGTTTACAGTTACCATTTCCCCATGAAATGCAACATGCTAAATGCCAGGAGCAGTTCATAGTTTTCAGTGTATGCATTGCATGGGAAGGAGCAGCCATCCCCAGGCTGAAGTCTCAGGGTCTTGCAGTTGAGCTTTAGTCACTAAACCGTGTGATCCATAGTTTTTTCTGTGATTTCCACCCAATAGCACTCCTTCTCACCCCCCCCCACTCCAAGCCAATAAATCTTATACCCCCACCACCTGCAAAGATCAAACTCTCCACCAGCTCCATGGCTAATTGGAGATGAGAATCAGTGACTCCACTCCAACCCTCAAGTGTATGGAGGTCATGGGTTGGCTGGGACCTGCCCCCCACCCCTGCAGTTTTATCTCTCTGGGAACTGCAGGACCCACACTGCCTGTCAGCTGTCCCCTCCCCATTGTGTGGTGGACAGTTTCCAAGAGCTCAAACAGGAGCCAGACTTCTGAACAAACAGCAAGTTATGGGGGAGAACAGACTGGGAGCTGCAAAGGGATATGATTTTGCAACAAATGGCCTGTAGGCTTGCTCTGCTCCCTTAACCTCCTAAGAAAACTTACATTACACACAATATACCCAATGGAAATGTTTGCTTGTGAAGCTAGTTATGTGATACCATTAGGCTGACAATCAGCTGACATGGTTCAATTGGCTGTGGCCCAAAAAAGAATTTAGATTGATTTTGATCATACATTTAATAGGAAAGACATACTCCACATGTGAAACTGAACTGATAGGAACAATCAAGTTGGGGGTTGGGACTCAAGATAATTTGGTACAGACTGAAGGCTGTCTACAGTGGTACCTCGGGTTAAGTACTTAATTCGTTCTGGACGTCCGTTCTTAACCTGAAACTGTTCTTAACCTGAAGCACCACTTTAGCTAATGGGGCCTCCTGCTGCTGCTGCGCCACCGGAGCACGATTTCTGTTCTCATCCTAAAGCAAAATTCTTAACCCGAGGTACTATTTCTGGGTTAGCGTAGTCTGTAACCTGAAGCGTATGTAACCTGAGGTACCACTGTACACTGCTTTACTGGGCGCAACCAGCAGTCATTCCTACTTTAGGGCAATATTATGCACCCAGGAACTGAATACATAACAAATATTCTTTGGCAAGGTTATGGGGCAACACTGGATGCAGAGGGGAATTCAGATTTATTTCCTGGGTCTCTGCTGGACATCCAGAAAATGTATGTGGACTTGGATTAGATCTGCATATGATCTTTGGGTACTTTTAATGCAAGACAACTTCATTAAACTCTGCTTCTATCTTCACATCACAAATAATTCCTACTTAAGTAATGTGAAATAGGAGGGTTAGTAGGGTTTCCGTTTGTGGTAGGAAGGATATGGAATATGCTGAGTCCTTGGACTGGCACACAGCACAAATATCACAGCAGGGTTTAGAGACTTCTGTGGAGCTGCAGTGCTACCCTGAAGCCCTAACTGATTTTATTTTTAATCAGATATGATACAGATTACAGCTTGTCTGAATTCAATCAGAAATTAAATCTGCAAAAGCTGAACTTCAAAAATCTGTCAGACCATCTGAGTTATTCTGGAGTTTATCAGCAACTTTAGTCTAAACCCATGACACAGGAGAAGACAGAAAGACTGTGCAAGATGGTGATGACCTGCACTGCTTCTGCAAGTTCATAGGCCATAGGCAGTATTGCTCCACATCCTCCCTCTCTTTCAATAATGACATATTATGGAGAACACCTAGTGACTATATTAGTGGAAGGGAAACTGAAACCACCCCTCACCCTTCTAGTCCATGTGACTCCTTATTCCTTTCCCTACAGGGTACAGCTTACTACGTCCAAGTATCTGCCTACAACATGAAGGGATGGGGACCTCCGCAAACTTCAATACCACCCTTTGCTATTCCATCAAGTAAGTAGAAACATCAGGGAGCATCAAACATACACCTTATCGTTCATACCGTAAGGCTAGTTTACTGGTCTTGCTCATGTTTTAGAGCGTAGTGAGCACTCAATGGTATAGAACAAAGGGTACTGTGGCATTCTGAAGACTAAAATAATGATTATGGCACCAACTTTCATGGGCTATTCAAAGATAATTTTAGGAGAATTGCAATTTTTTTAAAGAAAAAGCAGGGATTGACTTACAAACATGCTGTCCCCATTCAAAATGTGCAAGGACAGATAGGTCTAGTAGTAACAACAGTGGTGATGGAAGAGAAGGTATACCCTGGATATACTGTAAGGCACACAGCACACAAACACCAGAACATTGTGTCTCCAAATTCTGGTTATCTGAAACACCAAAGTCCTGCAAATTAACATGCCCATCAGGGATTCCCATGGCAGCATAATTTGCAATAGCAATGCTTCTTTTTATCTAAACATCTAATTATTAAATGGTTCTCTATCCTTATTTCTTAAACAAAAAAGGCCCATATATTTAAAATATTATTTTGGTATCCTTAATCTCCTTTCTACTCTCTTATATATTTATTTTGTTTAGGTTATTGGATTTTTTTGCTTTTCCCATCGCAAGAGCTCAAGCTGTATCACAGTATGATACTTAATATAACCTATCACTAGAAGCCAACTGAAATAAATGTTACACCATATAAGCTTGGGCTTTGGTGAGTCGTGAAGGGACCAGAATCCCTATGTACAGCTAACCTGAAGGGTTCAGTGGTTTATTTATGGGGAGTGAGAAGCTAATACTTCACCTGTATCCTGGGTTTTTAAAGGGTGGAAGCTTTGATACATTCTGGTGGGCTGAGGGAGCAGTTTCCTTAAGTTTTTCTTTTAGATAAGAGAGGTTTGCTGCCCCTGAAGCAGCATCAGAGTTCTAATTCTAATACAGGTCTCAGTAGTGCAGTGGATCAGTATGCCTGGCTATTAACTAAAAGGTTGGTGGTTTGAGCCCACCCAGGGACTTCTGTGGAGAGCATTCCGGCATTGCAGGGATTTGGACTAGGGATTTGGCCCAGCAACCACTTTGGTCGTATATGATGCCTAAATGGGAACAATGCTATGTCATGACATAGCTTCATTCCCAGGAGCATTGTTGGTTAAAAGGAAAGACAGCTGCCCTTACTGCAGAATAGGCAGCTGATTGGAGCTCCTCTGCCACTCTGAAAGGTGGAAAGTCTTTTTGCTTTATTTTGTTTTAAATAAAAGAATACTTGAGGAAGCCTTCTGCCATCTCATCTTGCATAGGTATACATACGCCTGTGTCCCCTAACATGTATCAGTTTTCCTTCTCCCCTGAGAAAGTGGCAGAAAATGCCCCCATTCACGGGCTCAATGAAGGTGATGTATGATTTTCATCCCAGTGTATTACATGAAATGCACATAATAAAGCAAAGCTGAATTCAAGTAAAAGAAAAATTCCAAACTTAATAGTTATATTTTCCCCTGTTTACAATGCAGTTAGATCATAGAATTCCTGTCACTGAGGCCAAGAAGGATTTCCATCCCTTTAACAACAGCCAAGACAAGACAAGGTTTCTGTAAATAATGCTGCTGTTGTGTATAACTTAAGAGATGTAAATTGTGTCTTTCATGGTCAATCATTCTCTAACACGATGAGACATTCATAGTTAAACAACTGTATGTCATTCTCTCCTCTGCTAATTACACATCTTGCTCCATCAACCACAAAGGCAATACCTTTAAGGACAATCCATGTGGTCCAGGGATGCAAATCCATCATGACCAAATTGGAAGTTAATGGAGCTCAGATCGATGGATTAGGCCCTTTAGCTTTGGGTTGTATAATATAGCATGTAACTATAACATTCCAACCTGAGTTATAAAGTAATTTATTCCTTGCTTTCAAATTTTAAAGAAAATATTTCTCCCCTAAATAAAAATAACCAACTTTTGTCACGTAAAAGTGTGCAGCACCTCCCTGGGTGTTTTTAAAGCACCTAAAAATAGCACCAGGTCCCAGCCAAAGTTAACAGAGCTGATCTTTCCATGGAAAACAGCAGCACAGGGGAGTGTATAAACCAATTAATGTAAAGTTAATGTAAAAGGGCTGCTTCCCCCACACTAGCCTGTGCTGCTCAGTAGCTCTGCCACCTCATAACTAAGAAGCACAAGGAAGAGGTTCTATTTATTTATTTGTCTAGGTGAGTTTAACTCTCACCATTACTATGAAGAAACCTCTGCTCAGCTGAAGGCCAGCAGCCGACATGAGGCTGCGGAAATACTGAAAAGAGCTACAACAGACCCAACCTTGTTTGTTACTATGATTTGTCGTCTCCTCCTACTGGCCGCAGCTGTTAAATTCCGTCACCCTTATGAGCAGTTCCCACCAGTGGTTACGGCTTTTGGGTTATTGCTTCTGTATTGCCTAACATAATTTGCACCTCTTAAGACTGAACTCTAATGTAAAGCTAGGAGGAATCCTAGGCAGAACTACCTGCATTTGCGTGGCTATTCCCTCCCCCCCACAGGTGGAATAAATGAAGACAACAGACACAGAGTTCTAAGTTAATGGGCGAAAAAGGCCACAACTTTATTGATTACAGGAAAGAAGGGTATTGGCTTATAGGCATTGGCCCCTAACCGACTATCCGGTCTAACCGGGAAGGGTTAAACACCAACAGGGGGAGCCACCCGAGATGCGTATCCCTAGGCGCTCCCCGAGGGGTTACCGCTCGGGGGCGCGCTTTAGGCCCTAGCCTCCGTAGGTTTCGGACGAGGCGTCGCCCCTCGGAGTCCTCCAAGCGGAAAAGGGGGCGAGCCAAGGGCTGCCCCGACCTTAAATGACCTAACCGGGCACGCCCCCGCCGCCAGCCGATTGGCTGGCGCTGCGGGAGATGCTAATAAGGGAATCCCCAGCCTCCCGCGAGGCTGGCGCCAGCCTCGCGGGAGCAGGTGTGGGCGGGGTCGTGATCCCGCAACCCCCCTCCTCCTGACGGTCGGAAGGGGCATTCTGTGCTAAATAAGAGAAATTGGTATCAAGTGAAAGAATCGGCATCTTTAAAAAAAATCTCAGCAGTCATTAAAACAAGAAATACAGTTACTAGACTTTGGATTTCAGTGATATACTTTAAAACATGTTGGCTTGGTGAAATCCCAGAAGCGGAATACAATTTCCAGTTATCAGGAGACGGGGCTGCAATGCTTTTCATAGCTCCATGCCTAGCAGCATGATGATTAATAGAACATAAATAAATATACTGATTTTTCTTTAATTAGTGTAATTTATTCAAGATACATAATATGATTTTCCTGCCTCCAGAACTTGGAGTACCACAGTGCAGAATTGTGATTTCTAAAACAAGGACTATATGTAACCTTAGTCATACTGCAGATATAGTCTTAAATCGTTATCTTCCATCTTTGCAAAGTCAGGACTTTTTAAACATCAACCTACAGTATGAAACTGGCTGTTAATGTTCTACTGTACATACCCATATTTTTCCTCTGTGTTCTTTCCCTTCCCCCCTTCTCCTACTGTCACCTCTTTCTCTTTTTCAGTCTTAAACCAATTAAGACCGACTTAGCCTGTAACACTAAGCCAAACCATATCTTAGCATGAACAAGCAAGCATGTGGGTTTCCAGTGATGTTTTTACTCCTTCTCCAGTCCTTTCCTTGTTGTGCTACCCAGAGCTAAACCATGGTGTGGCTTAATATGTCTAAATTGAGGCTTACTCCAGACAAACTACAAGCTGTAACCAAGGTTTGTTCTTGGTTTACCACTCATGATCTGTCTGGCAGAGACAAACCATGAGCCCAGGTTCAGACATAATGACATGGCTTAGCCCCAGATAGCATGGCAGTTGCATGACAGAGGGATGCAGCCACACTCTTTGTGTCAGGAACCCTCATGCTTGCTCATTCGTGATTTGGTGTTATGTGCAAACCAGATCTAAAGATTGAAAATGATCATACAAAAGTTGGTAGTGGTGCTATTGCTGGTTTGATTCATTTAGGTAAGGATTGGACCCAGTTGTGGGTCTGACCTGTAAATTGAAAACCACTATATAAGACTAAGGCTTTCAAATGGTGATGATCTTCACCCATTCATCAAGTCTAGCTTTTAGTGTCAATAGATCAATTGTGTTTTGAGCAATGTTTTATCCAGAAAGCTGTTCAGTAGTGTACTATGGGTATGAAACAACTGTGAGGGGGAAATATTGTAATGGACTGGAACTGCTAACAGCTTGTGCTGCTATTTCTCTATGTATTTTATTTGCTTCCCACTTCAGACTGGAGAGAATATGATGGGCGGGCACCAAGGCGAAGAGGTCAAGCTGAAGCTTTGGACCATCTTCTAAGCCAGGTGAAGATGGTGCACCAACAATGTGTGTGTCACGGTGAGTCCCACTTTTGTGTCCATAGGCAGTTTAGATACCAATTCTCTTGAAGAGCCTATTCATTGTGGGAATGTTTAGAGTGACAGGAAAGGATATGTTGTTTATTAATATCCTTCCTAACTTGCGCTAGCAAGTTCCTTTACTTAGCAGAGTGCATTTCCCCTTTACACAACAGAAAACTAGTTGCAAACTCGTGTGAGTTTCTTAAGACAATACACAATTCAATCTGGCTTGTCCAGATTGAAATGTCTTCTAATATTTTCCTGATAAGACCCCTTGAATCCCTCCTAAATGAATAAAGACACCACAGTCTTATTCATAAATAACAAAAAGTAAGTTTACTCACGATTGGGCAGAGCACAGTATGATCCCTGAAGGCAGGCTTTAGGCTTAAAGGTAGGTAAAGGGACCCCTGACCGTTGTGTCTAGTCGCGGACGACTTTGGGGTTGCAGCACTCATCTCGCTTTACTGGCCGAGGGAGCCGGCGTACAGCTTCCTGGTCATGTGCCAGCATGACTAAGCCACTTCCGGGTCATGTGGCCAGCATGACTAAGCGGCTTCTGGCGAACCAGAGCAGCCCACGGAAACACCGTTTACCTTCCCGCCAGAGCAGTACCTATTTATCTACTTGCACTTCATGCTTTCAAACTGCTAGGTTTGCAGGAGCAGGGCCCAAGCAACGGGAGCTCACCCCATAGCAGGGATTCGAACATGCCTTGGCCTTTTACCAGGTCACGCCTACCCACTAGTCACATGCAAGGAAGGATGCTCCAGGCCAGGAGGAACAGGAAGTTTCGACTGGCTGGACCAAACATTTCCTTGCATGTCCACTCTAGCAAAAGAAGGAATGTTGTATTTGACTGCTCTCAGTGGATTACATCCCACATTCATGGTTTGCTAAGGAATTGGAATTGATGGGAAGGAGAAATGGTGAATAGATAAGGCCACTGCTAGCATATTAAATGAAAACTCCTGTTGAAACCTGTGGAAATTCCTATGCACATTATAGTCTTGTCTGACCAGTACCATTCCCCCAACTAAGTGGTAAAAGACTATTAAATATACAGTGATACCTCCGGTTTTAAACGGGTTCTGTCCTGGAGGTCCAGCCAGATCCCAAGGTTTCCGCAACCCGAGGATCACTGTTCTGCGCATGCGGGTGGCAGTAGACCGCTTCTGCACATGCACGTAGGGGCGGGAGACCTCTTCTGTGCATGTGGCAAAACCTGGCCCGATACTTCCGGGTTTGATGCTTTCGTAATGTGAAGTTTACGTAAAGAGGGTTACGTAAGCCGAGGTGCTACTGTACTTGTATCAGGCTCCCAGTGGTTTTAAGAGAATCATTGAAATCTTTGCAGTAATCAGATGCTGTATTTTGGAGAACTATGCATGCTCTATGGAAAAGCTCATGAAGGAAATAAGCTGCTGAAACCCTCAGAAAAAAAAATAATCAAGCCAACTTCCTATGCACCAAGAAGAGAGTGTATATAAATAACCACAGGGTCGAGTGAGGCTAACAGCTGATGTCCCAGTATATTCTTGTTTTCAAAAATGAGTTTGTAAATTATATGAGAATCTCCAGCTTGGTCGAAGCTCTGCTTTCACACCAGATGACAAGGCCTTTCTCTTGCATCCTCCTTGTTGTTCCTACCTGGATCTGCTGACTAATATAACTGTGATATGCAATAAACAAATCTCGACCAGAGCCATAATACTGAACTGCGGAAACCAGCCCTTAATTATGGATGAAATATTATGAAGCATCTTAATGAAATCTTCTGCTGTCTGACTCCCCCAAATTTTAGCTAAGTTATACATCATACCCTTCTAGAAACAATAGCTAATTGGTACCATTACAAAAGGTAAAGGAGACTGGGACTCCTCTAGCTCCCTTGCAATTTGAGCACTGGGGTTAACTGATTTTTGTATGCTAGTGTGGTTTGTTAGTGGTGTTTGGGAACTGAGTTCAAATTCTACAGGCAACTGCTATAGGGACAATCCATGTGATCTAAGGGTACAAATCCAACTACGACTTTTTACTTCTCTTTGAATCTCAAACAAACATAGATTGCTGGATCTTTTGATTATCTTCTGCTTTTTAAATTAAAATACTTAGGACATCCCTCACAGGGTTATTAAGATGAGTGAAACAAGAATTATAAAGCACAATTAAAATAATATATGGAACTTTAATTGTGCTTTACAGTCCTTATCTTCTGTACATATTTAATAGGTTAAAAACTGGTTGCCGCTTGTCTGCTAGCCCTCCTTAGAGATGGAATGTTCACAACCTTTGAGGAGCAAGGCTTAGTTACAGAAGGAACAGTGGAAAGAAAGCAGGGATCCAGTTGGTAGCATGGCTGAAAAATAGAACAAAATAGCCAGCATGCTACAAAATCAGCAGGTTCCTGTAGAATGAATGTGGGTGATAGTAAAGTGTTGAGAGAAAAGAGCGACTGGAACATAGAAAGCTGAAGAAAAGAGAGGTCAAGGGGAAAAGGTGCTGGGAAACCCTCACACAAAAGCTAGGGGGAGGAAGAGCTATGTGAATTTGGCAGAGTAATAGTTTGCACCAAGGGGGAAATGGGGAATGAATGTCATATCTTCTTGGTTTTACCTAATCAGCCTAGTCTTTTATCTTGAATCTTTAGTAGATATATACACAAGCCTAGGTAATAAGAAAAAGGATGAGTTGACAGTAGTATAAATAATGGTTTGTGTAATGCCTTCTGCATGTGCTTTGCTCCTCAGAACCCTGTAAGAATCAGCCACAGAGCAGAAAACATTCTGTCTCCAAGAGTCTGAAGTATCTCTTCCACCCTGGCAGCAAATTCTTAAAAACACTGAAAAGGTAAGGTGGGGGGAGAATATGTCATCCGTCCACCTATGCATCCCCTTGCTATATTTGTTGAGTTTCCCAGAAACCAGGTGTGTGGGTAACTTCACTGTTTCCCAGGCACTTCAGGGGAACAAGGGAAATAGGGAGGTAAGCTGCTGTATCTTTCTTCCATTCCTCACTCCTCACCATGATGGAAAGAATACTTCCCAGTAAAAACAATGATGATGATGAATCCCTCCCAAGATAACTCTTTTCTATTTTCCCAGGGGCCTGTATCTGGCATCAATATTCTACAAGGATGACAACATATTGGTCACGCATGAGGATCAGATCCCTGTGGTCGAGATAGATGACACCTATTCTTGCCTGCTCATGCAGGACTTTCTCTGGTTCACTAAGGTGACCGCTTAGTAGGGTGACTTTTGAATGTGTGTCATTTTAGGTTAAATAAATATGTTTAAAAGAACATTATAAATTTACATCTAAATACATATTTTGTAGTCTATTGAAACATTTACCTTTGACATCCTATTTCTAGTAAGTAAAAAACAATATTGTTACTTAAGACAAATTTAAATATAAGGAGAGGGAACCTAGCATAGGACAATATGAAAAGGTACACAGTTGCAGCGAGAGAGGGACTCTAGTTAGGATACAAACATGTTTCCTCTATTCATTTTTTTAAAAAATGCTGAACTTGGGGAACTCCATACCTGCTGTATGGGCAGGTATGGAGAACTGGGCAGACATGAGAATCCTAAAATGACCTGTTGCTATACTTGATGTAGGTATCGTGCATGTGGGATGAAATCCTGTGGCTGCGTCAGTGTGTCACTGTCTCCCAATCATCGTGTTCCTGCATTCTGCAAACACGTCTCAAGATGCTTCTGGCCATCTCACAGATGCAGGTAAGAGAAGAGGCCTCTTCAAGGCACAGGAGTGCCAAAGATGGGTATTTTGCCAGCTAGGCACATATCACTCATACATCTGATGCTCAATCCATGGTTATTAGGTCAAAATCATTAGATCTGAACTTCAGCTAGATAGATCTAATGCCCTTCATATACAGTAGTACCTCGGGTTACATACGCTTCAGGTTACAGACGCTTCAGGTTACAGACTCCGCTAATCCAGAAATAGTACCTCGGGTTAAGAACTTTGCTTCAGGATGAGAACAGAAATCATGCAGCGGCAGCAGGAGGCCCCATTAGCTAAAGTGGTGCTTTAGGTTAAAAACAGTTTCAGGTTAAGAACAGACCTCCAGAACAAATTAAGTACTTAACCCGAGGCACCACTGTACTAAGCAACTCAGGCAGGTGGGTAGGATTGAAAAGTCAAGGAGATATATCCATCACTAAGAAGGCATTTGAGTTTGAGGCAGAAGCAATTGATAAGGTACAGAGTTTCTTGGGAGTGTTTCTGGCCAGGGGCCAATTTCTGTGTTCCTTTCCAACATAAACTCACCTATTGGGGGAAATCCTAATAATAAATGGTTAGCTGTTCAAACATTTGTTTCATACCCAACATGCACATTGTGAAGCCATTTTGTCGTCTCTGTGCTACATTATTGGGAGCAAAACAGACATTTCTATTTTTATGCTGTATTTTGCATGTTTTAACAAGTATCTTAATAGATCAAGCTTTAATTGATTAACTAGTGCAATTCATTAGTTAAAAGTTTAGTTGCAAATATATAATGCACACCAAGTACTTGGAAGTAGTCCTCCAAAACAGATTCCTTCAATGCCAGTAAAGTAATTATTGAGAAAAGTGATATAGATTGCAGAAAATATTAACCTATTCTTCCTTTCTGCCTGACAACAGACCTCAAAGGTGGCAGAGAATAAGCAGAAATAAATATGTAACAATTTTGAAAATAGGGGGTGACTGAAGATTGGGAGGGCAGTGGTGCAGACTATGTACTCCCTACCAGTTTCCCGATGAAAGGTTATTCAGCCTGGTGGTATTATAAATGATAGTGACATATTGAATGGCTGTACTTGTTGGCTATCATGTATAGCCAGTTCCATATGTGGTTAAGCTTTTTCGCAAGCAAGTTTTTAACTATGTACGATGAATATTTGCATTGACAGACAGCAGAAAGTAAAGATTTCACAAAGCCAATGGCCATCTTAGTCACTCTTCATAATGAGTAAAAAACATTGTGTTCATTCAGATTCACTAAAAACAGCTTTGCCAAAGTGTTGTAATATATAAATGTGTGTAAATTTAATTGGTTAATTGTTAAAATATGTTTTCATCTGTTGACAGCCCTGCTTATTATTCATGTATTGTCAGGTGATTTTGGCTTTAGGTAGCAAAGGAGCACTTCTGCCTGAATATTTAAATGCTCAATACCTTTTACTGTTACAGTGGTACCTTGGTTCTCGAACTCCCGAAACGGTTTGAAAATCAAGGCGCAGCTTCTGATTGGCTGCAGGATCTTCCTGCACTCAAGCAGAAGCCGCAGAAGCTGTTCAGTCAGACGTTCGGCTTCCAAAAAACGTTCGCAAACCGGAACACTCACTTCTGGGCTTGCGGCATCGGGAGCTGATTTGTTCAGGAGCCAAGCCATTCGGGAACCAAGGTACCATGGAAAACCCTTGGAGAGTATAGAGGATATGCTATCTAGAGCCAGACTCCACTCTCCATAAATGACTTTTTCCTCTCTTTGAAGGGTCTGCTGGGAATTCAGGATCTGGGACATGTCTTTTTTGAGCCCATCAAAGACAAGCAGGGCAATATTTTAGTTGTGACCCTAAAGGAGGTGAAGACAAATCAGACCTTTGAAAGCGTCCACTGGGTCCCCCTCTCAAAGCTGCAGACAAGCCGCAAGTCCATCTCATCTCCAGAAGAGCCTACAGCTCTGGATGTGCTGCTGATGACCATGCAGGTGGCTGGTGTGTGTGTGTGTTTGTGTGTGTGTGTGTGTGTGTGTGTGTGTTTTTAGTGATGGAAAGGCTGTGCTCATATTCAGAGGCACTCAGTGACAGACTAAATACTTTGCATACAGAAAATCCCTGGTGCAGTCCCAAGTCTCTCCAGTTAAAAAGATTTTAGGAAGGCAGGCTAGAAAAGACCACTACCTCAGACCTTGAAAATCCACTGCCAGTCAGAGAAAAGGATGGAGAACCCCTAGGGGGTCAAATGCAACCCTTCAAGTCCCTTTCTGATCCTCGGGACTCTTCCCAGGCCATACTCAGTGGCCCTGCAAAATGGATTCTGGGGCTAAATTGAGGTGACACGGCTTGCATTAAGCCCTGTTTAGGAGTGCAGAAGTTCAGCTTCTTTTTTGCTTAGTTTTTATTCAAGGTATGTGACACTTTGCAGAGGCAAAGGAAAAGTTGGTTTCCCAGGTGTAAGTTTTCCCACTAGGGATTCAGATAACTATTTTTGATACATTTACCCTTCTTGCATCCAGTCGCAGTTGTTTTCCCAGCTTGTTAGCAAGTCTTAGCAAAGAATCCCTTCCGTGAGTGCCCAGTGCCCAGCCTTTCCTCCTCCTCTTGACCCCTCGTCTAGTTGTTCCTCTCTCTTTTCATTTCCTCTCAGTCAGCCAAGTGTCTCCAGCAACAAAAGGCACTCAAGCACCTGTACAAGGGTCTATTGAAAGTGCTTATTCAAAGCCATTGCCAGGATTAGCAAAGGCCAAACCACTAAAGGGCCAGTTCAACGCAGTCTCTGTTCCTGGAGATTGCAGCACTAGTCTGGATATCTGACAACAACAGTCTCCTTTGTAAAATTTCTGGTGCCTCCTGCCCCGTGCCAGTCTGTCTCCTGAGGCTTTTGGTCTTGGTTGGATCCAGGAAGCTGCAGACAAAATAGCTAGACTGAACTTTGAATTCAAGCCACACAAACTGTTAAGTTTGATCTGCTTCTTCTGCTTCTTCTTTTCTTTTTTTAATCTACCACTGCTTTAACCCTTACTGGCTAGAACAGCAGCATCTTGGGTTCTTAGCCTTGTTGTGGGGTCCCCCTTTCTCAGTTGAATTCTGTCAGGTTTCTGCAGCAAGATGTGCCATTTTATGATCATTTTCTCCCTTTAGGACAAGCTGGTTTACCACCAGCGAAGCAGCCAGGCTCTCCCCCCAGGTCTCTATTTGGGTTACCTGAAGCTCTGTAGTGCTGTTGACCAGATCCGAGTGTTGGTGCCTGAACGTTTACCCAACATATTATGTCATGTGAAGATACGAAGCAACCCAAACATCTCCAGGTAGGGCTTTCAATCCAGGCCTGCAGCATACTGAACTGAGATCTTTTGGCTGCATATCAATCATGTGATACCAGCTCCAGGTGGTATAACCAATCTGTAACTTCTGAAGCAATTGCAGGTTCCTATTCTGATCTCAGACTATGGCAGTGAGATATTTTAAACACTCTCTGCTCTGCTCGCTCATGGGTCCAATATAAGAACTTTAGGGTTGTATGCCTTATACCACCTAACTTAGTGGTCCAAAAATGATTCTCCCCCCCCCCCTGCTCCTAGCTCTTTGCCCTAGTTCCTTCCAAGTGAAAAAGCCAGGTTTTATGTGAAAAGTCCATATTCATTCCCATACTAAATGCCCTGATGATATGCAGACGTTGAGGGCTTCTTTAGACATCACACATTTCCTATATGAAAGCACTTCCAGAAGAAGTGTGAAAATGCACGTCCTAGCAAGCAACAACATAATCATGTGCATTTTTTCCTAGGCATTTACTGCATGTAAGCTATCTGTGCATTTATCCCTATGTCTTCTTTTCAAGGGAGGAATGGGAGTGGCTGCAACACCAAGTCAGTGTGGAGGAGCCAATTCCCACAGAGCAAAATCTCGAGACCACCCAGAATCTCTTCCTTCAGGAGCTTCAAGTGGCAATCAAAGAGCTGATGCAATTGGTCAATATCCCACTGCATGAGGTAACTTTTAGGCAGGGCTGTATTGTGTGTGTGAGGAAAAAGAGGTATTGCTGATTTTGTAGCTCAGTGAAACATTACTGTACTGGCGCCAGTTTACATTTTTTACATTTCTACTTCATATCATGAATATTAAGCCAATATACAGATAGAAATTATTCTTTATAAGCAAGAACAATGTAGCCAAGGGTGAGCCCTACACTGAAATGATTCCCATTCTGATGCAGATTCTTTGTACTGCAGTGTAAGCAGCCCCTGCTCAGGCAGTAGTGCAAACTGTAAGATAGGACTGCAGCTCAGAGAATGTCTAAAGTAGGTCAATAAATATTGGCTAAAACTATTGTACCTAGTTTTTTTGGCATGATTAAACAAAAGAAGCCTGCAAGATGAACCCCTAGGAGTGATTTTTTTTTTTAAAAAAAGTTTTTTTTAAAAAAAAAGGGTATTCTACCCTATAGGATTAGGAGAGTCTGACAGCAGCAGAAATGCCAGTCTAAACATTAGATCCTGCTATCCACCTCCCAAAAGTTCATTTGCTTCTTATGTAAAGCCTTGTTGGCCTTCTATGTTATTTTGCCAAAACTTAGTAAGAATGTATCTATGAACAATGGGAAAGATCTAAAAGGATGTCTTCCAGAAATATCCCAATATTAGGGAAAAGCCATTTCAGTTCAAAGAATCATCCTCCATACATGTTCAACTGGTTGCTAAGTTGTGGCTGTACATCAATAAAACATTGCCTTCTCATGTTTGAATTCTACAGGCCAAAGATTTTCGCCTGTACAGTCAAGAAGTTCTGGACTTCGGAGGACAGGTCTCATTTCTCCTTCTTCTGCCTCCCTCCGAGGATGTGTGTACTGCCCCTGGCCAGAACAATCCTTACACACCTCGGTCTGGCTTTCTCACACTTCCACTTCAGATCTTTGAGCTAGGTGAGAATGGCTACATGGGGACCCTTTGGGGTGTATCAATTTTGTTGTCCTCTGCTTCCTGCTTCTTCACAAAGGGACTGTCTCATGTCATCCTTAATCCAATGAGTTTCTTAAAAAGTACTTTAAAAATCTTTAAGTGATTGGGGCCTCTAAAGGTCTTAATCGAGCCCTGGCCTGAGGACCACATATATACCATTTTTCAGGTTGAAGGCTACATTGACCCATGGCTAACCCTCTGGACCAAATTATGAAAATAGGCGTGGCTACAGTGTAAAAGTGGGTGTGGTCCCCTTTTAAGGACATAATGTGTGGGTGGGTGTCACAAAACCTTTTCCCCATTAAATTATCACAGTGGGGGAACCATGGGAGCAGTCAGTTTAATATTTCTTTTTAAGGTGGACACATTTTTTAAGCATCATGGCACGACACTGGGGAACTTACAGGAGCAGTCAAAGAGATTTTTTTAAAAAAAAGTTCAAGTTTTAATATTTTTTAACTTTTTCTTTTAGTAACAAATTGAGGGGGTTTTGGGGGGAGGGGTAGATATGAGATACATGTTGGCCACTGCAATAAAATCAAACAAATATTGATAGTCCAAATTCATCTGTGAGCTTTTTTCTACTTTATATATAGCTCCAGTTCTGTTGGCAATGATTAGATCTGCTTCTCTGATGGTCCCCTGGTAATCCTTGACCCCCTCCTCTCCCTTTGTTTTCCAGTTCATTTTTTCACTTATGACCACGAGTTCATTAGTCAGTATTGCCAAGTGTCTGCCCTCTTGGAGCTGGAGTCACTTCTCTCTCAACAGAGCCTCAGGGAGGCCTTCTCAGACTCAGAATTAACTACTGCCAAGCAGAGGCATCAACAAGTTCAGGACTATATACAGGTATGTTACAGAGGAAGTAGTAGAAAGTATTAAGTGTCAAATGCTCGGCATGATATGCAGGCAACAAATTGCTGATCCCCTGTATAACCAATCCAATAGATCCTCTTTACATGGCTAATTGCTGGAATATAGCTCTCTTGCTTTGGGATTGCATGCAAAATGTTTCCAGTAAACAGGGGATTAACAATCTCACTGCCCTAGGACAGGCAAGGTCACATGGAACCAAAATGATTGTATCAGTCAACTCTTGAGTCTCTGGCTCCATACCTTGCCTTAAGACAGAGCTTTTTACAGATCCTGCTTCTTATTCCTTCATGGTTTTTTATTCTTACTTTGCCAGCTCCTGGTTCCTTATTAATTTGCTTTTTTCTGCCTATTGTCTAAAATAAAAGGAAAGGGAAGGACAAGTATATCCAGTCATGCAAAGGTATCACCTCTTCACAATCTTCCCTCCATAGTGATGACATCCATTGCCAGTCTCCTCTGCTGGGGGAGGATGGTTCAGGGGATGTGAAACGATCATGAGTGACCTCACAGCATAGACTAGCTGGAGTTGTGAATGATCTTATTCACCTTTTTAGGCCTTTGCATGACAGTTTCACTTTCACCTATGGCTTAGTCCACACCATAACAGTGAAAGTGCACCTGAACATGCAAGGAGAGACATGCCACACAGGAATCCTTCCTGCTGGGTGACTTTGGTGGAGGCCAGCCTTCTCTACAAGAATGACCAGCACATCAAGGGCCCTGCAAATGTGCAGACTTCCTCAGCAAGCAGAGAATGGAGTTTCCCTAGTTAATATTAAGTCAAGTTCAGCAGTGGTTCAGGAGACCATGGACAACCACAAGTTCTCCAGGTTTTTGGATGAAAGAGCAGAGGGGTTGGGCACCCTAAATCTTCAGTGACAAGAGGATTTCTATATGCCTTTCTGTGAACCCCACTGATTTCCAAGATGTTGAGGAAGAAACCCACATCATCCTGGCAAGTACCTTTTTGGTCCAGTAGACCTCTGTTTTTCAACCTCCTTCACCTGGCATTTCAGGGTATGTGGTAGCAATGACCTATTAACCCAGAGGCATATATACCATCCAGACCCAGCCTGGCTAACACTAACTGCTTGGTAGCTGAGCGGCAGACCTTCTGCAAATTAGGGTCCTTGAAGCAGATCTTTCCTGTTCTGCTGTCATATAGATGCCCAGCCACACTCTGAGAATATATAACAACACGATCCTAGCTGTTCTAGGGCAGTGGGAGTGTTAGTTCACTGTTTACTGGATCCTGCTGCATACTCCAGACAGAACATTAGTAATAAGTAACCAACATCGTTTTATAGGATAGCTCCTACCCCAGAACTCCCACTTTTTTTCCTTACTAGTCAAAGCATCTGGCTGGTGATGCCAGCATGCTTTCAGCTGTGTTGTGCTGCGTTAAGATTGATTTATTGTCAATAATGAAGGATCTCAAAGGCATGCAGCAGCTCTAGCCAGCAAGCCCATCTAAGTGTTAAGCTTGTCTCTTGTCAAATCCAAATTTGTCCTCTAGAACAGTGACTCCAAAACTTTCCCCCCATGGACCACTTGAAAATTGCTGAAGGTCTTGGCAGACCACTTAATGCTTTTTCTTCCTGTTGTAGCAATTGTAACGCACTGTGCTTTTAATTGTATTTTTATTCTTTTATTTTTTATATATTGTATTGTTGTTGTTGTTGTTTAGTCGTGTCCGACTCTTCGTGACCCCATGGACCAGAGAACGCCAGGCACTCCTGTCTTCATATATATATTGTATTACGATTTGAATTACATTGAATTCCAATTGTAACACAATAAAATACAAAATAAGAAAGCATGCAATAAAAATACAATTAAAAATCAATATGAATATTTCATGCAATGGATGGGCCATCTCCTGTCTTCAACCACAAATCCAAAGACACGCTGTGGACCACCAAAATGAAGCATACCTGCCTGAGATTGATCTTAACTGCCTGGCAGTTTGAATGCAAAGGGTCAAGATGTGAGGGAATTTCAATGACTGTTTAAAAAGAAATTGATCTTATGCCACTTTCTATCTTGGGTAAATTTACTTCTCTGCAAAATCCTGAATTCAGGGAATAAGTATGGAGTGGGGATTAGAGGGGGAGTTATGAGAAATGACGCAATCCTAGGAAAGTGCTCCTGTTTGAGACATGTTCAATGAATGAACCCTATTTATCCAAATTGGTAGCACAGCACAGCAGTCTTAAGGAGTTTCAAGGAATGTGTGGGGTAGTTTCAGGGCTGTAAAAAGTTACCCATGCCACACCAAGTGACTACACCCCAGTGTGCATAAGCTCTACATGTGTATTAACATAAGTATATAGAAACCAGATCCACCCCACATGGAGGATCTTTTAGAGCATCCATCAATATGCGTGTACAACTCCTTCTCATACAAAGATGGCAAAACTTGTGGCTAGCCTGCTGCGCAGCCTCCTGAATGATTTTTCAGTGTCAAAAAAGGAGCTGATTCTGTGTCTTTCTTTTGGACAGCAAATGGAGGAGATTTGGCGAGAAATGCGCTGGATGATGGATGCATTGCAGCATGCCCGGTACAAGCAGCCTTCTGGTGGCATCCCACTCACATGGTTTCTTGAAGAATCCAGCATTGTACTAAAGGAGAAAACACGATCAACCTCTTCCCATTTGGACTTCCTTCCCTCACCTACCCCTTCTCCTGAAATGAGCCGCAAGCTCAACTCTGGTGAGAGTTTCCTTTGCATTTTTCTGGACTTTTTATAACTGCTATTCAATCCCCTCTCCTAGTCCAGCCCTCTGCTATAACACAAGGTATCTTATCTAAAACCTCCCCAGTACCTCCTCTGGACAACCTCTTCTGGAAGCATTCTGACAAGGACATTCTACCACTTTATCTCCCTAGACAGCTTATTCTCGTTTATTCTCTTTGCCCAGATGTTTTTCAAAATCCATTTTACAGATAAATCTGTTTCACTGAATAAAGGCTCTTTATGTGGGTGGTTACTTGTTTTGGATGGGTTTGCATTCCCTTAGAAGAAGTTTGGGGGTGCTCCTGGATACATCTTTGTCACTAGAGGCCCAAGTGTCCCCTGTGGCTATGAGTTCCTTTTACCAGCTTCATTTGGTTTGCCAACTATGGCTGTTCCTGGACAGGGATAGTCCATGCACTGGTAACCACTGCAGTCCATGCATTGGTAACCTCGAGGATAGAGTACTATAATGTGTTCTTTGTGGGGCTGCTCCAGCTGGTGCAGAATGCTGCAGCCAGATTGCTGATGAGGAGTTTCTAGTCAAGAACATATGTCAGCATTGTTAAAAGAGCAGCACTGGCTACCCACCTATTACTGATCCAAGTTCAAGGTTCTTGTATTGATTTACAAAGCACTGAACAACTTGGGTCCAGGGCACTTTGGGGATCGCTTGAACCTTTATATTCCAGCTCTATCACTGAGATCATCTGCAGAAGCATCTATGGTTGTTCCCTGAATTGATGAGGCTCATTTGATAACCACGAGAAATCAAGCCTTCAGTGTCCTCAGTCCAGTCTTGTGGAACACCCTGCCAATAGAGATTCAGTGGGCACCTTATGTGTCAACTTTTCAAAGCTTGCTGAAAAATTTTCTATTCCACCAGGCATACGCAGGCAATTAATAGTACATCCCTACAATGGTCTATTGATGTTTGTTTTTAATTTCTTTCTGCTTTTAACTTGTTTTTAACATTTATAATTTTACTATTTGGTTTTCTGTTTACAGTGGTGCCTCGCAAGACGAAATTAATTCGTTCCGCAAGTCTCTTCGTCTTGCGGTTTTTTCGTCTTGCGATGCACGGTTTCCCATAGGAATGCATTGAAAATCAATTAATGCGTTCCTAGGGAAACCGCCTTCAGACCAGGTCCGGGGACAGGTCCGGGATCTCTTTTGAAGCAAGCGGCTGCGGAGAGACGCGATCTCCCCGCAGCCGCTTGCTTCAAAAGAGGTCCGGGATCTCTTTTGAAGCAAGCGGCTGCGGAGAGACGCGATCTCCCCGCAGCCGCTTGCTTCAAAAGAGGTCCGGGATCTCTTTTGAAGCAAGCGGCTGCGGAGAGACGCGATCTCCCCGCAGCCGCTTGCTTCAAAAGAGAAGACCCGCTGTCCCCGGGGCAAGCTTCGTTTTGCGAAGCAAGCCCATAGGGAAATTCGTCTTGCGAGGCAACTCGAAAACGAAAAAACCTTTCGTTTTGCGAGTTTTTCGTCTCGCGAGGCGTTCGTCTTGCGGGGTACCACTGTATATTGTTGTAAACTGCTGTAATGTATTTTTTATGATACAGCAGTATAGAAATATTTTAATAACTAAATGCATCCTTTTCTTTGCTATTGATTTCCTTGGATTTATCTACTTTATAGGCCTTTACATATTAAAGCAGTCTTTCCCTCCTTAACCACTGCATGTAAAGCTGAAGGTGCTATCACAACTTCCATTATCTAGACCAAGTTATCTTTGTCACCAGCATTTTAATAAGAAAACTTCTATCATTAACCCTGATGAACCTTCCAGATATCGTGACAGCATAAATTTAGGAGCTGTCGGAATCTGATGCATTGTAATCTTTAATATAATCTCTAGTACCTCCTGCCAGCTACTTGTTAGTAACGACACCTAAACTACTGTATTTTTCGCCCTATAAGACGCACTTTTCCCCCTCCAAAAATGAAGGGGAAATGTGTGTGCGTCCTATGGCGCGCATGCAGTCTTTTGCTGATGCCAGGAGAGTGAGGGGGGTCGGTGTGCACCGACCCCTCTTATACTCCAGGCTTCAGGAAGCTATCCACAAGCCGTGGGAGAGTTGCGCGGCTTGTGGAGAGCTGCCTGCACCCTGAAGCCTACGGCGCACTAAGCTCAGCACGCCCCAGGCTTCGGGCTTTGCGCAGCTCTCTGCTAGCCGTGGGAGAGCTGCGCAAAGTCACGCAGCTCTCCCACGGCTTGCAGATAGCAGCCTGTTCTGGGGGCTGGGGTCGGGGGAAGCTCGGGCTTCCCCCGCCCCAGCCCCGCACCTGGGGGGGAAATAATTTTTTCCCCTGTATTTCCCCCCGAAAAACTAGGTGCGTCCTATGGGGCGAAAAATACGGTATTCACCTCCCTTGTACATATATATTTTCTAGAAAAATGAGAAAGGTATGTGCAGAATCTGTTTGAGGATTGTGGGATAAACATGTTCCAGGCAAAAATGGTTAAAAATTGGCAGTGAAAAGAAACTGGGCAAAAGTGGAGTGGCAAGAGTGGAGTGTCAGAATCCCTTTTGCTCCAATCTTAAAAAGAAAGAGGAAGGAGACTAGATTGGGAAGAGACTCACAAAGATCACTTCCAAGTAAACTGATGATGTTGTGCTCTTGCCCATAAATGCTTTAAACAGGTTACATCCAGTTCCCAGGATTGTACAGGTAACGCAACTGCCATTCAGTTTGTGTTACCAGGAAAACAACCTGGCAGAGCAAAATTGGCCATGAGCCAGAGGTTCCTCACCCCTGCTCTAGCCAATCAGAACTCCCAGGCTTGGAGTAGAAAAAGGTTTGACCCTCAGGTCCACTTGTACAGCTTGTTTGAGTGAATTACTGCACATTCTTCCAAGATAATTCCCCGATAAAGAAGTAATCTTTTTATCATTTTCTTTCAGATTCACATGGAATCTCAGATGAAGAGGGCTCATCAGAAGTTTTCTTAGCTACAGACAGTGACTATGACTCCAGCAGAGCCCAAAGCCCCAGAGAGCTTGACCTTCTTTACCCCTCTTCAGGGCCTGAGTACTGCAGTAGAAGAAATCCACGCCCTTTGAGGGACAGTGCCCCTGACGTCCTGCAGAACCATGAGCTAAAGACACCCCCAATTCCTCCAGAGGAGCCTCGGCCTCCCCCAGAGCTTTATGACAGTGACTTTGTGCTTCCTAGTCGGCAGATAGAGCTGCTGCGCATCACAGAGAAGAGGCAGGCCTACTGTGTCCGCACCAGCAGCCTGGATTTCCCAAAACCCCTTTGTCATGGGGCCAGAAAGTCTTGCCCTGGCTCTGTTGACAGTTCACCAACTGAAAGTAGAACTGCAGGCCGTTGCAGCCCTGTGAGACTTGGGACAGGCTCAGAATTCAGCCCCAGGCATGGCTGTCCTGCAGGGAGCTCTGAGCCTGTCTTTCGGACACGCTCAGTGGAATGGACTCGGACCTTCCAGGAGGCAGCGGATCCAGGACATGTAGCAAACCGGGTCAAGTCAACAGGCTCCTTCGCCTTACGTGTGTGCCCTCAGTACGAAACAGGGCTCTCCAAAGAAACAAGCGTTAAGGTATCATTAAAATCCTGGTCTTGGCTCATCAATACAATAGTGCAGTACTGAAAATGGAGGCAACACTTGCAGGAAGAAGATGTATTCCTTTTTCCTAGATTTGGCTATGTGACCCTTCCCCTTCCTGATACTTTCCATTAAATGGGTTTCTCACTATTGCTTCTTTTGGGGCTGCGTCCCAGAACTGGCAATGGTAGTGTCAGTAGGCCTCAGAGAATTGGAATGCTGTTGTTAATTATTCCATATGATCTGAGGATACATCCAGACAGCAGCTCCCTGTACTTTTACTTTTGCACTTGCAAAAAGAATATGTATTATGTTTATTAGATTATACATCCTTTTCACTATAAAACCACACTACAGACACAACCTAACATGTCCCGAAACATAATGTTCCTGCCTCTGGTACCTTATTTATTTATTAGCAGGTAGTGCTGTGGTCTAAACCACTGAGCCTCTTGGGCTTGCCAATTGGAAGGTCAGCGGTTTGAATCCACGTGATGGTGGTGAGGTCCCGTTGCTTTGTCCCAGGTTCTGCCAACTTAACAATTCGAAAGCACACCAGTGCAAGTAGATAAATAGGTGCCACTGCGGCAGGAAGGTAAATGGCGTTCCGTCATTGCTTCCGTCATGGTGTTGCATTGTGCCAAAAGCAGTTTAGTCATGCTGGCCACGTGACCCAGGTAGCTTTCTGTGGACTAACGCCAGCTCCCTCAGCCTGAAGCGAGATGAGTGCTGCACCCCATAGTCACCTTTGAGTGGACAACCGTCTAGGGGTCCTTTACCTTATTTATTGGGGATTATGTCCAGTGAGTTGTTCATTTCCACATCAGCCAGGTTCAGTTGTTGAGCTTGCAATGCTGATTGTGGCTTGCAATGCTGCACTTTTATGGTGGTTTATTATGATGCTCTTAACTAAGGGCTTCATGAATAATAAATAGCCAAATTTTCAAATGGAGTAAATGGGGTGGAGATGTACAGTGTAGATCTGAACATGGTATGGTATTACAGTGTAGCCTTCAGGGTGTAATAATATGAATGCACTAGGCATCCATTGACTTGTTAAGGATTAACCTTCCATCCACATCACGAGTCATATTGGTTCAGACTATGGACCAATAAACTTTACCATTCTAGCTATCAGCATTTGTTCTGAAGATAAATCACACTGCAGTCACTGGAGCAAAGAGCTTTGTAAAGATTCCATTCGGGTGTAGATACATAGATTGTACTGGGTTGACTACGGGACACCAGGGCATCGTCTCTGTTATGCTCTCTTCCAGACCTTGGGACTAAGGAACTATTCACCATAACATTTAAAAGAGAATGGTGATTTATGTCCACTATCAAAGGATGTTTTCTAGCATATAAGGAAGGATATTGATTGATTAGAGAAGCATTAGCATAGGAAGGCATTACAGATACAACTGTGGTTTAGGGATTAGGGGTGGGCCATAGGATCCTCTTTCAGAACCAGTGTCCTGAATTAAGAAACACCCTTAACCAGGGTTATCAAAAATCATGCATAAGACCAAATAGGTTAGAGTAGGGAGAGAGGCATTTGTTTCTGGGAACAGATAATAGTGTGTGAGCCCATGGCCTTCTTTGATTCTTCTTTGAAACTATGGTTGAGTGTAATGTCAGGGCTGAACTTCAGTCTGGCTTCACAGTGTCTACATTTTGGACAGTCGGATAAAATGAATAAATAGACAGGAGACAATGTTTGTTAAAGAATTATCATATAGAGCCCAAATGGGTGGCAGTCATATACTCTATATCGTTCTTGGTGGTTGTAGCCATGACTGGTATGTAGCCCAAGCCAGTGCTATTTTTCTAGGAAAAGAGGTGCTGAAACTCATCATGAATGGCTCCTTTGCTCTCTTATAATGGCAATGGTCCCACCTGGCGAGTTCCAACTGAAAAAAAGCCTGGCCTAAGCTTGACTCAAACCTAAGCCAAACCTGACCACCTATTCTGGAGTGGTGGTGTCATGGTGAGTATGGCCATGGCGTATAGCTCTTTGCATTTAGACAAAATTCCTTGCTATAGAAAGCAAGGGGAAATGATGTGGTTGGACTGCAATCTTCCAAAGCTGCTTTCATGGTATCACTATTTATTTCTATCCTCACTTCTCACTGGTATGCTCCTAAAAAGAGTGATCAGGCAACTTTTATGCCACATCAGCAGAATATCTTCAATGTTCTGTTCTTTTTGGCATGGCCAAAAGTCCTTTTCTTGTTTATCCAGAAGGCCTGTGGATACCAATACTATATGCAGATCTCAAATTGAATCTAGGATAGCTCACCAAATTCAATTATGCTAGAGTACAGTGCCCTCAGTTTTTATTCTTGTGGGACTGGAATAAGTTTAGGAAGACACATTAATTTCTCAGTTAAGTATCTGGCTTTATTCTTTAGGGGGAGCCAGCTTATTTGGGTATACCCTCGTCTTTCTTTGCCCTTCCTCTTGCTCTTACTTACCTCTATTTCTGCACAGCTGCACCTCACCAACAAGATGTCGGCAGAAGATGTGGTGAAGCTGGTGGTGCAGGAGATGAACGAGGTCTCACGCGATGTCCTGGGAAATGCAGATGCTTTCTGCTACAGTGAAGACCAATTGGAACACTTTGGACTAGTGTTCGTGTCAGATGAAGTTGAGCAGTGGCTTCCAAATGACTTCCTGCCCCTCTCGCTCCACAAAGCTTGGCCTGATGGGAGGTTCTATGTCCGGATCAAAGAGACTTCCCCTCTCCTGTTTCAGTATGGGCCAGCAACAACTGTATGAGAGGAGGAGGAATGGATTGGATTAGGAAGGAAAAGTGAAGAATATCCAACTTCCAGTGAGCAGAAAGCTCAGCACTAATGCTTCCTTCTTGAAAAGAAACTTTTGTGCCAGACACCACAGGCCAAAATAGGAGCATACTGGGCAGTGTGTTGCTCTGTGGTGTGTGTGTGTGTGTGTTGTTTTAACCAAAGATGTCAAGATTTGTTTGTTATGACTCCTAAGATCTGTGGGTGGGGTACAGGAGCCTTTGGGATATTGGAATTAAATTTGTGAAGACACTTTTTGCAAGGAGAAGAGCTGGTTGGGGATAAAGAAGCAATACTTAATTATATTTTTCATTCTGAATGTTGAAGGGAGCGAGAGAATGTGACATTGAAGGATTCTGACTGAAGTGGGCCCAGAGTTGGGGCCTGGAGGTGGGAGGAGCACAGGGAGCTCACAAAGACTTCATGTTTTGTTATCTGTGTTCTCATTGTACCTGGAGAAATATGAAATTGCACATAGTTCTTTGAAAAATGTATTTTCATTTTCTTAATTCCACCTTAAATATACACAGCACAATATATAAAATACGTTCAAACTGTGCAGGACTGTAAAGCCCTTTCTACTGTTGGGAGAGACAGACAAGACTTTACATCTGGACTAGAACCTTCTCTTAGGAGTAAGATTAAGCCAACCTTTGAGCTCACCAGAAAGAGGCACTCCCTGCTGCCCCAGGCTGGCTGTGTTGTGGGTCTGGAAGAAGGTTACTGAGAACTCTGCTTTCTTTATTTTCAGTCCTATAGTTTCTCTTTTATTTTTAAGCAGCTTTGCTTTCCCCTTTCCTCTACCTAGGCAAGAATCTAGAAAGGAGCACAAAGAAAGGATTGTTGCATATTAGGTCTAGAGTTAACTCCTCTCAGGAAGCTATTCACTTGCCTACCTTCCCCTACAGTGTAGGGAAGCAATGCTTCTTTCTTCCATCGCCCAGCAAGCAGTTGAAGATTGTAAATGAAACACCTATCATGTAAGCCAGATGTTACCCCTCCACAGAAGCAGAAGTAGCACTGGACATGGGCTACCACTCCCATATATGCACAGTTGGTCTAAATCCCATGACTAGTCACACCACACACCCAAGCAGTTGAGAAGCAGGAAAATATCTCAACAAAGATCATTCCTGCCTTCCCTCACAGCAGTGCATAGCCCATGCAATTGAGCATTGACTACAGTACCCTTCCCCACTCTAGAAAAGGTGATAACAAAGTTTAGTGCCAAAGTCAAGAAGATCCTCTCTTCCTTCTTTTTCCTTCTGTCCAATCCTACCAGCTGACATCTGCCGAGGCACTGATTCTCTTCTGTCCAATCCCATGAGAAAGAAGCAGAGAATATCTGAGGAAGAAATGATTCTTCCAAGGTTCATGTGAGCCACTCTGGGTGGAGAAGTACGAACAAGTCCTGATCTATGGACAGCAAGCTTAGAGCACCCCTTTCCACAAAAAAAAACTTTCCTGTACTGAAGGAAAGAGGCTGCAGGGGGAAAGCAGCTGATTAAGAGTTAAACAATGCTAACATTCTCCAATTCTCTGCTGCAGATCATGTCTGCCCAGCAGCTGTTCCATGAAGATCTAGTGTGAACGTATTTCTTTCTCTCAACCCCCCTGAGACATTTGTCTTGCATGCAGAAGGTCCCAGGTTCAATCACCAGCATCTTCAGGTACTGTTAGGAGAGACTCCTGCCTGAAACCTTGGAGAGCTGCTACCAATCAATGTGGACAATGTTTAGCTAGTTGGATCAACTGTAGGTTTTAATATAATGTACCTAATAATAATAATTTATTATTTATACCCCACCAATCTGGCTGGGCTTCCCCAGCCACTCTATGCACTGCTTCCCTTCTAGAAGCTTAAGTTCCCATTCCATGCCCTCACAAGACTCCATCTTACTCCAGAATTAAGGGCAAATTCCATTTATAAGATTGTTCTCCTGTCCTACTAGAGAGTGGGATATTCCCATTCACTGAAAAACACCCTGAATTAGTTTACAAAGGCTGCACACGGGGAGGGGGGCATAATTTGTAGCACTTTGACAGCTTAAATCAGCTCTACAATCTGAAAGACATTTCGTTTTACATTAAAAAGAAGAGAGAAGTACCCAATCTGAGACCAGGTGTAACTGTCCCTAGGCGAGCTGTTACTCACTTTTTAATAAAAAATGACCTGTACACTCATTCTGAGAAAAGAGGGTGGGATGGATCTATGAAGACAGGATCCTTGGCTCAGTAACCCCATGGGGACCTGATCTCGTTCCTCAGCGTCCAGGCAAATATTGCCCATTTCCCAGATCTTTCTAAAATCATAGCATTTAGAAAGCTAGCCAGACATATCTTTTGTGATACTATAAGCTGTAAGCAACTGAAGCAGAGCATTTCCCTAATTTTTCTTTTCCAACTACCACTCAACATCCTGTAACTACTGAGCATGTTCTGGCTTCATCAAGCTACTTGCTTTAGGTTTTTCTCCTAATTTTTTTGTAAATGTCTGTAGTTCTGCAAACTACTCAAAAATTTACAAGTGGGTGCTCTTATAGCAGCTTTGATGTCAATAACAGCCATACAATACCAGGTGATTAAAAGGGGTCCCTTGACTTCCTGTTTCCTGCCAAGGGAAATGGCTGCTTCCCATGAGATTGGACCCCCAGCAGTGCAAGAAATTCAGGGTTAATATGAGTGTAATTAGCCCTGTTGACCCCCCAGCAAGGGTACGGGAGGACCTGCTGCCCAACAGATCGTCCATTATCTGCCTCACGCAAAAAGATGTGGGGCCTGGGACGCTGGGTGATGCATGGCACAAACTAGGAACGCTCCAGAGTCAATCCCACAAGCAGGAGATACCTGTTTTCTAAAAATTTAAAAGATTTGGAGAAAAAACAGGTGTGTTCTGGACGGAAAGAGATAAAAGAAAAATCTGCTAAACTACACAGTCACTGGAGTTTCGGACTTCAAAAAGGCTCCCATCTTGGCATGTTGATTAATGAGGTGAGGGGCTGCCGTGTTATATTTGCTATTTCATGATTTGGTGAACCTTGCCAAGAAAGTATTAATTATCCAAGGAAACGAAAGAAGTGTAAAATTAATTGGCTGTATGGCACCACAGTCCTCAGCGGAGAGCCCTAATCAAAATTGGCAGAGTAAAATCAGATATGAAAATGGCTCAGGCTAAGGAGGGAAAATGGCGGCGGTAGCAGTTGTGCTGCAGAAAGAAAAAGGAGTCTCCTTTGTCTGAGGGAGGCTGGAGATACTTTTTATTTGAACCACAAAAGGGATGTACTTTGCAAAAGATGCATTTGCTTGCATGGAATATTTTCATATATGGTTTGGAGAGTGATGGTGAATTCTGGATGCCTGCCAGCTTTTCTAGGGCCCAGGAAAGCTGGCGTGGTTATTTCTTGGGGAAACCAGAAACAATATTTATATAACTGACTGACTGCCAAATACATCCCATGATACAGTTTGAAACATCAGATTATTAAGGGATATCAAAGACAACATGGCGTCATTAATTTTAATCTTGGATGGAAGCCCAAAGCCTTTCAGAGCAAGAAATGGCAGAGAAAGGAGGGGCTATCAAAAGAGGACTGTGCTTCAAAATAATATGACTGAAAACAATATGGAATACAATTTACCTCCTTATTATAGAAATTATAGAAATATGGACTCATCAAACAAAGATAGAGAGCCACATATCAGCAATTGGTGGACTGAGAGATGGGGATAGTTAATATCAGGATTAGAAAACTGGGAAACAACCAAGAAGAAAGCAGAAAATGAATGACATTATCTCTTGAAATTCAGAACATGGGAATTCCCCTTTGAAATTATTTTAATTGGCTGTATTTTTTCTTTTTTAATGTGGTAAGATTTGGTCTGTTTTGTTATTAATATGATTTTTTTTATTGGAAAATGAATAAAAATTATTTACAAAAAGAGAGAGAAAGGGGTCCCTTGAGAACTTAAGTGACAAGTGCACAGCAATACTTCTCAAAGTTGGGGGCCTCAGCCTTGATGATACAAACATGTTATTTATTTTGGATGTATCCCACCCTTCCTCCATGGAATAAAAGGCAGCATGCAAAGGGTTTGTAGGTGGTCTCTCCTGTCCAGGCCTAGACCTGCTTAGCTTTTGCAAAGTGGCTGCATCCTATGCCTTCATCAAGGGCCTTAAGACTAATTCCATTTGCCAAAGCAGTTCACCTTTGGGTGGCAAATCTTACTGCTGCAGAACAGAAACATTCAAAACCATCTAGGATGAATGTTAGATCTCCCTCATAATTATTGTGCTGATGGATTCTTCCACAGATGCTATGTAACTTGGAACATAATGCAATGCTTCCAATATTGTAGAGCACAGGAACTTTAGACTTTAAAAAAGTTCATTGTTTATACATACTCTAACAGGTTTGGCCAGCTATCCTTTTTGAGGGTTGTCTGGTGTTTGGGTTCCCTTTGAAACTGCTCAAATTGAGACACGGCTAAAACAAAATCGCTCCATATGGCTAAGAAGACAACATTCACACCCAAACAAGTCATTTCAGGTCTTCAAGCCGTTCTACAAATCCAAGCAATCTAAAAGCTTCATTTTCAAACATGCCAACAAAGTAAATATTCTATCCGCTCCTATAATCTAGTCCCATATCCTATGGGGAAGGAAAATATATTATTACACCAGTCCCCCCCCCCGCTCTTGTAACAGATAGAGGGTGGTCTCTGGCACTTTCTTCCCAGGTGATTCAAGTCCACATCAGTTACCTAAGCACCAACAAAAGTCAGGAAGAAGGATGTCGAAAAGTTCCTCAAAATCCTCATGGGTTGTTCCATTGAATCTGCTATCTCGGAGGCAAGATTATGTAGAATGCAAAAGTAAAGGTGAACAAACTATGTCCAGGAGCCAAAGTAAACATCAACAACTTCTCAAAGCCACGCAGCAACTCACAGACATTCAAGCCATAGAACCAGCTCTCCTTTCCCAAACACTTTAGTTATTCTTATAGTTTAAGTGATCTGCTTGATTTAAACAGACTCAACAAGTTTCTAATTCTAGTTTGGTTTTGTAAACTAGTACAATGATTGAGCTGTCTTGGACCCAGAGGAACCAGATGTTTCCATCCACTCATGAGCCATTCAGCACTCATACCAAGCAGACTCTGTGGAATTCTCAACTTCTGGAGAACATGATATTCTGCCAGGTGTAAAAGCATAGACCAAGTTTCATGATGGACTCCGGTATAAGATGTTTCTCTTACTCCATTAACAGATTGCAATGTAGGCTCATGTCAAAAGTGCTTGGTGCCTGGATTGACTGGCTTCAGAATGGAAGTTTCAGGGATTATCTCTTGGAAATCCACCACATTCTTATCACCATGGACATGAGCCTCTTTGGTTGAGGAGCTCAACCAAAGATGGCCCAGAGAACATGGTTGGAGTATCAAATGAGCACCAGCAGCCTGGAACCCAGAACGATCAAACTGTTGCTGCTGCTGTTCCAACTGCAAATACAGATCAGTCCTATGCCCACACAATTACTGGGCAAAGATGTGCATAAACATGCAACAAGGAATTCAATGAACATCGTTACACCCAGACTATAGAAAATAGACTGAATGGGAGAATAGCTTTTCCTCCAGATTGAAATACATGAGAATTCTTAATTTAACAGAAGACTGGCTCAGCAAGCAGAACACCCTACAGTCTGAATAGAATATACTCCTTTGGGTGTTCCAGCTGATAGTGATGTCAGTGATGAACCTCTTCACAAAGTTGAGTAAAGAATCTGCTAGACATATTACTTACAATCACTGTCCCCTAATGTGGGATGCTCCCATTGCATTGATCTAAAAAACCTCATGCATTTACTTCTATCCCATTTCTTCCTCAGTTTAGCAAGTTTGGATCTGACACAGTAAAGTAATCCTGGGGAACTTTCTTTTGGTATTGGAGACCTTGGTTTTCAGCATTAGCCCTTCTGTCAATAGGCAGAGCCTGGAAGTTGCAAGCAAGTCAGGCCTTCTGTTGCAAGGGCTGGCATTTCACCTGCAGCCAAATCTTTTACCAACTAGCAGCCTAGACATTGTGGAACAGGCATTAAGGGCCACGAATTTGAGTAATTTCCTCTGCTCTCTTTTCTTTTGCAAGGTATTCCACCAATAAAAATACTATTGAGATACAGTACTTTGAAAGTCTTCAACTGCATTACCAGGAAGAGCTTTCACCTGGAAAAAGGGCAAAGCAAATTATGTTCTGAAGTTTCTTCACAAACTTCTAAAGAAAGGACTCAGTACAAATACCTTTAAGAGACAGGTCTTAGTCCTGAGTGAAGTCCTGAGAATTTTCATCCTCACATACATAGGTTTCCTTAAGTAATCCTTCACCGGTATATGGATATCCTACTTGGAACTTCAACTACACACTCATGATTTGATCAGTCCTCTCCAAGTTTTCACCTAGTGTTCCCCTGGAGGGGATTCTTTTAAGATAGTTTTTTCCATCACTTTTGCTTGGAGAATCTCAGAGCCTGGGCTCACTGTGCAAAAATAAGGATTTCTGTATTGTTCGTATGGATAGGACTATATGTCAAAGGGCAATTAACTTTTTCACAGAAATTAGGTTTCCCTAAACCTTGCCCCCCATCATGGTCCACTCTGGAGAAAACTTATCAGAAGGACATTTCTATTCAGTCTGGAAAGCTATTGGGAAGGAGGATATTTTCATATCCTTCCGGTAGTCCTTCCTGAGTGATTCAATAGTCATTGGTACTTTGTCTAGATTGCTTGATGCCATTATTGGAGCTTTGAAGGCACTGGGGAAAATTATACCATCTCAAATTACTTCTCATTTTATGAGGAGCACCACCTGCTGTAGTATTTGGGGGCAATCCCCCTTGGAAGTGATTTGCAGAACTGCAGCCTGATCATTGGTTCACATGTTTACCAGACATTATAAAGAGGGTCTTTGTCCTCAGCTGCTGCTGGCTTTGGACAAAATGTTCTGCAGAGGGTGCTAATTTCATGCCGGAAACAAACTATAAGTCCACTCAGAGGAGATTACAGCTTTTCTGCATCTCAGATAGAGAGGCATGTCTCTGTATTCCTGAGGGGGGGAGAGAGAGAAATTACTTACTATAAACTCTCATTCTTCTAAAAGTAGGGAGGCTGATCTACCTACCTAGGATTGAGCTTCTGGCAATGATGTATTCAAAAGCACATACGGGGAAACTACAAATGTCCATAAAGAGTTGCCCTGTCTCTTTACTCTTCAGTTCTCTTTGTTTGGTTTTGCATGGTTGTGGTAATACTTTCCCCCTAAGTCTCCATATTTGTTCTTGATGGGGGAGAGCAGGGAACTCCTTCCCTTAGTGAGATCAAAGGTTGAACCTGTCTTCCTACCAGGAGTAGGTGCTATCCCAGATATAGAGACAAGTCTCTGCACTTGTATATGAGCAGAAATCTGTGGTAAGTACAATGTTCCCTTTCATTTTAAAAGCAAAAAAAAAAAAAAAAGAATTCAGACATGCGAAATTTGACTTTGCTGTCATAGGTGTGCTTCAAGGCATTGGTTGTGACAACACTTTAGTTCTTAACTTTTCCTTTCCTCTCCTTTGTTGGTGTTTTGTTACTATGACTGTGATTGGCTGATCTTGTACATCCAATAGCATGATGTTTTGTTGGCTGCTAAGCCTCTTTGTTAGCTGCAACTATTATCAAAACTGTGGTCTGTAGTAAACATGGCTGTGCTGCTGAGAGTGATCCCATCTTTCCTTCTTGTGCCATGATGCTGTTTTCATGAATGTCTTCAAACGATGTCACTGAGATAATTCTGAAGTGTAAGTTATGAAGGATGTTGTTGCTTTCCTAGAAAAATAATGCCTGTCCATGCACAAGCATGGAAATAGGGTTGTTAGTCTGTTGTATTTAAATCTGCAAGGAACAGATCATGGACAGAGAGCTGGATCCTCTTTTGCAGTGCTGGAATTCAGAGCAGAAAAAAACAGCCAGTAGGCCTTGAGCAGATGGATGAGAAAATGAAACCAATCATAATCATACAGGGAAACTGACAAGTCTCCTTTCTTCCAAGCACGATTAAAGTTTTTATAAAAATGAGCTCAGCCCGCAACTGGAGCTTGTGTATATGTGTGTGTATATAAATAACATTGATCCTATCCCCTTTAATTGCTCAAGCTCTCTTTATTTGTAGTTTAGGCTCCAGTCCTGAAACGGTCCATTGGAGTTTCTCTGTGCAGAACTCCCTGCAGGATTGGTGCCATAGTGTCTGCACATGCTGCCATCTTGAGGGTTGCCTGAAGCCATCCGCATTTAAATGTTATTTTAAATAGCATCGCTGAGTGAATCCAATAACACTTTAATGCAGCACAAAGAGCAGAGCACAGCAATAGAATTTAGTCCCTACATCACCAAAGAGCACTGACCAGAAAATCAGCTAGGGTAAACTGATGAATTTGTGGTCTTTCTCAGAAATGCTTTATACATTATTTGGGTTACAGCTTTAGTTTTCAGTTTATAAATTGTTTTGTAGCCCAAACAGCTATGGAAAAGACATAATGCTCACCAGAACAATCCTTATGGGAACAATGGTCCAAAAGTAAACTACGAGTTTGTAGAATAATTCCATACATTTCAATTGCCATATCAAAGTGTGCTTATACATCACATTTATATCCTGCACTTCATCCAAGGAGCTCAAAGTGGTGGTGTTTTCACCTCACAACCCTATGAGGTAGGTTCTGCTGAGAAATAATAATGCACCTACAGCCACTCAGTAAACTTCATGGCTGAGTGGTGTAATTTGAATCAAGTTGTATCCAAACACAACACCTTAGTCACCACACTGGATTTTACTATTGCACTCACTATCCAGCTATTTCCTCCTATATCTTGATGGAAGACAGGTTAAAGCACAAATCCATTAAATGAGTTGTCTAAAGTGGCAAAGCAAGTCAGTGTCAGAGACAGGATTACAATCAGGGAGTTTCCAAATTCTACACTTTAACCAATTTTGACTCTCCCTGCCATAATTTGAATGCCTTCTTATTAAAATCCAGTGTGATGACACACCAAAAGAAGACAATTGATGCTCCCCCTGCCCCAACATGCATACAGCCAGGTAAAAATTGCTTAGGGGAGAGGGAGGGGTGCTCACTAGAAGATACTGCTGACTCTCAGGGTGGCTTGTCTTCTCTAACAGGCAAAAACAACTGCTTCCAGAGTACACAAGGCATGTCTTCTTTCAAAAGATTTATTATGGGTGGATTGGGTCTGTGACAGCAATAGCTCCTCAGCAGAGGGTAACAGCAGTGATTAAATGACAGTTCTTGTGAGTCTCTCCAACCCACAGCAATTGTGCAGGTTGCAGATAAGAGGAAATCAGTTCCCTACCACAGGACTCCTCAACAAGTAGATTTGCATAAACTTATGCTCCCTGTAACATGAATTCACTATCCTGCTCACTCTGGTCTGAGACCGATCAAACAGCAAACTGGCCAGGGAGAATAAAACTTTTACATAGCAAGAGATGGCAAAAAGTGTAATCATCCAGTTGGAGACTTGGTAACAGACATTCATTGTGCCAGTTATTTCAGCAATTAAGAAATGAGGCAGTCAACAAGAGATTCTGATTTTTCTTAACTTCTGTCAATGTATACATTACTCTAGAATTCCCCCTTGATTACTTTAGTTCAATTATCCTACTTGTGACAATGCCTAAACTCCATGTGTGGTGCTGATTACGCTTTTCTGGCTTGATGCTGCATTTATCCCCCCACACAATGGACCTGCCTTGCGCCATTCTCAGCCTAGGCTTTGTTCAGATCTTTCTCTCATGCAATCCTGCATCTTGCATGTTCCAGCCCAGCACACTACAGTGGTGCCCCGCAAGACGAATGCCTCGTAAGACGAAAAACCCACTAGACGAAAGGGTTTTCTGTTTTTCGATGCGCTTCGCAAGACGAATTTCCCTATGGGCTTGCTTCACAAGACGAAAACGTCTTGCGAGTCTTGCGATTTTTTTCGCTTTCCCCCCTTTTTTCTAAGCCGCTAAGCCACTAATAGCCTTTTAGCCGCTAAGCCTTTAATAGCCGCTAAACCGCTAATAGCGCTAATCCGCTAATAGGGTTGCTTCGCAAGACAAAAAACCGCTAGACGAAGGAACTCGCGGAATGGATTATTTTCATCTTGCGAGGCACCACTGTATGTCTTTATATTATATGACTCAAAGGAGTGATGGATTCTCAAACAACAACAACAAATGTAAACCTGCTGTCCCTTTTGATTTCATCAGGTGCAAACAATATATATACGCCTCGTGCTGGTGCACCATGCCTAGGGTGATCTTAATCTCACATGTGTTCTGAACCACGACTGAGTGCCTTACCAGTGAAAGTAGGTTTTAGCTGATGCCTTCAAGTAGATTTGCAGGACAAGGAGGCAAGGCACTGTCAGCAGGAGGCCTTGTTAGATTTTTTCACCTGCAATGCTAATAACACTGACAAAAGGGAATGCCCCCAAGGACACTAAACTGGTAATATACTCTTCTCTTGCCTATCAGACCTTCAATGAAAACAGCTCCTAAATATTGCATCTAATACTTGTTTATTTTATTCAAGAGTCATCCTGAAGCTGTGGCAAGTGAGAAAATAAACACTATAAGAATCAGTGGCTCTTTAAATAACCATGGTTATTTTCAAAGTTAAGTGGAGTTCATAGTTCCCCAGGGAAATGCATTTGGCTTGTGAATAGCTCAAAGTGTGTGGCTCAAACTGTAGACAGATGTTGTTATAACAATCCCAAGATAACAGCTTCTGGCAAATGTGAAATTATCGCATTTGTATCCTACTGTTTGTTCAAAAGAGCTTGAAACAGCATACTTCTATATATTTTAAAAGGCATCCTTTTATTTCCATTTTAATATGGAAACATACATCTGACATTCCATCCAGAAATAAGAACACTGACAACCTATATACAAACATGACTTTTTTCTTCTTCTGAGTACGATACGCTATTGAGTATAAATAGATCAAAAGAATAGGCCCACTCCTACATGGCTTCCTTATCACAACAAAATCCTGTTCTGGGGAGAATCGGAACCCCTTGAATCTAAATATTAATGTTATTGCATCTCAGCAAGGAACAAATAAAAATCCTGTTTGCTGTTGTTGTTGAGGAAGCTTGTGGTAGCAAAAGTCACCTTCCTATGGGATTTAAAATGTAGCATCAATTTCACAGATGAAAATGAGGACGCTCCTGTGAAAGAGTGGGTGGCCCCAGGTGTGAACTCAGTTTTGGCCATCACAATACAGGATGCTTCAAAACTGGTAATATTTTCAGGTGGAATTCAATCACATTCCAGCAAATTCAGGTTTCCACAATTAAAGTTGATTTTGGCATTCTTGCACAACAAACCCATTTCACTGGACTTTATAAGTGACAGGAAAATACACTGGAAAATTGGGGGGGTAACACTTGCCTAGTACAAAATAGCTGTAACTTTCCTATAAACTCTAGGATGAATGCTCTAGACAGCATAAGTAAAAGTGCATGCAAGCCCTACATTATAGGGCAAGCCAAACATATATATGCTATGACACCAAGAAGATACTGGGTAAGTTACAGAGGCAAATTTGTCTGTTTTCAATACTATGCCAGAACTCTTTATACCCACTTATCTTTCCCTCCTTAATTTCTGCATAATACTTAAGGCTCTTCAGAGGGAGGTCAAGACAGAAAAAAGCCCTCAGGAAATGCATTAAAATACTTTTTCTTCATTTGCCTCAGACTACAAAACTTACATTATCAATGTTTGTTTGGATGTCACCATAAGAACTGAGATCTCAAAGATCTTAAGCTATGTATTAGTAAAGGCTATTCTGTACTTTGAGCTGCCATCAAAAGGTTTGGAGAATGAGGTTTTCATCAGGACAGTCATCTGAAAAAATGTAGTCACAGCTGAACAGTAGAAAGGTAAGCATTTTCTTAGCATATTTCCTTCTGAACTAGGCTGTCACAGAGAAACAGTACAGAGTTTGTATCCAGTGATATCCAAGCCCCACTGCTTCCATCCATTCCACCAGGTTTCTGTTATGCTCACTAAAACTATGCTGTCCTTTAAAACCAAACAGTCCAGCTTGCTCAGAGGCTTCTAGCATTAGCACATAAATATCTATACATCATTATGTCTCTTTCCAAATGTCTCTGACATGTGCATCTTTTGCTACAGCACTTTAGCCTCACTGAATGGCTATTGTGTTTCCTGTACTTCCATTGCCTAGCTCTATCCCACCTCCATCTGGACAATCAAACATTTACACCCTCATATCTTAGAGACAATTTATCCCAAACCAAATGCTCCCCAGCTGCTTTTTCCTCAGCTTTTAAATGCTGCTTTTCCACCTTATTGTTATTTTAAGCACCAAGAGTCTGGTTCTGCTTGGTTCCAGTGGATCCTGTCTCCTTTTTGCAGGCCAGGCTTGCCTCAAAGCATTCTTCAGTCCCTAATAGTTCTAAACTCCTCTCTCACCAGATCTCAGGTGAGCACTGGAACTCCTCGACTTTGCCTGTCTAGCTGGCCCAGTGCATGGAGTGGTAGCATTTCAGAGAAAGTTACCTTTGAAGTTCCTGAAACTTCTTGCCTAGCAAATTTTGCTTCCAGGAACACGTGACTACATTTTTCAGCATCATTCCAACCAGCATGCACTGCAAGTATTGACTCTTGCCCAGCACTGTATACAAGGCTAAATGACAGGTGACATCTGCAACATTCACAACAGGCAAAAAAGTTACTATGCACCTGGCCCCAAGTCTTTTCAGTGCTAGGCTAAAGCAGCTTCATACACCCAAGTATTGGAATGCTGATAGCTGTCTCTCACTCAAAGGATGGTTTTTAGCTGCTTATTTTATGGGGGTCATTTGTGGTTATTTAATGTCAGCAAATGTATACTGGGCAGGGAGGTGTTTCATTTAGTTATTATTTAGTTATTATTGTATGTTTTCATAGTATTTATTATGGAAGTCGTCTTGAGACCTTAACCATAACGTGGTGCATACATGAAGTAGTAATAATAAGGCTAATAAATAATACAGTATTCAAGCCCATCACAAACCAACACAATGTCTCTACCCAATTGGCCACTACCCAGAACACCCATCCACTAGGGAAGCATCCTCAGCATGCAAGGATATTTGTTCATTTTCCAAGTACTGAAGCCACAAAGGTAATATGGTAATCTTAACCCTTCATAGCTGAAGTTAAAGCCAAAAATACTGCAATTCACCGATCTGTGGGGAGATTTAAAAAATAAAGTGGTAGGAAGAGTTCAAAGCATTTTTGTTTTGGAATTATCTCAAATCTCCCCTGAATTCTTCAGCCCCTTTATTAGGAACAGAATGGGCAAATGCTCTTTACCCTTGCATGTCTGCTGCTTTTCTACTCTTCCCACCCCCCCTGCCCCGACAATATACTATGCAACATTCAAGGTTGCCATATCATGAGCAGGGATTTTATTGATATGCATTTGGGTTGTGAAAATTATTGCAGTATCTATTCAAGGGGTCTTTTATTATTTTATTACATTTATTATTCCTCCATACCATATGTACATCTCTGATGATACTAGGGGAAAGTCAAAATGGAAAACAGACCTGAAATGCTGGACAAACGTTATTTCTCTTTACTGGCTTCTATATTATTAATGTGCTCCATCTTCCAAGTCTAACTGGTGTCCTCCCAGTCAAATTCTTTTGAAATTGTGAGCATTGGTGGGTGACATTATGGGGCTCAACAGCCTCTCTTTCCATCATGCTCCATCTGTGGATGGCTTTGATCTTGGTGTTTAATGAAGGCATTAATTGATAGCACCTGCATGAGGAATTCACACTGTCTCTTAAGCTGTTTGAAATGCTGGAGCCTCCACCGACTTAAGAAGAAAAAGAGAGATAAAATAAGATCAGAATCATTATGAAATTAAGTATGTATATTTTTACGGACTGTTTGCTGTTTTATTTTTAGGGTCATTTCAGCCTCATTGTTGCACAATATAAGTTATGTCAATTAAACCAGCACTGAACTTTGAAATGCTCTTTTATGGAATGTGGTTAATATTCAGTAGCAGTCTTGTATTAAAATACTAGTCTGACAGCCACAGGTGACATTACTATTGCATACAGACAAATCATCAGGCAGGAAGAGAAAGGATGAAGCTCCTCTGCACTCAGCATAGAATCTACGCACGTTGCCAAAGGAGGAAAGATGCCTCCCCCATGTCCAGCAAATAAATCCAATTGGGTGTTGTCTCTCTCCTGCAAACCCCAACAGTCTAGTATTTTCTTTTCTCTTTGCAAGCTAATAACTTTTGAGAGCTTATTTATAAGGCTGCAATACAGGAACAGTGGTCAATAAAGGAATAGAAAAATGTATGAAAAATGGGAATTCAAGATCAAAAGCAATTTTACTAGTTTAGATTGCTTCAGAACTACATTGTTCAGTACTGAAATAACACAGGGAATACTTCTTCCAGAGCATCTTGTGGCAGCTGGTTTTAGCAGCAGAGTTCTGACTGTCATGGGTCTTCCTTGGAAACAATTTTCCTACACTAAGTTTATAGGGCAAGCTGGAGCTAACGTCAGGTTGCGTATAGTTTCTATGGAAGAAATGGAAGCAAGGGGAGGCTGCAAATACGAACTTGAATCAGAGTATGAGAACCCACTTTGTGCAGATGTGGGAGTTCTCAAAGGCACATACAGCTTTCCTACCCTAAGATTAATTGCTATGGAAGAAACATCTGTGTGCAAAGATCCCCATAATGAAATGACTGGTGTGTGTGCATCAGAAGAACCATAACACTTTTGTTTTCTTCTATCTCATTGGTTTTAATATATGAACCATGGGGTCAAAATTTTGGCTGCTCAGTTGCAATCTAAACCACGTGCAGCATTATAGTTTCATTATTATTTATTATATTTGCCAGTCACTCTTCTTATGGAATAACCCAAAGCAGCTTACATTAAAACCGATCAAGCACAACAATAAAAACCAAAAAATACAGCTATATGGAAAAAAGCAGGTTACTTTCCCACTAAATGAGGCAACAATGCCACTCCTTAACTAAGGGCCAAAGGTCTGGGTAAAGAGAGAAGTATTCACATGGTGCCTAAAACTGGATAAAGATGGGGTCAGGTATGACTGCTTGGGGAGAGCATTCCACAAGTGGGGGAGCAGTGGTGTACCTAGGGGTTGGCTAGGTTGGCCCTTGCCAAGGGTGTAGGCCCAGGATAGTGCAAAAATTGTGCCTCTTCACTCTGGCTCGGAGTGGCAAGGAAGGAAAACAGCGAGGGGAGGAAGGCAGGATCGACCAATGGGGTGGGTGGGAAGCAAAACATTGCAGACCCGACCCTGATGGCAGCGGAGGCAGTCAATGGCAGAGCACAAAAATAGATGAAGGAGCAACCTTTTTGTGTTTCTGGTCTATGGGCTCTCCCGGCTTCGGAAGTGCCAATACAACTCCTTGCCAAGGATGCAAGGGACGGGGGGGGGGGGATACAGCTTTTTGCTAAGTGCACAAGGTAACCTAGGTATGCCGAGGGGACCACTTCCTGAAGCACATAAGACTTTATAGCTCAAAACCAGCATTTTGAATTGAGCCTGGAAACAAGCCACTGCACTCATGTCAGTATTGGGGTTACAGTATATGTTTAGACCATCATACTCTGGTCAATGATCTGGCCACAGAATTCTGCACCAGATGCAGTTTCCAACCTATCTTCATAAGCAGCCCAATTTATAACACACTGCAGCCCTCCACCCTAAGGTTACCAGAGCAGACAACAGAAGTAGCTGTCCTAGCACAGCTGTATCACAAGTTATGGCTGATGGAGGGCAATCCATACCACGGAGGCCATGGGCCTCAAGCAACAGGAATGGATACAGAAGTACTCCATGCTACATACCTTCTCCATCAGAGATAGCATAACTCCATCCAGAGTATGCCACATCCCATTCATCCCGTTCTGCCCGGAAACTGAGGTCCAGCGCCGAGGGCCTTCTGGCGGTTCCCTCACTACAAGAAGCCAAGTTACAGGGAACCAGGCAGAGGGCCTTCTCAGTAGTGGCACCCGCCCTGTGGAACAACCTCCAACCAGATGTCAAAGAGAAAAAAAGCTACGAAACTTTTAGAAGACATCTGAAGGCAGCCATGTTTAGGGAAGCTTTTAATGTTTAATAGGTTATTGTATTTTAGTGTTTTGTTGGAAGCCGCCCAGAGTGGCTAGGGAAACCCAGCCAGATGGGTGGGGTATAAATGATGATGATGATGATGATGATGATTATCCAGTCTAGGGAACCACCTATAAATAGTGCCTTAGTCTTGTCTGGATTAAGCTTCAGTTTATTGGTTCTTATACAGCCCATTACTCACTCTGAAAGATTAGGCTTAATAGATTGTCTAGTATTTGTGCTGTAAAGGGCAAGAACTGCTTGTGTAATCCAGTGTTCCTAGTTAGAGCATTGAATGGTACTGGTGATCTAAAATTATACCCATTTTGCTTCAGGAGCATAGACACCTCCAACAATTTTAACCTAGGTAAAACTAAAAGTCTGTGGATGGCTTTGCATGTTATATTTTTTAAGATTTGGATCATGGCCTCATTCATTCACTCATTTATTGTCTCCCATTACATGATATCAGATCAGGTTAAAATGTAATTAAAAACAATACTCCTATTTTCAGGGTCTCAAGGGGCAGGTTGTGTGGGAAACTGCGTTCAACTCTGCAATCCATAGCACCACCACAAGCAGTGCTACAGCCTCTTGGAAACACAGCACTGGCAACCATTTTGCTGTACTTTTCCAAGTTATTAATATTTAATAAGTGAAAGCCTGTGTAAAAAGCTAGCATCCTGGCATCTAGTGCTTCTGATGTATTTAGTACTAATATTAGATAGCACTTTTCATGTTGACCAGGGGTTGAATGGGTAGAAGGGGGTTTATGTGTGCCTTGTATTTAGTGGCCCTAGTTCTCCTATTTTCTGTTAACTGCAGAGATATTAAAGAAGAGTTCACACTAGAGATCTAAATGTGAAGACTGAGGTTCAGTTAGTAGCTGACATGGTTAATTCCTTTATTAATTTATCTAATACTCATTCTAAAGCTATCTAAACTAATGGCCATCACAATATTCTGTGGAGATTAAACCTATAAACTGTTTTGAGTGAATAACTTTATGGTTGTTGCTATTTTGTCCTAAAATGACTATTTATTTCCACCTCATTTAACATTTGATATATTTTGCAATTTTTTTCACAGTCATCCTCAAAACATCTATGCAAGATCATTTTCATTCTAGTTTGCAGCTGGGGAACTGGGGTTATGTACTAGTTAGTCACCAAGGCCCAACTAAGGATTCTGTGATAGAACCTGAATTTGAACAGGGCCAAACCCCAAACACCTGGGGAACAATCTACTTTGTCAGATCCACTCTCTGGGTCTGCTTCTGTTGCTAGCCTTCCAAGGACTAGACTTTTATTTGGCATATGTTTGTAAAATCTCTGACTTCAGCTGTGTCATACAAGCACCCGGCAGCCAAGGAGGGCCTCGAGTTTTTCAAAGAGATTTTGAGTCTGCAAAGCAGGCAATTCCATGGGTGAAAGATTCAAAATGACCTCAAACTGTATTAAGATCAACAATGATCACTTAATCCTAACTCAGGGTTTTGGTCTCAGCAGCTAGACAAGTCTCAAAGTAAAGCAAAGCTTAATATTCTTGATAGCTGGATTCAATTTAGGCATGCAGCAGAGACGATAGTCAGGGAAGGAGACAAATAGTCTTCAGACAATTAAATTTAATTGTTCCATCTGAAGATTATTTATCTCCTTCCCTGATTATTGTCTCCTCCAAGTAGTGAATAAATTGGAACCAGCAATCGGCAAGAGTTACTCTATTCCCCTGAAACGAAGCTGAGTTCTGAAGAAACATCAGGCTTTCAGATCAACATGACGCTTTGTTCTAATAAGCTAGTGGCTGCTTTAGATCTGCCACCTTTGAACATCTTTTTAGCAGACACCAAATCAGCATAAGTACATTCCAGCATCCTCCTTTTATACCAACATTTGGCAGCTCTGAGTTAAAACTACTATATCACCTGACCCAATCAAATGTTCAAAGCTAGATTTGAATATAATGCTACTATGTGAAAATAATTACTACAAAATGGTACACACACCCTGTTACTTTAAAAAAATGATTTGAGCATAAGCCTGCGGAGGAAGACTTTAAATGCTTTGTCTTCCTAGTCCAGAGAATAAGTAAGTTCAAACCACTATCTCCTGCTGTAAAGCACCAAACCTTCTATCTCTCAAAAATAATGTATTGTGAAAAATGTTGACTATCAAAGAAGTGCTTCCTAGTAAAACTGATTTGTGGTCCTCTTGTGCAACAAACCCACCTCAAAATAATCAGATCGGAAAATGCACTGTAAAGTGAGGGAGAGCGACACAATGCTGTATAACCTCCCCACAAAGAAATCAGGATGAATGCTCAAATATATTACCTGCCAGTGACCTGAGAGGTAGTGGGCATTAAAAGAAGGATATAATCCACTAGCTGCTAGTGCAGAAACTGCCGGAGATCAAGTGATTTAAGTTTAAAAAACACCAATGGCTCTATATTCCATAGCTTTCACTGTAACCATCTATATCTGTCGTGAGGCTTTGTGTATGAATCTTTGTTTTAGGACTGAAATTGGATATCTTGCTATGCAAAAAGTAGAAGCAGTTCTGCTCATCAGGCACTTCTCATGTTCTCACACACCATGAACCTGACAGAATTTTTAAGCTACTTGAATTCATCTCCCCACAGATGTGTGGAGCAAAGTCAGGGCTTATCCATATAAATAATCTCCAAAACAAGGGTTTTTCCATAGCACTGAAACATATTACATGGCTGCAATATACAGTGGTACCTGGGTTTAAGGACAGCCCTGTTCACAAACTATTCAGTTTATGAACTCTGCAAAACCGCTACTTTACCTCGGTCCAAGAACGGAATCCGAACAGTGGAAGTGTTAGGATCGTCCTACTCGCGTGTAGGACCCTGGCAGAGACACAGGCCCGACTGGCAAGTTCTCTCCCACCTGGTCTGTCGCACACTTTTCACCTGGATAGAAGCAGGGCCATACAAAACTGGCAGGCCGCATTGCAATAATCTTCCCCAAAGGGACTGTTCCCCTTTGCCTCTGGGTTTGTGCTGTTGGCATCCGTCTGCTTCAGGAGACCATGGAAGAGTGCACCTTCGGGAGTAAAGTCAAACCGTTGGAGAGTTACATACAGCACTTGTTGTGGCTGTAGAGACCGAGACAGGAGAGGCATGTTTTATTGGGGCAGATGAAGCCCTCTGGTTTTGCTGCTACAGGTGCGCCATGGCGTTTCTCCTCTCTTCTCAAAGGCCATTCCTCTTCTGGTCAGTGCTGAGGATACACAAGCCTAACTTGCTTCCAGGCACTGCAAGCTGCCCTCCCTTCACCACAGCCACAATTAGATGAGGGGCTCACCAGTTCCCTCAGAAAGGCACCAAATGGCTTTTTCATACGGAAGGTTCCAGAGCAGATTTCCCCTCTCAGGAATTTCCCCTCAGAATCACCACAGCACACGAAGGCTGGGACTTAAGATAGGTCTGTTTCCAATTGGCTCTCTCTGCTTCTTCTCAGATTCTGATTGGCTGTACAAGGTATCCGTCTCAGAGAGCTTTGCCTGATACCATTTTTCCTCCTCCAAAACGTTGTTATTATATACAGGGTGAGTCCTTTAAAAGAGGCCCTGTGGATACAGAGTACACGTGTTTCACAGGGACTCTTTTAAAAGCCTCACCCTGTAGTTTGGCTGTATAAAAAGGAAATAAATGCAATGAGTTTTTTTAAAAAAACCTAAAAAAACCTAAAAAAATTAGCTAAAAGATCAAGCCGGCAATCCTATGCACACTTAGCTGGGAGTAGGCTGAACTCAATGTGAATAGATATTGTATATTATATGTGAATAGATATTGTATAAGAATAGCCTGCTGAATCAGGCCAATGGCCCATCAAGTCCAGCATCTTGTTCTCACAGTGAGTAACCAGGTGCCTGTGGGAAACCCACAAAAAAACAAAAGCAATTTCCCTTTCCATACCATAGCCACCATTATTTGTAGCCATCGATAGCCCTCTCCTTTATGCATTTGTCTAATTCTCTTTTAAAGCCATCTTGGTTGGTTGCTACCACTGCCTCACTGGAAACCAGTTTCCATAGTTTAACTATGCGCTCATGAAGAAGTGCTTTTTTTCAATATGTTCTGAATCTTCCCACATTCAGCTTCATTGAATGTCCATGAGTCCTCTTGTTATGAGGGGGATAAAAAACTTCCCTATCCAGTTTCTCCATGCCATGCATAATTTTATAAACTTTTATCAGGTCGTCTCTTACTTGCCTTTTCTCCAAACTAAAAAGTCCCAAATGCTGTGATCTTTCTTCATAGACACAATTTTCCTGACATCTTGTTCGGTTGTAATACAGATTTTGGCCCCACTGTGGGATGCTGGACTTTTTGTCTCATGGAGCAACGCTGCTATCTTTGCTTTGTATGTGTCTAAAACACAGATTATTCTTGACGAAAAATAGTTACTTTTGTTTTTATATTAAGAAAATGGGGTGGAGGATATTTCATAACATGGCAGTGAACAAGCAGAATCCTGGCAATACGTATTGCTAAATAGTTTTGGGGATGTTAACTTCAAAATATTTTTTCTGCAACCCAAAGGTACGTTTTTATTCTTCCTTACACCCACAGCCGATTTAAGTCCTCCAACCCTAACATTTTCAGAATGCCAAAATTCAGTTTATATTTGCCAAGTTGTGAGATCAAGTTCTCAAATAAAACAAACAAGGTCTGTGCCAGCCATACTGGAACACTGACAATAGCATATCTGTCTATTGCATGCCCTTCCCTACATGGCAGATGCCAATTATTTTTTAGTTCATTTTATTAACTATACACACACACACACACACACACACACCAGGGAAAATATATACATCTAATCTAATTCATATGCAGCCTAGGTACACAATTGTGTAATACTAAAAGGGAGTATCCATTATTGCAATAAAGCAAATGTCTCTGTTAACTTCAATTTCATATTTTGTTTTCCAAAAATCAATAAATGGACATCATGTTGTCTTGAATTTTTATATAATGGATTTCATTGTTGTAAAGACTAAGCCACCCTTGGGAAACCAACTTGGCCAAAGAGAAGAGTAAAAATACCATAGATATATACATTAAATAAATACAATCTAGTCTCTCTTGAGTTAGGAGGAGAAAAGGAAGATTCCTGGGTTGGTGGACGGTGTTAAAAGAAACATGCATCATTTTCTAAGGGTTTTCATTTTTTTAACCTATGTGTTTAGGATTTCTTCTTCCGAGAACCGAATATTCCAAAACTCGAAAGTGGAGAGACTGTTTATAATGTTGTGATGCTTGAGGTGGAAATTCTGATTGGCACCCCCATGGTGTTAAAAACGTAATAAACTAAATAATTCGTAATATGCTGCCCTTTGGTTGTGACCCAAATCTGCCACTACATTAGGCCCATTCAGAAGGGCAGCCCTGCTAGAGGTTGCCATCTACAAATCTGATGTATTTGGAGAAGGGGAAAGAGTGCAAAAAAGGTGTGTACATCTGCCTTTGTTGTAGACATCCACAAAGCTTATTTCAGTGTTTAACAAGTAGCGAAAAGAATAGACACAGAGTTGTATCCAATTTAGAGCTAAGTTAAAGCCACGTCATGGTATGTGTGACTCACTGGTGAAATGTTTAACTCCAGGTGAATGTTGTTGCACAAGAAATTACAATCTGTTGTGGAATGAGTTTCTGCTATCACAAATGTTGCACTGGATTCCTCTTCTGCAACATTACAATTCATCTATCGACTAGCACAACAGCCTTTGTGCTAGTAGACTGAAAATGTTGGACATAGCCTATGGTAATCATCTTGAACCTTCATACTTTAGCGCCACAGGAGATGGGCTACTAAATCCTTTCACCTCCTGCCACTTGACCTGCATCTAGTAATATGAAGTTCAGCCCCAAGGATAATTTCACACACTTCCCCTGCCTATAATCTGATGCATGTCCAAATGTTAAATGTTAACACAACTCTTGCATGTACCTGTATTCTTGCTGTAGCACCAACGGGAGATGTGCAATACGCAAGGACGCAAGACAAAACTTTCTCTGTGGTATGACAAGATAAAGGCCCATAATGGTTTTAAAAATCATGTAATTAGAAAACCCTTATATAATGTTTGGATAAAATACAAAGATCTTTTAGAAAGGAAAACACCCAGATGGCTTTCGCCATTGGAGGCAAAGGCCCAGAAAAAGTTAAATATGGAAACTAATTGGTTGAGATATTCAGATCTATTACTGGAAGAGAAAAAAAGGTTTTAAATTAAAACTATTCGATCAAATTAAAGATAAAATAAATTGGTTACATTACCATCAGATCAATGAATTGTATAAATTAGATAAGAAAAATGGTTTTGCATCAGAAAAAACCAAGTTGGAAATGGAGTTGTTAGATTCTAAAGTTAAAAATTTATCTAAAATGTATAATCTGTTGTTGGAGTGGCATACAAAGGACGAACAAGCTAAATCTGTGATGATAGATTGGGCAAGAGATGTTGGACATAACGTAATGTTTGAAGACTGGGAAAGGTTGTGGAGGAAAGGGGTTAAGTTCACTGCATGTTCAGTGTTAAAGGAAAATATTATGAATATGATGTATAGATGGTACTTAACTCCTGTAAAATTAGCAAAGATTTATCACAATAGTGATAATCTATGTTGGAAATGAAAAAGAAGGTACCTTTTATCATATGTGGTGGACCTGCTCCAAGGTGAAAGACTTCTGAGAGAAGATTTATAATGAATTGGAAAAAATGTTGAAATATACATTTATTAAGAAACCAGAGGCCTCCCTTCTTGGAATAATAGGTCCGGAATTGCCCAAGAAAGATGTTGGATTGTTTTTGTATGCCACAACTGCTGCAGGGATTTTGTTAGCCAAGAATTGGAAAACACAAGAAGTGCCAACAGTGGAGGAATGGCACTTCCTGATGGACTTTTGGGAGCTAACCGACTTGACCGGAAGAGTCCGCGACCAGAAGGAAGAGGAGTACCAGGAAGAATGGATGAAATTTACAGAATATTTAGTTAAATATGCTAAGATAATTTAAATAGAAATACTTGCAAATTCCAGATTGGCTTAGGATTTAAATATGTGATTATATATAATAATATGTTTAAAGTTTATATGAAAAGTAAGAAAGAAGTTAATTGACTAAGTAAATTTTATGAGAAATTAGTCTTGGAAAACTGTTACAATGATATACATTGAAATTCAGCCGGGGGGGAATTTGAGGAAGTCACCTAACAATGTTAATAATAATGGAATAATTACAGTTAGGATTTATGTGTGTTTGTTTGTTTATAAATTTGGAAAATCAAAACTTTCTCTGTGGCGGCACACCACATGCCTTCCCCCAGAAAGCAAGATAAGCCTAGATTTTGTTGTTTTCAGTGCCAGGCAGACCTGCCTATACTTCAGGTTTTTGTAGGAGACTAGTGCTAGTGTTTACAGGTGTAAAGTTAGGAGCCTCCTTTGTAGCTCTTATGACACAAGCTCCACAGTCCTGTCAGGCTCAGGCATGGATTGGCAGGCTCAGACTAGTGAGTATTAGGAGGAAGCAGAAGGGGCAGGGCAAAGTGTGGGATTGAGGAATGGAAGTTCTGCCCCTTCTGTGGGGTGGAGAGCCTCATTGGGGGCTGAGGACGACACTGGCCACCAGCTGGGGATGGCTGAGCCATAGGTGGCAGAGGCTGAAGAAAGAGCCAGAAAGGTAGGGTGCAGCCTTGTTGCCAAGATCCAGGCTCAGTCTCTGTAGAGGGAAACAGAGTCAACCATCCAAATGGAGCGCATTTACAAACTTGGCATTCTTGCAAGGCATATGAGTGTTGCTGGTAGGTTTGCCATGCCTCCTCTTGAAATGCTTAGTCAAAGGGATGTGGAAACTGTTTAGGACATCTTTGCTGCTTCTGCTCAGTTCTGAAATACTTGCCTGACTCCTAATCTTGACTCCTACTGCTATGTCTGCTGTTGAACCTGTACCATTACTGGCCTGAATATACAAGTAAGAGCCTCTGTCACCTTGTTTTGGGTGGAAGGTGAGATATCTTATGGGTTCTATCCCCACCTCTTTTTATGGGTTTTTAAGAATAATGTTGTATTTTTACCTGATCTTTTATCAATTGCATGTGCATGGTTTTAATGTTTTAATTTGTGTTGTATCCATCAAGTGAGATCATATGCTGCAGGGCTGCCATGCCTAGACAAATATTTAAAATAAATATTTTAAATCAATGGCATACAAACAAGCACTTGTAAGAAGAGGCATTCAAGTTGCTTTTAGCACTACTGGTGAATGCACATCTATATTTTTTATTTTGGTGGCTAATGGCCAAATTTCGCATGTTGGCAGATAGTGAAACTGAACAGGATCTCAAAATGGGATGGTGGCTAGAGAAGTGGGTATGGTTAGGGATGCTGCAGTTCGAAAGCATGTCAAAGTGCAAGTAGATAAATAGGTACCACTATGACGGGAAGGTAAATGGCATTTCCATGCGCTGCTCTGGTTCGCCAGAAGCGGCTTAGTCATGCTGGCCACATGACTCGGAAGCTGTACACTGGCTCCCTTGGCCAGGAAAGCGAGATGAGCGCCACAACTGCAGACTCTTTTACCTTTATACCTAGCAAACTTGGGGGTAGTTAATGTATGAAGGTGTTAAGACCACAGATCTGTATTCCTAGATTCAGCTAGGTCACATCCCTCACCTGGATGTAAGTAAGTAAAGTTTCCTTCCTTTTTGTTCTCTTTCACCATGTGATAGGACATGCCTGAGCTTGCTCAAACCACATGATTAGAGCTATTTCACCATATTTTGTATCCTAGGATTTATCTGCCTGTGTTTATTTGCTGCTGCATGGATGAATGCATGAACCTGGCCTTTGGAACTTTGTAAGTAAAGCATTTTAAAAACTTTTGGGGATGTGTGGTCTGTTCAGTGCTAAAGGGGTAGAACCGGGGAAGCTCTGGTAGCAACTCAGAACAGGATATTTAAAAGGTTTACCCTGTGCTTTGGATCTAGAGAGCCAGCCAATTCTTTTATTAATTACCCCACATGGGTGATCTATATACAGTCATACCTTGGTTCTGAAACACCTTGCAACTCGAACGTATTGGCTCCCAAATGCCACAAATCCGGAAGTGAGTGTTCCAGTTTGCAAACGTTTTTGGGAAGCCAAACGTCTAATGCAGTTTACACGGCTTCCAATTAAGTGCAGGAAGCTCCTGCAGCCAACTGGAAGCTGCACCTTGGTTTTCGAACATTTTCGGAAGTCAAATGGACTTCCGGAACGTATTCCGTTTGAGAACCAAGGTATGACTGTATCTTATTTTCTTCACAAAATGCTCATGAGCAGGATTGACCATAATGCAGCCCTGCTATTTGCTGCTTTCAGGGTGAACAATAGGCTGTTCAGGCATCTCTAGTAGTACTAAATAGTAATGCTGAATCATAGTTATAGGAACAGCCTATCCATGAAGAAGGGAGAAGTCTGCAGCAACAGAGGGTAGCTCTAGCAAATGTGTTATAGAGAGTCGGGCTGGGGGTGGAAAATGCAGGGGATGTTTTAGGGCAGGACTGAGGGGCATCAGCTGGGCTTTGTCTTGCAAGCTCTGCATAACAGCTGTCTGCCCCGTGCCTGCCTCTAAAGTCAGCGCTGACAACTCCTCACTTTTATGGGAACTAATTTTACTCAGGCACATGCAAAATAAAAATAACAAAAAGATCAACAAGTTATTCCACTGGCTTTCCTGATCTTCAGCTTGGATTAGCAGTGAGAGGCTCACAAATTCTTCCAGGGTTTTAGGGCAGCTTTTCTTTTGCCCATCTTCTCTCATCTCGAGCTCAATCCAGTGTGTGTTCAGTGAGGTGCCTCAAGGATTAAGGAGAGAAAGAATCTCTCCCTCCCACTCATCCATCATGCTATCTATGGAGTGCAAGATGATGTGATGCTACAGTTTACAGCCTGGGCCATACTGGATTGTTATGGAATAGTATACAGCGGGTCACAAGGCATTTCCATACTGCAGATTCCCTATATTAAGAGTTTGGTGCTTTCACACTAAATTGTATCAGGGCCATATTGCCTGCATTTGTAAATCTATACATTGACCTCCATCCACTGATTCAGCTTTGGAACCAATAGAAAACTAGATTGAGTGGACAAGACTGCTTCCAAATGGGTGGCTCCTAGTGCTGTCCTAATCATCATTGCTCTCTTCGTACGTTAATTCTGTTCCATTCCACCCAGATCAGCAAATGTGACATAGCTGTGGGGGTAGAGTCCAGGTCACAAGAGCAGCCATACACATTTGCTGTAACAGGAGTGGGGAAGAGAATCCAGCTACTGGGCCCATATCCTGACCTTCCTATCTCTGTGGATCATTTTGCAAGGGGGGCGCCTTCCACCTGTTAATTGCCTGACATTGCAATGACATAAGACATTTTTTTTGCAGCCATGCCTATATTTTTTTTAAAAAAAATCAATCTTTCAATGAGCACTGAAAAACTTTTCCAACAATATATTTGCAAACATACCAGTTAATGCTACAACATTATAGTACTATAATGTTAGAATGGTAATAATAAAAAGTCCCCTTTCTGGTCACAACCATCTTAGCAACATAGTTAATGGTGGTGACCAGAATGATGGTGGTGGTTTTGGTGGTGGTGCTGTGTGTGTGTGTTTAAGAACATTTTAAAGACCATTTCTTTAAAAAGGATTATAATGTTATAGGTAAAGATGGTTTCAACTTTGTGTTGCAAGGTACTGAGAGAACATTCAGAAACGTGACCTCTTTATTATTGCTTCATGTGTTCCAGGGCAGCCTTGCCACCCAAAGTGACATTTCAAAGCAAAGTGTGAGCGGGGATAGGTGGGGTTTTATCCTTAGGAAAAAAACATTTTTAAAGGAATTTCTAGGGAAGCTACGAGAATTTCAAGAAAACTCAGAAATTTACAGGGGGAAATTCCACACAGTCCTGCCAGGGTCAGATTCCAGGGCTGAGCTGTGGCTAAAATTAATAGCATGGCAACCCTTCATCAAAACAGTTCTATGCTCCAAATCAGGCTTCCTCAACCTCTGACCTCTGGATGTTTTGAGACTACAATTCCCATCATCCTTGACCACTGGTCCTGCTAGCTAGGGATCATGGGAGTTGTAGGCCAAAACCATCTGGAGGGCCGAGGTTGAGGAAGCCTGCTCTAAATGGAATGGACTTTAAAGATGTTTCAGAAACTCCAGCTGGTCCAGAATGTGGTCACTTGAGTTTTCCTGGGAGCCAGACAGTTGGATCGTGTGGCACCATTACAGTGCCAGCTGCATTGCTTATTGCCATGCTTCTGGGCCCAGTATAAAAGGCTGGTTGTAAACTTTAAAGTAGGAGTGGGAAACTACAGTCTTGAGGTCAAACGCAGCCCTCCAGGTCTCTCTTCCTCGCCCTTGAAACTCCCACCACAACCACACCTTCTCCACAGGTAGAATACCTAACACTCCTTTAGTGTTTTTGCCTGACTGGAATGTGTCCTTGAACTCTGGCAAGACCTCTTGCTTGACTATGAATGCATGTAGAAACTACCCTGCTGCATAAAGATAAAATATAAATTTGCTGTTCTGCCCACTTTTGCCTCTGGCCCCATCCACCTCTGACCCATAGCTTAGAGTGAACAGAGCCCTTAGTCTGAAAAGGCCTTACTTGGGTCCAGTTTATCCAAAGGACTGTGTACAGCAGTACCACTTTTACAGCCCTCAACTAGCAACCGAGGCTCTTCTCATTTGCCCACCACCAGAAGTCATTCATGGCATGGACAATACAGAGAGGGCTTTCTCTGTGTCAGCCTCACAATTCTGGAACTCAGTGCCAAGGGGGTCCACCCAACCACACCACTGTATGCCTTTCAGAAATATTTGAAAACTCGCCTGTTATTGCTGGCTTTCTCTTAAGAGTTGGTCTGGTTCTGCTGCTGAGCTTTATCATCTTTTAATCATTCTGGGTTGGGTTGGTTGGCTGACTTATTTATTTCATTCATATCCCACCTTTCCTTATACATGGTCCTCCTTCTCATCTTCCCCATTTTATTTTCACAACAAACCTGCGCGGTAGGCTAAGCCAAGAGACAGTGACTGAGTCCCAAGGTCATCTAGCGAGCTTCATATCTTAGTGGGGATTTGAACCCTGTTTTCTCAAGTCATAGTCCAACACTTTCATCACACTGTCTCACACATTAGCTGCTAGTCTCCTTGTGTTTAACTGCCAGTATTTTGGATCACGTAACATTTCTGTGTGTGTTGTGCATGAATTGGAAGCTGACTTGAACGAGTTCACTGTCAAAGGTGGTGCATGCATATTTCAAATATAGTCAGATGTTAAGTCCCTATTCTGGAGCTTACTCCCAAGGAAGTGTGTGTTTAAGAATGCAATGTAAAAAGCCTGGTCATTCGAGACTGAGAAGTCTACATTATGGTACTGTCAGAGCCTTGTTCACATGCTTTCCACCCTGCTCCCAACCCTGAGATTGGGAGGTAAATTGTGGGCGGGTGGAGGCAGCAGGCACGCTCCTTCGGGGGACTTGAAAGCAGTCCTCCTTGTGTGTGCGCGCTTGCTCCCCTCCCCTAAGTATGATGGCCATGATAGATGGTGACATCAGCTAGAGACAACTCCAAGGGACCAGGGCTGGCCATTGTTCTGTGCCAGTGTGAAGTGATGTCCGTCGCCTAGGAACCTGGGGCAGGCCTATAAAGGCATGCTTTCATCTCCCTGACCTGCTCAGCTGGCAAAAAGGCCCTGTCCAAGGCACCAGCCTGGGAAGACATTGCAGGCACACAGCAGAAGGAACTCGAATGAGAGTCAGACACACACCCCACTTAAAGACCCCATTGAAAGTTCTTCTACCCCTCCTGCCCCGAAGGAAAGGATTTGCCTCCTAAACCCTTCTGTTGCATTTAATTAAAGCTAATCATCTCCCCCCCCCCTTTAAAGTATTTCCACTGGTCCTCCTCACTAGAATGACCAGATGCAATGGGGGCTTTCAGCCTCTTGGGTCACAGAGGGAATATTGGTAGTTGGAATTAGTCATGCAGGATAGAAAACCTGCACCTGAAAAAAACAAACCCTCTTCTAAACTTTTAAATGTGCAGAAACGCGTCTTTGTCTTGGCATTTTGTCATCCTTTCCTATGACAGAAACAAAGGAAAATGGTTTAAAACTGGCACCCACCAGAACGACGGTGGTGCAATCACTGCTGTTGTTACTGGTACTACTGGTAATTGGAGTAAGCTTCAGTGTGTGACAGGGCTGCAGTCTGAGGAGGAGGCAGAAGCTAGGAAACCACGAACTATGAAACAAGCCTATAGCCAGGGCCGAAGGACAAATCGAAAGCAGGCATGATCATGGAGCAATCCAAAAGTCAGGACAGGAGAGCTATTTAGGAAGCAGGATTGCGAACCAAGCCAGATGTCAGCACCAGGGGATAACTAAAAGAACAAGAGCTGATAAACTGGGAGAAGACAACAACAATCAGAAGTGTAGTGGTCTGGGGTTGGGGGCGTGGTAGTGTCCTATGTCTGCAGCAGGATCCTTGTCTCCAGCGTCCTAGAGCAGTGTTTCCCAACCTTTTCCCGACCGTGGCACCCTTCCAACCTTGTTTCCTTCCTGTAGCCCCCGATAGGTATAGCTGGGAGGGCAGGGGGTAGCTATGGCCCTCCATTTATGCAATTTTCACCTGTGACCCCCTTGGAAGATCCTGGGGGCCCCCAGTTGGGAAACACTGTCCTACAGCCACCCAAGTGACACGTAATGGGTCCTTTTTAGCCACTGAGAAGAAGTCTTACCTGTTGTGCTGGCTGGAGCAAGAGTGAAAGGAGATTAGTCAGCCACTGAGGATTGAGCCATAGGCGAAGGCTCGCATGGAGAACACCAAGGAGGAGTTGTTCTGTATGCTCTACAGCTAAGAATTTGGGGACACTAAAAACACAGGGTACTTCAGTTTCTAGAGAATGCTGTGCAGGTTCTGTTACGTGCAATGGAACATCAAGAATAAAACTTTGAAATAAGATACTGGAGCACTCCAAATCATTTGCCCATGCCCATGCACACAAAAATAGCAGATCTAGCTGAAAGACAATACATGGATCATTGTGGTGCATCCCTAATTATTATTATTGTATAATTATAGCAGTAGAACCTTAGAAGGGGGTGTGGCTGTGACAATCATGAAGGAACTCTGCACTTCTGAATTTGGCAATACGCCACTGCTGAGGAAACAAAACAGGGGCTGCAACTCACCGGCTCACCACACAGGGTAGCTGCACACAGACCCCAAAAGCTCCTGGTTCAAGCCCCAGCAGTTCCCAATACAGCCCCCTTCAGAATCACAACTGGTCTATGCACACTCTAATCTGCAGAGAGCAGATGAAATGTAGATCGAAGGAACCTTTTACCAGTGGCGTAGCGTGGGGGGTTGCAGGGGGGGCCCGGCCGCACCGGGCGCAACATCCGGGGGTTAGGGTTAGGGGGCGCAAATCCACGGGTTAGGGGGTGCAAATTACTTGCCTTGCCCCGGGTGCTGACAACCCACGCTACGCCACTGCCTTTTACATCCAGCTCTGGCAAAAGGAAGCATAGTTCAGGTGCAGTTCCCCTCCTCCTCCCATGTTGTAAAGTTTGAATCTACCCCAAAGTTTGCAGTCTAGAGGAGGGGAGGCAGAAACCAAAATTACATGTTATGTATCCTGCTTCTACATGGGGTCTCTCATCCAAGGGTCTAAAAGGGAGTTAATTGCATCTGCTAACTTAAACTGCTAAAACATTAACTGCTTCCCAGTCAGTCCCTAGGCACAAGATGCTAAAGCTTGGGAAGAGTGCAAGCTATGTAAAACGTGCTCACTAGAAAGATCTCCATACCTACCTAAAGTCACGTCTGAGCTGTAGAATATAATATTTTGAAACCGAGGTTTTAGGGAAGTAGGGGAACTTTTTTGGCCCTGGAGGCCAGATCTTTATCTCTCGCATCTCTATGGCCCCATGAACCAATTTTGATGCCATTATGGTGCCTCACTAATCTGGCCATATTGGCCTGTAGGAGTGGAGGGATACAGTCACCAAGCAGCATTGAACCCTGGACACATCAGCCAATGAGAGGGGTGTCAACATTGCCTTCTGCAGGGAAAGCAATCATGTCTCTACTTGCCCCCACAGCCGGTGCCACATATGACAGGTGGGTGTGGATTGGGGGGGGGAACAGCCTTGTACATCAAAAGGGGAGGCCTGGCAGGCCAAATTTGTCCTGTGGGCCAGAGGTTCCCGACCCCTGGCTTAATGCTTTATGTTTTAAAGCAGGCATAGGCAAACTTGACCCTCCAGATGTTTTGGGACTACAACTCCCATCATCCCTAGCTAACAGGACCAGTGGTCAGGGATGGTAGGAATTGTCGTCCCAAAACATATGGAGGGCCGAGTTTGCCTATGCCTGTTTTAAAGGGATTATTTCACTGTGTATTTTAAGTATGAGTGTTTATACTGCAATGTTTTTATGGATATCTTTTCTTATGCATTAATTATGGACGCTTATATTTTAATATTTACATTAAGAGGCTTTTACAATTCATAAACTGCTCAGAAGCCTATTTTGGCAGAATGTGCATTAATAAATAAAAATCCTAATAACACTCCATGGAAGTGGCTTCCTTACTTGGCTCATTGGCTACTATGTTATGAAAACCTCATTTGGATCAATGCAAAACAAGTGTACCTAATGCCAAAGGGCATACCCAGGCATTTGATGGCTGAACCATACTGTTCCTGGCAGAGATAATATTTTTAACTGTTTTTAGAAGCTTTTATAATGCTTTTTGTGTGTGTTTTGTAGACTTGTGATAACTGGCCCTAGGAAAAACCGGAAGAGTGAAAGTGAAAGATATAGCTTGAACCAGGACAGCATACTTGCTGGTTAGTATCTGAGCTGCGGGCTAGCTGTGAGGAATTCCCTGCTGAGTTAAAACAGTCACTCCTCCCAGAGCTGAATAGAGGCAGGCAGCCAGTCAGGCTCCACCTGTCAATAGCAGAAAAGGTTTGCAAGGAGCCTACAGTCCATTGTCCCTGCTTCCCTCCTCCCTATTCCGTCTTCTCAATCTAAACTATGCCATAATCTCCCAGTATCAAGCATAGATGTATGTATGTATGTACACACTCCTGTCTACATTAACCTCAGCACTGCTTCAAGGTTTCCCCAGACCTGGGGTCAAGCTAAACATAGAAGTACAGGAGCAGTTTCACACATGAATGCAATCAGTTGATGCCTTGTAACTTGATGACTCACCACAAAAACATGAAACATTGAAAAACTCCCCTATACAGGGCTGCCTTCAGATGTCTTCTAAAGGTTGTATAGCTTATATTTTTATGGTTGCCCTATATTGAACAGCAAAAACGAGGATGCTATGACGGCTTATTTTAAATACCGCTCCTAAATGTAGGCTATAGAAGCTGTGATATATTGCTCAGGAGGGCAGGAAAAGAAGAGGAAAGCAAGTCATCAGCCACTAGTTATGACTCTTTCTCATTCAGAAAGAATAGCAAAAGACCAGCCCTGTCTTTAGCACATGCGCCGCCAGGGAGCAAAGATCCGTCCAGCACCTCCAAATTTAGTTTAGCCCCCAAATTAACTTTTATTATGCTTACATCAGACACCACGCTTACACCTTATTTCTTGTTGTGAATGACAAGCGCTGCCATTGTGAATGACAGGTCTTTGGTGAATGAGTGCACAAAGTCTAAAGTCCTTTAGTGAAACAGTAGGTATGCATTTCGGTAATACCTAGGTATATATGTATTTTGTTTTTCTAGCTTGATCAAAATTATTATTTCATAACCGGTAGATAGTTAAGAGCTTAGGCAGCTTCAGTGGCGGGTGCCTGGCGCCCCCCAGAATTCAGCGCCCGGGTGCTTTGCAACCCTGGGTAAAGATGGCCCTGCAAGAGATGTGTGGGCAAATTTTTCAAAATCCACTGGGACAGAAATTTTACCCCTGAGAAAGAGGACGTGTCCTGGAAAAAAGAGGACATATGGCAACCCTATGGACATATCTCCGTGGCTCAGAGGTTGCATAACTCCATACCCCCCAACATTTCACTGATGAAAATAGGGACATCCTACCATACCCTCCAACATTTTCCCAAAGTCCTGAACCCCTGGCCTACCTGGCAGCAAGTCAGTACATCGAATCTCCAGTCCAGGGTCAATCCATGAAGCAGTGAATCCCATGAATTTGCTCTTTGGATCTGGTGATGACAATTAACTTCAAAGGCTGGAGGTGACTGAGCCAAGAAGTTAGTAGTAGTAAAGGGGGGGGGGACATTCCTGGTTTTAGTGGCTTGCAACGCAAACAACCTATGAGGAATGACAGTAATGTTTACTCATTTTATATACCGCCTTTCTACCTATGTATCCAAGACAATTAATGGCTTGCAATATAGTAGGCATGCTGCAATGCTGTGTGGATATGTGTAATGTACCTGCACACCAAAATATAGCAACAAACCAGATATGTGGGTGTAACCCAAAAATTCTGAAGGGTGTTCTGTCCTGTTTTAGAATGAGGTGAGTTGGGGGTGAAAACCGACATGAACTCTAAATCATAGAACATAATAAATATACAAAGCAGTGAGGGGCTTAGTGGTGATTTATAGACCGTAAAAAACACACACACACCCTACCATGGGCCAAGCCATCCTAAGCAAATATAATGTGAATACATATAATCCTGTGGACAAATAGTTCAATTTCAATTCAGTTTCTCGTTTTTTCCAATCTTAGATTCAGCTCTCCACATTTCTGCAGCAATTTGTAGGGTACTTTAAAAAAAAAAAAAAGATTCCTGTGAGAAGCCATCATTTTGGTGAATTTCCCTTAATGAACATTTTTGTATAGTTTTCACTAACATACACGTTTTTGCAAGGAATTTCACTTAATATAATGTGTTTTGTATATTGTTTTAACTAAAGGCTGCAGACAACCAAGCAAATAAGCTGTTGTGAATTCAAAGGGGGTTGTTTCTTTGTTTCTCCATATATGGCTGCGTGCCACTTATGACTACTAGAGTTACGTATCGGCAAGTGGGCTAATAAACACTTTGGCCTTATTTGCAGAGTTGGTGTCATTGAACAATATGTGTGTTGGCTACAAGAAATGGCAGCTCTGCAAGTTGCCCAACAATATAATAATAATAATAATAATATTTTTTTATTTATACCGCGCCCTCCCCAGCCAAGGCCGGGCTCAGAGCGGCTTACAAGCAATAATAAAAACAAGATGAATGATTACAACTTAAAAACAAAAATATGTAGGCTGTACTGCTTTCTAGTTTTCTTTTGCTGGCATCAGTCCCTCTTTATGTGGTGTACACCTCTTGAAGACATGCTGCTTCCCCCTTCCTTTCCTAGAGTAAACCTCACTCCTTGAAAGTGGGTTGAAAATAACACCAAAACCAGAGGTCTGAGGATGCTCTGCTTTGGAACAGAACCCAGAATATCCATCCTCTCTCTGAGCCCGCGGCTGTTTGTCTTCGGTGTGAAGATCACCCGTCTAAATGAAGGGATAGATGTACACAATCAGATTAGCATATGTAGTTCAGTGGTCAAGAACATATGAAGTCATAGATTCAGTTCTCAGCATCTCCAGTTAGAAAATATTTAGGGTACTGTGGATGGAAAAGGGCTTCCCTGATGAGTTGATATGCAGAAACGGATGGACCACTGGCCTGCTTTAGTGTAAGGCAGTTTAGGGTGAATTAAGAACATAGGAAGCTGCCTTCTACTGAGTCAGATCACTGTCCCATCAAACACAGTCTTGTTTACACTGACCAGCAGCAACTCTCCAGGGTTTCAGGCAGAGTATCTCCCAGCCTTATCTGGAGATGCCAGAGACTGATCCTGTGGCCTTCTGCATTCAAAACAGATGTTCTTAGACATGGCACCATCCACACAATTAGAAATGGTATGTATGGGGGTTGTTGCTCTTCTGTTTTAGAATAAATAGCAAGCACAGTGAGCTCATTCTGGATCAGAACCTTGATGAGGGTAGGGTAGGATGCCATACATCCACTGTGGTCCCAGTCTTCTCCTTCTGCCCATGGCTGCTAATTGCAATTATCTTACTACTTTGCTGGCCCCTACAAAAATTCTCTTTCCTGCCCTGGTTTCTGGTGGGGGGCGGGGGTTGGGAGAAATCCAATTTGGACACAAACAAGGCTAATGGAAGAGCTATTTTACAAGAGGCTGCAACATTGCTTGACCACCATCTCCCACCCATTCCCTGGACCACCTTGATGTACTGATAAAATCACTTCATAGGCATCAGTCACAAAGGAAGGTGGGTGTTTCTCAGAATTTATCAACTCACTAAGTGGGCAACCCTGGCCCCAACTGAGTTAACATCTGGCAGAGGTATGTTGCACGTTCTCTCCAGAAAGAAGAGATTTAATGCACAGGACTGGGATTTGAGGATATCACATACTAGAGAATCTGGCCTTCACAGGCTGATCCCTTTGCTGGCCACGGCAAAGTAATTTTTACAATATTTACCTACAAGATTATCTGGTCTGAAGAGGCCTTGCTTTGGTAAAAAAAAGGTAGAACTTAATTATCAGTCTACTGTTAGTTGAGAAGGATTGTCCCTAAAAAGCAGAGATATCTCAGCAGGCTTCATTAGCATCCCACAGAAAGCTGTTGGTGGTCTCAGATCATTGATCTTTCCATTCACTGACTGTGGTTCCTTTTCCAAAGCAGGAAACTGTTGTCTTGGGTGCTGTGGACATGTTGTGATTCAAACTTCCATCTCCAAGGCAAGGCAAACAGTCCATGGGATTTTTCAAAAAATTAAAATGGTGCTACTGCTGTGTTGTTAACTAGACTTGGGTGTCCAAGGCATATTCCTCCTCACACATATCTTGTGTGATTGTTACCTTGCTTTCTGCTACGTACAGGATACACTCAAACATACATTCAGCAACCCTCCTGCTCGCCTCCATTTTGAACAGGGATGGGGAATCAATGGTCCTTCAAGTATTCCTAGACTACAACTCCCATTATCCCAAACAGGTGTGTCAACTTGAATAAAAGCCAGAGTGGTGCATGCTCTGGTTATCTCCCGCTTGGACTACTGCAATGCACTCTACGTGGGGCTACCTTTGAAGGTGACTCGGAAACTACAACTAATCCAGAATGCGGCAGCTAGACTGGTGACTGGGGACGGCCGCCGAGACCATATAACACCAGTCTTGAAAGACCTACATTGGCTCCCAGTACATTTCTGATCACAATTCAAAGTGTTGGTGCTGACCTTTAAAGCCCTAAACGGCCTCGGTCCAGTATACCTGAAAGAGCTTCTCCAGTGCCAAGGGCCTTCTGGCGGTTCCCTCATTGCGAGAAGCAAAGCTACCGGGAACCAGGCAGAGGGCCTTCTCAGTAGCGGCGCCCGCCCTGTGGAAACCCTTCCAGCAGATGTCAAAGCGGTAAACAACTATCTGACATTCAGAAGACATCTTAAGGCAGCCCTGTTCAGGGAAGTTTTTAACGTGTGATATTTTACTGTATTTTTGGTTTCTATGGAAGCCGCCCAGAGTGGCTGGGGAGGCCCAGCCAGATGGGCGGGGTATAAATTATTATTATTATTATTATTATTATTATTATTATTATTATTATTATTAAATATTGGGGACAGGTAGGCCCCGCCCAGCATAATCAATCACAAGACACGGTGCAAACACACTGTTTGAATGGCAATGCCTATCAACTTTGAGGAGACCCAGCCTGAACCACAGCTATCCTTCAAAATTCACACCTCTCCCAATTTTACAGTGCCATTTAATGTGTGCAAAAATGAACGCGCTGTGGTAAAGTGTGCATAACAATGCATATATGCATGAAAATAACATAACAGAAATGACTTACAGTGGGGGGACTTCCGGGTTGGCGCCATCGCCGAATGGCGGGCTCCCTCCGTGCTCCGGAGGGAGCCGGCTCGGCAGGGGTTGGGTCCTACTGCGCCGGCGACGCGGGGACCCTCAAAAACCATGGGCACGGAGCCCCATGGACATGGTGACTCGGCTGGCACCTTTGCGCCCCTCCCCGGCCCGCGAAAGAGCCTTTTTAAAGGCTAAAGAACGGGCGCCAGGAGGAGGGGTGGTGCTTTGAGTCCTCCGCTCCCCCTGCCGAGCGAAGCCGCATGCCATTCGGTGGAGAGCGCTAGCTTCTTCTATTGAGAATTTGGATCTAAAAGAAGAACCCGTGAGTAATTGGAGTATGGACTAAAAAGAGGGATAAATTTTTAAAATTTGGAGCGAACGGGGGAGGTGGAAAAAGGAAGTCAGCCCCCCCTTAATTGTAGAAGAGCCAAAACAAAGGACTTGACAACTAAGATCGAGAGTAACCTTATCTTGATGAATCTGCAACTTCGCGAGGGGAAAATATAAGATTGAGCTGGAGGAGAAAAGTGGAATTTGAATTAAAAAGCAACCCCCCCCCCCCGGAATCCCTGGAGCGATTCGTGAAAATGCCTGGAGAAGAGTAACGGAGGTTTTGACAGCTGTCAAAGAGCTGTCAAAACGGAAGAACAAATTGGAGTCTTTGTTACGAGGACTTTGCCGGTTACATTTGTCATAAATTGGATATAAATTGTTTCAAATAAGGATCAACAAGTTATTTGGACTGGTGGATGTGATCTGGAGAGGAGCTCAGCTGCTGTGGTCCATCTAGAGGAGCTGAGGGATATTGCATGTGTTTTTGACAGGAAACCTGGATAGTTGAACAGAGTTTTTAATCTCCTGGGAAACTGCAGAAATGGAACACTATTTTGTCTACAGAGGTCTCCACACTATAGGAAACAATGGATTTATCTGTTGGAAAATGAAAGGGACATGACGTAACGTTTGGTTCCTGAATAACAAGCCTCTGCAGAGGAACTAGAAGCTTTTGGAAAAAGAACATTCCTGCGGGAGAACAGGGAAATAAACAAAGAAACAAAAAGGAACTGGAAGTGGGAACATTTGGGATATCCAGATTTGACAAGCTTATGGAAATAAAATTGGAGTTTTCACTCCTGGATACAAAAATCTGGATAGAAGAAATGGGCCCCTTTTTGAGATAGACCCCTTCTATGATTGGACACTCGTAACTAAAATTGTACACTCGTAATTAAAAATGACTGGCAAAGAATTAGAGGGGTATGGGCTTAGTGAAATGTGGGAACTTCAGAAAGATACTAGAAGTGGAGGGATATGGGGAACGCAACAGGGAAAGGGGGGAGGGAAATTTGGAATCCAAAAGTTGTAAAATTGTTCTCTTATCTTTATTTTATATTTATCTGCATTATATCTGAAAAGGGGGACCTCGTGGAAGGGATTAGATCGATCTTAGGGGATGGGAACTTGGAAAAAATTTGGGTTATTGATGATGAGTGTAATTTGGGGATAAGAATTTGTTGAATTTAATTGTTTATTTGGAAGATTTGGAATACAAGAGGGGGTGGGGAGGGGAAGTCCTGGTTATTGGAAAAAGTTTATAAATTGGATTTAATTTGTTTTAATTTGGAAAATCTTAATAAAAAATTATTTAAAAAAAAAAAAAAACAGAAATGACTTACAGTGGTACCTCGGGTTACATACGCTTCAGGTTACATGTGCTTCAGGTTACAGACTCCGCTAACCCAGAAATATTGCTTCAGGTTAAGAACTTTACTTCAGGATGAGAACAGAAATCATGCTCTGGCGGCACAGCGGCAACAGGAGGCCCCATTAGCTAAAGTGGTGCTTCAGGTTAAGAACAGTTTCAGGTTAAGAACGGACCTCCGGAACGAATCACAGTAAGTACTTAACCTGAGGTACCACTGTATATTAGAAAACAAAAATCACTTTATTTAATTGAGTTATACCACCTTTTTCTCAAGGTACCTAAGGCAGTTAAGAATTTTTAAAAGAGGCACTTTATGAGAATCCTCTCATGCCAAATGGGCACTGACAGTGTTTGTGTGTTCCCTGACTTGGGCTCCCTTTCTTCTGCCTTCCCTGGGGGCACACAGGGCTGTGGCAGCCCCAGGGATAGTCGGGGAGGACCTGCCCAAACAGTGTGTGTGTCCTGATGGTGTGTGTACTCTCTGGCCTGGGTTGCAAAAACTGCATTAAAATGTGTAGGGCGAGAATGTGAGTTTTCATGCAGACATGTGGAAAAATGAATTGAAGACTGGAAAAACGAGAAACTGCAAGGATGCTGGCATGGACAGATTCACTCCAACCCTAGCCATGGGCCATGCCACAAAGGTGTTGTGCACTATGCCAGGCCGGTGTGCTTATATGAGCCGATGAGGAATCAATGCATCAGATCACCCAACTTGCATTGGATGGTCAGTCCAGATGTAGTCAGCCACCCCAAACAAAGCTGACAGACAGCGTATTTCTTAATGAGATTCCCACAATGATTTACCACCATTTCCCACATAGTGCTTGGAGGCTGTCACACCTAGCGGATGGGTAGCACAAGGGTAAAACAAGTCTGCCCAACTGGAAGGCTTGGGTACTTTTGGAAACAGAAAAGAAAAGCAGCTGTCTGTGGGAGAGCTGGGTTGGTAAAGAGCAGTGGTGAACTACTGGGAAGGACCATAGCTCAGTAGGTAGAGTATCTGTTTTGCATGCAGGAGGCTCCAGTTCAATGCCTGGCATCTCCAGGCAGGGCTGGGACAGAATATTATCTGAAACCCTGGGGAGCTGCTGCCAGTCAGTGTAGACAGTACTGTGCTACATGGGCACCATGGTCTGTCTTGGTGTAAGACAGCCTTCTGTGTTGTTCCTATACAAAATAAAAATAAAGGAAAGTGTTTAACGTCATGTATGGTTGACTCACATTCAACAAGTGATCTGTTTCAACTTTTCAGCTGACTGAGCTGTGTAAGGAACCCTGCACCATTCTTCTGGAAAGTAACTGAATCATTCTGTCACACAAGTACAATTATATTTTATTTTTGTTGTATTTCATAAAATGTCATAAAATTTATGTCCCATGATTGGTTTTTAAAAAAGCAAAGCTCCAAGTGATTTATGAAAATAATAGTTGGAACAAATATTAAATGGTTGAAACAACTGCTATTTAAAATATTTAAACATAATTAAAATGAACAATAAACTACAAAACAGATTAAAGCACATGTCAACATTTTACATGTCTGGATTGGCGTGCCTAAACAAATTTGCTTTTAGCAGGCACCAAAAAGAATACGGAGAAGGCACCCACCTCCAGTGGCAAGGAGTTCCAAAGTGGGGGTGTTGCCACGCTGAAAGATTGATTTCTTAAAAAGGTAGAATGAGAATTATCTGCCACTTGTAACAGTGCAAATCGAAGCGATCCAGTGGGCATATATGGGGTCTTGCTGGTCCCAAGCTGTTAAGGGATATGATAACATACACCCAGTGACAGAAGGGTCACTGGAAGGAGTCAAGGGCAGACCCATGATCCGCTGGACAGTTCCCTCTTGGTTGGAGAATCTGAGCTTGCAAGAGCTTTTAATGATTGGATACATCTACTTCTCCCAGCACACTATAATGAATAAGTGATGGAGGAACCTGTGAACCTCTGGATGTTGTTGGAGATTCCTCATTGGCCAGGCTAGTTGCAGCTGTTGGGAGTTGAAGTCCAATTGGGGATGCTGAGAAGGCAGCAGATCCGACCTCCAAGGAGCATGTCACCACGGTGGCGGCGGCAGGTGATGCATTCCTTGGAGGTCGGATCAGCTGCCCCTGTGGATCCTGTTGCCTGAGGCAGTCACCTCACCTTGTTTCATGGATGGGCCAGCCTGGAAGCCTGAAAGCAGGATCTGAGCATGACAGCATTCTCCTCTCCTGCAGTCTCCAGCTACTGACATTCAGAGGCATGGTGCTTCTGACAGTGGAGATAGAACATCAATTGCGGCTAGCCGACGCTGATGAATCTGTCTAGCTCTCTGGATGCTTTAGGCTGGGCCTTAAATTCAGAGATACGCTCCAAAATTGCGTCTCAACTATTTATAACAGGAGCTTTTCAAAGGCTGAAAAAAGGAGAGAAAATTTAATTGTCAGCTGTGCTTGGAAATGCAACGTTTGGGGGGGTTGGAATTTTGTGGTGGTGAAGTGGAGAGAATCACATTTGTGAGTGCATAAATTTATGCAACGAGGGCTGTCTATTTGTTTTTGCAGAATCCAGCCACATTAGAAAAGCAGATGTGCAAGATGTGTGAGTCCCTATGCCGGCCTCTCTTTGTTAATTAAAGTGCAAACTGTTACTCCTCCTAAATCAATAGCTACCATAAGATGAAAAAAGTCAGCTCAAAGGAAAACCACCCAGCAGCCTTCCTGCCTGGGGTGTCTCAGTATTTTGCGGCTGAGGCTTTGGTTCCTTTAGGAATCAGCCTTGAAGCAAAGCTCCTGTACTAGGACAGGGTCATGGCTCATTGGCAGTGCACCTGCCTTGCATGCAAAAGGGCCTGGATTCAATCCATGGCATCTTCAGATAGGGCAGGAAAAAGACTCCTGCCTGATGAACCACAGCCAGTGAATGGGGACAGTGCTAAAGCTGGATAGGCTAATGGTCTGACTCTGTATGAGGCAGCTCCCATGTACTGCATGGCAAGGTATCACTAGCACCACTCATCAGAATGAGCAGGATCATCCCCAGAACACTGCAAGGTTGGCCAAACACTTTCTGAAGTCAGTGAAGTAAAATATATTGCCACCTAAAGAGGTAGCAGAGGCTTTAATATTATTAAGCCCAGAATCTAAACTAATTGTACCACCAGATGCAATGTTATTTATATATTTAGGAGGGATGCAGGTGGCGCTGTGGGTTAAACCAGAGAGCCTGGGACTTGCCGATCAGAAGGTCGGTGGTTCGAATCGCCACAACTGGGTGAGTTCCCGTTGCTCGGTCCCAGCTCCTGCCAACCTAGTAGTTCGAAAGCACGTCAAAGTGCAAGTAGATAAATAGGTACCACTCCAGCGGGAAGGTAAATTGCGTTTCCATTTGCCAGAAGCAGCTTAGTCATGCTGGCCACATGACCCGGAAGCTGTACGCTTGCTCCCTCGGCCAATAAAGTGAGATGAGCGCCGCAATCCCAGAGTCAGCCATGACTGGACCTAATGGTCAGGGGTCCCTTTACCTTTTATATATTTAGGATCACTCTTCTTCCAAGGAAGCTCAGGATGGTGAAAAAGTGTAATTGTAGACAGAAATATTAACAACTAGTTTCAAAAAAACAAATGCAAACATTGCTGCTGAGGATTAAAAACCCCAGAATCAAGCCACAAAAACCTGGGGAAATAAAAATGTCTTCGGTTGATGTCTGAAGACCAACAATGACAACAGCAGATGTATGTCTAGGGAAGGATAATTCCAGAGTCGAGCGCACAACAAAGAAGGCAATTTTCTGTGTTCTGTCCCCATAAATCCCAATGGAGACTGCCAGCAGAACTCACACACCAGCACCAAACACCCTGCTGAACTTAAGGACCGAGTAGGAGTAGAGAACGAGGTGCTTTTGCAGATATTTGGCCCCCCAGCTATTTAGAGAAAGGGTGAGGAATCTTTTCCAGCCTGAGAGTCACATCTCCTTCTGGGCAACTTTCAGAGGGGGATACATGTCAGTAGCATTCTCAGAGTTCAAGGGCACATTTCAGCCAGGCAAAAATATTTGGGGGGGGGCAAAGCAAGGCCAGGGAGGGGGTGTGGACCAGGGGATAGTCCCAAGGGCCAGATAGAGAGACCTGGAGGGATGGATTTGGACCTTCATCCTGAGGTTCCCCAAATCCTGGTTTAGGGCTTTGTGAACCAGTACAGATACCGGTACCAGCCATTAGGACCAGAGATGCCCACCAAGGATGTTCAGGAAAGGAGCCAATGAGATGGCAGCACCAGCCTTAACAGAACCCAGTGTGTCCATTTATCGCATACTCTGATGTTATTGGCTGGCTCCCATTATCCACACTCAATTGCATCTACACCTTCTGAAACAAAACAACAAAAAGACCCAGCCACCCACATCCATGTTGTCTCTGGAGCTGGTACTGAGTTGGAGGGGGGAGGGGGGAGGCATTTGGCACAAACACTTGGCTTCTTCCCTTGTATTTCCCGGCTGCCCTCCCAGTCCCCCTCCCTCCTCCATCCTGGTGCCTTTTTAAACTCCAGGCTCCAGAACCATTGTTCTTCCTCCAAGGCGCTGATATCACTTTGATGATGATCACTGGCAGAGTATATATATATATATATATGCCAAGAGTTGCCATAACGTAATGCAGATTTTTGTCACGGCTCCACGGCTTCTGCTTTCAATTTCCAGTGAGAACGTAGGCTCTATGGTCTTCTTAGTCAGATGAAGAGCAACTCCCATCTTGACTCCAGTCCCTCCCTTTTCGCACAAACACACACAGCCATAGATCGGAGGAATCTGGTCCTCCCTATTGGGAGGCAAAACAAAGGAATTTGGGGGAGGAAGGGGGCAGGAAGAGGGAAAGTTGTCAGCCTCTGTAGGTCTGGCTGAGGAGCTGTGTTGTGACCTATTTTTTTCTTTCTCTCTAGGTTTTAGGCTTCTGGGGAGAAATGTTGGAGGGTATAGAGTTATCCAACCCCTGCGTTGTCTGAAGGCAATCCTGTATAGGGAAATATTTTAAATGTTTAATGTTTCTTATGTTTTTATCTATGTTGGAAGCTGGGGCAACCCAGTAAGATGTGTGGGGTATAAAAAGTACAATTATCATTATGGAATGGGATGTCCCTATTTGCATCGGAGAAATGTTGGAGGGTTAAAGGACCTGATCCATAGCCAGCTGAACGAACTCCATGGTAATTTTATAATTAATCTAGGGTAACCACCACAGATCCAACCACAAACAGAAAATTAGAAAGCCCCTTTGCCAATCTTAGCACCTGAGAGGGTATTGTGGAGGAGGAGGTGGCCTTTCAGATATTTGGGCCTTAGTAGTTTAAAACTTTTTAAGACCCTTTTAAAAAAATGAACATCACGTTCACAGCATCAGTGAGAAAATATCACTCTGCCCTGTTCATCATTAGCCATCCTGCCTCCTATGAGCAACTGTTCTGTGTAGACTGTAAGAAACCCTAGGGGGAAGTTTCCTATTTTCCACCCCAGGCCCTTCATGTTCCAGGACTAGCCTGGGCCCTATGGCTCCCCACCTCCGCTGCATTTCTACCCCATCATCTCTCCCATTCTCCCAAGCCCCCTCCCCATAATGAGCTGTTGTCTTCTGCAGCATTCAGAACTAAGTAAGCGTGGAAAATGGCAACAATAAAGATGTAGTTCTGGGACAGCAAAGCCCCTTGTTTGACAAGGCTAATTCCACACCCACCCACCTCATTTTCTTTCAGCCATTTCCCCTCCACCCCCTTCCTCTTTATTAAATGAACTAGCTTATTTATTGCCAAGGGAGGCTGGCTTCCTTTCCCTCCTCGGCTTCCACCCCTCGCCTGCACTCCCACCGCATGTCCGTATGCAATTCGGAGAGCTAATCTTCTCAGGCATGAAACACCATGCCTTCCACTATGCCCTTTTTCCTTTTGGCTTTTTCTTTAAAAAAAAAAAAGAATTGGGGCATGGGGGGGAAAAGGATGGCCAAGCTGGAGCCTTAAGAATACAAGGGTTTTATTGGGAATGCTGTTAAAAGATGCCAGCCCCTCTGTTTTTCTTCCCTGTTCAGTGTATATATTAGCACATGTATTGCAAGTCAGTGCTGTGATTCAGATGCAGTCCTCCGGTTCAGTGGCATAGCGTGGGGGTGCAGGGGGGGCCGGCCGCACCGGGCGCAACATCTGGGGGTTAGGGTTAGGGGGCGCAAATCCACGGGTTAGGGGGCACAAATCCACGGGTTAGGGAGCACAAATTACTTGCCTTGCCCCGGGTGCTGACAACCCACGCTACGCCACTGCTCCTTTTTGAGTCTAGTGGAAGAGCTGTAGGATTCAACTCCTGTCAAAAGAGCCACTGTGTCCAATCTTGGGCTTTCTAGGTTTCTCGTTTCCCCCCAATCTTATGTTCACTTCTCCACATTCCCACATCAGTATGTGCACTAAAAAAGTGCTCATGAAAACGTATCAGCATTTTAATGCAAAATTCTCCTAATATATACATTTTTGCCTAATACACACATTTCTTTGCCTAATGCAATGCATTTTGTAGCTTATACTCACACACACACACACACACACACACACACACCCCTGTATGCACACTTTACCCCAGGATATGCATTTTGTACCACATGATTTGGCTAGATACCGGTAACTGTACTGCACAATTCAGAGAAATTCAGATTCCACAGGATGGCTGTGTTTCAGTTTACATAACGGTTCAAGAAGTGCAAATTAGGGAGCTTCTTATAAAAATGCAAACAAGATCAAATTTCTCCTCCAACCTTGGTCACCTGCTTATGGTCTTCTCACTATGGTGATATATGATGCACTTTTATTTAAATCACAGTAATTGTTTTTAGATCATGTGCATATGGATTTTTTATGTTAACTCTCACCCTATTTTGGGGCGATGCAAAAAATGGCAGCTCTGCTAAAAGGTGTGCTGTATGCTATATCTTATGTAATCCATAGCAGCCAGTCTTTCACTGTTTTCAAAGCCAGAAAGATCTAGCAGAGGAACACAATTGTCCGAAAAGCTGCAATGTGTAAAGTGGCAGGCTGAGTATGCTACATGTTGTCATAGAGTTCATGTGCATGCGTGTACCATGGAGATGTGATACATAGACTGCATCCTGAGATTTAACCTCTAGACACTTTGGTGAGAGGAGCATCTGACCCCCGTAGAATATCAAGTCACACACTGAATTTTTTTAATACAAAACACCCGCAAAAGGCAGTATTGTAGTAGAGCAGGAACAGGAGGGGGTAGTGGATGCTGATCTGAGACTTTATGCAGAGCAGGAGGAATTATGTCATATTCTGGAGCACTAAGGTAACTGATGGATCTTCCTCAAATGAGGGGATAACGAGTCTTTCAAGTTGTACTGTTGTTTAGGCTACGTTAGCCTAGCAGAAGTGAGAAAGGAAAATAATCAACCGGAGGCTAGATACTTCTTTCCATTGATGCGGTTCATACTTCATGCAACCAGTCTAAATGGTAACATTTATTTACAAGGTTGCTTGAATGTCTTGACACTTCTTTGCAAGGTAACACTGCTTTGCAATGCTATTTGCATGTCTAACTAAAAGGTAAAGGTTGCATTTTGGCCAGTTGAAGATCTTTTGTTAAGTGCTACATGCATTTTTCAAGCTGAAACGATGCAGTAAGTAGCACTGCATTCAATGGTGTTTATGCCCAGGAGCTTGCTCCCTGCATAGGATTGCAGTCAGCCCACGTGGCAATCCTAACCGCGACTCAGTAAATTCTACTGAATTCAATGAGGCTTATGCCCAGGTTAGAATTGCATCCATAGTAATCACTACATCACCTCCATGCTGTCAAGCACGGGTGACAACTTGAATGAAACATTGGACAGTGGGGGAAGGTAAGCCCCGCCCCACATAATAGATCACATGATACAACACACACACCATTTGAATGGCAATGCCCCTTAACTTGGGGGGGGGGCTCAAATATTTTATAGGGAGGGCCGAAGGGACTTTGACCCCAAGGGTTCCTATGCTGTCAAGTGATCCTATGCTTTGCTTTTTGGGGTCTGTGTATGTGGTAGGAACACCCATACCAGCCTGGGTCCAGCTCCAAATCAATTTGGGGACATGACCAGTGTTTAATCAGAGTTTTTAATTAAAAGCCCTAATTAAACATGCAATCAGGAAGGAGGTGGAGGAAGGAGATGTTGTGTCTCCTCCCCACTTCCCCTGCAGAACCAAGAGCAGAAGGGTTCGATCCTGCTGGGGTCTGCTTTCCCAGTGCATTCCCCACAGATAACACAATGGCAAGGCGGACCCTTGCACCCCATTTCCCCTCCACCCCTTGACAGCCCCACATGGCTCCAGGCACCTTGAGGTGACCCTGCACCACCCAGAGCTGTCTCAGTGCAGCTCGGCCCAAACACCTGGATCCCCCCAAACAAGTCCAATTTGGTTTGGGCTGAATCCAGTGCACAGGCCTAGAATGTATGTGTGTGATCAACACAGTTGCTTTGCAACTGGGGGCTCTCTTGGGGTCAGGGCTATGAAGGCTGTCATTATGAGTTCTTAAACTCCAAAATTTATTACTATGCCACTGCCCCCAAAACAAAAATAGGGTCTGAATAGGAAGAGTGATTTCCCAGGGAGAGGGACCAGAAAATGAAGACTGTGCCTAGTAAACAAGAATGGTTTGAGCATATGGTGTTTTATCGCTCTCTGGCAGCTATTCCAGCTGCCCCTCCTGCTGCAGGGTTTTTCCAATTTAACAAGCAATAGTATCATGTTAGATTATGGCTGGTCTTGCAGGGTGCTTGAAACAGACAGCAATGACAGTTCTAGGAGACAGCAGAGCTTACCACTTCTAACCACCTTGACAGAGTGGCCTTTTCAGTGGTAGTACCCTTCACATGCCCTCCCTCAGTGCAGAAGAGTATGAGTGCCTGCTGCCATGGGGTAATGATACCAGGCTGCCAACTTGGCCATGGGGTAGTAATACTAGGGGAAAACGTACTATGCCTGGTGCTTTTGTCCATGCACAGTAAGACTTGGATGCACAGCACACAGAAATGTATCAGCAGATAGTAGAAGGACCATAGTTCAATGGGAGGCCACATGCTTTGGAGGTAGAAGGTCCAAAGTAAAATACCCACCGTCTTCAGATAGAGATGGGGAAAACTCCTGTCTGAAGCCTTGGAGAGCCATTACTGATCAGTGTAGACAATATTGAACTTGATAGTCAAATGGTCTCACTTGGTGTGAGGGAGCTTCCTATGTGCCTTGTCAGGGCTGGCCCAATAATTTTTTTTCTTCCTGGGGCAAGGGGCAAGATGGCACCCATACACCTTCCAGTGTCCAGAACTAAGCTGGATCGGTAGCTGAATTTTATTTCAATACTGGTGTGACGAAGCTGTAGACAAGTGACTCTAGTTTCTAGGCTTTCCTGGCCTTACTGTGGCCAGGTATGAACAATGCTGGGTGAGAAATTCATGTGGTGGGGTGACAGGAAATGGATCAGAGTGTGTGTCCCACTCTTTCTGTGGATAGCAAGAGGGGAGGGCCCAGTAGACATCTAATTTGAAGGCTCCACAACCTACGGAGACCAGCAGCTGGAAGCCTTTGCCACCCCAGGGGAGGAAAACAAACAAAACAAAACAAAAACCAGAAGAGATAAGTATTCTAGACTCTGGGTGGGAAAGATGTCAGGCAGGGACAGAGTGGTCGGGAGAATAAGAGAGAAAGTAAACTTTGGGATGGTGTAAGAATTGATTAAGTGAGGTGACTAAACAATTTTATTTGAAACTTATGTTCCCGGTGATGAGAAAAGGCTGGGAATTTCTGTAGGAAAAACAGCCTCACCAGGCTTCCTCTAAAACCCCAAAGCAGACTTAAGACTCAAGGTTGCTGGAAGTTGCCAACCTGTCTTAAAGGGAGAGCAGAAAAGCAATAGGAGAGTGTCCTCCTCTAACAGTAGATCCCCTGCTGCTTCCCTGAGCTATGATGGCCCTTCCCCTTCGTCTTTGTCCCTGGCTGTCCCTCGGGTGTGCCAACTACAATAAAATATTGGGGAGGGGACAGGTAAGCCCCACCCCACATAATTGATCACAAGATGTGGCACATGCACACCATTTGAATGGCAGTGCCCATCAACTTTGTGGGGGGCAGCCCCCTCAAATATTGGCTCCTATGTTGCCCCTTAATATTCATTGTCCCCGTTACTTCATTTGAATTAGTCCATTGTGCAGTGGATTCCATGGGCAGCCATTTGTCCCGCGACTGGTTTTTGGAGTCTTCCAGTCTTCTTCCTGACTTTCTTACAAGTATCTTATAAGTATCTTTGTTGGCCCATGAGAAAGAGCAGCAACATGTGAAAGCAAAGCAATAGATGATCAAGACCAGCGTATCCATGAGGGAACCATCTGTTCTTCGTGACCACCTGCAGACCCACTTCCTCCAGTCTCCTCTGGTCTCTTTTTTTCCCTGCCCCCTGGTTCCCCTGCCCCCACCAGGGCTGTAGATAAGAGATTGCACTATTATGTGAGCAGTATGATATGTATTATTATCTGGAAAGACTAGGGCACTTGCTTTTATTATTACCTTGAAAAAGGCTCTCTACATTTCAGTTTGAGAAACTCTTGAAAATATGATGCCATTCTATAACTGTATTTGTAATATTGATGCTTCTTTATACCTGTTTCGATTGTATTGAGTTGTGTTGTTCTGAATAAAACATATTACAAAAAAGCAGAAGGAAAGACAGGATGTTTGTGGCATGCAGGAATAATAATAATAATAATAATAATAATAATAATAATAATAATAATAATAATAATAAAATTATTTGTACCCCGCCCATCTGGCTGGGTTTCCCCAGCCACTGTGGGCGGCTTTCACAAATACCAAAAATACACCAATATGTCATACATTAAAAACTTCCCTAAACAGGGATGCCTTAAGATGTCTTCTGAATGTCAGGTAGTTGTTTATCTCTTTGAGATCTGATGGGAGGGCGTTCCACAGGGCGGGCGCCACTACCGAGAAGGCCCTCTGCCTGGTTCCCTATAGCTTTGCTTCTCGCAATGAGGGAACCGCCAGAAGGCCCTCAGCGCTGGACCTCAGCATCCGGGCAGAACGATGGGGGTGGAGACGCTCCTTCAGATATACTGAACCGAGGCCGTTTAGGGCTTTAAAGGTCAACACCAACACTTTGAATTGTGCTCGGAAACGTACTGGGAGCCAATGTAGATCTTTCAAGACCGGTGTTATGTGGTCTCGGCGGCCGCCCCCAGTCACCAGTCTAGCTGCCGCATTCTGGATTAGTTGTAGTTTCCGGGTCATCTTCAAAGGCAGCCCCACGTAGAGCGCATTGCAGTAGTCCAAGCGGGAGATAACTAGGAAATTGGAACAAGAGATATATTGGGTCAGTTTAATGCAGTGGCTGAACAGTTTGGCCATCAGGGCTGTGCCTTGGGCTCATGTGTTATCATCATGTACAAGTACCAGGTACCAGGTTCAGTCGGCAGCATCTCCAGGTATAGCTGGGAAAAGCTCCTGGCTGACATCTTGGGGAGCCACTGCTACTCAGTGTAGAATAGATAACACTGAGCTGGATGGACCAATGATCTGACTCTGTATAAGGCAGCTTCCTGTGTTCCTATGTTATGTTATGTTATGTTATTTTCTGTACTCCCTTATGTTCAGAATCCTTTCCTCACATTTTCCTTTAAAAAATTGTTATTTTTAAAAATGTAAACATATCAAAAGTACAAAACAACAGTTGATAAAATGTTCACGCCATAATACCTAGCTGTTATACAGTATAATACAATTTGGAGGCAAATTATGGTTTGTCCAAACCACCGTTCGCTGTGACATTCAAACTGGGCAAACCGTAGTTTGCCCAGTTCAAATGTCATTATTTATTATTATTTATACCCCACCCATCTGGCTGGGTTTCCCCAGCCACTATGGTTTGCTCAAAGCAGGGAAGAAAGAAGAGAAGGGACCAGAGGGAGGAATAAGTAACATGCAAGCTTGAGCCAAGGCCATAATATTTTAGTACGTCATCTTAATCCCAGCCACTGGTGAGCCTTAATGGAGTGGCAGGACCACCACGGCATATGAAGGCCTTGCCAAACATGCCAGCTGGGGTAGAAGGTGGTAAAACACAGTGACTGGACGATGCCATCACATGTTCAACAGCTCCCAGACCATCTCAGCCCCCCTACTCACCATCTTTCTAATGCTCTGTTTCAGGGCTGCTTGCTGTCTGCTGCCAGTGGGCTCCAAATTACAGCAATTCTGCCTGCCAACCCATTTAGCAAGTGCAAAGGAGAGCTTTGCACAGGCAGAATAATGCTGACAGAGTGATGCTGTGTCATGCTGCAGGTAGAGGCATAAATTTGGTACAAAGGGGGTTTGAATTGGTCTGCCAGCCATTATGTTTGCAGCGGCTCATTGCCTTTGTTGTTGCATCCTCGCTCAGAATTTGATACAAGCATCCATGAAGGTTACCTCTCCAGCATATTCAATGATAGGGAGACTCTATAAATGGTCTCTGGAGGCCCTGCAAGAGCTTTGTTGAAGGACTGCTGCTGGATCCATAAAACGTAGTTGTTGCATAGTGCAAACGGGTTTGCAGATATAGAGGCTCGGTGTCTGTGCCACCTATTCAGAGTAAAACCATGTAATCATTTTCCCTGTTTGGGATGTTGACAGAGGGAAGATGGACAAGAAATGTCCTTCATTTCAAGAGCTGGGATGGAGAAATTGATTCCTCTTTGCCAGAAACGCCAGCAAGCTCAGAAGGACTGACTGCAAAACAGCTCAATCTTGTTTGTTGGTGTGGGGAATATGAAGGAGGGGGGAGTCTACATTCACCCACTGATGGCCTGGAAAGCTTTGTAAAGACTTGGAAATCTCCTTAGCCTTGATTTGGCCACTGCACACTTGACAATCTGGCAAGCCAGTGTGTCCTGATTGCTATTTGGAACCAATTTTCCTCTCCCAATGAGCCCGAGATTTGCGTTGCTTCATTTAGCCAATTATTTTTAGATGCACACACATTCCTATATTTAATTACAGATAAATTTCAGGATTCATTGGGATCTGGCAGCCTAAAGTGAGAATGAGCAATGAAAGACTCATGAAGACCAATCACTATAAATATAGTCAGTATTAAAAGGTTATCGTAATGAAGGCTGTTTTTTTAAAAAAAGAGTACAAGGGTGGAGCCTGCAATTCTCAATTTCTAAAAATGAAAGGTGATGGGGTTCAAGTCCAACAGCAGTTCATACATTCTGAGTGCTTCCCCTTATTGTGTGTGTGCATGGGGAGGCAAGGCTCACACATCATATAAAGCATCTTCTCTGTGTTGGAGAGGAATTTGATTTTATTCACATTTTAATGAGAAATTATCTAATTCTTTTCGGAGAAAGCATGCGAACTGAAATGCAATTATCCTTTGAAATCAGCACTTCTCTGAATTCTGACACTGATCTCTAGTAAAAAAAAAAGTGTATAAAAGTGCATACATTAGTGAAAATAGCATACACAAATGCATTATATTAGAGGAGCCACTTGCAAATAAGTGTCTATTAAGAGAAATCTGCATTAAAATGTTGATGAGTTTTTCTGAGGATATTTAAAAAAAATAAAAATTGAAAACTGCTGCAGTAATGTGGAGAATTGAATTTAAGATTGGGAAAACAAGAAGCCAAAATTTTCTGGTTCTTCCATCACTACCTGCTTCACAAACCAGAGAAGTAAGCATTTCATAAAGGTTTTATAACAGTTCACAGACTATTTGTCCATTCAGTCTCGTGTTATTTATTCCCTGCCTGATTCTCCAGAGTCTCTGGCAGGGGTCCTTCCTTCCCATTCAGGGAGCCTCTGATTGTATTTTATTTTTCTCCTCCAAGATTGGAATGATTTTCATTCCTATATGCAGAAAAGGTCATCGGACAATCCTACTTTCACAGCATCCCTGGACTTTCCTCAGACTGGCCATTTTTGCCTATGCCTGGAGGGCAGCAAGGAAGGGGTTAACTCAGTCCCCAGGTTCTTCTATGGGGGGGGGGGACCCTGGAAAAAAAAGACATGATGTCATGCTCTCCAGCCTGTCCTTCCTCCCACTCCACTGGCCCCCTGACTGCCCATCAGTGGCCTGAATAGGGAATTAGTTTTGCCCGCATTTAGACCTCTTAATTAGCTATTCTTTTCGCTCAGCTTGGGAAGAGGAGGGGTAAGAGAGACACCCCCCTCCACTCCCCCAACTGTGCTTGGCCGTTCTCCTGCCACAGGCCAACAAAGGGGCCCAGCAGGCAGTGCCATTGGAGGGCGCTGGAGACGCCAGGGCCTGTCAAAGTGCGTTTCCCACCTTCCAGAGCCAACCTTTTCTCTCCTCCAGCCAGGAGACAGGCTGCCTTAATTGGGCTGAAAATCTAATCATTTGTAACTCCCAGGCCTGGGAAGGCGGAATGAGAGAGGGCAGAGGACCAGCTGCGGGGAAGTGAGGGACAGAATGGGGAGACGTGTGTGTGTGTGTGTGTGTGTGTGTGTGTGAGAGAGAGAGAGAGAGAGAGAGAGAGAGAGAGAGAGAGAGAGATATTCTGTAGGAGAAACATAAAATAAGGGAAAGGGGTGAGAGCTGCCTTATGTTGAATCAGGCCATATGAACATTAGAAGATGGTCCATCCAGTCCAGCATCTTCTTCTCACAGTGGCCAACCCAATGCCTATGGGAAACCCTCAAGCATAAGAACAGTCTCCCTTCCTGAGCTTAGCAGCAACTGGGGCTCAAAAGCATTACTGCCTCAAACTGTGGAGGCAGAGCAGCCATCAGTCGCCTTGACCTCGGTGAATTCGTTCCATCAAATATATATATAAAATTTCCACATCAGGATCCAATACAGTGGTACCTCGGGATGTGAATAGGATCTGTTCCGGAGCCCCGTTCGCATCTTGAATGGAACATATGACGTGACGGCGCGGCTGCACATGTGCGGGTCGCGTTTTGCCGCTTCCACACGTGTGAGTGATGTCATCTTGAGCATCTGCAAATGCGCAAGCGGCGAAACCCAGGTTGCGCTCCATTACTTCCAGGTTGCCGTGGACTGCAACCCAAAAGTGCTCAACCTGAAGCACATTCAACCAGAGGTATGACTGTATATAATAAGTTTTTCTTTTCTTAACTTCCCATCCCATTTTCCACGATGCTTTTCTTTTCCACTCTTTGCTGCACTGTATCTTCCCTCTTTTATATCATAACTCTAATACAGTAATATCTGATTCTCTCTGTTGCTCATAGTTCAAATCCTGCTCGCAAATTCATCGTGTTATAATATTTCTTTAAGTAATCAAAAAAAAGGCTTCCATTCTCCAATAAAACAATCGTCATTAAGTTCTCTTATTTTAGCTGTTAACTATGCTGATTCAGTATATTCCATCACTTTCACTTATCCATTCTTATTTGGTGGGAACTCCATCTTTCCATTTCTGAGCAAAAAGAGCCCGAGCTGCTATAAAAAGGTAAAGGTAAAGGGACCCCTGACCGTTAGGTCCAGTCGTGACCGACTCTGGGGTTGTGGCGCTCATCTCACTTTATTGGCCGAGGGAGCCAGCGTATAGCTTCCAGGTCATGTGCCAGCATGACTAAGCTGCCTCTGGTGAACCAGAGCAGCGCACAGAAACACTGTTTACCTTCCTGCTGGAGTGGTACCTATTTATCTACTTGCACTTTGATGTGCTTTCAAACTGCTAGGTTGGCAGGAGCAGGGACCGAGAAACGGGAGCTCACCCCGTCACGGGGATTTGAACCACCGACCTTTTGATTGGCAAGTCCTAGGCTCTGTGGTTTAACCCACAGCGCCATCCGCATCCCTAGCTGCTGTAGTTACATACATAAACAGCTTAAGAATCTTTTTTGGAATTTCTGTCCCTATAATCCTTAGCATCCATCCCTTTTTTAAAGCCAACCAAAAACCATGATTTTGTTATGGAAAAAGCATAATATATTTTTAAAGCAAAAATCACCCCCCTTTGATTATAAAATGCTTAGTGGAGGGGAAATAAAGGGTGCTGCAATGACCAGCATCAGCCCTGGTGGGCTCTGGAATGCCATGCTGGTTCAGGTGCTGATTCTGGGCCTGTTTGCTGCTACCCACATAATCTGTCACTTTCCAAGTTGTCCTTGGGTAGCTCAGTGATAGAGTATCCACTCTGCATGCAGAAGGTCCCAAGTTCAATCCCCACCTACAGCTGAGAGACAGTGCCATAGCATGGGGGGTGCAGGGGGGGGGGCGGCCGCACCGGGCGCAACATCTGGGGGGGCGCTCGCACTCACAGCTCTCTGCCCCTACCTGGCTCACTCACTCTCTCTCACTGCAAACAATACATGTGCTTAGGTGGTAAGGGTTTCTTTAACTAATCTAGTGATCTAGTGGAAGAGACTTGAGTGCTAAAATCCACGGGTTAGCGGGCGGAAATCCACGGGTTAGGGGGCGCAAATTACTTGCCTTGCCCAGGGTGCTGTCAACCCACGCTACGCCACTGCTGAGAGAGTCCCTCTATCCGAAAGCTACTATGTCATCATGGGCAGAACTGAGCTAGACGAACCAGTTGTCTCAGTATAATGCAGTATCCTTTGTTCCATTTGGGTGGCCCCTGGGTGCCATTCGGATGTTTTATCTCAGGCATCAAAATGCCTTGGGCTTTCCAGCTGGGCTGAGGCAGGGAAGAGCTCCACCTCTTGGCAAAGTAGCCTCTTGTGGGTCCCAGCCTTTGTCAGTGAGTATCCCTCTTCGAATCATCTGGTGGCTGTGGAAGTGCTGGGCAGCAGTGGTGTTCCCATCAGGACTGGGTGGCTGGGTCTGGCAGCTGCCATTTTTATTTCCCAGAAAATGCCTGAGTGGCACCATGTTGAGGGGCACTGTGGGAAACTGAAATGGTGGCCCCTGGACCAACTTCCTGACTCTGGATTAGAGTGCCCCGGGGGGGGGGGCCCTGCTGGTGTGATGGGGCCTTGAGGATGCCACACGGTGACGCCAGACCTGGGTGAAGAACAGGTGCGAGATGGTGACGTTTATTTGTGCGTGATACCTCAGCAGCAGTTTCCACAACCTTTTATTTCATTTCAATGTATGCAGGGCATGACTCATTGCCTGGGGAAAGCAAGCAGACTTCAATCAGACAGCAGGCAATCTACATACCAGCTGTGGCAAGACTACCTGACCTGCAGAGAGGTCTTTGTGAACCCTGGTGCTTGCCAAGTGCCCTTGGCCTTTCGTTCTGACATTTACCTGCGGCTGTTGGAACCCGGTCATGGCACTGGCATGGTTTTCCCCAAGCATTTGCCATTCATTAATCGCAGCTTGGCCTGGTGCCTGGCGATGAGTGATTAGGAAGTTGTCTTCTTTCAAAGGAATGAAGATGCATGTGGAGATCCCCAGTGTTTAGTTGTTACAATTTGCATCCATGGTTTTGCAGGTGTGCGCTCCAGGCCAGAGGTATTTTTTTTTTAATGGGCGGCACAGTTGCTCCAATGCATACATGAATCTCGCGGGTTCACCATTTATTTCAATGATGGCAGAATGAAGTGTGTGTGTGCATTCCTCAACAAGCAAGGATCTCTTTCCTGCACTGACATGAATGCCCCACTTATACGAGCTCATATTAATGTGGGCCTCTGGATCAAAGCAATTGTCCGTGTGCTTCAGGCTCTAGACTTAGGTATCATTGGTGGATTTACAGATGCCTTTTTCTTCCTCCTGTTAGTTTCATATCAATATTCATTACAGAGGCATGCATGTTTATCATTAGCACTGCATACATTTCAGAAAAGAAAAGGAATAAAAGGGAAACAGAAATATATAGCATTTTCCTTAAGTTATAATAAGGGGGTGGTTGGGTGTAGGTGCCTATCTTTAGAGGTAAAAAGGTAAAGGGGCCCCTGACCATTAGGTCCAGTCTTGACTGACTCTGGGATTGTGGCGCTCATCTTGCTTTATTGGACAAGGGAGCCGGCGTACAGCTTCCAGGTCATGTGCCAGCATGACTAAGCCACTTCCCGGTCATGTGGCCAGCATGACTAAGCCGCTTCTGGCAAACCAGAGCAGCGCACGGAAACGCTGTTTACCTTCCCGCCAGAGCGGTACCTATTTATCTACTTGCACTTTGACGTGCTTTCGAACTGCTAGGTTGGCAGGAACAGGGACCGAGCAACAGGAGCTCACCCCATCGTGGGGAAAGGGCCATAAATCAATGGTACAGCGTCTGCTTTGGATTCAGAAGATTCCAAGTCACATCCCTGGCATCTCCAGGTAGGTTTGGGAGAGACTCCTCTTTGAAACCCTGGAAAGCCGCTGCTTTTTACTAATTGAAATTGGTATGACAACTTTGATTATTCATGGACTAGGAAAGCTTGGCCATGAACACTTTAATTAGGGCATAACCTTTCATAGACCAGCGTCCCCCTCCTCCGGTGCATAAAGTGTTCTCTTCACTTGGCTGAGGCATCTATAAGTTGGGGGTGGTGACAGGCGACTGGTGGGAAGGGGAGGCTGCAGAAATGAAAAGAAGTGAAATTGGTGTGCAACGAAGCACATGCAAAATGTGACACTGATAATGATATAAAGGCAAAAATAAGAGACTAAGTAGGTAGTGACGGAGATAATGCAATTTTCCTGACATTGGTAAGCTGCTTAACTAACATCCTGTGATAAAAACCCATAATCTCGATCCAAGTCACAAATGGTATAAATGATAAATTGTAATTCAGTCGTTTCACACTGGAGTCTCTGATATGTTCTGCTACTGGTTTCTAGATAGCAATGGTTATTCAAGGGTGATTGCAAGCATCTTCTTTCAAACCAAAGTTCCATCTGCTGGTTGTAACATGTGGCAATTGCATGCTCTCATGCTGCGATGTGCAACGGTATCTGCACATTATGTGCACATCTGCTGCACCAGGGATTGGCGCCAGGAACTTGGAGGGTGATGAAATCACATGGTATTCCACAGGTTCACAGAACTTCGCTGAATAATATTGATTATATTTTATCAATGGTGCTGAGTTTTTAATGTTTTTATACATGTTGATATTATGACCATTATTGTAATCTCACTTCATGGCTTTAGTGACCTGAAGTTTTGGGACTATAAATGGTTCTGCACAAGATTGTTCTTCCTGAGCTTTCCAAGCAGTGCATCTTTCTTTCCAATTTTCATATTCATTGTAAGGTCAAATTTAAATCTCATCAAAAGCTTTCAAATACATTTTTATTTTTATTTGCATTTTAGCCATTAGGCTTACTTTGTAAAAAGAATCAGAATATTTATTATTGGAGCTTTTTTTAACCTTGATTTTTGTGTTATGTGCATATATCACTTGGCTAGGGTCAAGCCAGAAAAGGAAAACCCAAATCCATTCCCACCAGCCTCTAACAGGGATTGATCTGTCCATTTTGGTTGTCTCCATTTCTCTCTCCACCACCCCCAGTCTTAAATTAAATTCTCCACATTTCCCAGCAATTTATGGTGTTTTTTTTAATTTAAAAAAAATTTCACATAGACATGAACATTCAGCAGCATTTTGGTGCAAATTTATCCTAATAAATGCATGTTCATATCCAGTTTTGACTATTGTACATTTGTTGGGAAGCATTTTCCCCTAATATAATGCATTTATGTGTGTTGTTTTCACTGGTATCTTCCATTTCCTCTAACACACACATTCTTGTAAATATAATTCAGTTGGAGATCTGCATTGCAATATTCAGAGTAGTGGAAATGTTTTGGTTCGCATTCCTGCTTTGCAAAGTGTGAATTTAATAGCCTCAACTATAAAAGGTGTTCTGAATTGAAGTTCTCCTCCATCCCTAGCCTCTAATCAGGTGGTAACCACCACCAGAAGCGTGGACCAGGTCGACCATTTTTCAAGATGCATCCTATTGTGCCAAGTGGAGCGAGAGCAGACACAGGCAAAGAACATCTGGCAAGATGATCCACACAGAGAGAAAGCTTCCCTTCTGAGAACAAATTGCTGGGTCGGGGAGCTTATATTTCAAAGGTGCTCCAGTGTACCATCCTGAGTTTGTCAGAGATCCTGCACTAGAAAGCTAAACAACAAAAGAAACTTTCCCTCTGTCTCTTTTTTCAACCAGCCATCAACCTCTTTATCACAAAAAAATATCAAACTTACTGTATCTATTCAGCTGCAGTCAGCTGGGCTCCTGCTGTTGCTTTTTAAAGACTTGAGTATGCTTCTCATATATTATCCACCTGTCTGAGGTTTCTGGACTGAGAATCCTCACGAACTGTTAGGGGCTACTTTTTAATGACCAAATGCAACCTAGGCAGCTTGGTCCATCTAGTTCAGTATTGCCTGCACTGACTGGCAACAGCTAGGGATGGGTGAATCAGTCCATTTCAGCTTCTCTTGGTTTATCATTTCCCCCCACTTTTAAGTTCAGTTCTCCACATTTCTACATCAGTCTGTGATATATTTTTTTTAATGTCCTCACAAAAATTCACCAGCATTTTAGAGTGAATTTCTCCTATTATGTGCAATTTTGCCAAATATTCATTTTTGCTAAGCAACTTTCGCTAAGATTGTGACCAATGTAACATTTGTAAGCTTCTTTACATAATATTTTGTGTTTTGGCTAATATTATTTGAACTCCAATTAATATTAAACTAGTTGTCTGTTAATTGGCTTCATTATCCCTACAAAAAAATAATCAAGAAGTATGCCACAGGTGGTTTAAATGCTTTCTTTTTGTTGTGTTTTAAACAATGTGACCAATGTAACAGGTTTGCAACCTCAAGAATTTATTTGCAATTTGGACGATTGTTTTCTCTAACAGTATAATTTTTATTTTTAAAAATCCATTGGTGGCAATAAATTGTGGGGGAAAGGTTTTCTGGCAAAACTGCCCCTCAATGAGGCCAAACTTAGATTCACAAAATGTTTAGGGGTATGTGTACCCCTGTGTCCCCCCCCCCGCCCGAAAAAGCACTGCCTGTGACCACCATAACATGTGGAATTCATTGACAGTCACCCACAAATAAATCTCTCCAAAGCAAGACACTATGCATATGACACCTTACTATGTACTCACAAGTTGTAGGTCAGCACCTAGTCTGTGTGGAAAGTTTTAACGCCTGCAGGAGCTTACGCTTGGCTGCTGCAACACCCTAATGATTTCTTTCTTTTCAACCCAACATTTGTAATCTTTTGCAGGAAAGACAAATGTCACAGAAGTCCTTAAAAAAAGAAAGAAAGAATTGGATTTCGTATTCTTGAGCGTCGTACTACCATCACCTGCTCATCAAACTTTCATTTCAATTTCTCTGTCTCAAACTAGACAATAACAAAATTGCTGGCTGACACCAGCATTCAGAAGCCATTTCTGTTTCTGTGCTTTCCTTCAGGATAATCATATTTCCCATAGGGACATTATTCCATATATTCATGATATTCCAAAAGTTGCTTTGTGCAGCTCCTAAAGTTCCCACCAACCATTCCTTCTGCCTTGCTTGCAGGGAGATCAGACAACACTGATTCTGCATTAAATCTGGTTTGTTATTCCACACTTTCCACTGCATTTCCTCATCACTTTCCTTTTCACAAAAATCCACACCTGGAGGGGGAACATACCCGTGGTTGGTGGGACCAGAGGCCAATGGGCAGAACAACTCATGTGAACATTCACACACTCCAATTTACCCTCTGGAAGCAAGAAGCATTACTTGATTGTTCAATGGAATCTTCCACTAACATTTCTCATGCCATTCGCATAGTGCTGACCATCAGTCACTTTCCACAACGCATCAGAGATGTGGCAATATTATGTTGTATCAGCATGCGTGATGGAGAGGATGCCATGTTGCAGTAGGTAGGTTGGAATCTTGTGGTTCTACATTTTTTAAAAGCTGGCAAGCAGACAGACATGAATTCAAGGGTAGTCCCTGTAAGTCACATTAGGAGAAGAGGATTTAACCTTTGATGGACAACTTCAAAGCTCTTCCTGCTCAACCTTATTAGGGTACTTTCTTTTTAAAATAGACTTAGAGCCCTTCAGACTGTCCTTGGCAATGCAGGACACATGGCCACCTAGTCCCCAATAAACAGACTCTTGGAGCATGTGCCTTAAGGTAGCCCAAAATCTTTGAACTGACCTTTCCCCTGGTGTTGGAAGGAAGTGCTTCCAGGTCAAGGGGCATGACCTTTAGCCCCTGCTCCTCTCATTTCAGAAATTAAGCACGAGAGGTGTGGGTGTGCATGCACCAAAATTTATGTGGAGCGGCCCCTGCCACAATGGCAAATTGTTGCAAGGAGAGCAGAGAGGCTTTAAAATATATGGCATGCTTTTTCTGGCCTGTCAGATGATAGTAAATCTGATTCCCTTCTATCCCAAAATCTCACCATCTATTTTTACTCCTTTGATTGTTTGCTTTAGGATGATACTTGTCATTTCCTCTCCCTCTTGTGTCTCTTGGGCTCTGCTCCTTCGTCCAGACTGTGCTTTTGAACAGCTGTCGTGCTTCACTCAACTTATCATGCAGTCCGTCTGTCTCTCTCTCTCCTTCGCTGCTTAATCTAGATATTCTTCCAGAGTATGATTTTCCTTCAGTGACCTTCTTTAGTTTCCGACTGCAAGCCGGGGTTTATTTATCTCAGTCAAGTGTATTTTTATTTAATTTATTTATCTAGCAAGATTTATATACTTCTATATAATTGTCATATTCATCATCAGTACCTGAAAGGTCTCCAAAGAACTTACATTTACAAACATAAAGGCATTATACTTGGGGGGGGGGGAATTCATATAAAACTATATGTCTTACAAAAACTAATACAAAATATTCATTTTAAAAGCAATAAAAACAGGCTTTAAAAACAGTAGACATAAATAAACGATCAAAACGTAAGTAAAATCAACACCAGTGAGTATGTCATGTCATGTTCCATGTGGCCCTGGAAGGTTGCTCAGAAGTAAATGTGGCCCTTGGACTCCCCCTTGCATTATGTTTGTATTCCAGCTTACAGCTAAGGACCTGTAAGCAGGGCCTGAATGCATCTGATATTGAGATGCAAACTGCCTCTGACTCTGAAGGTGGTGCATAGCCATCATGCCTATCCTCTCTGAATTTGCCTAACTCTCTTTTAAACCCATCCAAGATCGTGGCCACATCACTACCTCTTCACACACCTGCTGTGTGAAGAACTTCAGTGGTACCTTGGCTTACATACGCTTCAGGTTGCAGACTCCGCTAACCCAGAAATATTACCTCGGGTTAAGAACTTTGCTTCAGGATGAGGACAGAACTCACACAGCAGTGGTGCAGCGGCAGTGGGAGGCCCCATTAGCTAAAGTGGTGCTTCAGGTTAAGAACAGTTTCAGGTTAAGAACAGACCTCCAGAACAAATTAAGTTCTTAACCCGAGGTACCACTGTACTTTATTTTGCCTTGATGTGTTTTCCAGCAGTTGGCTTCATTGAATGGCCTTCTAGTACAGTGGTTACTAGACGCTTTGGGTTACATACGCTTCAGGTTACACACAGGTTACACAGAAATAGTGCTTCAGGTTAAGAACTTTGCTTCAGGATGAGAACAGAAATCGTGCTCTGGTGGCACGGCGGCAGCAGGAGGCCCCATTAGCTAAAGTGGTGCTTCAGGTTAAGCAGTGGCGTAGCGTGGGGGGTGCAGGGGGGGCCGGCCGCACCGGGCACAACATCTGGGGGTTAGGGTTAGGGGGCACAAATCCACGGGTTAGGGGGCGCAAATTACTTGCCTTGCCCCGGGTGCTGACAACCCATGCTACGCCACTGAGGTTAAGAACAGTTTCAGGTTAAGAACGGACCTCCGGAACGAATTAAGTACTTATCCTGAGGTACCACTGTATTATGAGAGATGGCTGTGTTCTACCTCTACTGTGTACCTCTGAATGCCGGTTACCAGGAGTCACAAGTGGGGAGAGTGCTGCTGTGCTCAGGTCCTGCTTGTGGGGCCTCTGGTTGGCCACTGTGAGAACAGGACACTGGACTATTGCCATTGGCTTGGTCCAGCAAGGCTCTTCTGACATTCTTATGATTGGCCTGATCCAGCAAGCTTATGTTCTTAAGGAGGAAAACTCTCTCCCTACACCTATTAGCATTTGGTCAAGCAAAATGCTGCTGCACTGGGGGGGGGCAAAGGCAGGTCACAATCCCCCCTGGAAGAAATTAAAATTTCTGAGTAAGTTTGAGCTCCAGCATCTTTCTTTGCATATATATTTTTTTAATCATGCACTGTTCTCTTGCCTGCTGCCCCAGTCCACTTGCTTGCCTCGCTTTGGCCTGATGGCTGAATGGTTACTTCATGCCTTTTGGAGGAAGTGACTGGCATCGGGAAGAATGTTTCTTTTCCCTCTATGGTGTCAGCAAAAGCCAGCTGTGTGTCTAATCTTTGGATTTCGTTCAATGTTGATGTCAGTGGGGAGCAATGCAGAGGTTAAGGAGGTGAGGAGGGGTTGGGTTTGTCGCCCCCCCTTCTTGGCACACATGTTGCCTCAATACTGCAACATCTTGAGTCAAGGATTGCGGGACAGAGCCTCCAGGTTGACAGGTTTATTTCTACAGCCTCACCTTCCGACTCTGAAAAGGGGTGGGGTGATGATAGGAAGCGGTGTTCTCATTTTAAGGGCATTTCAGGGCATGTCTCTAATTGAAGAGATCAGCTGCTACCACAACCTATCACCAATAGGATGGCAAACTTTAAAATGGGCTTGTTTACTTTCCAGTCTTGATGCTAACACCCAATATCAAGATGATGGTCTATCATTGAGCATCCTGCTTTATGGATGTGAGTTGTAGGCAACTTACAACCATCTGGAACGACTCCTCAACACCTTCTTCATGTGCTTCATCAGGAGGATGGGGGGAGGATGGGAGGGCAGAGTTTCAAATGAAGATGTGCTCTCCCAAGTCCACTTTCCCAACATGTTCACACTTGTGTCTCAGTGACAGTTTGACCTCACCCCCAAAGACACACTTCTCCATTGCCTCCTGAGACAGATGGATGCAGCAACATCCTAGTGACAACCTTGGTGACTCCCATTTCACAGAAAGCAGAAATGAAGACTCAGAAACAGCGGTGTTCCAAAGGTCACCTGGCAAATCTGCAGCACTTGAATCCTGGTCTTCCTGATTTGTCCAGCACCAACATCAGGCACCAATTCAGTGCTATTCTTTCTTGAAGGGAATGCAAACAGTAGCATGTAAAGTAACCACCTTGGCCTAGCCCACCTGATTTCCTGAATATCGACTATTTTGGAAGAGCATGGGCATCAGGTGTGCGTGCAGGAGCCAGGCCCTGTGACCAATAGGACTCTGCAGGACTGGGGCCTTCCTAACTTTGTTGTGAAGAGGCAAGGTTTGGCCACACAGATGAGGCTGATTGGTAACTCACAGCACCTAGTGGCAAGAGCCAGGAAGGGATATAAGGTCAGCATTTTCCCTTTGGCTCTTTGCCACAGCAACACGTTCCCTGGCTTGCTGTGTTTGGTTCCTTGACTCCTTGCTCCTCGGACCGCTGATTCGTGACTCCTTGCTTCTTGATCCTCGGACCCCTGCCATCATGACCCCTTGCTTCCTGACCCTCGGGCCCTTGGCTTCTTGACTCCCAGCTCTCTGACCCTCAGACTCTTGGCTTCGCAACCAGTGGTGTAGTGTGGGGGGTGCAGGGGGGCTGGCTGCACCGGGCGCAACATCTGGGGGTTAGGGTTAGGGGGCGCAAATCCACGGGTTAGGGTGCAAATTACTTGCCTTGCCCCGGGTGCTGACAACCCACGCTACGCCACTGTTCCCGACTCCTGGCTTCTGGACTCCCTTTCCTGCTCCCACCCTGCCATCTTGCCCCTCGTCCCGACGTCCCCAGCCAGGACTTCGATTGCCTGTGAACCGGACCGTGACAATGGGATCATGAAGCCAGGTATTAATGATTCCATAATTTACATGTGGAACTGGTTGGTTTAATCCTGCCCCTGTCGCAGTTTATTTCCTCAACAACTTCAATCTGAAAAAAAGGTCAACAACTTTGGTCAGCCCTTTGGTCGGCCCTTCACTTCATCAAATCTGGCCCTCTTTGAAAAAAGTTTGGACACCACAGTGCTAGAGGTAGTCCTCACCACCTAAGTAGATTCTACAATTCTATCATGCCTTCCAAAATTTCCAGTAAATAGTGAGAAAGTGATGTAATGTGCTAGTGCTGATGCTGGACAGGTCTGAAATATGAGGGGTCAGGATTTGTCATGTGGTCCTTAGCCCACTCCTGTTTCTCAGTCTTCATTTCTCCCATCTGGGTTCCTCTGTGAGAAAAGCAACAAATGCAATAAATAAGTAAATCCCATGATTAGCAGCAGTTCAAACGATGCCAAATAAACAGCTGTAATTCCTTTTGCTCCACTGGTATGTGTTATACAGGTTGTGGGCTTCTGCTTTTCTTGGTTAAGAATTTGGGCAGAATTGCCCCAATTTTAGCAAGCTTCTTTCCAGAGCACAACGCGTAATGGCACACCATTTTCTATGAATGGTTGGCTAGGAGTTTTCCTATTCATTTCAGTCATGTCTATTCAGAGAGGTACGCGAATATCAGTAGAGGCCTCCTGGATCAGACAACAGCAGGGCCGGCCTGCCCATGAGGCAGAGGGAAGCAACCTGCCTCAGGTGGTGGAACCCTGCAGGGCAGGCGCCCTACCCTTGCTGCCACCACCAGGGTTGCACAGCAGTGGCTTCCAGCAAGATCTCACAATGAGACTTTGGGGTTTTGGGGGGGGGTGGCACCTTCCTGTTTCACCTTAGGCAGTCAAATGGGGACAGTGGCGTAGCGTGGGGGGTGCAAGGGGGGCCGGCTGCACCGGGCGCAACATCTGGGGGTTAGGGTTAGGGGGCGCAAATCCACGGGTTAGGGGGCGCAAATCCACGGGTTAGGGGGCGCAAATCTATGGGTTAGGGGGCACAAATTACTTGCCTTGCCCCGGGTGCTGACAACCCACGCTATGCCACTGAATGGGGACAAGCCACCCCTTGGACCACAGGCCTATCTAGTTGAATAATCTGCTTGCACAGGGGCGAGCCAAATGCCTCTGAGAAGCCCACAACGCAGGTGAACACGATGGCACTCTCACACTGTACATGAACGCAATAATACTCTCACAGTGACTCTGATACTGGAGGCAATACAGTGGTACCTCAGGTTAATAACTTAATGCGTTCCGGAGGTCCGTTCTTAACCTGAAACTGTTCTTAACCTGAAGCACCACGTTAGCTAATGGGGCTTCTCCCTGCTGCCGCGCCGCCGGAGCACGATTTCTGTTCTCATCCTGAAGCAAAGTTCTTAACCCGAGGTACTATTTCTGAGTTAGCGGAGTCTGTAACCTGAAGCATCTGTAACCTGAAGTGTATGTAACCCGAGGTACCACTGTATATAGTAAGCATGACTACCAGTCTTATACTCTTGCGATTAGACAAGCTGACAACCATCATCAACAATACCAAATTCCACAGTTCAACGAGGCACGATGCAAACGTCCTTTTGTCTGTCCTGACCCTTTCAACACTCAGCTTTATCAGATGACAATGTGTTGGTTCTAGTAATTGAGGGAGAAAAAAAATTATTTCTGCTTTTCCCACAACATACATATTTATATACATCTTTGCAATGCCCTCCCCTTGATTTACCTCCCCCCCCCCATAGCAGCTGCACTCTGAAATGAGATTTTTTCCCCCATTGAGTTATCTACCATGATCCCAAGATTGCTTTCACCCACCACTAGTTCAGGATCCCCCCCCCCAAAAAAAACACATTAGAGCATGTGTGATGCTCGGATATTTTGCCCCACCATGCCTCACTTCACACTTGCTTACCCTGAACCGTGTTTGCCATATTCTGACATCACCTTTTTCCCAGGATTGACTGCACCTGCTTAGTGGCGTGAAAGTCCGATTTCTAGGAAGTGACTTAAGAGTCCTTCGTTCTGGAACATGAACTCATCGGCTTTGGTGTGTGCCAGACTTCTGTGCTGTAATGATGGCAAGTGTGCCATGAAGACAAGTTGGCAAAGGGTTTCCTCCTCATGCTTTTTCTCCATGTCTGATGCTTTCCAGCCCACACGAGCTGAAATAGACCCTTGCTGCCTCGACAATGGCTTTAGTGAATAAACTAGGATTATTATTTATTTATTTATTATTAACTGCATTTATTTCCCACTTTTTTTTCTCCAAGGCGATCAAAGCGGTATACATGGTTCCTCCCAGGGCTTTTCTTCAGCCAGAACTCACCGGAACTCAGTTCTGGCACCTCTCAGGTGGGCACCATTGCCATTACAGTGGTACCTCGGGTTAAGTACTTAATTCGTTCCAGAGATCCGTACTTAACCTGAAACTGTTCTTAACCTGAAGCACCACTTTAGCTAATGGGGCCTCCTGCTGCCGCCGCGCCACCGAAGCACAATTTCTGTTCTCATCCTGAAGCAAAGTTCTTAACCTGAAGCACTATTTCTGGGTTAGCAGAGTCTGTAACCTGAAGCGTATGTAACCTGAGGTACCACTGTATAAGAGAATAAGGGAGGTGTTCATGGTGAGTTCTGGCCCCTCTTTTTCTAGAAAAATAGCACTGGTTCTCCCCTCCTCATTCAATCCCCACAACAATACTGTGAGACAGGCTAGGCTGAGAGGTAGTGGCTGGCCCAATATCACCCAATGAGCTTTATGGTTGAGTGAAGGTTAGAACCCTGGTTACCCAGGTCATGGTCTGACACTCTAACCACTATACTACACTTGAGTGATCCTTCTGGAAGGTTCCAGAAGCACTGGTGTAGCCACCTTTGTGGCAGATCACCCAAAATATTACAGTGAGAGGGTTCTAACCATTATTAGTCATACACTTGAGCCGACTCTTTGAGAGCCAGTGTGGTGTAGTGGTTAAGAGCGGTAGTCTTGTAATCTGGGGAATCGGGTTCGAGTCTCCGCTCCTCCACATGCAGCTGCTGGGTGACCTTGGGCCAGTCACACTTCTGTGAAGTCTCTCAGCCCCACTCACCTCACAGAGTGTTTGTTGTGGGGGAGGAAGGGAAAGGAGAATGTTAGCCGCTTTGAGACTCCTGAAGGGGAGTGAAAGGCGGGATATCAAATCCAAACTCTTCTTCTTCTTCTTCTTCTTTGAAATGAATGGATATAACATGCTTAGGCCCCTGAATTTCAGTAGGTCTACTTTGAGGGAAATGTAGTTGGATGCAACCCAGAATATACTGCCACTGCTTCGACTTTTGCAATGTGAGCGTTGGACGATTTGGATCTATTTTATTGCTGATGTATTAATTGTTGTTGCTTCTCCATTTCAGAATTTCTGGCAAAGAATGAGGAAGTAGCTGTATTCAATATTCTACCCCTCCTCCCCACAATGAAATGATTTAAGATTTCCTGTAGATTCAAATAGCCATAATTTTTCACTTTGCTCTTCTTCCCTGCTGATATCCACTTTCAGATATCTCATGGCTAGAGGGCATGTCAAACATCTGTTGGTGCATGCTCTTGGACTCAGCCCTTTACACATAATGCTTTATTATTTATATAAAATATTCTATGCCCACCCCTCATTATAAAAGATCCCAGGGAGGGGTACATGAATAAAAGCACAAAAATGCAATACCGTAGCAGCGTATCACAAAATAACAGGAGCAATAAAGCATAATTAAGGCCAGTGCTGAAGACTAAAGGCAGATCCACACTGTACATCCAATGCACATTTAAAGTGTACGACGTTTCCCCAAAATAATCTTGGGAACTGTCATTTGTTAAGGGTGTTCTCCTCTGCGAAGGATAAAAAGCTAACAAAACAAGAAGAAGAATGGTCAAGAAGCTGAAACAGGAGACTTTCCCCCCTCTCCCAGTACATTTCCGAGCACAATTCAAAGTGTTGATGCTGACCTTTAAAGCCCTAAACGGCCTCGGTCCAGTATACCTGAAGGAGCGTCTCCACCCCCATCGTTCTGCCCGGACACTGAGGTCCAGCGCTGAGGGCCTATTGGCAGTTCCCTCACTGCGAGAAGCCAAGTTACAGGGAACCAGGCAGAGGGCCTTCTCGGTAGTGGCGCCCGCCCTGTGGAATGCTCTCCCACCAGATGTCAAAGAGAAAAATAATTACCAAACTTTTAGAAGACATCTAAAGGCAACCCTGTTTAGGGAAGCTTTTAATGTTTAATAGGTTATTGTATTTTAGTGTTTTGTTGGAAGCTGCCCAGAGTGGCTGGGGAAACCCAGCCAGATGGGCGGGGTATAAATAAATAATAATAATAATCATCATCACAGAAGAAGAAAAAAGCTTGTGCCAAGGTGACCAGAGGCAGGGCTGAGAGTGGGCTGACTCCTCCTCTTCCTTCCTTGCACACCACAAAAGCATCCCCTCACCCCCACTGATGTCTCTCCACAAAAGGTGGTGAGCGGATCAGATGGAGACACAACCATGAGGCAGAGACAAATGCAGGCATAATAAAAAGGCTGGGGTGGATCTGCTGCTTATGTCTGCAGAAGAGGCAGCCTCTCTTCCCTTATTTCCCTGCTGGAGCCAATCACTCCATGGCTGCTTCCAGAGACAGACACAGGCAGACACTGCAGATCCATAGCAGCCCTTTTATTCTGCCTGTGTCTCTCTGTCTGCTTTCACTGATCCCCCTTTTTTTAAAAAAAAAAATGGGTGTGCTTGAATACATCCTACACACACCCTGCACATGCCTTTGGGTGTAGTTTGGAGGTTTTTGCATCCAGGAATTGGGTAGGCCGCCTATTCTGAAGGGGGCTACATTCCTTTTGAATGAGCAGCTGCATTGCTTGGGGGTGCTCCTAGATCCAGAGCCATCACTGGAACTCGAAGTAGCGTCAATAGCAAGAACTGCCTGTTATGAGCCTTGACCACTTCACCAGCTACAGCTGTTCCTGGACGGAGATTGCTCTGTCACAGTGATCTTCTCTGAAGCGGCAGAATGCAGTGGTTTGGATGTTGACTGGTATGGCCAATCCAGAACCATATAACATTGCTTCTGAAGAACCTGTCCTGGTTGCCAATCTGCTTCTGAACCCAGTCCAAGGTTACGGTGTTGACATACATAATGCTCTAAATGATTTGGGGGCCCAAATATCTAAAGCAAAGATCGTAAGCCTATGGATCGGGCCCACCAAACCACCATGCCTGGTAAATTCAGCCAGCATGACCAATGATTAGGAATGATGGAAGTTGTAATTTCCAACAAAATCTGCAGGCCCTCTGCTTTACTGGACTCCTGAGGACAGTTAAAAGACTTGTGATAAGATTATCCATGTATGCTGAGTTGATGCTCCCAGATGACTTGTTAATTGAGCATCCCTCTAGATTCCTTTGCGCAAAGTTTTGTGGGGAGATGAGATAACTGAGCATTCATTCTGATCTGTTTGCAGAGATGTTGGGCGACATTGTGTCAAGCACTAGTTATCCTGCCCTCTCCAGTGCATTTTCCCATCACTTCCCCCAAAATGTCTGGTTTTTTGGAGGGGAGCAAGGGAAGCAAATTTATTGTGCAAGAATGCCAAATCCACACCAGTTGTCCGGCCATACAGAATTTGGCTTTATAGTCCTAGCAATGTGTACAGGAAGCAATCCAGTCTACTTGCACACATCCCCATGGCAGACTGTTTAATGTATTCCTCTCCTTCCCTTAATCCTCACCTCCCCTGCAGCAACTGCACAGTTGGCTTTTGGAAAAAGGATAGTCATGAGCAAATTAAAGGAAGAAGCGAAAAAGAACCTCACGTTAATGTGATGACTGAAGCTGCGGGTCGCCCAACAACTGTAGCTGTGTTGTTTATTTCCTTTTCTCCAAGGGCAGGACTTTACAGTCATTAAGACCAAATCTCCCCTTCTTTGTCTGCAGCTGCTGCCGTTCCAGTATCTCCAGGTCTTTGGGCAGCTTGGTGCTTTCAGCATGTTAAGTTACTGCCCCTGGAATTATGAAGTAATCCAGAAAATGTGATTCTATGAATTTACACCCCGGGAACAAATGGCAGAGACAAAGAGTCATGGCTGGAGGAGGGAGGGGGGGAATGGAGGAGGGTTGTTGAGCAGCACTGTGGTAGTTTTAAAAGTTAGCTGGTCCAAGTAATCTATGGGAAACTTTATTATTATTCTTTTTAAAGCGATTGTTAGATTTTCCTCCTTTTCAGAGATATGGGATTATAGCCAGCAGAGTTATCTTCAGAGTAGACCCATTCAAATGAATGAAGCTTAATCATGCTCATCGTGACCTACTCTGGGGTTGCGGCATTCATCTCGCTTTATTGGCCGAGGGAGCTGGCATATGGCTTCCGGGTCATGTGGCCAGCATGACTAGGCCGCTTCTGGCGAACCAGAGCAGTGCACGGAAACGCCGTTTACCTTCCTGCTGGAGCAGTATCTATTTATCTACTTGCACTTTGACGTGCTTTCAAACTGCTAGGTTGGAAGGAGCAGGGACCGAGCAAAGGGAGCTCACCCCGTCACGGGGATTCGAACTGCCGACCTTCTGATCGGCAAGTCCTGGGCTCTGTGGTTTAACCCACAGCGCCACCCGCGTCCCTTCTGAGTAGGACTAGTGTTGGGTAAAACCCTGTGGGACCAATCTTATCTCTCCCCTACCTGATGTAACTTTCCCTCCACGCCTGATGTAGCTGCCTGCAGAAGTATGTGAAGAGGAGAAAGTGTGTTTTGGAAGATGTTCACGTGTGATTATCTGAGGTTGCACTGTTCAGATTCCTTCCATTCCTTTTCAGTTTAGGGTGGAAACCGTAGAAAGGTACCCAAAAATGTGGAAGGATTGTGGAAAAATGGGGGGGGGGGGAGACAAGAAAGAATAACTTTAATGGGATATGACAAACCAAAACTGTTTGGCATTCCCTGTCAAAATAGTAGGTTTGATGTTGAAACGGCATCAGTTATCTCTGGCCAACATATTCTCACGAATAACATTAAATATATATATATATGTTTAAGCGTCAATGCCAAATGATTTGTTTCTTGTTTATGTTTTCTTAACTGGGAACCCCCAAAAGCAATCAATCAGTTAAACGTTCCCCACAAGCTTTTTTTTAAAAAATGTTGATTTTGATAAATTAATATTTTCCACATAATTCTTCTGTTATAAGTGGAAAATTTCTGTCTGCTGTAACGAACATCTCCTTTGATGTGGAAGAATGTACCCATTATTCTACACAACAGTGTTCTGTACCATCAAAGAAGAAAGAATGGCCAATTGGCACTTGCAGGTCAGCTATGGCTCACAGAGTGCTGTTATCTGGCAACACGGTGTGCCTACTTTGAATCACAATGAAATGGGGGGGGGGGTGACAGCTCCCCAAGTACTTTTTAAGTAGCTCATATTAATTAATTTGTGTTTTTTTCAACAAATACAATTAAAACAGCACTAGTGCTAAAATATGCTCAGCATAAAGCAGAAGAAAAAAGAAGAAAATCTAAAACCTACAGGTCTAAAAGGCTTTGGTAAATTAAACCATCTATGCCTGACACAGAAAAGCCAATAAACTTGGCATCAGGTTTGCCTCTTCGGGGAGAGTGCTCCATAGCTGGGACTCAATAGCAACAGATTAATTAATTAATTAATTACATTTCTATCCAGCCCTTCTTTCCAAAGGAGACCAGGGTGGCAAAAGGCAAAATGTAAAAAAAAAGTAATTTAAAATTAAAAAAAACATATTTTAAAACAATTAAAAACATCTAATTAAAATAAATATCAAGCAAGCACAGTTGCTTAGGTCAAGAGTGCAGTGGTAAGCACCTATAAGCCATCAAACGCCTGGGTAAAGTCAATAATGAGGGGGAAAGACACACCTCACCAGGAAGAGCATTCTGTAATTGAGGAACCACCACCGAGAAGTCCATGCCACAAATCATCACCAACCAGGCAGTAGCCAGAGGTGGCGGCACCTGCAGGGCCTCCCTTGTTAATCATGTGCCCCAAAATGGTTTCTGTTGCAGTACTTCATATGCTAACAATAACACATTGAGTTGGGCTAGGTAGCCCATTTCCCCCCACTCACCCCTGAAAACGTAGGGACTCAGAGAGGAGCCTTTGAGAATGATTTCAGTAGCCAGGCAAGACCATGCCAGATAAGTATACCTGGGCTGCTAGACATTTGGGGATTTAAAGGTATGCACCTATAAATCTGAATCATATCCAGGATTGGGTGGGCATCCAGTGTAATTGTTTCAAAACTGATGAAAGGTCTTTGATAGGCCAGGTTCCACTCAGCAGTCTCACGGCTGTATTCTGTTGGGATAGGTGAGCTGGCCTTGGCTTGATTTCCACATTTCCCATGTTTCTTAATGTCACTTGTTGACATTAAAATCTCTGGATGCTGGTGTACATTGAGGTCTATGTCTCTGCAAACCTCTTTGCACTGACTCTCACCTTGAAGAGAAAGGGTAGTGGTGTAGAATTGAGTCCATTTACAATTTGGGTTGATGCTCAAAGTAGCATGAGCCAGATTCTAAATAGGTTTGGCACAAGTGCTGAATTGCAATTCACTGTCCAACACACACAATTCTGAAATTTGGCACTGCGGCTGTTCTACACCCAGCAGAAGTAGGTTTAATTTGAAGTCAGAAGAACTGGCTGAGCCCAGGAACAAATTTTGAATTCCAGAGCTCAGCCCTGGAATGCAATAAAAAGAAGAAAACCACTCTTAGCGCGTGCAGAGGGCCCCTCCTATATCACCAGGAAACCTTTGCCAGTCTAGACACAAATTGGATTTGGGGCAAGGTTTCTAGACTTTCCCAGTGCCCCTGGGATATGCCAGGATTGGAGTCTGTCATGAAGGCATCCCTGAACCTCAGATATTTATAGAACACTAATTTACATGTGTTGAGAACACAATTCAAGGAGGAGAGATCTGTCAACAGTTCTTAGCTATGACAGCTAGGTGAAATATCCCTGTATCCAGGCAACATTCCATATACTAGTCAACTAATTTGAGTGTGGACCCAGACATAGCAAAAATAGCAGCCTTTGTGCATAAGAAGTAGGTGTCAGAAGGGTTGGGGGATCCCTATGATTTACAGAACTACCCAACAAAAAATAAAACAAAAAAACAAACCCTTTAAGGTCTCCCCGCTCCCCGCAAAAGCCCTAGCCCAATGAAGACTGAGCGTGCTCAAATGGCCATGGAAAACTGAATGGTATTTTTTGGGCGGGGGAGGGGGATAGAACAGGACAGGGCTGGCAGACTAGAACACTGAACAAGAGCACTCCACACTGCAACACTTTGTTGCAGGTCCCATTTGCAAATATAAAATGCTTGTGACATTCCCAAAGGCATCTAGCTCACCACTGTTGGAAACAGGATACTGGGCTAGAGATGGGTCCTAATTCTGCTGCACCAGGGTTCTTACTCTATTGCGCTCTCTCAGTTTCCAGAGCTGAACCGTGCCATGCAAGCAGATATAGCAGCTGACCCCAGAGAGGATGTGACTTCTGAACAAATTAATGGCACAAGTTAACAGAATTTGCCAACAGTGCAAAGACTTTCAAATGTTTACTTTCTGCCTCCTCAACCCCTCCCCCCAATTTATTCTGTTTTAAAGAACAACCCAGGTTATTACTAAACTCCTGAGTACACACCATACATCTGCAACACATCCTGGTGCAACCAATCCACAACGTCCTTTTTGTTATTAGGAAAATGGCAGGGAAATGCTCTTAAAAGTGTGGGATAAGCAACTGGTTTGCAGGAAGATATATTAGCACTGTGCAAGCAAATCTGAATGAATGCTTATTGTGGTGTAACATCCCAACAAACAAGACAGAATGCTCAGTAAAGAAGACTGGACATAGGCTGCATGCACACTATACATTTAAAGAATGCCCACCAAAAAAATAATAATCCTGGGAACTGTAATTTACTCCTCAACTATAATACCCAGCACTACAGTTCCTAGGATTCTTGCAAGGGGTGCACTTTAAATGTATGGTATATATGCTTTAGGGACACAGGTGGCACTGTGGGTTAAACCACAGAGCCTAGGACTTGCTGATCAGAAGGTTGGCGGTTCGAATCCCCGGGACAGGGTGAGCTCCCGTTGCTCGGTCCCTGCTCCTGCCAACCTAGCACCCCAAAGTGCAAGTAGATAAATAGGTACCAATCCGGCGGGAAGGTAAACAGCATTTCCGTGCGCTGCTCTGGTTCGCCAGAAGTGGCTTAGTCATGCTGGCCACATGACCCGGAAGCTGTATGCCGGCTCCCTCGGCCATTAAAGCGAAATGAGCGCTGCAACCCCAGAGTTGGCCACAACTAGACCTAATGGTCAGGGGTCCCTTTATCTTTTTACCTCTAAAGATAGGCACCTACACCCAACCACCCCCTTATTATAACTTATGGAAAATGCTATATATTTCTTTTTTTCCTTTACCTTTACCTTATGTATGCTTTAGATCCTTTTGTACAACAGCAGCGATACTGTGGCAAAGCACCAGCAGCCTTTGTAGAACTCAGGGCAGGCAGCAGCAGGAGGAGGATGGAGGCAAAACTAGAATTAGTTGGCTCTGACCTGTCAGTAGCTCTGGCTCCACCTACTGTCCCTTCTATCCTACTAGTCCCAATGGGAACCTGCTTCCACAAGCTGCAGTCCTATAAACACTTTCCTGAGAGTCAGCCCCCTTGACTTACTACTGAGGAAACATGTACGGGCATGAGACAAGTGGACTCCCAAGTCCGCATCTCCCAGCACAGAGATGGAGAATTGGAGGGTCCTCTAGCCCAACCCCCTGCAATGCAGGGATTTCAACATGTGGTTCCCCATCCAATTTGGAACCATACCGGACCCTGCTTAGCTTTGCAAATGTGCTAGCAGTTTTATTGCTGTACCAACCAGTGGCCCTCCAGATGTTGCAGAACTACAATCACCCCTGGCCATTGGCTATGCTGGCTGGGGCGGAAGGGAGCTGGGGAGCCGCGCAATATCCGTAGGGCCACTGCTTCCCCATCCTTGGTGCGGAGGAAGCTGAAAAGTGTCCTAGTCGGGGCAGCCGACGAGGCTCTCTGCTGAGCTGGCCCTCTTACAAAAAACCGGGAGAGCCGAGACCGCAGGCATCTTTTCCCCCGCCTGGTTTTTCTAAACAAGTGCCTACAGCAGCGCCCAGCGGTCGGCCAGCAGCTTGTGCTGAGTTTCTCATCTCTGTTGCCTCTTGGTTTTCTCCATCTCCTTCACACCCCCATTAACCCTTTTGCTGCCCACAAGCTGCGATGGAGGCAGGAGCTGAACCGAGACTAGGAAATGCGCTTATCAAAATGATCCCTATTCCATGCTGAGGGGGAAAGAGCGAAGACCATGGGACTCCCCCAGGACTCAAGTGTGGAGTAAGCTCATATGCACTGGACTGAGCCTTCTCTGTGCCCCCACCCCCAGATTTCAAGACAGTCAAGTCACCCTCTTTCATTTCATTTCATCCTGATCCTAAACACATGACCTTCAATCCTTTGCTGTCGGTGGAATTTACATCTGAGTATCTGAGTGAAACTGCAGTGAAACTAAATGCAACTTTAAAAATGGCACCACTTCTCAAATTTAGTGAAGGGGGGTAAAGCAGGGAGATTTCAGGGACCCAGCATCCCAGAAGCTAGAATTCTGGGCCTCCTGGTAGGGTGGCCTACTGGGGCTCCTCTGTTGTGCGAATGAAGCGGGTGTTGGTGGGCTGAAAAAGGAATGAGTCTGATCTGCTGGATATTATTATTATTATTATTATTATTATTATTATTATTATTATTATTATTATTATTATTCCCTGCTTTTCACCACACGTGGCTTACAAGAATTAAAAGATAAAGTATACACAATTTAAAGCATAGATTCAACCATCAAAAAATAAGAAATAACACTATTTAGAAAGCAACGGCAAAATATTTTGCTAGCAAAGGTTCTTTTGCAGCTGTTTCAGAATCTGTTCTGTGGGTTTTTGTAGCGTTTTTTATTGTAATGCATTGTTCTTTTTCATTTTCATGTTACGGTGTATGTTTTTAAAACTTTGTGAGTCACTCATGGGACTATTTAAGTAGCAAGTGACTTATAAACTGGAGAATAATACTTATTATTATTATTATTATTATTATTATTATTATTATTATCATTATCATTATCATTATTATAACACTTCAGTGCTCTTGACAGTGATGAGACATCGAGATGAGGCAAACAATGGTACAAGCAGTATTCTGACACACAGGCTTGTGAACATGAAATCCAAAGCATGATTTAAACGTTTAATGGAAATCAAATCTTGCAAATTAAAGGCTGTTGCCTCACCAGAAAGCCACAAAAGTAATTGCTTGTTGTATGTGGTGTGAGCAACACACAGAGGCAAAATTTTCCACTTCAAATGCCTTCCAGAAGACATCTCTGCCACAACGTATACAAGGTCATTTTAGCTACCTGCATTCATATTCATTTTTAAAGCTTTTACTTTACTGATTTTATCTGATTTAATAACTATTATTCTGTGGATTCTAGCTGTGGGTTATCTACATTTTTGATTATGTACACTGCTTAAGCAGTTTATCAATCTTTCTAAGTAAATTCCTCCTCCCTCTGTGATGGTAATATCAGTGCTTCTTATTGCCAGGAAGTGTACCAGGGCTCAGCTTTGGGGGCATGTGATGTTATATGGAGACAGGGCACGTGCAGAGTGCCTTGAATTCTGCCACAAGTAGTCTCCACCCTCTCCTTCCTAGTCTAGGATTGGAGAGTAGAGAGAAAATAAAACACCCAGCCTCCTCCCTTCTCTATTGGGAAGAAGCGGAGAAGAACCGGAGGAGGATACATTGAGAGGGTTGTAGCAAAGACACAAGGCAGCCGCGTGCAAAGAACAAAAAATCGCTTCTCCTACACTCTTCCCCCTACCCCGCCCGCGCCGCCCCTGCATCCTGACAGTTGGAGTGCTCCACCGGAATCCGGTCCATTATTATCTCAAAGGTTGGCTGGAACATCAAATGCGAGACAAGTGCTTTTTGTAAATTCCAGGGGGTAGCCGGCTTAGTCTCTTTAAAGCAAAATAAAACGCTTGGACTTTACGCAGAGCAGACGTGTCACAGGCTGTGCATCTTGCATTTCACGCCCCCACCCCCCATACCTCTGCGTGTGCTTGTGTGCTGTCTGTCTTCGTCTGTACACACACTGGGGTTTGCCCACTGGGGTTGTCCACCAGCGCTCGAGCCACAATAACACCCTACAAGTCTGCCCAGAGGGAAATGCGTATAGAATCCGAAATCGGTGTCTCAACAACGCTGAAGTGATATAAATACTAAGAAGGGAAAGGGCACCCAGCTTAATCCCCAGAATCTGCACGTCTGGCTGGGGGAGACTCCTGCCCGGAACCCTGGAGAGCCGCTGCCAGTCAGTGTCGACAGCACTGAGCCAAATGGGACAATGGTCTGACTCAGTAGAAGGCAGCTCAGCTTCCTATGTTAATAATAATTATAATCATCTTCTTCATTAGTAATACTTTTCGCATGGAAACCAACCGCAAACACCCCCGCTCTCTCACCGCACACGCAACCTTCCTTGCAAGCCTGCAAGAGAGAAGGAGCCAGGGAGCCCCCAGTGCAGGAACATGGTGCGTCTTTAGGACCCAGCGGCGGGTCCCGCGCGCGCTTCAATCTAGGGCCGGCGGAGCGGAGGGGAGGGAGCAAGCGGGAGCTGTCAATCAGGCAACGTGGTGAAAGTGACAGAGGTGGGCCGTTCCCGTTGACACTTGGCTCCATCCGAGGGGGGATATTTAATTTGGGATTGAGCGAGGCGAGCGCAGCAGTCGCGCGCTGGCTGGGCAGCGGAGCCATTGGGCGCAGGAGCGAGCGAGCGAGGCGCTTGGGCGAGGAAGAGCGCGGGCAGGAGCGCACGAGAGGCGCACGGCGACCAGGCGCTCCGGCGGAGAAGCGAGCCAGCCACCCCGGCAGGGCAGGGAGCGAAGGAAGGACCTCGCCGCCTTTCCGGCGCCCCACGAGGAGGCAGCCAGGCGCCGCCGCCGCCGCCGCCCGCCGCCGCCGCCGCCGCACCAGATTCAGCAGCAGCAGCAAGAGGATCGAGGCATTCCTCCCGAGCCGAGCCTTGGAGACGGGGCGAGCTGAGGCTGCTGCAGCGAAACCTCGCTCGCTCGCTCCCTTCTTCCCGCAGAAGAGCACGTTGCGAGGCGGCGGCGAGAAGGAGGCGAGCCCCCCGCGCGCACCCAGACAGGCGGCTTCTCCGCCCCCCGCAGCTCCCCCCCCCCCACTCCGGGATCCTGAAGCTCCTGGAGAAAGAGATCAGCCTGGCGACGGCGGGGCGACGCGTTTGACTTTTGCCAATTGGCTGGCTTGAAAAACAAACCCCAACCCCCGCCAAGGCGAGCGAGGCAACTCTTTCCGATCCTCGCGCTCTCTCGGCTCCCGGACTCGCCGCCCCTCGGAGTTGCACCGGGGGGCGATCTCCTCGGAGGCTTTTTGAGTTTCGTCTTTTGGGGCAGTGGCTCGTGCTTCGCCCCCCACCCGCGGCTTTTGGGATTTTATTGGGTGCCTACGCTTTGGAGTGGCGCGGAGGATGACCTCGGAGATAGGTTCGGGGGCAGCTGGATCCTACTAAGGGAGCGCGGAAAGTTTCTGCTCTCTGTCCTCCGCGGTCGAGCAAGATCCCCGCTCCCCCCACTGCGCTGGGACACGCTGCACCTTCTCGAAGAAAAGACGTCGAAAATGAAGAAAAGTTCTCCTGGGGCCGTTTGGCAGTTTCCTTGGGGATCTGCGGCTATTTGAGGAGATAATAATAACAATAACCGCAACAAGAAGAAATTGACTGCACTTCGAAGGGGCGGGGGATAACAGGGAAAAGTAGGGAGCCCCCCACCCCACCAAAAAATTGGCCCCATTTTCTTGTGACTCTCCCTCTTTTTGTAAAAACCCTCTCCTCCAGCCCCCACCTCCACCTCCCACCCCTTTGCTACGCCCGCTCTCCCCCCCACCCCTTTTCCACAGTTCCCCATCTATAAAAGAGGGTTTTATTCCTGGGCTCCAGTCTCACGCCAAACCCTGTCATACCGTCTAGACATGTTGTCGTGGGTCTAAGTCCAGCTGTCACCATGGGGATGGAGGTCGGTCCGCTGTGAATTTTTTGGAGAGAGGGAGAGGAGAGAAGGAGAAGGAGAAGCAGGGGGGTTGGAACGGCCAAGAGCTAGAAAGAATTGGGTTGCCCTTTGGGGAGGCTGTTTCGCAAGGAGGGGGCGGCCGCTTCCCGCCCACCCCGATTCTCCTTTCCCTGCCACCCCATTTTCTCTCTCGCCCCCACCTCTCCCCGCTCACCATGCTTGATTAGTAGCAGGGAGGGAGTGCCAAGGGGGACCTTACATGCGTCTGTCATCTAACCCCTTGGCGATCTATTTAAAGCCAGAGGCCTTGCTGGACTTTGTCTCAGCCTATTTATGAACCCCCTGGACTTGGCAAGTGGGGCCGTGGAGTATTAACAATCGGCGAAAGGGGGCAGGCAAGGAAGAAGCAAGTCCACGGTAGTGCCTGGGTCCTGTCTGGGGCTGCTGGTGGGGACCCCCTGTCTTACATTGCGCCCTGGGGCTGGGCTGGGCTGAGGAGAGCATGACGGCCCCGCAAGCTCTCCTGCTCTGCTCTTGCTTAGCACTGCTGCTCCAGCCGGGCTCCTGCCAGCCCTACCTGCGGCTCCGGCCCTCCCCCAGCGACAGCCTGCCCGTCAAGGACATCATCGAGCATCCCGACCCGGAGTATGACCCCAAGGAGCAAGACCTGGACGAGCGGACTTTGAGGAAGAAGCTGGGCAGCAACTTTGACCCCAGTTTCATGTCCGTGGCGGCCCCAGCCCAGGCCAACAACCTGTCTGCTTCGGATGCCCTGCACCGCTTCAAAGGCCTTGGCCCGCTGCCCAACGAGCTGAAGAAGCTGGACCTGGGCGAGACTCCCTATGGGACCAGGCTCAAGATGGGCAAGAAAGCCCGCCGGAAGTTTCTGCAGTGGCTTTGGGCGTACACCTATTGCCCTGTGCTGTACACCTGGAAGGATCTGGGACTAAGATTCTGGCCTCGCTACATCAAGGAAGGGAACTGCTTTGCGGAGAAGTCCTGCTCCTTCCCTGAGGGCATGTCCTGTAAGCCTGTCAAGTCAGTCACCAAGACTTTCCTGAGATGGTACTGCCAAGGGTGGTCGAAGCAGAAATATTGCACCTGGATACCTGTCCAGTACCCTGTGATTTCAGAATGCAAATGCTCCTGCTAGCCTCAGCTTTGGGGTGTCTTGCTGGATCTAAGAGACCTCATTGCTCCTGTGTGTGTGTGTGTGTGTATATATATATATATATATATATATATGCGTTGCATGTGGATATGTGGATCAGCTCTAGCAGAACTGCCTTTCAGAACAACCCCAGTCCCTTGAGATGGGGTGGAGTAGACACTGTTCTGGAAATCTCACACGGGGGACTTGTCCAAGAGGCCTTGGCATCCTGAGAACCTCCAATCAGATTGTTGATGGATATGACAGGTGTCAGTAATCTTGCAACTTTGATTAGGGTTGGTTTTTTTTACGATTGAATGAAGAACTCGCTTGTCTCCTGGTAGACCTTGTGCTCCCAAGATAAGGGGACATAGAAACTTTTGACACACGAGACCTTGCTTATTCATTTCTCAGTCCTACCCCACCCTGTCCCAGCAACCCCTTGCACTGTATTTCTTTTTTTTAATTATTTTATTTTATTTGAAATGGGGAAAGCAAAACCTGAAAGGAACTGCAGTGCAGGCCCAAGAAAAGCTAAGCACTACAATAAGATGTTTATTTTTATACATATATATATATAGCATTCTAACAAGAGGAAAATTACCATCCTTTGTAAATATAGAGAATTTAAAAGGGGGGGGGGAGATCCGCTGTGTTTTTCTGGTTATTTTTATTATAATTATAATTATTGTTGTTGTTATTGTTATTATTATAATTATTATTATTAATAATAAAATGGTGATGATGCAGGACCACATGTTGAGCCCAACCCTTTCAAAATGGAACACTTTCCTTCAGCGTAAGGGAAGGGAGATATTTGCCCCAGAAAGATGGTTTATGATACCCATCTTTCCCCCACAAACCCCTTGGGAAGGTGTTTAATTTCCGTTTCCTGTATATTTTTGTTTGTTTGTTATCTTCTGAACTTGTCACTGATCTTCAGACTAATATTCAAAGTTGTCTAGGTTTTTTAAAAAATATGTATATTGATTAAGGAGATTTTTTTTAAAAAAAATATGAAGTTATGAAAGAGTGATGGATTGTTTTGTTTTGGAATACATATAGTAATGTAGAGACGTTAAAAAGAAATTTCTTGTGTACAGTTTATTTATTTTTTAATGTTTGTGTATAGGAGGTGTTGGGGGGGAGCTGGAGATTATGCCAGAAAATATTGAAAATGTTTACTTGAATATTCCTTTTGCAACATATCAGTGTACATATCAACCATGACTGATCAAAACATTTTTAGCAATAAACTCTGTCTTTGAAAAAATACTTCCACTATGTTCTACAGATTTCTGAGAAAATGTCTTATATAAACCCTGTGTATCAGACAGAGATCCCAGCTGGTATGAAATCCAAAGAAATCTATTAATGCTAAACAAGCTGTGTGGTATATTTAGGCCTCGATAAGTGTTAGACCCTCATTTTTTAAAAAAAGGTAAAGAACCCCTGACGACTCTGGGGTTGCGGTGCTCATCTCACTTTACAGAGCGAGGGAGCCGGCGTTTGTCCACAGACAGTTTTTCTGGGTCATGTGGCCAGCATGACTAAGCCGCTTCTGGTGCAACGGAACACTGGAACCAGAGCAGTGCATGGAAACACAGTTTACCTTCCCATCGGAGCAGTACCTATTTATCTACTTGCACTTTTTTTTTGCATGCTTTCAAACTGCTAGGTTGGCAGGAGGTGGGACTGAGTAACAGGAGCTCACCCCATCGCGGGGATTCGAACCGCTAACCTTCTGATCTGCAAGCCCAAGAGACTCAGTCGTTTAGACCACAGCACCACCCGTGTCCCAGACCCTCAATTTATCATCATTTAAATGTCATAGTATCTGTGAAAAGTTGATAGAAAATGATGAGGCATGATTTAGAATAGAGTTAGTCAACACGGAGGCCTGCAGATGTTGTCGGACCACAACTTCCATCATCCCTGACCACTGGCCATGCTGGCTCCACCTGATGGACTTGATGAGCCAAGGGTCATCATTGTCCCACCACTTTGGAAAAACAAGGGTGATGTTCTGGCAGATCTCTGGCACTCTTTCCCCCTCCCTGTTGTGCTTTCCATTGGAGGCAGTTGGGCTGCAACCCTGTAAACACTGAGAGTAAGCTCCACAGGGAGACTGACTTCTGAGGAAGCATGTGCTGCATGTCCGTCTCATTCGGCATATGGATTCTTCAGTTTGCATTTTCCCTCTTGCAGCAGAACAGTGGAAGGAGAAGCAATGGCTATCCCGATGTTGCTGATCTGCAGATCCCATCATCCCTAGCCATTGCCCTTGCTAGCTGGGGCAGATGGGAGCTGACCACCTGTTGGGCTACAAGGTTATCACTTATGCCAGGAGGCCAGGAGGCCAACAGTATGTAGTGCCAGAGCCAACAACAGGCAGAGCCAACTAATGCTAGTTTTGCCCCAATTCTTCTCCTTAAAGGTAAAGGTAAAGGGACCCCTGACCATTAGGTCCAGTCGTAGCCGACTCTGGGGTTGCGGCGCTTATCTCGCTTTATTGGCCGAGGGAGCCGGCGTACAGCTTCTGGGTCATGTGGCCAGCATGACAAAGCCACTTCTGGCGAAACAGAGCAGCGCAAGTTTACCTTCCTGCCGGAGTGGTACCTATTTATCTACTTGCACTTTGATGTGCTTTTGAACTGCTAGGTGGGCAGGAGCAGGGACCGAGCAATGGGAGCTCACCCTGTCATTGGGGATTCGAACTGCCGACCTTCTGATCGGCAAGCCCTAGGCTCTGTGGTTCTACAATGGCAACACTGAGGCTAAGCAGCAGGAGGAAGCTGACAGCCAGTGCCACACCCTGGACTGGTTGCAAACAGGAAGGCAGGCAGGCTGGGGGCAGAGGGGGGGGCGGTAGGGCAGTGCTCCACAGGGTCCTAATGGACCAGTCTTCACTGATGAACTGTTAAAGTGCCTAAACTAAACAGAAGAGCCCATGTGTTGGAATGATGACTTGCATCCTTGGAAGGAATTTGTTAGCCTGGGGGAAAGTTCTACTGTACATTGAGTAACCTCATGCATCTCCCAGCATATGACTATTACCAGCCTTGTATGCAGCTCTTGTGCAGTGCAAGCTACGCAGACATAGGCCCCATTGCTCAATAGGACTTACTCCCCAGGAAGTGCACACAGGAGAAATCCAATAGCTATTAGCCATGATGGTTCTACAGAACATGGGTGTTTCTAAAATGCTTCCCATCTGAGTTTCCCTGTGGCCTAATAAGCTTTTTTTGTTTCCGAAGTGGAAACCAACCACATTAGGAATTCACCATAATTCCATGTTTTATTTTCAAATTTTGCAGTGCATTCATTTGCAATGTGTGAACATTTTGGTGTGGTTTCCAATTCCTTCCATTCATCTGCTTCTCTCCCCCCCCCCAAGTTCTGTATTAGTAACGTGTGTGCATGCACCGATAAAGCACTGAAGGGGGAAGAAACTGGCCCTTGATGCCATTGTACATGTTTTACTAATGCACATCATTGATTGGCCTATATGCCACTTAATTGCAAAACGGGCTTCTAAGTAGGCTTGCATACATAGTCTGCATGTACCGAAAAACAGGGCCGGGCCACCCATGAGGCAAGGCAGCCACCTCAGGCGGCAGGAACCACTTGGGCATCACATTCAGATGTAGATCATTATTGCCCCTTAGTTACTGCTTTGGAGCTCCACTCACCCCTTCTTCTCTGGTGCGGAGGTGGGGTTCCATTTCGTGGTTCACCTCAGGTGCCTAAATGTCTTGGTGTGGCCCTGCTGAAGAACATAGGACACAAGAACCATCCTGATGCGATTGTATGACTGGTTGTATCAAGATTCTTTCTCATGTGGTATTTTATTCATGGGCAGGAGCGCATGCACATATCGTTCAAACATTATACAACAAGAATTTTGGTGCAATTAACTATACAACAGTAGCAAAAATTATTTATTTAGTTGTATGGTTTCAGGGACATGCCCAATGTGCACATACATAAGAAGAGCTCTGCCATATTACGCTATGGCTCCTCTAGCCCAATATGCTGTTCTCACAGTGGCCGACCAGGTGCATTATGGGAAGCCAGGAAGCTGGGCATATACACAACAGCACTCTGCCCACTTGTGATAATTCCAGCAACTGGTGTTCAGAGGCATTGCTGCTTCTGTCAATGGACGTAGAGCATAACCACCATGACTAGTAGCTGTTGATAGCCTTGGGCTCCATGAATTTGCCTTATCCTCTTTCAAAGCCATCCAGTTTGGTGACCATCACAGTAACACAGAGAGCAGTGGGGTAGGTGAGACTTATTGACTCACTTAACACAATGTATGTACCGCTTAATCAGCAGAAACCTCCACTGATAAAATCAAACATTAAAAACGAGTAGGCATACAAGGTATCAAGATTAAATCAGCAATTTAAAAATGAACATGCATAAGAAAGCCATATATCTTCACAGGCTTGCTTAAACAAAAAAGTGTTTTCAGCAAGCGTTGAAAGAAATACAACGAAGGGGCCTGCATAATATCAATAGGTGAAGGGTTTCTGGAGAGTAAGTGCTGCCCCACTAAAGGACTGATTCCTTGCAAGTGTGGTACAGACATTATGTGGCACTTGTAAAAGTGCCAATTCTGCTTGAGTGGGTCAATATGGGGTAGGGCAGTATTTCAAGTAAACTGGTCCCAAACTGTTGAGGGCTTTATATACTAATAGCAACACCTTGAATTTGGCCCAGGAACAAATTGGCAGCCAGTGCAGATCTCTGAGCAGAGGTGCTATATGCTAATGGGGTCTTGCTCCTGTCAGCAATCGTGCTGCAGCATTCTGCACTAATTGCTGTTTCTTGCATCAAATGCAAGGAAAGCGCTGGGTGCATTGCAGGAATCCAGATACAAGTGTACAGCACACCCTACATTCTCCAACCCCAGAATTAATTTTAGAAATGCTTCTGGTTAAATTAGAAATCATAAGCTTGGAGCACAGGGGCAGAGCCAACTCTCAGAGCAAAAATAGAGCGGTGGGGGAGGGGGCGGAAATGTGACATCCTAATAGCCACCCTCCAGTTTCAGAGGCATTATGCCAGTGAATACCAGCTGCTGGGGAAAAACTTTGCGAGAGGGATGGGGTTTTTTTTTTGCCCTGCTTGTGAGCTTAGACTACTGTAGAAAGCAAGGTGCCGGATACAAGGACCTGTGCTCTGGGACCCCCCTCCAGGCTTTCCCCATGTTCTCTGCCCAGTATACCTGTAGGAGCATCTCCACCCCCATCGTTCTGCCCGGACACTGAGGTCCAGCTCCGAGGGCCTTCTGGTGGTTCCCTCACTGCGAGAAGCCAAGTTACAGGGAACCAGGCAGAGGGCCTTCTCGGTAGTGGCACCCGCCCTGTGGAACGCCCTCCCACCAGATGTCAAAGAGGAAAACAACTACCAGACTTTAAGAAGGCATCTGAAGGCAGCCCTGTTTAGGGAAGCTTTTAATGTTTAATAGATTATTGTATTTTAATAATCTGTTAGAAGCCACCCAGAGTGGCTGGGGAAACCCAACCAGATGGGCAGGGTATAAATAATAAATGATGATGATGATGTGATGGTTAAGAACAGAAGAAGAGCCTGCTGGATCTCCGAATGGCCCATCTCGTCCAGCATCCTGTTCTCACAGTGGCCAACCAGATGCCTGTGAGAAACCCGCAAGCAGGACATGAACCCAAGTGTACGCTCCTCTTGAGGGCGTTTCCAGCAACTGGCATTCGGAAGCATTGCAGCCTCTGAATTCAGTCACAGAGCACAGCCATGATGGCCAGTAGTCCTTGAGCACTTTCTTCTCCGTGAATTTGTTCAATCCTCTTTTAAAGCCATCCAAGTTGTTGGCCATCACCACCTCCTCTGGAAACAAGTTTCACAGTGAAAAGAAGTACTGTACTTTTCCGTGTATAAGACTAGGTTTTTTGTGTTGTGTTTTTTTACTTTGAAATAAGGTTAAAAATATGGAGGTGTCTTACACACGGATAGTGCATATGCCCATTTTCTAAATTTGGGGTCCTCAAAAGTTGGGGGCATCTTATACATGGGGGCGTCTTATACACAGAAAAATACAGTACTTTCTTTTATCTGTGCTGAATCCCCCAACATTGGATGTCTGTGGTTTTATGAGAGAGAGAAACGGTTTCCTATCTGCTTTCTCTATGCCATACATAATTTTGTGAGCTATCATGAGCCTCAGTCCTCTTGCACAGGACTCTGAATCTCCTGCCAGTGGGGGTTGGGCCATTTCAGCAAATGGGGGCGCTGCCCTGCCAACCCCAATCTGCTTTCAGCTGACCCCCCACTTCCCCTGCCTTACTTACAATCCATCCAAGGGGTGTCGCTGCCTGTCAGCTTTCTCACCACCAGGCTCAGTGTTGCTCCTCAGCAGAGGATGGGAATGAAGCCAGAATTAGCTGAATCTGCCTGTCACTGCTTCTGTCTCTATTTGTTAATGGGGGTGGGGGTGGGCCGAATTATATTCATAGAATCATAGGGTTCGAAGGGACCACGAGGGTCATCTAGTCTAACCCCCTGCAATGCTGGAATCTTTTGCCTAACGTGGGACTCGAACGAACAACATGGGGCTGTTGAGCTCCCTGCATTCTTCCTTACTGGATCCAATGGGAACCAGTCACTGCTGGGTTAACAGTGCTGTAAATGGAAGATTACAGTGACAATCTATGAAGTTGTGTGAAAGAATGGGCATATAGTACGTTGCGTGCCAGACACTTCACACAAATTGACTAATGGAAGATGCAATGTGAAAGCAGTAGAGTTCAACAGAGTACCAGTTCACTCCTTTTTCAAGACACATCAGTGCACCCATCTCAGACCTACTCCTCCCGGGTTGGCACTACGCAATTCTTACCCAATTTTTCAAACAACTTCATGGACTGTCACGATAATCTTTGATTTACAACCGTTTTACATGCTCGATTTTCCAGCTTAGGGGACTGCAAACAGGTTTTTAATGGAATCAAATAACACAGAAATGAGTGCCAAACGTATTTTGTTAGTTTTCTAGAAGTGGCTTTTACATTGTGTGGAAGCTCACATATAACGTTGAAATTAACAGTTAGGGAAATGTTGGGGAAATGGAACAAACTGCTGTGTGAATGCAGCCTGAGATTGAGGAGGAGGAAACTGACAGGTGGTGTCAACCCTCGGATGAATTGTAAGGCAGGCAGGCCGGTGGGGGCAAACTGAGAGCAGAGGGGTTGGTGGGGTGGGGCTCCATTTGCCCAAATGGAGCAGCCTCCAGTGCAGTTCTCAGTGGTTAACAATCAATCCCTCTTCACAGGGAACTCTTGGATTTGTAGCTCTCCTAACAACTCTCAGCACCTTTAGCAAACTACAACGTCCACTATTCTCTAGGGAAAGCCCTGGCTGTTTAAGGTGGCATGATACTGCCTTAAATGTTTAGTGCTTATGAGGCCTATGTTGTATCAAGCAAATGTTATCCCACACTTCCCAGTGCACTTTCCCATTGATTGATTGATTGATTGAGTTTATATACCGCCATATACCCGGAGGTCTCAGGGCGGCTGACATAAAAAGATCACAGTATATAAAATAAGAATAAAAGCAATAGCCCCGCCAAAAGAGTATTAAAAGGGTATTGGATGTGCTTTCCTTATGGCAACAAGTCAATTTTTGAGTGGAAGTGGGTGGGCTGAGGAAGAGCATCAAAACAACTTCAGCTGTGCAACCTGAATTTGCCTGTGTGGGGTTCCTCCAGACACCCTATTTATTGAGCATTTCTCCTAATCTGCTTGCACAAAGCTTATGTGGAGGTTACATTGCATCCAACTTTTATTGAGCATTTGTTCTGATTTGTTTGTGGGGCAGTTAGACAACAATGAGCATGTGCCCCGTAGTTGTCTTGATTTGCCTGTGGGTATATACATCTTCCTGTTAGTCATTCATTCATTCACCCCACACTTTTCAATGCATTTCCCCTTCACTTTCCAAGTCACAAAGAGTCTGGTTCTTTTCCCTTTTTTGAGTGGATCTGTTGCAGAACAGCAGAATCCTTTAACCCACTTGGGTTAAACAAACCTAAATTTTGGGTATCCTCCCTCCCATGGGACAGGGACAGTTTAGAAGTGCCTTGCGTTTGTTGACATAGTTGAAGATGGCCCGATCCGGTTTATATCAGTACAAAAGCACAATTTGGGTGTTAGGTGGGTTGATCCTCAACTTGATATGGTGTGGTGGTGTTAGGTTACAAATGGTCCCTTAACATTGTACTTGCTTCTGTAGGATATATGTCAACGTGGGAGGAGGCAGGGGCTAGAAGCTGTGCAGAAAACTGCAGGCAGGAATGAGGATAGAGGAAGGAAAAGAAAATCACATGCTAAGGATGGGGGAACAGCTTATGCACCTTTCAGTGAAGTTCCTAATTTGTAACCCTCCCTTGCCTTCTCTACTTACTTTTAATTTCAGAAAGTGGTTGAATTTACCCACTGCTGTGTGTGTGTGTGTGTGTGTGTGTGTGTGTGTGTGTGAGAGAGAGAGAGAGAGAGAGAGAGAGAGAGAGAGATTTGAGAGGGGGAATATAACTTTTTCTATCGCAGTGCACAAACGACTAGGGAAGCTTGTCTTGTAAGAGGAACAACATCTGTGGTGTGGACGCTGAACATCTGTAGGAGGGATTTCCCCCCTTTTTTCTTTTGGCGGAGAGGGTATTCTGGGAAAATATTTCTGACCTAATCCCAGCAGTATCTGGTGTGGTGGGATTTGGTTACAAATGGCCCCTTAACGTCTTAGTGCGTTTTGTTCTGCTAGGTTCCAGGGGCACCCAGAGACCCCTTGTATTGTGCTAACCTGGGAAATAAACCTTGGGTGGAATTGATGGCTACATTTATTTGTGGGGGGTGGTGGGGGCTTTTCCCTCTCCCACCCCACCCATCCCTGGTGCATGCTGATTGCCAGAAGGATAGGAGAGTCTAATAGTCTCCTAGGTCCTTTGTGGCTTTGCCCCTATGCTCCCCAACCATCCCTCCAGAGGAGGGCAGACAAAAAGGCACAGTGGCAAGGAATGAGAGGCATAAGAAACTAGGGTGATCTTAGACAAAAGAGTTCCTTAAATTTGTTGGTGCAGATTGCTGAATGTGGCTGGTGAAAGAGGGATGGGGGAGAAATTTGATTCTGTTTGCATTTTAATGAGAAACAACCTTCTAGAATTAATACGTGAACTGAATCGGAGATATTCTTCGAAATGGACACTTTTCTGAATTTCACAATGCACAACCAAGCAGCGTGTACAAAATTCGTATTTTAAGGGAAAGTGTACATAAGAATATATCTATTAATAATAATAATAAATGAATTATATTAGGGGGAACTGCTTAAAAATTTGTGCATATGAGTCAAAATTTGCGATTGGACAACGAGGACTGAGAGAAAACAAAATGCATCAATGGACTCTGTTCCATTTTGGCGTTCTTGCGAGGTTTAAAACAGAGCAAAAAATGCTGCTCCCTGTTTTTTAAAATAATGTAGTCTGCCTCCCCACCCCCCTGCCCCCACAACGTAAATCTTATTTATTTGGCAGTGTGAATCTTGCCGCTTCACAAGAGCAGCAGAACAACTCTCTTCTCAGTGGCTCAGAAGTGTGGGAATCAATTGGCCCTGCTCTTCTACTTCTGTACACACAATGTCACAAATTCCTTATCCCAGGACTAGTCAACAGGGTGCCCTCCAGACATTGTTGGACTACTGTGCCCATCATCCCCGTCCAGCAGAGGCAACACTCAGGGTCTGGGGGATGGTAGGAACTGTAGTCTAGCCACATCTGCAGAGAAACATGTACCTAAGCACAAATGCTTAAGGATTAATTTGTGTTATATAAATCCTGTTTGGAAGATAACCAGCAGCCAATGCAGATATTTTAATATTGGTGTTATGTGAACGCTGCGGCATTTTGCACTAATCAAAGCTTCCCAACTCTACATTTCCATGCAGAATGCATTACAGCAACCTGACCCTGGAGGATACTAGAGCATGGATCAGTATTAGCAGGCTATACTGATCCAAGTAAGAGCCATGGTTTATGCCCTAGGTAATGTCAAGCATAGCAACTCCTTCTACCCACTGTGATCACTTGAATCTCCAGAGATAGCAGTTGTTGCAGGAACACCCATAAACTACCCACCTGATCTGTAAATGGGAGTGCAACCCCATCCACAGCAGGCTTCCTTGACAAACCCTGGATCCAAACCACTCATCCACAGCTCCTCCAACTTCCTTGGAATCGGTTTCAAAATATGATTTCTCATCCAGTCCATTACTACCTTGGCACATCAGCAGAGGACCTCTCCGGATACAGATGGAGCAGAGAGAAGGTGGTATTCAACGAAGTTTTAGCCAGAGTAGATTGCAGCTGGAACCAGACAAGCGTTTCCTCCCCCCACCAGGGTGGGTTATTATGAGACAGCAGCTGCTGCCCCTTGAGTGCAGGCTCATTCCACCACCACCCTTTGCTTAGGCAGGCTTTGCAAGGGCTTGCAATGTGGGGGAAACCTACAAAACAACACTGGTGAAAAATGTATGTGTGTGTAGATCAGTGGCAATGAAAACCTCTAACATATCACTTCCAACTCACTTAAAAGCTGCTGCCTGCCTCCAGTTCTTCATTTGCTGCACAGTCCTTTTTGATTTTTCATTCCCTCCCCTCCCCTGCCCATTTTTATTGCACACACCCCTGCCACTTTCCCACATGTTGCAAAGCACCCTCTTCTGCTCCCTTTGTGTTTCCTCCTTACTCTAGGCCCTGGGTTCTCCAGACTCTGCCCATCACGTTATTCTCCCTGCCTCTCTTTCTTCCTCTCCTTTCTCTTCCCTCCAGTACAACTTTTCAAACACACACACACACACACACACACACACACACACACACACACACCACCCTGTTTTAGGATGAAAGGGCTCTTGATGAATATGCGCTGTGATTTCAAAGTGTGTTTTCCTGCAGCAGCAGCGATGACAACAACAACAAAGCCTTTGGGGAGGGGAGCCCTGGCTTTTCTGGCTGGCTCACATGGTGAAGTCTCAGGGGTTTTTGGAAGCCCCCTCGCTATCTGCGGCGCCACTTAGCCGACAGAACAGGATGAGGCGGTTAGCTAGAGGATCAGCAGCTTAACCCCTTCTAACTTACACAGAGCAAGAGAGAGAGAGAGAGAGAGGCTGCGAGGGATGAAAGTGACTTAAAAGGAACAACAACCCCCTGAATGGTGCCCAGAAAAAAAGAAGAAGAAAGAGAGACTCACATGCTAAAAGCAATATTTAAACCAATCCCACTGGCTTCTAAAGGACTTCCTCGTCAAACAGTCTGAAATCAGGAGCCTGGTCCCACTCCCGGGGTGAAGAAATAACTCTTTGCTGGGGCATAGCCTTCAACACTTCTCAAGCGAAAACAGGGATCTGGTTGTAACTCATTGATGTCGGACTCTAGTTCTTGTCAGCTGTTGGGAGTCCCATTGCTGTTGGACGCTAGTCCCCATCAGCCTCAGCCAGCATAGCCAATGGTCAGGGATGATGGGAGTTGTAGTCCAGCTGCATATGGAAGGCCTGCAGGATCCCCAGTTATGTTGTATTGCCTTGTAACACAGGAGGACCAAAGCCTGGTGCTGAAAACAGGGTTCTAATGAGCACCAGCCCTGGCTCAAATCAAGTTGTGGCACAGGGTGACGGAGGGCAGCAGAATGCATAGCATGTCAGCAGCAGGGCATTCATTTACTCTCATGCAGAACTCTTCTGGAAAAAAACCTCTGAAGGTACTAGGTAATTGAGCAAATCTTTACTTCCAATGAAGGAGGCAATGCTTTGTGACCTTCTGCTGATTAATAAAAGTTCATTAAGAAATTGAGAAGAAGGGTTCAGGATGGGATCTATCCATCTATGAAGCTTAGGTATTTGCCTGGCCGGCTCTACTGTTCAGCAGAGAGGGGCAACCACCTTGAACACCTGATTTAGGGTGCTTCTGCCTCAGGTGTCAGAATAACTTTGCTGGGCTCTGATACTGTGTACTTTGGGTGATAGTCAATGCTAATCCTAGTCAGAGTAGATCAGCCTTTCACAGCCTTGGGTCCCCTGATTTTGTTGGACTACAACTCCCATCATCCCTAGTGAGCGGGACCAGTGGTCATAGATGATGGGAGTTGTAGTCCAACATCCTCTGGGGACCAAGATTGAGAAAGGCTGCAGTAGATCTATCGAAGTTAACAAATACAACCAATATAGGTCCATTAATTTCAATGGGTATAACTGATTAGGACCATAGACTTGGATGGGGGCAAAGAGAGGTACCATTTGCTGCCCCTCTTGGGCTGCCCCTGGATGTTTGACCCCCCTCTCTACAATCTTTAATGCTTTAAATTCATGAGAGGGAAGAAAGCCTATGTCCAGTGTTTATAGGATGGCTTGCGCACTGGGATTTATATCTGTGGCCTGTTGCCATAAGTGTTTTGTACAGCTCAGCGACTTTTATGAGCTGTGGTTGGTAAATTTTGGAGAACTGTGTTCCAGGCCCCAGAAATTCTGCATGGCTTAATTTTAGTAAGCCTAATGAAGGGCCTTTGTCCTCCAGAGAGTGAGGCAGGCCTGTTTATGAAAGCACAAGATATTACATAAGGCATTGGCGTACATTGTTCTATGCACCCCAGGCTTTTGTCATTCTTGAGACATGCTTCAGTTAGGTCAAGGGACAGACTGCCACATGGAAAACTATACTTCCCATGCTCTGTTGATGTACTGTGCTGGAGGGGCAACACATTACAGTGGTACCTCAGGTTAAGAATTTAATTTAATTTAAGAATGGAGGTCCATTCTTAACCTGAAACTGTTCTTATCCTGAGGTACCACTTTAGCTAATGGGGCCTCCCACTGCCACTGCACTGTTTCTGTTCTCATCCTGAAGCAAAGTTCTTAACCTGAGGTACTATTTCTGGGTTAGCAGAGTCTGTAACCTGAAGCGTCTATAACCCGAGGTATCACTGTATTCTCCACTGGATTTTTGCCTCTCTGCTATCTAGTCTTGACCAAAGGGGTGGCATTACCAGAATTCATCATCATATGATTCCATATATGAATTTGTCCAGTTTGTCATGGTTCGCTGTGTTGTAAATAAAGTGCCATCCCACCCCTAGAAGAAATTCTCCCGCTTGGGATGTCGAGTGAGATTTTGCACAGATGCGTGGTCCTTGATCAGAAGATGGGCAGACATTCTTTCACTAGCTCCCACAGGACGCAGTGATGGTGACTAACTTGGATGATTTTAAAAGAGGATTAGAGAAATTCATGGAGAAGGCTATCAATTAATTCTAGCCACAACGACTATGTTTCTGAATACCAGCTGCTGGAAACCGCAGGAGGGGAGAGAGAGCTCTTATGCTTAGCTCCTGTTTGCAGGTTTTCCACAGGCATCTGGTTGGCCACTGTGAGAACATGATGCTGGACTAGATGGGACAGCTCTTCTCATATTATATTAACTGCTTACTTCTGATAAAGCTCTTGCTGCTTTTTGCGAATTACATGACCAGACCACCAGTCTTTTGCTTTGTCGGGTTTTCTCTCTCTCTGCTATGAGTCAAATCATTTCCCATGATTATTTATTGCAAATGTTTGTTGTTGTTGCCCAGTGTCGAAATCTGAAACCCACTCTCGTTCCCAGGTTTGTTTGTTTGGGGGAGAAAAGTTGCATTTGCCATCATGTGGGTGGAAAACCAACCTAACTCTCCTAGGGAGAAATGCAATGTTTATTTATTTACTGCATTTATATCTTTTTTCTCCAAGGAGCTCAAGAGCTTGTTCTCCTCATTTTATCCCGCAACATCTCTGTGAGGTGGGCAAGAGGCAGTGACTGGCTCAAGGTCACAATGGGCTTTCAAAGCGTATAATAATAATAATAATAATAATAATAATAATAATAATTTATTTATACCCCGCCCATCTGGCTGAGTCTCACCAGCCACGCTGGGCAGCTCCCAATCAAATGTTAAAAACAGTACAGCATTAAATATTAAAAACTTCACTAAACAGGGCTGCCTTCAGATGTCTTTTAAAGGTAGGATAACTGCTTATTTCCTTCACATCTGAAGGGAGGGTGTTCCACAGGGTGGGCGCCACTACCAAGAAGGCCCTCTGTCTGGTTCCCTGTAACCTCACTTCTCACAATGAGGGAACCACCAGAAGGCTCTCACCGCTGGGGTGGAGATGCTCCTTCAGGTATACAGGACCGAGGCTGTTTAGGGCTTTAAAGGTTCATTCCATAGAGTCAATATAAACAAGCCCCCCTGGTTACTCTACACTGAGGGGGACAGGAGCATAAACAAGCCCTGGAGAATAATAATAATAAAGAAAGCTCCACTGGACAGCTGCTTTGGGATGCAATGGATGCAGAGAAGTGGTCCTTCTTTGACATCCACACTCCTGTGCAGTAAGCAGGATGATGTTGCTTCACAAGGCTTGGTCAGCTTTTGCCACTTGTGCTCTAGCTGTTGTCTCGCCTGTTTCATTGCCCTCTGGTATACCAAAGTGCAGAATGGGCACCACGTGCGGGAGAGGGCGCTTGGGAGCAACTGGGTCAAGAGCCCAACATGTTTCACTGTTTCACAGTGAGTGCTTTTAGCTTTTCCTTCCATGATGTGCCATGTACAGATGGATGATATTATTATTATTATTATTATACATTGAAATGGAGCATTAAGCAATCTAGTTGTTCTCTATTGATTTAAGCAACCTCAATGATCTGAAATAAGATGCTGCCATTATGGGACCAGGCAGAATCTGGGTTTGGATCCTAAGGCAGGTGGAGCTTTCCTCTGCTCACAAGTCTTACAACATGTGCAAGAACATGAGAAGATCTCTGAGGGGCCAGACAGATGCCCATGGGAAGGCCACAAGCTGGACATGAGTGCAGCAGCACTTGCTCCAGCTATAGGTGTTCAGAAGCTTTCGATGCTGGAGGTACTATACAGCCACCATCACTTTAAAAGGGGATTAGACACCAAGATGGGTGGCTTGTCTATGTGCGTCTGCAAGTGTGACCTCATCAGGACGTGCCACCTGGAGGCGGGGCAAGCCAAACCCGGAAGTGAGAGTGTTGAGGCAGGAAGTTCTTCCCGGAGATGCAACTGGTTTTTTATCCTTGTTAACTGTTTAGAAGTCTATTTTTGCATCAGGCAGTATATAATTTTAGGTGAGAACTGTAAGACCGTTAAGCCCAATAGTCTACATAAAACTACTTCAGTGCAGTACTGGAGGAAGGAGGCCTTTTCAGGTTGGGGCAAAACTGAAAGGCACTGTGTGCAAACACCTGAGATTTGACTGGATGGGGATGAGACAGCCTCAGGTTGTCCTGGGTCAGGTCAGCCCACCCTGAATGATCTGGGGCCATCAAAAGATGGAGTGGCTGGGCAGTGGGGTCAGGGAGGAGAGGCAGAAGCAGCCTCTGTAGGGTTTGCCTCACCAGTGTACTCTCTGCAGGGAACAAGTTGACAAAGCAGCAGCCAGAGGAAGTTTCAAACCAGTTCAATGCTCTCTCTCTCTCTCTCTCTCTCTCTCTCTCTCTCTCTCTCTCTCTCTGCAGTCCCTGGCATACTGCTCTCTTAAGGTTGTGTTCTTAGGCCACAAACCACCGAAGTTGCTTTCTGTATCATAGACCTTGCTTCTGCCAACAGTTCTGAAGCAGCCTGCATTATGTACCTGTGCCTGCCCATCATCATAATAGCTCAGTCGGTAGAGCATGAGACTCTTCATCTCGAGGTTGTGGGTTTGAGCTCCACATTGGGCAAAAGTTTATCGCATTGCAGGGGGTTGAACCAGATGGGCCTTGTTGCTCCTTCCAACTCTACCAATTCTGTGATTCTATGTCCACAGGCCTATTCTACACCAGCTTTGCTTTGTGATCCATCTGCCTTTGCTCAGGTATTTCCCCTTGCAGAATGCCACCTCCGCGCCCCATCTCCAGCTATACCTGCTGAAGAGCTGCCCTCCTCACCCATTGAGAACGCAGAGGGGGCCAGGGGTGTCTAGGTCTATTCCCCCTTTTTATGTGAGTGTTATCTTAGACCAGTGAGAAAAAGAAGTAGCAGATAGAAAGGGGGCAACCCACACCCCAGCCCCAGTTTGGCCCTGGCACCACCCACTTTTGACGGCGACTGCCCGCTGCTGGTATGCAGCCCCTGACAGATTATCCCCAGGGAATGTATCTCTCAACAGAAAGTGGGGGCAGGGAGAAGAGAAAGTGGAGAAGAAGTAGGAAAACCTTGCTCCTCCAGAGTGGAGCTGCGGAGTGGGCTTCTCATCCCTGGGAGAAATCTGCCATCTCGTGGCAGAAAGCTAAATTGCACTGAAATGGGGAAAACCCAAAATGCACTGAGATAATAATAATAATAATAATAATAATAATAATAATAATTATTATTATTTATTATTTATACCCCGCCCATCTGGCTGGGCCCCCCCAGCCACTCTGGGCGGCTTCCATAGAAACCAGGAAACACTAAAATATCATACATTAAAAACTTCCCTGAACAGGGCTGCCTTAAGATGTTTTCTGAATGTCAAGTAGTTGTTTATCGTTTTGACATCTGCTGGGAGGGCGTTCCACAGGGCGGGCGCCACTACCGAAAAGGCCCTCTGCCTGGTTCCCTGTAGCTTTGCTTCTCGCAATGAGGGAACCGCCAGAAGGCCCTCGGCACTGGACCTCAGCGTCCGGGCAGAACGATGGGGGTGGAGACGCTCCTTCAGGTATACTGGGCCGAGGCCGTTTAGGGCTTTAAAGGTCAACACCAACACTTTGAATTGTGCTCGGAAACGTACTGGGAGCCAATGTAGGTCTTTCAAGACCGGTGTTATGTGGTCTCGGCGGCCGCCCCCAGTCACCAGCCTAGCTGCCGCATTCTGGATTAGCTGTAGTTTCCGAGTCACCTTCAAAGGTAGTCCCACGTAGAGCGCATTGCAGTAGTCCAAGCGGGAGATAACTAGAGCCTGCACTACTCTGGCGAGACAGTCTGCGGGCAGGTAGGGTCTCAGCCTGCGTACCAGGTGGAGTTGGTAGACAGCTGCCCTGGATACAGAATTGACCTGTGCCTCCATGGACAGCTGTGAGTCCAAAATGACTCCCAGGCTACGCACCTGGTCCTTCAGGGGCACAGTTACCCTATTCAGGACCAGGGAGTCCTCCACACCAGCCCGCCCCCTGTCCCCCAAAAACAGTACTTCTGTCTTGTCAGGATTCAGCCTCATTCCATTAGCCGCCATCCATCCTCCAACCGCCTCCAGGCACTCACACAGGACCTTCACCGCCTTCACTGGTTCTGATTTGAAAGAGAGGTAGAGCTGGGTATCATCTGCATATTGATGGACACCCAGATGGGGACATTGGTTTAGCATGGAGCACCCAGCTGTCCTTTGCTTTGAATGGCTGCTACCTCCTCCCACGTTCCACCTTAGGACTGTGATCAGGTGCAGACTCCATGGCTTCCCCATCATCCAGCTCTTCCCCCTATAGTTTTGTTTGCCATCTAGTTCTTCCTTTTGCAACCTGGTGCCCTCCAGGTTGTTTGGGACTGCAACTTCTATGAGCCCCAAGCAGCATGGTGGTGATGATAGGAGTCATGGTTTAAAGCAGCTGGAGGGCAGGGAACTGGCAACAGGTGTTCTAGCCTTATGAAGAGTACTGTGGAACTTGAGAGCTTTCGTGCCTATTTTGTGGAATTTTTGTTAGCCCTGGTAAAAGCACTAAGAAGGATTTTGGATTTTTTTTCTGATGGGCCAGGATGGTTACCTTTGCATTTTGAGGAAATCTCTCTTTCTTGGAATTGCATTTCACACAATAGGCTTGCAGCATGCATGCCCACCATACACACAGGTCTTTTGCCGAATAGTTTGTGATAGTGGTGATGGGAGGTGGAGAGAGAAAGGGTACCCTGAGTGAACCATTATAAACCCATGTAACATGTCTTGTTATTGAGGGCCATGTGGCTTGAGGGATTGTGTCCTGTTCTGGTCTTGCAGAGGAGCCCCGTAGGGCAAGGCTGCAGCACCATGGAGAGCTCCTGCTGAGCAACTTGCTCCAATGAGGGCTGGAGGTGGCTCTTTTAACCCCTCTGCCTCCAGTCCACCTTTACTAAACTGACTTGCACTTGTGCTGTGCCTAGAAAGCATGGCTCCAAGCGATTTTCCAGTTGGCCCACACCTTGTAGGCATGGGTTTGAGCGGTTTCCCCCTTGCCCCACTCCTTTCCAAGGGAAAACCTGCTCTTTAGTGATAAGTCAGAACAAATGGCAATCTGGGGAAAACCTGAAGTGCCATTTGCTCTAGTTAAGCTCTAAAGAGTAGTTTTCCTTGGGGGAAAGCAGTGGGACAAGAGGAAGAATAGTTCTCCCTGTGGAGAACTAGAGCAAGAGTGGGGAACCTTTGGCCCTCCAGATGTTGCTAGCTCCAACTCCCATCATTCTTGGCCATTGACCATTCTTGCTGGGTATGATGCTAATTTGAGTTTAGCAACATCTGAAGGGCAAAAGGTTCCCCGGTAGTCTCTTAAGAGCCAACCTCTGGTGTGTAGATGGGTACTTTGCCTGTGTGTATGGCCTGGTGCGCTCTATGTGCTGTTACACTGGCAAGGAACAGTGGGAATCACTTAGTTCCTCAGGCCCAAGGAAAGGATGACTTCTGGCTCTGGTTCAAAGGGTTCTGTGGCATCTGGTTCAATGGGTCCCTGCCTGCTAGGGCTGGGCCAATGGCCCCTTACATCACCAGCATCAGGCTCAGAGCCAGGAACTTGGTCCGGCTCCTTAGCTGGTAGGACTAATGATTCCCCTGCATGGGCCAGGATGGTTACCTTTACATTTTGAGGAAATCTCTCTTTCTTGGAATTGCATTTCGCACAATAGGCTTGCAGCATGCATGCCCACCATACACACAGGTCTTTTGCCGAATAGTTTGTGATAGTGGTGATGGGAGGTGGAGAGAGAAAGGGTACCCTGAGTGAACCATTATAAATCCATGTAACATGTCTTGTTATTGAGGGCCATGTGGCTTGAGGGATTGTGTCCTGTTCTGGTCTTGCAGAGGAGCCCCGTAGGGCAAGGCTGCAAGCAGGCAAGAAACAGCTTTCTTCAAAGTCAGATAGAATAAAAGTGTATAAGATGGTGCATAGCATGGAGAAAGCAGATAGAGAAAATTTCCTCTCCCTGTCCCATAGCACTAGAACTCAGGACCTCCAGTGAGTTGGTGTCAACAGGATGGACCAACACTAGACGGACCAACGCTCCGATTTGGTATGAGATAGCTTTCTATGTTCCTATATTCCATCCTATTTGTGGGCAAAGAAATTGGGGAGGAGGAATCGTTGGGGGGGGGGAATCGTTTTACCAAATTTCTCCAAGGAGAAATTCCTCCAAGGAGAAATTCTCCAGGGAGAAATTCTCCAAGTCTCTCAGGAGTGGAGCTTATCATTAGCAGGAACACTGTTTCTTCCTTTCCCCCTATATTTTTTTTGTGGGGGTGGGTGAGAAAAAGCTTGATTTTATTCCTGTCCCCTTAAGTTACAATTCTGCTATCTTTCTTCTTCTTCTTCTTCTTCTTCTTCTTCTTCTTCTTCTTCTTCTTCTTCTTCTTCTTCTTCTTCTTCTTCTTCTATTGATTATTGATTTATTGTACTTTATTGAAGTTATCTTGCTTGCTGCTTATGCCTTTGTGGCATCAATCTGCCATTCACTGACTTGGTGGCATGTGGGATGAAATGTAAATAAATGCCACTAATTTTTTGCATCCGCTGGGTCTGCGGTGTAGGCACAAAAGGTGTTGGCCACATTTCCTCCTAGTGAAAGGACACAACCATTCTGAAAATAAGTCCCCATGAACTCCTTGGTAGTGTATAAGCAGCTGGCATTCAGCTCCTGTTATGTTCTCCAAGCACCATATCCCTGGGGCACCCTGATGCATATATATATGTCTGTGTTGGACTGATCAGGAGCCAAGATGATCTGAAGATGCTCTCTCTCCCTCTCTGTCTCTCTTTCTCGATGACCTCTTTGCAGATGTGAAATCTGAGACCGGATAGTGTTTGGCAAGCAGTCGTTGAGGAGATAGAGTCCAACAGCACATATCTGTTTTGGGACATCATGGAACGAGGTCATACGCTTCTCCCGGTCCTTCTTTATGCTGCTGAAAGAGCAAATATGAGGATGAAAGCAAACCGATGCTGCAGCGAAATGGCTTGAAGCACTTGGGTGAACATCAGAAGCAAGGCCAGCCCAAGAGATGTTGCAAAAGGTGCCCCCTCAGCAAGATATAATGCATGTGGAGAGTGCTGGAAACTGTACTTTGTTAAGGGTGCTGGGAAATGTAACTGTGTGCGAAACTGCAGTTCCTGGGATTGTTTGGGAGAAGCCATGCATTTTGAATGTATGGTGTATATTTGACCTCTGTGACTATTAAGCATGCTCAGTTCTCAATTGGCTGCTTTGCTGTTGGCGAAGGTGCCTCCTTAGGATCCCCCAAGATTTCTCAACTTGGGTTCCATTTTTGTTAACACTCACTACCTGCGTTGACTGTTAGAGGGAGCAATAGAGGATTTACAACATGGTAAAGGTAAAGGTACCCCTGACCATTAGGTCCAGTCGTGGCCGACTCTGGGGTTGCAGCGCTCAACTCGCTTTATTGGCCGAGGGAGCTGGCGTACAGCTTCCGGGTCATGTGGCCAGCATGACTAAGCCACTTCTGGTGAACCAGAGCAGCTCACGGAAACACCTTTTACCTTCCCACCGGAGTGGTACCTATTTATCTACTTGCACTTTGACGTACTTTTGAACTGCTAGGTTGGCAGGAGCAGGGACCAAGCAACGGGAGCTCACCCCGTCGCGGGGATTCGAACCGCCGACCTTCTGATCGGCAAGTCCTAGGCTCTGTGGTTTAACCCACAGCGCCACCCGCGTCCCTTACAACATGGACACCCCTCCAAATAAATATATGTATTTGCCAGAGTTTGCTGGCATGTGATTGAATCTGATCCAAAAATAGTAGCTAAGAGGGTGTGCTGAGAGCTCCTGGCTCATATGTTGCCCCAATGGGTAGCCTTAGACAAGCCTGGTATCTCTTGACTTCTGCCCCACCACCACCTGCAATACTGGGATTTCAAAAGTGGGTCTACCTTACAGGGTTGTTGTGCACAACTGAAGTGCCATAGCTCAGCAGCACAGCATCTGCCTTGTATTCAGAAGGTCCCTGGTTCAAGCCTTGGATGGGGTGGAAATGTCCCCGGCCTGAAACCCGAGAGAGGCACTGCATGTCAATGTAGACGATATTGAGCTAGATGGACTAGTGACTTAGAATAAGGCCTCTTTCTATGTTCCAGTATCACTAGGATTCTGGGCACGAAGCATTTGGGGGAATGTTATTGTTGTGGATTTCATGCATTTTATTTCTGCGTTCTGAGCTGCCTTGGGAGGGCTTTGCCTTGGAAGGCACGTAAAATAAATAAAACCAATGTTAAAATAAACAAGGCTGAGCGGCATCTTTAAATGCCCCATTTCTGCTAAAAGAAACTCAAGGCACAACAGCAAGGGGAGGTGGATTTGCTGTAACGTAGAGGAAGCCTCTCCTGCCTCTGAACTCCTGCCTCTACGCCTAAGCTTCTGAGCCCTTCTCCGTGTTTTAGGTGTTTGGAATTCATCAGCTTGTCTCGGTTGCTGGCAGAAAGGCAAAATGCATTCATAGGACATCACAGCTTGTACCTGCAGCGGGAGTCCAGCACAGCACACAGTGGGAGCTAATAAATGCTCTGTGCCAGTGTGTGAATCAATGAAACTCAAGTCTCCATTACTCTCACCTGTTCCTGGCCTTCTGTGCCCGTGTCTTGAAGAAAGACATCTTCAGTTGCCTGAAACAAACTGCCCTGCCTTCTCCTGGCCTGACACTGACCGTGGAGTCTTCAGAGGATGGAGCAGACACCCCTACAAATCAAGGACCTTGAGGAGCAGGCAGGGCCCCCTGAATTCAATGCTAAGGATCCCCTTAGGTTGATAACTGAAACTATCGAAGAGGAGGTGGAACTACTGGCACTTCAATCCTCCGAAAGCTTCAGATTCAAGCCGAAGAGTGACAGCTCAGTACAGGTTGAGGAACCAAGAGTTGTTGGTCTACTTGTGAGAAAGGGGTCTGCTTGTAAGCAATTCCTGATACTCCCAGCAACTGTTTTGGGGGCCAGAGTTAATAAGGCTTCCCTTTTGAGCTTCCCAGTGTGCTGGCAATGACACATCTCTTTCTCTCTTAAGGCTACCAGCATAGCCAATGGTCAGGGACAATGGGCATTGGTGTTGAAACTGTATGGCATTCTAGATTTGTTTCCACACCCTGGTGTTGTTCCACCCTTGGTTTCCTGTGGCAAAACAGGTATGGAGTCCTTAAAGTTTACGTAACTTTTTGCAAGATCTTCTTTTGCAACAAGAGCTAGGCAGTGGCTTACAAATGCCCTTGTTACAAGAAATGAGTGCCAAAATTGTGGCAAAATTGTGCCAAATACAACAATTGTGCCAAAAAGCACAATTGGAGCACCTCTTCTGCTATTTCTACCATATATGAATGTTGCTTAGAATTTGGAAGAGGAATTGAACGTGTACTAAAGTAGACAAAAATCATCCTCCTCATCTCTCTCTCTACACCCCTATTTGGGTTTTGGGTTTGTTTGTTTGTTTGTTTGTTTGCTTGCTTGCTTGCTTGCTTGCTTAGCATCCAGCCTGATATAGGGGGGAGGGGGGAATTGTTTAAAACCCTATTTGTATGAGAAATCTCTTTTGCCTTCAAAGAGTGGCTAATAAATTTCAGCCCAAATCCTGCTGCCTGCAGAGCGGCAGAGACATCTAGTGGCCAAAATGCTTATTTCTACCCAAGCAACACTTTCTTTACTCTAGAGATGGGGAACCCTTTGGCCCTCCAGATGTTCTCTCACCAACCCTAGTGCCCAATGGCCAGGAATGATGAGGGCTGTGCTCTGGAGGGTCACAGGCTAACCACCCCTGCTCAGATTAGTCTCACTGCTGTGCAGCGCCAAGACTGAACCATTGCTAGTGCTTTGTCCACCATTTCTTTGCAGCTCAACTCTTTTCATGTTTAAAGGTGAAGGGACCCCTGACTGTTAGGTCCAGTTGTGGCCGACTCTGGGGTTGCGGCGCTCATCTCGCTTTACTGGCCGAGGGAGCCGGCATACAGCTTCCGGGTCATGTGGCCAGAATGACTGAGCCGCTTCTGGCGAACCAGAGCAGTGCACGGAAACGCCATTTACCTTCCCACCGGAGTGGTACCTATTCATCTACTTGCACTTTGGCGTGATTTCAAACTGCTAGGTTGGCAGGAGCAGGGACCGAGCAACGGGAGCTCATCCCGTCGCAGGGATTCGAATCGCCGACCTTCTGATAGGCAAGTCCTAGGCTCTGTGGTTTAACCCACAGCGCTACCAGCGTCCCTTCTTTTCATGTTTACTCATGCGCAAATTCATTGGCATTCTATTGTGCTTACAATAGTAATCAGTGTAAATAGGATTCCAGTTTCTGATTTATAGGCCAGCCTTTTCCCTGGCAAACTATAGCAGCCAAGGACAATTGCAAACAATGCTACCTGCTGCATCTGGGGAAAAGAAGCAAGAACTGCTCACAAAGGCTTGTGCAACACTTACTGAGAAGTGATACAGGAAACTTTGGGCTGTGCCCACACTAGCTCATTTCTGGATCAAAAATGTAAGGTTCGAGCCTGGAACCATCCATGCTTATACTCAACGTTCTGCTTTCACTGTAATTGTTTCTAGATCCTGCCATCCCACAAGGGGGGATGTGGTTAGTTAAAAATGCATTTGAAAATGCTCCCCTTGATTAGATTATCCATACCTTTCGCCAGTGGCGTAGCGTGCGGGGTGCAGGGGGGCCAGCCGCACCTGGCACAACATCTGGGGGTTAGGGTTAGGGGGCACAAATCCACGGGTTAGGGGGCGCAAATCCACGGGTTAGGGGGCACAAATTACTTGCCTTGCCCCGGGTGCTGACAACCCACGCTACGCCACTGCCTTTCGCTCCCTGCTGAACATGCCACAGATGAATCAAGAAGGAACTGATTCATCCAATATTGGTATACGCCCACCCACATCCTTAGGCAGGTGTGGCTAGCTCCCCCACCCTCTGCCCCCAATTCCTGGGAACTGCTTGTGTCTCTTTTCATCTATTTTCAATGGACACACTGCCAGGTAATGCAGAATCAGCCTGCAATGAGCTCTTATTTTTTGAATGGAGCCAGTTTCTCAAGAAGTTAGTTTGTTAGTGTTGTTAATGTTGTTTTCTGGATTATGAGTGATGTAATGCTTTGTGGATTTCATAATACGACTTTTCTTGAGGTTGTGCTGCTTAGCCTATTTTTTTAGTTGCTTTGTTAATAGTGCTTTATTAGTGGTTGTTTTGCTTATGATTTGTAATTGATTTACTGATGATTTGTTAATTATTTTATATGGTTTATGTTGTAATTGTGATGTTCTTTTGTATTATTGTTATTCGTTTTTGGAAGCTTTGTGACTTGTGTGAGTGAAAAGAGGCAGAGAAACATAAGAAGTGAAATTAATTGAAGTGCTCCTTAGGGGCAAAAAACAAATTGCAGCAATTAAAACTATTAGCAGGATTGGAATGACGGTTGTAGTTAAAAGTTGGACTATGGTTTTATGGAAGATTTAATAGAATTGGATTAACAGAGAAGATGCAGGAGAACATAAGGCCCACAAAACAGGAGGAGGGAAGTCAAAGGGGATTTATGGATATTGTCTTATTTATTTTCTTTATGATTGTTTTTAAATCTGAAAACCCAAATAAACTTAATTATTTTTTTTAAGTCGATCTAGATTATGCATCGACTACACAGGAAAAAATTCTAGAATAAAATGTGTGTGCATAGCCTTTGTTGCTATAGCATTCTCGTTGTGGCTGAATGATCTTTGGGGAGCTCTGCATGATGAGGTGGGAAACATTTTTCAGCCCAAAGGATGCATTTATATCTGGGTAGCCTTTCGGAGGCCACAGGCCAGTGCAGAGAGTGGGGAAGCAAAAATGAGTAGAGCAACAAATCTAAATTTTAACATCGCACAGTAAACTAGCTTCTATGTACACCAACACACCCTTCCTTGTTAGTTGCTTTGTAAAAAAAAAAAAAAGGAATGTTTCAAAGCAACTTGGCAACAAAATAACAAACAGACTGATAAAACCAATTAAACGCTAAATTTAAAGTGACCTACAATACGAAATTCCTCATCCATCAATACAGCAAGAAGGACAAATGCTAACCTACCCATGGGCAGTGCCAGATGGGGGGTGTTTGTGCAAGTGCCCCCCACATTCCCCCCCTCATTGCTGTACTCTGTCATTAATATATACTGCCCTTCCTGTGTCCCCTCACATTCCCCCCCCCCGATGGCATCACTGAACCCTCTCCACTAAAAGACAAGCACCACTGTAGAGGCTAACTTGACCACAAAAAGCCTGGGTAAATTAAAATGTCTTCGCTTAGTGCCTAGAAGCTGGCAGCAATGGTGCCAGGCATGTTTCCCGAGGGAGAGCATTCCAGATGGGGACCTAGAGGCAGGATCCATTTCACAATAAATCATCCGTGAAATGAAATAAGGATGCGAAGCAGCTCTAATCTGCATGGATATTTTGTCCATTATAAGCAATTCCCATAATTTGTCAAACCATCTTTTTAATAAGTGGTCCCTGGCGGTATTTCCATTGCAAAGGCAGTTGAAATCTGGTTGTTTTGGAGTGGAACCAGAATGTAATAAATCCTTCAAATTCTGTGTAGAATCATTTGCACAAACTCCTTGCCATGGCTTTTAGTTCCTTCCCATGCATTAGCATTTGTGCAGGGCAAAAGAGCAATCTTGATGTGATCATACGCATGATTGCATCAGTATTCCCTTGGTGCAGAGTAAAAGATGCAGGCATGCACCTTTATGCATGGCTAAGACTGCATAAAAAACCAAAGCCGAACACCTTTGCTTGAATAAATATTAATTCTGTGTGCTTTAGAACTGTTTGTGTGTCTGTGTGTGTGTGTAAAATGCTACACACACACACAAATATCAATGCAGTTTTAAGCAAGATGGCTTTTTTTATAGTGTTTTAATGATGCACAATGGCTCACCTGTAGATGGTAGGAAGGAGGCTATGGAAGAATGTTGGCATGTTTTGTGGAGCACTGCCTGGGAAAGGTTGCTTTTGCTGATGGTGGCCAGTCTCACTTTCCTGAGATGTACGCACACAAATGCCCACATGCAGATGGAAACACACATCTGCCATGTGCGCATATTGCAGGCTCATATAAAATATCAACTTAATACATATAATGTGTGCTCTGAAAAACTGCCAGAGGATCTTTGTGCAACCAGCAGGGGGTGAGCTAAGCTCACAGAAATCCTTTCTAGTGCATTCAAGGTTGTTGGTTGTGACTGAGAAAGGTAAAGAGGATTTATTTTTCTTATTACAGCAGCTTCTACCAGCGCAATCAGTTGGACACTGAGTATAATGAAAACTTTTCATCTGACTGCTCCCAAAGCAGATAGTACCAGGTTGCAAATCCAGATTGCTTAGCCTCCTGTATTGGGTTGTGGCAGACTATCATTAGGTGGAGATACACCACAAACATTCAGCCCTGCCTTTGCACAGACTGTTGCCCATTAACTCATGTGCACTGCAACATACTAGCCTCTTGAAATGAAACTTGCACATAGCAAGTAATCTGAGTGAACTCAACTACATTATTCCTCTCTCTTAGGTCTTTCAGGCAACCTGTTTGTTGAGCATTCATCCTGGCTTGTTTGTGCAACAATTGCAGGGAGGTTGTAAAGAGCCACTGTTTGCTGAACACTTGTTCTGATCTGTTTGCACAGAGGTTGTTATAACCTCACCTAGGGTTGCCACAAATTCCAGTGCATTTCCCCATACTTTTCTTATCACAAAAAAATTAATCAGGTTTCTTTTTTAAAGTAAGTTTGTAGCACAAGAGCACCTAAGTCAACCCAAATTTTCTGGTAGTATATCACAGATTCATACCTGCAAGATAGTGACAGTCTGGAAACTGCCACACTCTCTTCCTTGCAGCTTATATTTAGTGTTGGCATGGTTGATATTCCCTGAGGGACTTGGAGTGAGGGGACACTGAACAGCCACAGAGCTGTCTTAGTGCAGTTGTGTCTCAAGTCCAAGAAATGTTGCCGCCTGAGACAAAGGAGAAGGATGCCAACTCCCTCACCTCCTGCCCACTCTGTTCCATATATAGAAGCCAACTGGTCTGGCAGTCGCTTGGACACCTGCTGAATGGATCAGCTTCGTCCACTACACCGGAAACAGCAAAAGAAATCAGGTCAAAAGAGGGGAATAGGTATAGAGCACAGAGGGGACATATGTTGCCTCACTTTGCCTAATGGTAGGTTCGGCCCTATTCATGTCACTGCAATACCATATCATACACTTCTGTGCTTCTGTATCACAAAATCTGCTGCTGGGTTCCCCCTTTGCCTGAGAGGATTCAGTTTAGTCTTGGATACCTGCCCTCCCATCATTCCTACGCTCTGCCACCCAAGGTGCTTCTGTCCTTTGCTTTTGCCATTGCAGTCCCCTCTTACCAGCTGGAGCCTTCATACATACATACGAAGCGTTATTCTTATAAATGTCTCATCAGCTGATGAGAGAGTTGAAAATCGGTTCCTTCCTTCTTCCTTTTGAATCCAGCAGTGGGACATCTCTGTAAAAAGGATGTCTATGTGTGTGCACATGGCAGTGGTCTGCAGGCTGAAAGCAGCATATCAGTATGAGTGACACATAGCCTGTGAGTTGCTGACTTGCATACCTCTTGTAGTCAGCCTCTAAGACGGCACAGGCATGTTCCAGTTGCAGCTGGCGCTCCTTGGCACTGGTAGGGCAGAAGGCTGGGAGGCCAACTGTAGGTGGCGCCAGAGCGAATGACAGGCAGAGCCAACTAATTTCCTGCTCATTCCCACCCATTCTCCTCCCTGCTGAATTCTACAAGGGCAACGCTGAGACTAAGGAGGAAGAAGCTGGTGGCTTGTACCACCTCCTGGACTGGATGTATTTAAGAAAGCAGACAGGTATGGCAGAGTGAGGTTGGTGGGGCCAGTGCTCCATTTGCCCAAATGAACCAACCTTCTCTACTTGTTTTTGCTTCAGAGGGTTTGAAAATTGCAGGGAGGCAAGTTTTGGTTAAACTTTCCAACAGTATCAGCTGTTCAGCAGTGGAACTGGCTGCCTCTGGGAGTGGTGGGCTCTTAATTTGAGGCTGGATGGCTGCTAAGGATGCTGTAGTTGCCGGATCTTGCACCAATGTCCCTTGCAACTCAGTTCAATGAGCTTTTGCTGCGTAGTTCCTCTGGAAAGAACCTGTGCGTAGCTTAGCCAGTACAGCATGAAACTCTAAATTTTAGGGTCATGGGTTTGAGCCCCATGTTGGGCAAAAGATTTCTTGGGGTTCCCTTCCAGCTCTACAATTCTATGATTCTATGAAGGAGATATGTGAATGCTGAACCATTAATTCCAGACTCTTGAAATAAGTGTACAGGGAACTGAGAAGATGTGGGGAAATCTCAATCTCTTTCTTTAAGATTCTATCTCTCTTTGTGTGTATGTGTGCATTGGTGTAGCCGGGGGGGGGGGGCAGGGGGCTGCCCTGGGATTATTTGGGAGGAAGGGTAGGGCAGAAATCGAATAGGAAAAATAGGAAGCTTCTTTATACCGAGGCAGACCATTGGTCTACCTAGCTCAGTATTGTGTACACTGACTGGCAGCAGCTCTCCAGGGTTTCAGGCAGGGCTTTCTCCCAGCCTTACCTGGAGATGCTAGGGATTGAACCCAAGACCTTATGCTTGCAAGGCAGGTGCTCTGCCACTGAGCCAGAGCCCCAAACAATATCCTAGCCTCTTTTTCCTCCTCGACTGGTGCTTTCCTCCTGTTTCTTCCATAGGCACTTCCCAATTGGATGTCCAGCCTGTTCCCAACTTCCTGATTCCTTGAGCTGACAGAAAGTTATCAGGTGGGGAACCTCAGCCAGGTTCGTTTCTTCTTTCAGTGGCTGATTTTGGAGGAAATTTAGACAACTCTGTCTCTGAACACAGTAGCACTTGGTGGAGAGGATTCTATCCCTGCCTCAGAGGCCTCGGTAGAACTGGAGCAGATTATGTGTGCGCCCTTAATCCATGGAGCTGGTGGTACCAGCAGTCCTCTAGTGCCTTATATAAATTACATCTTGTGCTTTCCAGCTCCTGTTTCATGTGATACTGATTGCAGGGGTTTTGTAGTAGAATCTCACGCAGGATTTGGAAAGAGTGTGTGTGTGTGTGTGTGTGTGTTGAATCTGGAGCTGGTGGCAGCAGCAGTCAGGTCAACGGGAGCCCCTTCCTAGTGCGTAGCTAACATTTCAGCCTCTGTGAATGTTCAGAAAGTGCAGTTTGCCTTGTATCCCCCCTTTCACTTGCATAAACAGCTGATTAAAATACTTCCACCTGCACCAATGGCTCGTTTTGCAGGTGACCACCATAGGGGGGTGGGGATGACAGGGAGGAAGAGAATAAGGGAGAGGGAGAGAAGGGGGAAAACATGGACTGAGATCCACTGGAGGGGACCAATTGCATTATGAATATTATTTCTGAAGATAACGATGTTAGAAATCTTCAATTTTCAGGGTGTCCTTTTTTTGCTCTGAAGGCCAGATTTGGTTAAAATGTTTTCAGGCAGTGCTTCTAGATCAGGAATAGGTAGATTAAATCAAAAGACACATCTACAGCAGCTTTCTGTTCTCACAGTGGCCAGCCAGAAGCCTCTGCTGGGCTCACAGACAGGAACTTTATTTATTTAATTCATTGCATTTATAAGCCCACCTTTTTCTCCAACGAGCTCATAGTGGCGTACATGGTTCCCCCTTCACTGAATCCCCCAGCAGCTCTATAAGGTAGCTCAGGCTGAGGGATGGTGACTGGTCCAAGCTCACACAATGAGTTGCATGGCTGAGTGGAGATTTGAACCCTGGTCTCCCAGGTCCTAGTCCAACACTCTAACCACTACACCACACCAGTTCCCACAATGTGATATGAGAGCAATAGCTCTCTCCTGCTGCTGTTCCCTAGCTAGTAGTGTTCAAAGGCATGCTGCTTAGGATGGAGAAGGTCTAACCTTCTTTTTAAAGCCATCCAAGTTGGCAGCCATCACTACACCTTGTGGTATTGAATCCCATCATTCAGTTTTGCACTGTGTGAAGCATAGGGATGGGTGACTCATATCAATTTCGGTTTCTTACAGTTACTCATTTTTCAGTCTTTAGGTTTGTTCTCTGCATATCATTAGTGTTTTGTTTTGTTTTTAAAAAAGAAGCCCTCCTGAAAATAAATAAGCAATTTAGTGCAAAACTCTCCTAAAATACACATTTGGTTATGTAGTATTGCCCAATACACACATTTTTGCAAAGCAACTCCTCCAATGTCATTTTCACTAATTTTTGAATTTTTCTGCCACCTTTACACCTTTTAAATACATATTACATGACTGGAAAGCTGCAGTGCAATATTCTGAAAAGTGAGATTTTCAAAGGTTGGCTGTATTTTGGTTCCCATGTTGTTTTGTAAACTGTGAATTAGGTAGATTTGTCTTTAAATACAAACTGAATGGAATTTCTCCCCCCCCATCCTTATTTGGATTGTATTGTTAATGAACTACTAATAAATTTATAATAATTTCAGTTGTAGATTAAGAGTTCCTATTCTCTTTTTTCCTGGACTGGTATCTTCTTTCTTTCCTATTTCATAAATCATTAGAAGGCACAATAGAGTCCCTGGATTCTAGCTACAGCCCTGAGAAGACTAGCTTCTTCTTCTTTTAAATGCAAGTTTGTAGTCTTGGTAGTTGCAAGTATATTTTGGGGGGAAATATTGCGAAAAGACTTATAGTTTTGTCAGACGAAGTAAGATGTGGAAATGACAGCTGCCCCTCCACCCCATGTTTATAAGTTCTGGCAACACAGATGTGGCCACCAATTTGGGAAGAGACTCTTACATTTCTCAGACTGGCTTGTCTGATGAAGCCTTCATCTATCCTTCATACACATGGTTTTTGTATTTCATGTTTACTCAGAAGTAAGTCCCAAGTAAGTGTATATAGAGTTGCAGCTTAAGACTGCAGTCCTGTATCTACTTACCTTGGAGCAAACCTTAACAATGTAAATTACTTTAACACAGATATAGGGAACCTGTGGACCTCCAGACATCGCAGGACACTGACTTCCATCATCTCAGATCACTGACCATGCTGAGGCTGATGAGAGTCCAACAGATTTCTGGAAAACCACAGCTTTTTCAGAACTGGTGCAGTTGCTATGTGGGGTTCTTAATAGATGGTTTCAAATGCCATTCCCCCTCCCCCCCTTTGCTAGCTGGTGTCTTAAGAATTGCTAGACTGAGCCAGACCAAAGTCCCATCTAGTACAGGCAGTGCCATCTAGTTCCATCTAGGACAGTCAGGGCTGGTTCCAATCTTGGCAGAATGCCCTCCATGGACTCCTTTGTATATCAGTGCCTTCCGCTTTGGTAACGCAACAATGAGCTACCATTTTAACCAGGGGTAGGCAACCTAAGGCCCGTGGGCCAGATGCGGCCCAATCGCCTTCTCAATCCGGCCTGTGGACAGTCCAGGAATCAGCGTGTTTTTACATGCATAGAATGTGTCCTTTTATTTAAAATGCATCTCTGGGTTATTTGTGGGGCATACGAATTTGATCATCCCCCCCAAAAAAATATAGTCTGGCCCCCCACATGGTCTGAGGGCTGGTGGACTGGCCCATGGCTGAAAAAGGTTGCTGACCCCTGATTTTAACTCTCCCATAAATGCCCTGGAATGCTCTAAAATTCCCACAATGTCTAAGAAATTTAAAATGGCCGTTTGTAGTTGCTTTACCACCTGGCAAGGTGGCTAGAAGGAAGGCTTCAGTGCCAATGGGGCCCTAGCAGCTTCCTGATGGTGCCAAGTCCTGATGCCAGTCATGGAGATCATTATTCCTTTATGTTTTTTTACCTTCAGTATCTGGTCATCAGAGAGGATATACTGCACCTGAATGTGGTGGCACCATTCCTTGCTAACTTACTTGTCACCGATCAAATTGGTGTGACTCTTTTAGAACTTTTGACTGTTGTAGCAGCATTTGCAACATCCTGTAGTTCTGTATGGTGTGAAGGAGGAAGCATCTGGCTGTTGATTCCAGATCCTGAGCGTGCAGCAAAACGAAAGTAAGCTAAAATATCTGTCAGATCCAGGTCTGTGCTCAAAGGCTGACCACATGCGGAATGCTCAGTGCAATTTAAATAGGAATCTGCTATTCGATGGGCAGCTGGGGGTATGGCATGTTGAATTCTCCTCCATGCATCTGCAGGGATTTTTGTTCACCACATGGCACCAAATCTGCGATAATGTGACTTTTCGAGTCCTACAAAATTGTTGTCGACAGATCGTCTCATAGTTTTATCTTGATCATGAGCATATATTGCTTGCTAGGAGACTATAGGTGGTGTGGCTTTCCTTGTGGAAAAGCCTTGTTAGATCATAGCAAACAGAAGGGTAGCACATCATGGCAAATGGTTAAGTTTTGCCATGATGACTGTTTTAAAGGGAGCAATGCTCCCAAAGAGAAAAGCTGAGGTAGAATGTGAAATAGTGCTTTTCTAGAACACAATGCCATGTGTCCTTAGGTGGCTCTATGAGGAGGTGGGGAAGATATTTCAGCCTGAGGCTGCATTCCATCATGGGCAACCTTCTGGGGGCCACATCCTGGTGGTGGGTGTGGCTGCAGGCCAAAATAGGGTGGAGACACAGGTGGGACTCTTGCCTAGGTGCAATAAGGCAGGCTCAACATAGAGGTTTCTAAACACAAAGTGGCAAAATAAGAGGACATGCTGGGCAGAGGCACTCAGGGAGGGAATGGAGCAGGGCCAGTGAGTGATGCGGTGTGGGGAAGGTCCCATGGGCCAGGTAGAAAGTCCTGGAGGGCCACATCTTGCACCCGAGCCTGAAGTTCCCCTAACCTTAAATGGCTCTTTGTTTGAGTGCCCGCTATGTGTGCAAAATGTCCCCACTGCCTTCTCCAAGTCGTGCTGAGAAAGATCACTTCCTGCACCTTTGTAGAGCTGCTGCCAACCAGTGTAGACAATACGGAGCAAGACGCGCCATGAGTCTCAGTCAAGGCAGCTTCCCATGTACACAGCCTGTGGGGAGACTTCCACGCCTGCCTGGTTGCGCACCACACAGATTTCTGGAATTGCAACTTAAACCGACCTAGAAGTTCTGCCGCCTCTGACCTTGGACGGCCTATCCACTAACCCTGTGTTTCAAAGGGCTCTGTGTGGCTAGGCTGTGGTGACAGAGAGGCATTGTGCACACATGTGGAGGGATGCAGAGCCTTTTCTTTTTCTGCACGTTGATGCACTTCAGGCAACTCTCCATTTGTGTGGGGTTAAGTTCCAAGGACAGTGAAATCGCGGGTATTTGAAACAGCATTGGGAAAGCCAACAAACACCCTCTAAACCTCTGGAAACCCTTGAGAAACACTTCAAAAAACCAGCAGCACTTACCAGACACCCAGTTCCACCACAATCTCTACCTCTAAACCTCCTTCTTCAAACTCAAACCCTCCACAGGTCTCAATGGTCGGCTTGCGGGTACCCTGTTTTTTGCACCTCCCCCACTCCCTTTCTGGGTTTTTGGGGGGCATTTTTGCCGTTTTCAAAGCTACTTCTGGGCTTGGTGTGATGTGCGTGTGCGCAGTAACATGTCAATTGGACACACATAAATTGGTTGTGACCTGTACTGAAATCTATTGCTTAAAATATTATTGTTACACTTTATTAGTCGCTTATCTAACAGAGTAACCCAAAGCAGCTTACTTTAAAATACCTGCTAGGGCTGCATTATGGTGTTTGATAACCAGAAATCCAGGAAGCTGCCCTGTAAGACACCTTTCACAAATACACATATGAAGAAGTGATTATTTGCTCCCTAATTGTAATATGGGACGTGTGCACTAGTGGTTTTTTTTTTCTTTTTGCTTCTTCGATTTAAAAAATGTGTCTGCCCTCCCTTGTCTTTGGCTCTCCCACCAATGCAGATACAAGTTGGTCACATCTGCCATCTGTTCTGTGAGTCACTCCTGCATGTTTGCGCATACAGCAGTTGACCATCGCTTGGGTCTGACGTTGGAACCTCACCGCATTCCTCAGGATGGTGGAGTTACAATGAGCATCCTGGAGTAATTTGTCTGCCACATGTGGACATTGCCGGCTGCAAGGCCGGCGGGATGCACCGTTTAACAGCAGGGTTGAGAATCCCGGGCTGAGCAATAAATCTCGGGCGGGTTTTATCAAACAAAGGCTGGGATTTAAATCGGGGGGCGGGGGAGAGACAGACACCTGGCCTTCAAACCTCTGGACAACCTGGGTGGCCCTTTGGGCAACTTCCATCCTTTGCAGCCTCAGTGTGCCCTTCTGTAAAGTGGGGGTATGGGGTGACCAAATTGCACAGAGGTTGCTAGGAGGTGGGGGAGGCATGAGTAGGGTTACTGCAAAGCAGGGCTAGGGATCTGTGCCCTTCCAGGTGTCGTTGGGCTTCCACCAGTCCCAGGGGTCAGGGAATCAGAATTGTAGAGCTGGAAGGGAACCCAAGGGTCATCTAGCCCAACCTTCTCTGCGATGCAGGAATCTGGGGCGATGGGCTAGAAACGTCTGGAGGGTGATGGGTTCCATGCCCCTGCTGTAAATGGTCTGGACCACTTTGAAATTCCGGGAAGTAACTCAATTGATGAAGAGGTCGAAAGTGCTGCACCACCTGAGATGTCAGTGGCTCAGGTGTGACGCCGCAGCGTCCCTTCAAAGCGCTCGCAAACCTCCTTCCTTTTCTGCTTGCAGAAATCCACACACACACCCCCTCGCACCTTCCCAGAACTGGCATTTCCTCTCCTTACCTATCCATCCTGCTGTTAGCTAGAGGGGGAAGGCGCTTCCCCTGGCCGGCCCCGCCTTTTTCAATTTCCTAGAACTTCCAAGAACCCAACAGCCTGTGAAGCCAAAAAAATAAAGGAGAAATAAAACCAAGCCCTGTCTTCACCTCTTCTCTGACTTTCCAAAAAGCTGGAAGTGCAGCAGTGCCTGACAAGCCCTTTACCCCCCCCCCCTTCCCAGCCCTTGAATTCACTTTCCCCCGAGACTCCCTGTTTTAATTTCCAAATTCCTTTCCCCATCCTCACCTC